>NC_086329.1:60515526-61115526 GCF_036172605.1 Pelobates fuscus
CTGAAAACTTAGAACCAGCCAGCCCATATGCTCTCTGGTCATGGACCATCCCCAAGCTCGCGGCCGATTTACGTCACTTAGGGGTCCCGTTTCCAGCTACTGCCCGCAAAGCCGAACTATACAAATTTTCATCACAAACACTTGTACTCCCCAGCCAGGAGTGGTTCGGCACTCAGAAAACTATGAGATCAAGGGCCTGATGTCATCTCTTCTGACCTCATTCACCACGATCAGCGTTAGGAAGTCGACCAAACGAGTTCACCACCAATAGTGTTTCGTGTCATCATCAGCTCCTCAAAATTACAAACCTCCAGAAACACACAGATCACTACATACTCACCTTAGGTCACACAAAACTAATCAAATAGGCCCACCTACCAAGATCGGCTACTATCCCACCGGCAATCAGTGGTTCCCCGTCGCAGTATTTGACACCTTTCTGGCTACTCTCACAGATCTCAGTCAAAACGCCCCACTACTCTCATTACAAGGGTTCCCCTTAACAACTGCCAAAGTTCATTCAGTACATCAGAACTCTGTTCGTCCGACTCGGCCTCAACCCCACAGGGTTTTCTGGTCACTCGTTTAGATTTGGAGCCGCTTCGGCAGCCTTAAGTCACAACGTACCCTCTCACATAATTAAAAGTTTAGGCCGGTGGAAATCTGCGGTCTACGCCACTTACATTCCACAACCAGAAATAGAACTAAGATCAGCATTCAAAGGTCTTGCTATGTAACCTATGTATAATAAAGTGAATTGTTTACTCCAACCTTTTTGCCCTCTTTTATTACAGGCCTACCCCATACGTCGGTTCCGGCACACCACAACCGACTATCAATTTCTGGTATAATCATTATACTTTACGGCTTATGTCCCTGACTACAAATAGAAAGGCGTAGCCTGTAATTGTGGGAGGGGTTACCCGGCTATAAAAGCTCAGGCCCCCGCCAAATCAGTACTGGAATCGCTGGGTTCATCCCTCCCACCACAACCCTCTATAACCATTCTTGGGTGGGCCCTCTTTTATTACAGGCCTACCCCATAAGTCTGTTCCGGCACACCACAACCGACTATCATATTCTGGTATAATCATTATACTTTGCGGCTTATGTCCCCGACTACAAATATATATATATATATATATATATATATATATATATATATGTATGTGCACAGAGGGCCCCCTGCTACCTGTACATTGAAGAGGGGGCCCAGCAGCACACTCTGTCCTCCTTTCCAGCTGCTCTCTGTCTAACTTTCCTGCGCCTTGCGGCTGCCAGAGCGTTGCCACGGGTTACCATGCACGCAGGCCTGTCTCGCGAGAGTTAGTCAGAGAGGAGCTGGAAAGGAAGACCAAATGATGTCCTGGATAATATTTCATCACTTTCCCATAACAACCACACCAACCATTATTCGAACTTCACGGCTCCATCCTTACAACATCTATATACATGCTTTAAGTACGCTTACTAGACACGGCCGACATGCAATCCTTTTTTCAGGACACTCCTTCCGTGTAGGTGCAGCATCTGCAGCTTCATCCAACCACATGCCAGTTCATATCATCAAGGCTTTGGGACACTGGAAATCCTCTGCCTATACTCTTTACATTCAAAACCCAGTTAAAGAGTTTAGACAAGCTTTTTGTGACTTGTCCAAATAAACAATGTTTTGTTATGTGAATACATTTTGTATGGTACTTTTCTTTTTGCCCACTTTTATTACAGGCCTACTGCTTTGTCGGTTATGGCACACCACAACCGAATGGTGTCCATTTGTATATGTTTATTGGTTATAATATGTTATGTTACCTTTTCCATTATGGACAGATTGCCCCGACTACAAATATTAAGGCCTTGGCCTGTAGATGTGGGAGGGGCTTGAATTCCCCTTAAAAGGGCTGCCAATCCACTCCCACCTTATCGTGGATTGTCTGGCGTGTTACCCCTCCCAACACTCCCTCTATTTATATCACCCTCTAAGGCAGTGGCGGATCCAGAGCCTGATTTCGGGAGGGGCACTTGTAGATTATTTAAAGAAATAATCCAGGCACAATAACCACTACATCTCAGTGTAGTAGTTATGGTGCCAGTAGTGCCAGGATCCCATCCCAGAGTAAGTAGTCAAACTGTTTAAGAACAGTTTGACACCTTACCTGGGGTATGTGAAGGGGGCAGGGTGTATGAGAGTTGCAGTGTGTGTGTGAGGCTTGCAGTGTATGTGTGTTTGGGACAGTGTGTGTATGGGGGGCACTGTATGTGTATGGGGGGCACTGTGTGTATGGGGGGCACTGTATGTATGGGGGGCACTGTATGTGTTTGTGTGGGGCAGTCTGTGTATCGGGGGCACTGTGTGTATGGGTGGCAGTGTGTGTGTGTATGGGGGGTCGTGTGTGTGTGGGGCAGTGTGTGTATGGGGGGGCACTGAATGTATGTGTGGCGCAATGTGTGTAAGGGGGGGCAGTGTATGTGTGGGGCAATGTATGTATGTGGGGGCGGTGTGTGTGTGGGGCAATGTGCGTATGGGGGGCAGTGTATGTTTGTGGGGCAGTGTGTGTATGAGGGGGAAGGAGGGTAGGGAGGTTTTTAAATATATATTTTTTAATTTTTATTTAATAAAATTAATATATTTATGTCCATCCCTGCTGGTCCGGTGGGGAATCCCTGGTGGTTCCAGTGGTTAGAGTGAACTCTAGCCAGCAGCTCCAGCGCTAGAGTTCACTATCGCGAGATTTGGAGCATTGCCATGGTAAACATGCCATAACTCTTTGTGCATGTCTTACAATGTACCTTTAGCAGTGCTTACGAGACAAGGACCGGTAGGAACTGCCGGCTGAGCTCCCGGGTCCTCTCTGATCTCCCTCCCCGGTCCGCAGGCACATTGCAAGGCTGGCACTTGGACAATGTCAGCCCTGCTTTAGCCGGCAGGGGAGAATCTCGGGGGGGGGGGGGCCATTGCCCCGTTGCCCCCCTGAATCCGCCACTGCTCTAAGGTGGGCCCACTTTTATTACAGGCCTACTGCTTTGGCGGTTCTGGCACACCACAACCGACTGGTGTCCATTTGTATATGTTTATTGGTTATATATATAAATACATTTGTATGCGCATGAATGTGCTCAAAATAAAAGAAGAATGGTTTAAAAGGGATAAAAATAATCCTGGTAAAAATAAAAAATGAATACAGTTAAAAATGTATAAATATAATTTTTTTATTTTTTGTTACCATTTTAAAATGGAGCTTTTTCCTTGAACTAAAATGTATCATGAAAAACAATAATGACTTTTAATTTCCAAGTATTCAATTTTTAATTTTACATTTTAGAATTATTTTTATACCTTTTAATCCTTTTCTTTTCATATCCATATTTTTGCCTTATAAATAGTTTTACCCTTTTTAACATTTCCTTTTTTATTCCATTTTTTCCCTCTGTTACGATTTCAGAAGCCATCTTGTTGGAGCTGCATCACACTTTTACATATCTCCTTGTTTTAGGCTTCTATGTAGCCTTCTTTTTTCCTATTTCTTTTTTCACCGCAAGCCGTTTCTTACATACTGTATTTGCGCCCCTCAGCACATTCCTACCTCACAACTACATCATTTTTGTAAAGCCTTGACTTACAACTATTTGCAAATTTGTTTTGGAATCTGCTTTTTTGTTTTTCATTTTGACGGCACAGCACAGCTCAAAACCCCTTTTTTCACATCTTCAGCACTATAGTTTTGGGCTTATTACTATATGGCCCACTCCCCCCCACCCTTGCTAACCAGCCAACAGAAATAAAAAGAGGACCTTAATTTTCACTACATCCAGAAAACGTTTTGTTGGCTTGTTAGGTGGATGGAAGGCATGTTTTCTAAATGTTTTCTGGGTGAAGTGAAAATTAAGTTCCTCTTTTATTTCTGTTACAATTGATGGAATGTCTCTGGAATGGAATGTCTCTGCAAAAATTGCTGGGTGAAGTGAAAATAAACTTTTTTTTTTTTTTTTTTGCTGCTTTTGTAGATGGATCCTTATGAAAATCATCACTCCATTCAAGTGATAATCTAAGTGCCACAATCACTCTATCTTAATGTAGTGGTTTTGGTATGTAGACTCTGTCCCTTCTGTGTGTCACACCTCTAGTGGGGTTTAGATTGGCAGCTATTAGAGCCTTTAATTTTTGGATTCAGATTGGCAGAGCATGGCCATATCCAATGTGAGAAGCATTGGACTGAGATGATCAAAAATGATTATCTCAGAGTGGGTGGCGTGGCCTTCAAGGGGAAACTTGACAATGGATTGGCATTTAAAAAAAAAACTATATATATTTTTTTCAAACAGAGGCCCTGAATCAAAAAAACTAAAAAAAAAAACTAATAGGAAGTGATTTTGGTGTCAATTTTTTAGTTGTGGCAGAATCCAGAAGTACTCCACCCAGGACTGAAAGACATGTATAGATATTTTCCAACACCTGTTGAAATAGTGAAAACAATCCCTAGTGTTAACAGTACTCGCATAACATTTATTCACTCATTAAATAAATTCATGCATTCACACATTTGTCATTGATAGATAAGCAACTGACAGGCAGTTTGAATTGAAGAACTACAATGGATTTTTACTTAATGGAAAAACCTTTGACTAACAAGCAAATATATGCATCGACAACTAAAATATACTTGGAAATTAAAGACCATTATTGTATTTCATGATACATTTAAGTTCAAGGCAAAAGCTAACTTTTTATCCATCAGTTTAGTAAAATGTGTATGAGATTCTTAGAATGTCTCATTGTCTCTGTTATAATATTACTAATTAAGTTGAATTACTTAAAACATATATTATTCTTAGTAAAATTGTTCCTTAACCCCTTAAGGACACATGATGGAAATATTCCGTCATGATTCCCTTTTATTCCAGAAGTTGTGTCCTTAAGGGAGCTGGATAAAAAGTTTGTCAATTAATATTATTAATCATGTCCTTTCTATTTTTTTTTCAGAACTGCAAGAAGTAGAAATAATGTAGGTTTTTGTGCTAAACTTGGGAATTTGTTCAGCTGAAAAATGCCTCCATCATCAGCTAAAAGAAAAGGCCAACTATCTGTATCCTTTCAAAATGTTCATCTTCAGGATATGCTTCTAATTCCATATTTATTTTGCTTTTTAATTCCCTGACTTGAAATCCTTATAATAGCAGGACAGCATATTGAACATTCACTGTTTTGTACCATATATTTGCAGAAACATTGTAACCATTAAATCTTAAGGACAATCTTACAAACCAGCAATACAGATTTTACAAATATGTTCTTGTTTGGATCTTATCTATCACGAAGTTGGAAAATCTGCATTAAGAGTACACAAAATAAGTCTTGTGTCACTTACTTCTATTTGAAATAATGATAAACAAAATGTTATCATGAAAGTTGTGCAGTGATCAAGCTAATTTTTAGACGTGATATTAAACTTTATTAATAACAAATGATTTCATTTATGTAAAGTGTACTGCCTTTATTGCGACCTGTTGTTAAGTGCCAGCAAAGTCTTTCTTCATTCTCATCATGGTGCTCCCACCACCAGACAAGCGTCATGTGTGTCTTACAACAATTGTAATCATGACCAGCATGGCTTTTATGGATGCATACCTTGTGGAACAAAACCAAGGACCACGGAAAATTGGAGTTTGTATTATCGTACTAGTCGGTGATATCTGCTTCTTGATTGTACTGCGCTATGTGGCTGTGTGGGTTGGGGCAGAGGTCAAAACTGCAAAACGAGGATACGCCATGATATTGTGGTTCCTATATATATTTGTGCTGGAAATCAAGTTATATTTTATATTTCAAAATTACAAAGCTGATAAAAAAAACATAGATACTGTGGCCAGAAAGGCATTGACGTTGCTGCTATCTATTTCTGTACCAGGACTGTATTTGGTTCTTGTAGCACTCGATAGCATGGAATATGTAAGAACTTTTAGGAAAAAAGAAGATCTGAGAGGTCGATTGTTTTGGGTGGCTCTTGATTTACTTGATATTTTGGATATTCAAGCTAATTTATGGGAACCACACAAGACTGGACTCCCTATCTGGGCTGAGGGTCTGATGTTTTTTTATTGCTACATCCTGCTTTTGATTCTTCCCTGTGTCTCTTTAAGTGAAATCAGTATGCAAGGAGAACACATTGCACCACAGAAGATGATGCTGTATCCTGTTCTGAGTTTGGTTACAATTAATATTGTAACAATTTTTATCAGAGCAGTAAATATGGTTTTATTTCAAGATAGTAGAGTTTCAACCATTTTTATTGGCAAGAATATCATTGCAATAGCCACCAAGGCCTGTACTTTCTTGGAATACAAAAAACAAGTGAAAGAATTTCCTCAAAATGCCATCGCTCTTGAACTTCAACATAATTCAATACCACACAACCAGACAATTCACAGTACACAAGCTGCTCATCATGAGCAATCACCTTCAAGAGAAATTGTGGATACATGACAAGATTGCTGGTCTTTTTAATTAGCTCTTATATCATTGACTGATGATAATATTGGTTGTAACGTAAGGGGATGGGCAGACATTCTTCATTCATGTCAGTCTCTCATAAACATGTCTGGAGTATTTTGTTATTAAAAGTATTAATAGTTACCCATAAATAAAACATTGTTTTAACAGAAAAAAAAATGTGTATGATACAGTTGATAAATGTAATGCAATCTTCAAAAAGTGTATTGGAAAGAGCATAGAGCAGTATGTTATTTTAATTAATTGCCCATCTCTACCAATTAATGACCTTTTGGAAATAAAAGTTACATAGGCACAAACATATATTAAAAATCTGAGTGTCCCGTGACCTCTCAAGCTCAGGTATACGTCTTATTCAATTTTATTGCCAATTATGAAAATGTGTTTATTTTCTCATTTTTTTTTGTGTGTAGTTTTACTTAATAGTTATTTCTTGAATTTTAATCAAACTGCCACGTTTAATTACATTTTGTTCACAGTGGTACAAATCTTGGTCTCATTTGTTCAGATTTAAATAGGTATGCAAAATGTATTTATGCACTCTAAAACTGTTTGCAATTTATTTTTTTTGCCCTTTCAACTATTTCCATGAATATAATTATTTTTATTTTTGTTCTCAGCTATTTTTATGTGTTAACCTTGAATTGCTTGCAGTGAGTTGAATATAGAAATCGCTTGATTTGTACCATACGTTAATCAAAGGTAATTGATGATTTGTGTGTGCTAATGTATTTGCAAATTGCCAGTCACAAGTATACAAATGTAACTTTGATTTTATTCTGGTACAGCAGTACATTTGTATTAAAGGCCATCTGGTCTATACATTATCATAAATCATGTCTGTAAATTGGGGGCAGAACCATTTCTGTTCAAACTATTTGATGCCAAATTGTACAATGAATATGTGGAATTATATATATGTGTTGATAAGAAAAGGGGGACATGTGTGCAATTATGACATAATTAACCATGCCATGGCATAAATAACTATATGTATGAGAGATGGTTGTAAATTAGATTTTTAATTACTTTTCCATTTGTTATCTGTTCTTTATCACGGCTAAATCAAAAACTCAGAAGAACAAAAATCAAAATGACAACAAAGCCTTAAAAATAAATCTTAAACGTGAGTGTTTCATCAGATCTAATTTGTTAAGAGCTTTTAAAAAAAAAAAAAATCTTAACCTTGGCAAATTTTACAGCTGTATTCTGAAATTATACATAAATCAATAAAAAAAGTCAATAAAATCAATTTTTGTACACGTAACTAAGGTGTAAGTAAATCTGGGCTAAAATTCTTCTTGTTTTACATTCACTGAGATATGTACTAGTGTGTATATTTTTTCCCTAGGAATATGTTTTGTGAATTTGTGACTAATGTAGTCTGGCTTCAGATATATATTTTTGAGAAGCTGTGTGTTAATTGATTTACTAACAAAGAACTCTAAATTAAATTTGGAGGCAGATTTGAAAATATATTTGAAAAATATGGTAAAAAAAATCTGCAATTTAAAAAAGTGATAGAATTATGTTAAGTCATATTGCATATTGCATTTGTATATTTATCAAACACCACATTGATTCAGAATTGAAGATTATGCTAGCTTTAGTGTACAGATAATCTTTAATTTTAATAATGACAGGAGGCGAGTATTTTGCATAATCTTTCTTTACTAACTCCAAAGCAGCAAAGAAAAGAGTGACAACTGAGAAGCAATCATAATGCAGTATAGAGTATAAGAGGTGTAACATATGACATCATTTCCTCTTAACCATGCGACATCACAAGATCACAATGCAGAAAACAATAGAGATAACTCAAACATGAAAATTGAACAGAAACAGATAGACTCCAAGGGAAGAACTTCTTGATGTCAAGTGACGATCTTCCATGACAAGACGATGATGACATCTTGAATGGAGTCTTTAGTGTCTTAATTCATCTGGTTAAACTGAAACGAGAATATAAAGGGTATTAGATTCCAAAAAATGGTTGTGTAAAACAATGAACTGTCTATCCCTTATGATTAAGTAAAACCATCATTATTAAAATAGAGCGAAAACCTTCCTCCCATCTATTGATGCTAACTAAACATCCCACCCACATGGCATATCTGTATTAAGTGTGCGACAAACCCAACTTAGGCAATAGAACAATAATAACAGAAACAAAGAGATAGAAATATGCATGAAAACAGAGGGAGGGAAGCGCGAGAGAGAGCAGGGAGGGAAAATACTTGCCTCCTGTCATTTTGCAATTTCAACGCTGAGAAAGTAGATCAAAAGCTGGATTAGATGGAGGACGGAAGTAGAACGTCCTAAAGGTGGATTCTCTAGTCCAGTCCGCCTTTCGCAAAATATCTGGAAGAGATGCCCCTAGCTCGTAGGCGGAAGAGGCCGCGGCCCCTCGAACTGAGTGTGCCCCAAAAGTCTGGTCTATCCCGGCAAGGGCTAAGAGCCATCTAACCCATCTGGCCAATGTAGTGACCGAGACTGGAGCGTAGGGGCGGACGTAGGAGATGAGAAGTTGACGATTGGAAGTAGGCCGCAACGTCGCGGTAGCTTCCAGTAGAGACCACACAGAGCTGAGGGTCTGAGAGAAAACGAGGGTCTGAGGGAAAAAAGGAGTGAAAAACAGAGGAAGAGTCAGACTTTGTGCGTCGAGAGACCTGGAAGGTTACTCCCGCTGGACAAAAGGTAAATGCGTCGGCGTCAAAAGCGCTTACATCGGACACCCGATGAAAGGAGACTAGGCAGAGTAGGAAAGTGAATTTCGCCGTAAGTGATACATTCTCGTTAGAAGGCCAGTCCTGTAAAAACTGTAAGACTATGCCAATGTCCCAAAGTCTCGTATTTTGGTTCCGGGGGGTGCCGAAGGCGCATGCTGCGGAGGAGTCTACAGATGAGTAGGTTCTGGCCCACTGTTGTCCCTTGAGTCGGCGTATGAGCCGCTGAGATGGCTGAACGTATAACGTTGATGGACCGGTATGATTTCCCGGCTGTGAATAGAGAGGTGAGGAAATTCATGATGGACAAAATAGGTGCCGTAAAGGGATTGAGATCCCGTCCCAGACACCAAGTTGTCCAGTAGTGCCATGCTGATAGGTAGCACCTCCTTGTACCTGGCGCCCATGAATCCCATAGGAGATCCCTAGTTTCCTGTGATAAATCCTTGGTTTGCCAGGAACCCCTGAAAGAGCCCAGGCCACCAGAGGAAGCCAGTCCTCCATGACCAGTGGATGGGGTAGTCCCTTCAGGTTCCTGAGGATGGTCGGAGTACCTGGTAGGAGGAGGGGATCCCTGTTCGACAGTTCTAGAAGATCTGGGAACCATGGTTGGCTTTGCCATAGAGGCGTTACGAGGGTCAGTGTCACCCTCTGTGTGTGGATTCGGTGAAGAACCCTTGTAATCATTGAGAATGGCGGGAATGCGTAAGCTCCGTGTTGTGGCCATTGTTGCAGAAAAGCATCCGTTGCTAGACTCTCCGGATCTGGGAGCCAGCTGAAGAAGTCCTTCGTTTGACGGTTGTTGCGGGAGGTGAATAAATCCAGGGAGAAAGGACCCCTTTGTGCATCCAGTATCGTGAAAATATGAGGGTCTAGTTGCCAGTCGCTGGCGTCCCGCCAGTGGCGTGAGTACCAGTCTGCTGTCATGTTGGATTCCTCTGGTAGGTGTTCCGCTAACAGCGTGATGTTGCGAGGCAGGCAATAATCAAAGATTTCCTTTGTGAGTTCTACTAGTGCCTGGGAGCGGGTGCCTCCGAGTCGGTTGATGTATCTTACCGCCGAGACATTGTCCATCCGGAGCAAGATGCAGCAGTTGGATAATTCCTTTGCCAGGCTGCGAATGGCGAACAATCCTGCCAGGAGCTCCAGACAGTTGATGTGCATAGAAAGTTCTTGGGGAGTCCACACTCCTCCCGTGGAGGAGGTGCCGTCTGTTGCTCCCTAGCCTGAGCGTCTGGCGTCTGACTCCAGTATGAAGTCTGGTTGGTTTCCGAATATGGTCCGGCCGTTCCAGGCCTGCATGCAGTTCAGCCACCAGTGCAATTCTGACATAGGGACCGGTTGGTCGTATGTTGGGTTTTTGCGAAGGAACTTTGCCTTGAGGCGTTCCATGGCTCTGTAATGTAGGGGTTCGGGAAAGATGGCCTGGATGGATGATGAGAGAAGGTCCACAATCCGTGCCAGCAGTCGTAAAGGTATGGATGTCAGTCGAAGTACCTTCCGAATTTCTCTCCGGATGGTGGCAATCTTTGCGGCCGGAAGGCATAGAGTGCATGATGTTGAGTCTATCTCAAATCCAAGGAATTCGATTGACTGAGCGGGGATCAGTGATGACTTGGGGCCGTTGATAATGAAGCCCAGTGATTCGAGTAGGTGTACATCGTAGTCTGTGTGACTCTTTAGGGTCCTTGCATCCTCGTCGAATATCAAGATGTCGTTGAGGTAGACAATGCATCTTATGCCTTGGGCCCTCAGTTTCGCCATTACCGGCTTCATCATTTTGGTGAAACACCATGGGGCCGAACTGAGACCAAACGGGAGACAGGTGAATTGCCAAGGTGTCCCGTGCCAGTAGAAATGGAGATATGATCAGCTCCTTTCGTGCACAGGGATGGTAACGTATGCGTCCTTGAGGTCTAGACGCCTGAACCAGTAGGTCCCGAAGTAGGTGGATACCCTCCATTTTGAAGTGCCGGTACACCACGTAGGAATTGAGCTCCCTGACGTTGATGACGGGTCGGAATTCCCCGGTCTTCTTCCTGACCAAGAAGATATTGTTGTAGAACCCGGTGGAGTCCGGAGCTGGTTGGATGGCATCTTTGGAATGTAAGTCCTGGAGTTCAGAGTCTATCAAACCAGCGTCCGCCCGTGAAAGTTGGTTCGGGCGTGGTGGGTCTGTTGGAGTGGCATCATCTCGAATTCTCTTTGATAGCCCCGCACCGTCCGAAGTATCCATGTGTCGGAGGATAGGTCTGCCCAATTCTGCGAAAAAAGAGAAACACGACCTGCGATATGGCAAGAGGTTAGAGGTAGGATAGAATGGTGACTTACCGTTGGAGAATTTCGCTCTGGAGCGTCCTCGGCCACCAAGGCCATGGTCCGATCCCCTAAACTGTTGGAATCGATGGCGGGTAGATGAATCAGTGTAGAATGGCTGTGTCCTGGTTGTGCGGGGGCCGGATGGCCAGAAGCGGCTGGTGGCATGGCCCCTCTGCCGACCAGTCCTCCCAAAAACACCTCGGGTGTTGGAGCCGCGGAATACTTACCGCATTGACGTTTGTGCCTTATTGAGGGATGTGAATATATTGATCCTCTTATTAAGCTCAGTAAGGAAGGCCTCTCCAAACAGCTTGCCCTGTGCCAAGGGGACCAATTCCCCCAGTTCGACAAGCTTGTCGTCAATTCGGAAAAGTGCTGCTTGGCGCCTCTCCGAAGAGAGGGCCACATTAGTGTTCCCGAGGACACAGAAGCACCTCTGTGCCCACTCTCGGGTATCCCGTGCCCACTCACGTGCCCACTCACGCACCATATCTGTAAGGCATCATCTGCCATGTCCATGATCCTCGCCAATGGCCCGATGGCATCTAACAATTTGTCAACCATGGCTAGGGTGTGTGATGGTCCTGCGTCATCTTCCCCAGAAGAAGCCTGAGCGGGTTTTTGGGATGATCTGCTTGTGTCTCTTCTGCGTTTAGCAGGGGCCTTTCCTTTGGACTTACGTGGTCCCATGGCCTTGCCTTTCCAATGGTGCTTAGGGGGGTGGGAGCGCTCCCTGGAGGAATCGGAGTCCTCAGAATCCGCCCCATAATGAGCCCGTTTGGGAATGGGCTTAGATGCATCTTGTTCCTATTGGAACGACTTAGCAAAGGCCTTTTCCATGGACGCAGCTACAGCTGCTGCAATCATGGCCTGGAGATCTGAGGGGTTTTGCGATTCTTCCATGGTGTTATAATCACACTCGGGGCTCACCCTGTGAATATGAGGGAGGGCACTTGTGGCACAAAAACTTGGAGAGGCCTGGGGACCAGGGGGTGGTATAGAAGTAGGTAATGGTTAATCTTAGAGGATTATGTGACTGGGGCTCACCCAGGAATTCGGAATCCTGCATGGACAGGTCCGTTCAGCAGCACCCGAATGGGGGCTCACCCCTGCCAGAATAAGGATAATCCAACTGGCTTAAACCGACCCCAAGTGCAAAGCACTAACCTGATACTGGTCCCACAGTGAGCTGTGATAAGGAAGTAGCGTTCAGGAGAATATTCCGGAGTATCTGGCAGTAATAACTGACTGGAGTCTGCAACAGGGTAGTAGTAGCCGTTTAAAATGGCCGCCGGACTGAAGGCAGTTAAAATAGGGTTTTAGTACCTCCCCTAGATGCTAGGGCGGCAAAAGGAGTTACACACGAATTAGCCAAACGCGAGCGCCAATAGATGGTGCGGGTGTTCGGCGCACGAAACGATCGCGAGCACCTAATACAAGGCGTCCGCGGGAAATTTTCCGAACGCTAGGCGTTCGGCAAAAGAAACGAATCTATGTGAATGAACGGTCAGAAAGTGCAGTTCGCGAAGCGAAAAAGAACGTGCAAATGAAGGTGAAAGGCGGGAAATACCGCTAGAGAGATCTGGCACTGGGAAGTAGAGGTGAAGACGGCGAGAATGCCGGTAAGACCTCCTGTAAAAGGGATAGGGATATTAGAAAAGTCACAGAGCCGGGGGGGGGGGACCCCAGAAATAGAGGGGGATAGCTCCCCGAAGGGTAATAATAACAGAAATACAGAAAATTATAGTTATAAAATTCTGATATGAAATACAGTAGAAGTGTAAGGACTGAGAGGATTAACCAAAATCTGTACTTATCTTGTGATGGAGCAGCAAAGAAAGAGGAAATTATGTCATGTGTTACACCTCTTGTACTCTATACTGCATTATGATTGGTTCTCAGTTATGTCACTCTTTTCTTTGCTGTTATGGAGTACAAGAAAGTTTATGCAAAATACGAAGCCTCCTGTCATGTGATAAAATTAACAATTTCAGATGGACATCTCTGCAGATGAAATCGCAGTTATGCACAATATTATGTGAAATTGGACAAGAGAGACACAAGAATACCTAAAATCCTCATGGGAGAGTTAATAAAACAGCAGGCTGTCTGCCACAGTTGTCTACATGGTCTCTCTATCCCTTGACTGTGCAATGAAAATAAATAAATATAAAAATAGGGAGTTCACATGATTCTAGGAGACTTTTCCCTCACTTGATTAACTCCCTAACTCCAGTTAGTGTTAAATTTAGCAGCATCCAATTGACATCATATCAGTAGGGGAAGACCAAGTAAGTGGTTTTCATCATCTACTTATTAATGTCCACATAATTACAGAAAAACACACACACTCTCTGTCTTTCTCTTTTTATCCTCCTCTCTCACACACACACACACACTTTTTTTTTCTCCCTGGTATACATTACTCTGTTACACTGACTCCCTAGATTACAATTAGGTGAGTGGCATAGGCAAGTCAACAGAGGTCTGTGATTGGCAGGACATCTGGGAAACCACCAAAAAGATTCTATTTTTATTTTTATTTTTTTAAGTGAGTACATCTCCTATTTTAACATGCTCTTAAAACCACGCGGTGTGCACTATATTTTATTTTTTTATATCTACGGCGAGGATTTTACCTACCCATAGAAAGAAACAAGTCTGCACCTATATCCTAAGATTGGGTATTATTCCACTCCAGGCCATATGCAAGAAACCATTAGAGAGCTCTAACAAATGTGAGTGTGCATTTTTATATACTATTTATTAAGTATTGGTTTCCTGACATATTGCACTTTTTTTTTGCTCTTGTGTTCATTACAAATGCATACATCCTTCAGTCGGACCAAGATTTCATCATTATATCCATAGGCGGTGATTGTACTGCTCAGATGCTACATCTAGAGATAGCTCTCTACACTGTAAACACACCTGCACAACTTGATGTTTTCCCACTTTATTTATGTTGGAGAAATTGCGGTGCCAGTCGTACCTTTTATCACATGTGGTGGCAATGCTTCAGAGCAGCAGCAGGCCCATGCCCGGGGCCACCCAACTGGTATTGAAAAACAGCTGATTGCATCCTCCCAGAGAGAGCACTGTACGGGAGGGAAAGAGACATAAGCATCATGAGGAGAGAGTTGCTGCAGACACTCACACATGAGCCTCAGCTAACAGAACCCCAAGCATGTCACCCTCCGGCAGACAATATGTATGCTAACAGGAGGGTGGCTGCAAATATAAAAATCATAACTTGTGTATCTGTGTACATATGTCAGTATATGTGTGCCATAGTGTGTGAATGTGCTAGAGAGTGATTCTATGTGTCAGTGTATGTATCTGAATGTGTTTGTGCAAGTGTGTATATGCCAGTGTATGATTAATGAAAAAGGTGGACTAGAAACCCAAGGAGGGACCCAGAGGTATCGACAGTGTAACCCTCACATGTCTACCCCTTGGAGTGAGGGGAGCAACCCATGGGAGGATAATAATGATAAAATTTAACTTTTAATAGATTAATCTAAAATCCCAACAAATATATAGTGATGATAATAGTCCAAATCAGTGCTAACTTACGTGGGTACAGAAGTACAATCTTAAATGTTGCTAGAAACAATAAATAGGGAGGGAAGGGAAAGGGAAACCTAAAATAATTAGGTAAAACCTGTCTAGAACAACAAATCACAGGTTAACAAGGGAGGATAGAAATCAAGGGACGACTAGTATCAGATCCGAACTATCTAATCCCTAACGTGCCTTCGAGGGCACGACGTCGACGCACATGCATGTTCTGGGGTCAGACCAATAACAGCCCAAGGAGGGATATTTAAAACCCTGAATTTCCCTAGTTTATTGCCCTGTTGTGGTTTCCGTTCCTGGTTCCCAAGAGTGCGTTTTCTTATCCTTGTTATTGATATTCCCGGTATTCTGACTTTGGCTATTCTTGACTATTCTGATCTCTGGTTTACCTGACATGGCTTTCTTATCAATCTTGTGTATTTCAGGCTTCCTTGACCTCAGCTTTCCCTTGACCATTCTCTTTCTTTCAACATATCGATCCGGCCATTCTAAGGACCGGTTTACGTTCTATTTTTCTATTCTATGTAAATGTAACATAGTTTTGCGTGTTGGATCACATTAGTAGTCATGACAGTATGTGAGTGTGTCCCTGTGAAAGTGTGTATGTATATGTCAGTGTGTGTGTGTGTGTGTGTGTGTGTATCTGTGTGTCAAGGTGTTTTTATCCATGCCAGTGTGTATCTGTATGTTGTGTCCGCGTCAGTGTGTATGCATATGTCAGTGTCTGTATATTGTGTATCAGGTGCTTGTATGTCAGTGTGTACATGAATGCATTATATGTATGTATATTAGTGTAAGCATTTATTTATGTACATCCACATTTAAAAGTCAACACTACATCCTGTACACCACTGCATTCAGGCAGCCAGTACATGCTGGGATCAGTGACATCCCATCATGTACAGTGCTGTCACTTAAAGTATTGTGATTGCTGACAGCAATTATACTCCTGTCAGACAGCCATTACAGTAGATTATTCAATGTTTCACCTCCCTGCCTTCAGTTGAGCTCCACATAAAAGGGGTGACGTGAGGTAGATTAGCGGTAAAAAGCTGAATATTGGCTCTAATAATCTGCAGAAATGATAATCATTCCTAGTTTTTTGTAAACTGATTGGTCGGTGCTATCTGTGCTCCAAGACAATTCTCCAGGCCAATCCTTTAAGCAGAGTGGAAAATAACTGTCTGTCCAAACTTTCCTGATCGGCCAGGAGAACATTAGCTGGAGGTGGTTTTGTTAGAGTCTGTAGAGATGTTTAAAGGGACAGTTTAGGCACCATAACAACTTTATTATAATTAAGTTTTTATGGTGCCACAATGTCCCTGGTGCTGGCTTACCTTAAGGGGTTAAACCATTCTCGAAGTCTGTGTTCCAGTGCCGAATCTCCCGAATTCTTGCAGAATCTGGCAGCAGTTTTGCTGATTGGCTGAGAGCAGTCAGCTGACGCTCTCAGCCGGTCAGTGAATCCCCATTAATAAAACTGGTTTGAATGGTTTAACCTCGTAAGGTTGTCCAGCACCAGGGACCTCCTGGCACCATAGCAACCTAATTTTGATGAAGTTGTTATGGTGCTCAGAGTTTTTCTTTAAACAACAACTGGATGAAAACATAATATTCAGAGAAATAATTTTTAATATGTGCTCTAGCAGCTTTTTCATCTAAGGAGAGATCTGGCTGCCATTCAGGAATTTTTCCTAGTTTGTTGCAAATTGGAAAAAGCTTTAAGATGGGTGTTCTGCCGTCTTTTGGATCAACAGCAAAAACAGATGTATGAAAGACTGAACTTGATGGATGCATTTCTCTATTCAAGCAATGTAACTTTATACCTGTATAGAATCATTTTTTTTACAGATACAATTTTTGTTAGTATATTTGCCCCCTCCCCCTTCCACACTAGTAATCATTAGTGTTTGGAGGGGAATCCTCTTCAAGGTAGATCTAGTCCAGGAGACTAGGCATATACTGCTTAGGGTCAGTTACAGCCATGGTTCTCAACCTGTGGTATGCGTACCCCAAGGGGTATGCCAAAAACTGGCCGTCTGGCCACCTTAGAGCCCCCTCAGGATGCGACTAGCTGTGCTTTAAGGTAGAGTTGAGTACGCAGTGCACCCGAGTACTCGGATGGCAGGTGGCTACTCTGCCCAAATGTGCTGTATTCAGAGGGGGAAATGCGGGTGGTAAGGGAGTGCTGATTTCTGTGCTTTTCTAAATACTACTCCCTCACACCCTCTGGTGATGCCGGGAGCTGGGTTATGAAATCACTTTGGTCCTGGCATGACTTAACAGCACGCAAGGGAGCAATGCTGGAAGAGCATGAATATTACACAAGCCCCACAGCTGCTGACTTAATCTGGGTGGACTTAAAATAAAAATAATACATAAATAATAAATTTTTGAGTATGTGTGAGAGAATGTATGTGTGTGAAATCACTGAAAGAGTGTGTGAAATCAGTGTGTCTGTCGGTAGGTATGTCTGTCAGTGTGTCAAATTAGTGAGAGTGTGTGTGTCAGTGTCCTCCAAGTGTGGATCAATGTCCTCTGTGTGTACTATATTTTCATTTTGTGACTTGTATACATCAGATTGATAGTTCATAAACTCCTCCTTACAGTATTTCATATTTTTTGTAAAAAAAATACATATATATATTGTTTATTACCTTTGATCAGGCTTGTTCTTCAATATGAGATTAACTTACATATCAATGTCTACACATTTGATTTTGGAATTTAAATCAATGGAAATTACTTTCTCGTGGCAGGGGTACGTAGGCATTTTTTTAGACCTGCAGTGGTACTTCTCCATAAAAGGTTGAGAAACACTGAGTTACAGAAACTGATGATATAGGCAAGGGGTAGAAAGAAGTATGAACAGAACTCAGATTGGCTGGGTGTAATTTGAAAGAACGATACCAACATGATGTAACTAAACAAGCTAAAGTCAGGACAGGCAGGAAGCAGAAATGGTAAAGCACAAACTGGGTCAATATCAGAAATATAGAAACGTGATACAGCACAATAAGGAAAAGTTCAGGACAACAAACTGGCAATGAACCTGAGGAGAGCTGTTCCCCATGAATGCCTAGGCCAAAAGTAGAGCCAACATTTTAGACACAGCAATATAGCTTCTGGCATCAAAATTTCAATTTGTGGTGTGTGCAAGTCAAGTTACAAAAAAGGTTGTGCGAAAAAGGACGTGGACTTGGATCAAAAATGACACACCCTCACATCAAAAAGTAACGCCGACTTGTGTCAAACTAAAGATCGACCAAGCGAGGATGATGCTGGATGTTTTAAAGATGGGTTGATACCCTCCAGTGGCAGGGAGGAAATTTCCAATTGTTTCTGTTCTGCATTATGAATTAATTTCTGTATTCTCTTCCTCAATGTACAAGTAAGGTGGCAGTTAAATAAAATCATACACAATAAAATCAGGATTACAATAATAACAACATAGAATAATGATTTCATTATCTGGGATCCAGTAGGGGACCAACCAGTAAAAGCATTGGACCAATGATGGGCTAAATTATTCTGAACTTCTGAACTCACCTTAAAGAGTTCTCCTTTTAGGATATGTGTGGCTACCTGTGTGTGTACTAGAGCATCATTATGTGTAACAAGATGTTTAAACATATTTTGTTTTCTTTTCATTAAGGAGACACTAGTCTCAAGAGGTAAATGGTAATCTTCAAAAGGCAGCGAGCCTAATAGGGCATTAATATGTTTGTCTAACGTGATTGTGTCTCTGAAATAATATTGGGTGCCATTAAGATCTAACCAGGTAATATTAGTCAAACATCCTGAAAAAGGGAGAGGTAGATTAATACTTGTAGTGCTAGTAATTATCTTTGTAGGGAGATTAGTTGCTAAACAGATATGTTGTGTACTTATTTCTGTCATGGTAAAATAATTTTCAGGATATATGTGCCATATGCACTTGTTAAGTTCATTCTGGAGTAAGCATGGTTCGTAAATAGGGGTCGAGTGTCTACATGCATATCTTTGTCAGTGAGAACACAATGTTTGAGGGAATAGGTCATATTATCTTTGGGAAAAATATAGTCCCCTGTGTATGTAGGTGCCCACCAGGTTAAATTCTTGGCAAAGAGATCATAAACTGGTACTGGTAATGTGTTAAATTGACAAGCTAATTTAACATCCTTTAAATGATGTATGATATAATGTAAAATAGCATGAGCATGAAAAATGTGAAACATTACCAGTTAACCATTCTTTGCATTTAGTGGATTGGGGTTTTCGAAGTAACCATTCATTATCTGTGAGGTTAAGCATTCCTCTAATCTTCTCTAGTTTAGGAATCATTAGTGTGTCTTCTAATGCTGATCTTTGTTGTTGCATCCATAAATACCTGATGGCACAGGTACTCCAGTTACTTAGACCTGTAGTGAATTTCATAGTTGCAACAGTTAAATTATCTAAATAATTATACATTGATTTATCTAAATCCAATCCTGTAACCTGTGATTTAACAACAGTTGGAGCCCAGTTTGCAGTAGCATGGAAACCAGTCCCTATATGCATACTGGCTGTGTTTAACTTATTCTTGAGGGTCTCCATGTCTATACTATTTAGTATATGTAAAGGATCCTGCTATCCGTGCAGCGCTGATCCTTGTAGCGTCGCCCTAAATCCAAGCTGAAAAGAATGAAGTAGTGATTATAGCTCCCAATTCCCCAAACATGAGTCGAGACTTCATGAAGGGGTAAAACTAATGTGTCTATTGATGGCCAAACTCAGCCCTTTCATGATGGTCTCCCAGCAAGGGAACTCCCACATGGGACCTTGTGGAAGACTGTAACAAAATATGCAGAACCAATCAGTATACAGTACAATTATTATACACACCCACAGGAAGAGTGTAACCCCTCTTCTGTATCCTGGAGATAATTAACTTAAGTGGTTGCAGAGAACCTAATTATCTCCGGGCAGAGAGAAACATGTGCTTTTTACCTTTTAACAAAACTGTATTAAAATCAATAATTCATGTTTCGCTGAACGAAGTCCCCATGTTCCACAGCCCCCCCCCCCCCCCCCCCCCCAGATAGCTTGGATCTGAGCGCATATTATAGGTGAATAGCGCTCAGATCCCACGAACACAGTTCTCAATAACGTCGAGTAAAGTTTAAGTTCACCAGCTGTAATGGAAGTTAAACTGCACGAACCCACATACGAGTGTAACAGGGGAAATGTACAATCCAAGCAAGTAAGGCGAATTATGTGATCCAGAGACAGAGGGCTCTGTCCCAAGTGCCTTAAGACCCCATGACTTAATGGGCCAGCATCCCAGGGTAAGAGGCTAGCAATCCGGCTCCTCCAAGCGATAGGGGGGTAGGGCAGTTTGTCACATGCAGACCCAGTGACAAAAGCCATTTTGTCACAGTATACCCATAGTGGTTCCAGCACCTCCTATTAGTGTGTCATACTGCCCTTTTCTGCCTTTTGTTTGTTGTGTTACATAATGTTACAACAGGAGTAGTGATTTTTAATGACACATGTACAGCTTGTAAGAAGACAGTTGTATTAACACATGTGCATGCAATAGGTGTGTGTGTGTTGTTGTTGACTTTTGGTTCTATGGTAGAGGATAAAGGACAGTAATAAGGTGTAAAAATATAAGGTAGTGTATAGTTCTCAATTGCAGTGTCGTTCATTGTAGCGGAGAGCTGATATCCCACAGCTATTCTCCACTGAAGATCCCAGGAAGGCTCAGGAACAAGGCAATAGTAAATCCACAGGCAGAGTTTCCAGCAGGCAAAATAACACAGCAACCCCATCATAGAATTGTTCCATGAGCAACATTTGTATCACATCTTCCATGGATCGGGCCTTGCTGGCTTGCACCCATCCAAGGGCCACCCGCTGCAACCTACAAGCCCACTCGGCATGTGAGTCTTTATCTGCCTTTTTCAACTCTCGAAACCGCCTTCGGTATGCCTCTGGTGTTATGGCATACCGGGCCAATATAATCTCCTTTACCCGGCTGTAGTTCCGGATCTCCTCATCTGGTACAGTTCTATAAGCTTCTGCTGCCCTACCAGACAACCGCCCAGCCAAAATAGGTACCCAATCCTCAGTACTGATCTTATGTAAGGCACACAGTCTTTCAAAATCTTGGAGGAAAGCATCTATGTCTTCCTCCGCCTCCACATAGTTTTTAAACGCTTGGTAAGGAATTTTTGTCTTACCCTCTGTACTGTTGGTATTTGCTGTGTCCCGTACTGTGATTTTTGTTGCTTGCTGCAATCCCTCTTGCTTCCAGTAGGTCCTTTAGCGTGGTTCTTTTAAGCTTAGCATAGTCACTCTCCATCCGTATTCCATTAATCCTTGTTCCCTTGTGAGTCTGGATCCCAGTGCTGCCAACCAATGTAGCGGAGAGCTGATATCCCACAGCTATTCTCCACTGAAGATCCCAGGAAGGCTCAGGAACAAGGCAATAGTAAATCCACAGGCAGAGTTTCCAGCAGGCACAATAACACAGCAAGATCCCCACAGCAATCCCAATAACTGGACGACACACAGTTTCAGGAACAGAACTGCTGGCTGGTACATCCAGCCTGCCTTTTATTACAACTGTACACAGACAGGCCACACCCAGGGGAAGGCATAAAATAACCAATAGTATCATGGGTGCAACCCACACATCCCCTCACCTTAGTGTGACACATAATCCCATTATACATACAGTTAAAATATACTTTTTACACAACTTTCATAACTCTAAAACCATACATCACATTCACATAAAAATACATATCACAATCAATCCATTCAGGGGAACAACATATTAAAAAATGGCATGAATCCGACCAGGGGTTCAAAAGTTACTGAAAGTATCTTTTGTCCCTTACTAGCCGCATGGCAAACCAGTTTAGACAGGTTTTACATAGGCCTCTCTCCTGGAGACAAAGAGGAAAGTAATCCAATTATCCAGGGCTAGAAGCAGACTCCATTAACCACATGGTTACAGAAAGACATAAAACACTTTAAAATACAGAAAGTTACTTTTTATCCATAACACACATACATGTAACATATCCCCAGATAGCTCATGTCTGAGTGCACATTATTAGGTGAATGGCACACAGACCACACAAATACAGTTTAATTGCCATGGAGCCAAAGTCTTTCCCATAGTCTTTCATTATATGAATAGGCTCCATGGCATAGCTATCTGGGGGTATCACCGCTCACACAGGGCAAGTACCGAATGGCCCCTCTGTGTTTAAAGGGCCAGAATGAGTGACATGCACTCTGTTCGGGCCGAATACGTTTTTTAAAAGGGCCCAATCTCCCAGGGCCATAGTCCAAAGGCAGCAGGCGGCAATCAACAATACAGGAAGGACAGCCACAATAGGGTTCCGCTACATTCATAATGACTAACATTTGTCCCTTTTTCCAATTAATGGTACCAGTTGTATAATCATTATTAAAAGTAATAAGGCCTGTCTGTTTACATTGATATGCAACCTTACTAATTTTCTTATAATATATATCCTAAACCTGTTTAGGTGTTTTTTTTCTTACCATCAGAACTTATATTAAATAAGGTGGCACAGATACTAGTGCAATTAGCAACCTTAACTGTGCACATTTCTGCGTTATAAGATCTAACAATTTTCTGTGAACCTTCAAACAAACATAATGCATCGGTTTCATTAGCTGTGGACACATTCCATATGGGTAACTGGTACTTATAAGGGTTATTATTTGTCCAATTCATCCAAATTGCATATTACATGCTGATTGAAAGGTGGTGGAGAAAAGTTCTTGAGGGAGCGTGTGTGATGAATGCTAGATGAGGGGCTAAGGCCTAATTGGGCTGGGGGTATTGAAGAATTGTTCATCGTGTCAGAGTCCTTTTTCCAGAAACAAACAGGTTTCAAACTTGACATTGACTTGTACTCATAATGGCATTCAAGGAACAATATCAGAGGGCTTTTTTTTTAGTTTGGCTTTGTAAGGGGGTGCAGTTGACAAATCCTACATCTAACTTAGATGAAGCCCACACAGAGGAAGGAACAGCAGACAAATCAATAGTTTCAGAACACAACATAGACACATCAATACCACCAGAGGGCGTGCAAGTAATGGTAGCTCCCAGAATACCAAGAAGATCCCTTCCCAGCAAATTAACAGGACATTTAGGTATTATACGAAAAGGGTGCATAGTAGAAAAACCATTAAGAGGACAGAAAACAGACAGTGGTGGTGTGACAAAAGTGGGTGTTGACACTCCATTAATACCCAATGAAGGTGTAGACTTTTTCCTTGTCCCCTGATAATAGGTGTCACAGAAACTGGAACACGTAGCTCCAGTATCTACCAAAAATGGCAAGGATCTACCTTCTATGACCAGAATGCAAAAAGGCTGATTGTCACCTTCAAGGCATCCCTATTGGGGCCATGGGATGTGATGGGTGTGCTGGTCAGTGGTACCTGTGAATGGCCCTAGTGCAGTTTGGGCTTGCTGGAGAGAGGGGGGAGGGGGAAGTGCCGGCCAGTGGTGTTGGGAGTGGGCCTGGTGTTGTTCTTGCCTACCGGGCATATTTTGAGAATTGTGGGGTTGTTGGGGATGCTGGGGTTTCCTGGGGTGTGGACACTCATTCCTCCAGTGGCCATTCTGCCCACAGTTGAAACAAGTGTTCCTGTCTATTCCTCATTGGTTACCCCTCCCCCTATAACCCTGATTTCCCTGTCTCCATCCCCTTGCCCCTCTTTGACCACCCCTTCCACGGGCTCTATGTGCTCCATCCCATCCTCTCTCTCGGGCTTGTGTAGGTGGACAGTGTTGCAATCCCTGAGCATAATAAGCAACCTTACTTCCTGAATCTTTTCTTAAGTCAAAACAACCTGCATTTTCCTTTTCTATAACCTTGGTAAGAAAATCTGAGCCATCCAAATTGGCCCAGTCTGAAATCAATTGTTTCACAAGCAAAGAATACTGTGGCAACATATTACCAAGGCATGACTGTATTTTAAGGAGATCCATATCATCTCCAGACTTCAAACCTGCCTACCAATCTCTTCCTTTGCACCTTGCTTACATGCCAAAGCAGTGGATATAGACTGCTTATTCTTCCATAATCTCAACATTTCAATTTCCACCTCATTCCACATTTTAGCACATCCTGCTGAAGTACTAAGCTCATAAACACCATCACTACCAGCCTCTCCAACTCCAGTACCATTGTCTGTCTCACTGATAGAGGGTACCTTAGACCAATCCCAACCAGAATCTGAGTCATACCATAATATTCCATTTATAATTAACTGTATGTCTATCTGTGTCATGTTCTGTCCTAAGCACATTCTTTTCAGATACATTAGGCATGCAGAGGGATTAGTACGGGGGTTTGGGGCACCTTGAATAATGTCCTTAAGTACTCCAGGATTAATGGGTTTCATTATTAACTGATTACCAACAGTCATGAATGGAGCAGTACGATCAGCACCTTCTAATTCTGGCATCTCTATATCATCATCATCTTGCTTATGTACATATGTTTTTAACATCTTGCCACTTTTAAGTTTAATTCCCATTTGTACTGTTAATTTAATTGAACCGGGAGGTGACTGTGGATATTCTATATCAGAATCTGGTGTAGATGATGATTCCTGTAATTGCTGTGATTGCTGTGATTGTGAATTAACAGCTGCAGCAATACAAATATCTTCTATATCATCCTCTGAGGGGGCATTAGGTAAAGCAGGATACATTGCTTTATAGGGAGGTGGGGGTTGTGGTTGGGCATGGCTGCGGGCTGACTGTGTAGGGGGCACAGTTGGTGGTGGATATAGATTCTCAGGAGGGGCTTCTATGGGAAAGCGGATGGTATTTGTAGCGGAGGCCTGGTATTTCACAGGTTAACTCCACTATCGATTCCAGTGAGGCTCAGGAACAAGTATTATAAATCAATAGAGTAGTACTTTCAGCAGGCAAAACAATCCAATAATACCCCAACAGCACTCCCAATAACTGGACGACACACAGCATCAGGAACAGAACTGACCTTTAATCCACACAGTCTCCTTATAAAGCATTCTCCCATGCAAGGGAGGGATTCACATTAATTAGGACAGTAACCAATAATATAACCGTTAACTATACTGTACATTTACCCCAAACCTGGATGTACCCCTAAACTAGTACATAGCATCAATCTTTTTTTTTTTAGACATTCTTTATTTATAATAGTTTTCAAAATAGGGAGGGAGACAGAAAAAAGAAAGGGGGGGGGTGAGTAAGATACACTTCACAGAATACAGTACATTGATAAACAATTTAAATGGCTACTCCAAGTTCACAAGCAATTTCTGTAATATCTGAACGATTGACATCGAGCCTGCCTGCACCTTTCCTGTAAGGGCGGAGTCCCGCCGGGGAGCGGGGCCATGGAGCGGGCAATTGGCACGGAAAGCAGGCCGGTCTGGGGTAGTAGAGGAGTGTGTACCTAGTTCTGGGTCGGGAGGTGAAGGTCACCCTTCCTGGGAGAGTACCTGACACGTAGTGAGGGCTGGGCTCTAGTCGCTGAAAACCGTGTCCTGGGTCAGGCACAGGGAAGGGGGGGGACGGGAGGGGGGGAGGAGAGAAGGGGAAAGGCTGAGACCAGGGCTATCCCCAGGGGATGCGGAACACAACTGTAAGTTCAGTCGCCTATGTTTTATCAGAGGCAGAGTAGGCCGATCAGGCCTGTCCACGGGCGATGTAGGTCGTCCATGGAAACCACAGGAGAGCACACTTGTCCGAGCGATCCTGCAGGGAAGCAGTCAACATTTCCATGTTATGAATTTCCTCTACCTTATCCACCCATTGTCTATATGTGGGCACTGCCTGGCTTTTCCAGAGCAGAGGGATGAGACTTTTCGCGGCAGAGAGCAGGTGTATCGTGAGCGTCTTCTTATACCTTTGGACCGACATGGCTGTGTGGTGCAGAAGCATTGGTAGCGGTTGCAGTGGAAGGTCCGGGTCTGCAATTTCGGTGATCTTAGTGTGTATCAACTGCCAGAATGGGATAATGCGGGGACAGGTCCACCAGATGTGAAGGCTAGTGCCCGGGGCAGAGCCACATCTCCAGCATTCGCCAGAGGAAGTGCCATACATACGTTTAAGCATGTCCGGGGTTCTGTACCATTGAGTGAGCAGTTTATAGCTCACTTCCTGGTACTTAGAGCTAATGGAGCACTTGTGGGTTAAGAGGAAGATTTTGTCCCACTCCTGGGCCGTCAGGTGCATCCCTGTCTCCCTTTCCCATTTATCCGTGAATCCTAGTGGGCTTTCATTGCCCAGGACTTGTAGCATAGTGTAAAGATGCGATACGGCATGATCTAGGTGTTTCCTGTCTGTACATAGGCGTTCGAAGTCTGTCAATGGTCTGTGTATGTGATCTACACCTTGGAGGCTCATGTAGTAGGTCTTCACCTGGTGATAACGGAACCTGTCCAGTGTAGATGGTCTCTGTGCCGTCGCTACGTCAGTCAGTGGTTTAAGGGCTCTGTCTCCTGTCCATTGTCGAAGGAAGATCCAGTCCGTCTGTGTGAAGTTTCGGAATGCCGCGGGGGGAAGACCTCCTGCTAGATTTGGGTTGTGAGCAGTTTATAGCTCACTTCCTGGTACTTAGAGCTAATGGAGCACTTGTGGGTTAAGAGGAAGATTTTGTCCCACTCCTGGGCCGTCAGGTGCATCCCTGTCTCCCTTTCCCATTTATCCGTGAATCCTAGTGGGCTTTCATTGCCCAGGACTTGTAGCATAGTGTAAAGATGCGATACGGCATGATCTAGGTGTTTCCTGTCTGTACATAGGCGTTCGAAGTCTGTCAATGGTCTGTGTATGTGATCTACACCTTGGAGGCTCATGTAGTAGGTCTTCACCTGGTGATAACGGAACCTGTCCAGTGTAGATGGTCTCTGTGCCGTCGCTACGTCAGTCAGTGGTTTAAGGGCTCTGTCTCCTGTCCATTGTCGAAGGAAGATCCAGTCCGTCTGTGTGAAGTTTCGGAATGCCGAGGGGGGAAGACCTCCTGCTAGATTTGGGTTGTAGGTTAGAGGCGTAAGTGGGTTCGGAGATGTGGTGAGTCGGTGTGTGTAACGCAGTGTGCACCATACCCTAAGGGTGGCATCGATGAGTGGGTTGTGGGTCCGGAGTTCCGCGAACGTGAGGGATCCAAGCCATAGCCTGGCTGGGATCGTCCCCCCGGCCTGGTGCACCTCCATGGGCACCCATCTTTTGGCCCCAGGGCGTGCATGCCAGTCCACTACCCGTTGAAGATGTGTGGCGCGGTAGTATTGCTGCATGGAGGGCAGCCCGGCACCCCCCGCCGATTTTGGTCTTTCTAAAGTGGCTCTACGGATGCGGGATGCGGAGCGATTCCAGATAAAGTTGCGTATTTCCCTCGTAAGAATGCGGAAAAACGCTTGGGGTATCGCGACAGGTAGGGCCGCGAAAAGGTACAACAGTCTAGGGAGGACGTTCATTTTAAGCGCCTGGATGCGGCCAAACCAGGTGAGATATTGTGGTGACCAGCGAAGGAGGTCCTTTTGAATGTTCGTTAGGAGGGGCGGAAAGTTAGCTGTGTACAATTGGGTCAGATCGCGTGGTAGCCAGGTGCCTAGGTATTTTAGTTTGGTGGGTTGCCAGGAAAAGGAGAACAGGCTTTGCAGGCGGTCAGCGAAGCCGGCGTCACTTAGCAGTGACATGGCTTCAGATTTATCAAGGTTGAGTTTTAGATTGGAGACTTGACGGTACTCCCGAAACGCTTGAAGAAGGTTAGGGATGGAGATCAGAGGTTGTTCTATAAAAAACAGCATATCATCCGCGTAGGCGGCCAGTTTGTGTTCCTCGGCTCCCATCGACACCCCTGTAATGCCCCCATCCTGTCTGACCGCCTCCAGGAATGGCTCTAGAGAGAGGGCAAACAGGAGGGGGGACAGGGGGCATCCCTGGCGAGTGCCGTTACTGATGGGGAATGGTTGTGTAAGGGTCCCATTGACTCGGATCCGCGCTGTCGGTTTCGTGTACAGTGCCGACACCCAGGTGCATATTTGGGGGCCAAATCTAAAGTGGCGGAGGGTGGACGCGAGGTATGTCCAGTCAACTCGATCGAACGCTTTTTCGGCGTCCGTCGAAAGTAGGACAGCCTCTCTCCGCTCAGATGTAACCGAGTGTATTATATTGAGCGCTCGTATCGTGTCGTCCCTGGCCTCCCTCCCTGCGATGAACCCGACCTGGTCTGGGTGGACCAGGTCCGGGAGAAGTGGGGAGATCCGTCGAGCTAGGGTCTTGGCAAAAAGT
Source organism: Pelobates fuscus (assembly GCF_036172605.1). Lineage (NCBI taxonomy): Eukaryota > Metazoa > Chordata > Amphibia > Anura > Pelobatidae > Pelobates > Pelobates fuscus. Next base: position 60,543,968 of record NC_086329.1, read on the forward strand.
TTTAGGTCTGAATTCAACAATGATATTGGGCGGTAGCTCGAGCAGTTAGTCGGATCCTTCCCTTCTTTGGGGATTACCGTGATAGTGGCAGCTAAGGTATCAGTGGGGAATTGCCCGCCCTCACGGATCGAATTCAGCCCCAACAAAAGTTTGGGCAGGAGGGTGTCACTGTACGTGCGGAGGTATGCAATCGGTAACCCGTCAGGACCGGGGGCCCTATGTGGCTTCATGAGTTTCAGAGTGCCTTTGAGTTCCTCAAGTGTTATGGGTTGCTCTAGGCCATCTGATTGATCTTGGGTGAGTGTCTTGCAAATGTGCTTGGCGAGGTAGTCCGCAACCCTCTTCTGGTGTGTCTGGGTGTTTGTCTCTGGTGTGGTTTGCGATCGATTGTACAAGTCTCTGTAGTATGTCTGAAAGGCGTCAAGTATCCCGTCCGGCCGTCTCGTGCTATGTCGGTCATGCGTGTTTATTTTGTGAATGTGGTGTGCCCTTCTCTTTGCCTGTAGCATCTTCGCCAGAAGCCTACCGCTTTTACTGGAATGTTCGTAGAAATACCTGCCGGATTTCGTAATAGTGTGTAATAGTCCCTGGGAAAGGTGATCTCTAAGCTCTCTCCGTGCAGCGGTCAGTCGTAGGTAGTCGTCGTCGTCTAACGTTTGTTTATGTATGGCTTCCAGGTTTGACACTTTAGTCGTGAGGTCTGTGAGTTGCCTGCGCCTGTCTTTTTTGCGCTGTGTACAGAGGGCGATGTAATGACCCCGTATAACACATTTATGTGCCTCCCATACCGTCAGGGGGGGTGTGTCGGGTCTCTCGTTCGTGTCAAAGTACTGCGAGAGCGTTTGGAGCGTGGATGTACGAACGGCTACGTCGTTCAGCAGGGATACATTGAGTTTCCATTGTCTGTCCCTAGGTCTGTGGAGGGGCGAGCTCGTGCGAATCTTAACCGGTGCATGGTCAGAGTGGGTCGTGAGTCAATTTTTGTACACGTAACTAAGGTGTAAGTAAATCTGGGCTAAAATTCTTCTTGTTTTACATTCACTGAGATATGTACTAGTGTGTATATTTTTTCCCTAGGAATATGTTTTGTGAATTTGTGACTAATGTAGTCTGGCTTCAGATATATATTTTTGAGAAGCTGTGTGTTAATTGATTTACTAACAAAGAACTCTAAATTAAATTTGGAGGCAGATTTGAAAATATATTTGAAAAATATGGTAAAAAAAATCTGCAATTTAAAAAAGTGATAGAATTATGTTAAGTCATATTGCATATTGCATTTGTATATTTATCAAACACCACATTGATTCAGAATTGAAGATTATGCTAGCTTTAGTGTACAGATAATCTTTAATTTTAATAATGACAGGAGGCGAGTATTTTGCATAATCTTTCTTTACTAACTCCAAAGCAGCAAAGAAAAGAGTGACAACTGAGAAGCAATCATAATGCAGTATAGAGTATAAGAGGTGTAACATATGACATCATTTCCTCTTAACCATGCGACATCACAAGATCACAATGCAGAAAACAATAGAGATAACTCAAACCTGAAAATTGAACAGAAACAGATAGACTCCAAGGGAAGAACTTCTTGATGTCAAGTGACGATCTTCCATGACAAGACGATGATGACATCTTGAATGGAGTCTTTAGTGTCTTAATTCATCTGGTTAAACTGAAACGAGAATATAAAGGGTATTAGAGTCCAAAAAATGGTTGTGTAAAACAATGAACTGTCTATCCCTTATGATTAAGTAAAACCATCATTATTAAAATAGATCGAAAACCTTCCTCCCATCTATTGATGCTAACTAAACATCCCACCCACATGGCATATCTGTATTAAGTGTGCGACAAACCCAACTTAGGCAATAGAACAATAATAACAGAAACAAAGAGATAGAAATATGCATGAAAACAGAGGGAGGGAAGCGCGAGAGAGAGCAGGGAGGTAAAATACTCGCCTCCTGTCATTTTGCAATTTCAACGCTGAGAAAGTAGATCAAAAGCTGGATTAGATGGAGGACGGAAGTAGAACGTCCTAAAGGTGGATTCTCTAGTCCAGTCCGCCTTTCGCAAAATATCTGGAAGAGATGCCCCTAGCTCGTAGGCGGAAGAGGCCGCGGCCCCTCGAACTGAGTGTGCCCCAAAAGTCTGGTCTATCCCGGCAAGGGCTAAGAGCCATCTAACCCATCTGGCCAATGTAGTGACCGAGACTGGAGCGTAGGGGCGGACGTAGGAGATGAGAAGTTGACGATTGGAAGTAGGCCGCAACGTCGCGGTAGCTTCCAGTAGAGACCACACAGAGCTGAGGGTCTGAGAGAAAACGAGGGTCTGAGGGAAAAAAGGAGTGAAAAACAGAGGAAGAGTCAGACTTTGTGCGTCGAGAGACCTGGAACAAAAAGGTAAATGCGTTGGCGTCAAAAGCGCTTACATCGGACACCCGATGAAAGGAGACTAGGCAGAGTAGGAAAGTGAATTTCGCCGTAAGTGATACATTCTCGTTAGAAGGCCAGTCCTGTAAAAACTGTAAGACTATGCCAATGTCCCAAAGTCTCGTATTTTGGTTCCGGGGGGTGCCGAAGGCGCATGCTGCGGAGGAGTCTACAGATGAGTAGGTTCTGGCCCACTGTTGTCCCTTGAGTCGGCATATGAGCCGCTGAGATGGCTGAACGTATCACGTTGATGGACCGGTATGATTTCCCGGCTGTGAATAGAGAGGTGAGGAAATTCATGATGGACGAAATAGGTGCCGTAAAGGGATTGAGATCCCGTCCCAGACACCAAGTTGTCCAGTTGTGCCATGCTGATAGGTAGCACCTCCTTGTACCTGGCGCCCATGAATCCCATAGGAGATCCCTAGTTTCCTGTGATAAATCCTTGGTTTGCCAGGAACCCCTGAAAGAGCCCAGGCCACCAGAGGAAGCCAGTCCTCCCTGACCAGCGGATGGGGTAGTCCCTTCAGGTTCCTGAGGATGGTCGGAGTACCTGGTAGGAGGAGGGGATCCCTGTTCGACAGTTCTAGAAGATCTGGGAACCATGGTTGGCTTTGCCATAGAGGCGTTATGAGGGTCAGTGTCACCCTCTGTGTGTGGATTCGGTGAAGAACCCTTGTAATCATTGAGAATGGCGGGAATGCGTAAGCTCCGTGTTGTGGCCATTGTTGCAGAAAAGCATCCGTTGCTAGACTCTCCGGATCTGGGAGCCAGCTGAAGAAGTCCTTCGTTTGACGGTTGTTGCGGGAGGTGAATAAATCCAGGGAGAAAGGACCCCTTTGTGCATCCAGTATCGTGAAAATATGAGCATCTAGTTGCCAGTCGCTGGCGTCCCGCCAGTGGCGTGAGTACCAGTCTGCTGTCATGTTGGATTCCTCTGGTAGGTGTTCCGCTAACAGCGTGATGTTGCGAGGCAGGCAATAATCAAAGATTTCCTTTGTGAGTTCTACTAGTGCCTGGGAGCGGGTGCCTCCGAGTCGGTTGATGTATCTTACCGCCGAGACATTGTCCATCCGGAGCAAGATGCAGCAGTTGGATAATTCCTTTGCCAGGCTGCGAATGGCGAACAATCCTGCCAGGAGCTCCAGACAGTTGATGTGCATAGAAAGTTCTTGGGGAGTCCACACTCCTCCCGTGGAGGAGGTGCCGTCTGTTGCTCCCTAGCCTGAGCGTCTGGCGTCTGACTCCAGTATGAAGTCTGGTTGGTTTCCGAATATGGTCCGGCCGTTCCAGGCCTGCATGCAGTTCAGCCACCAGTGCAATTCTGACATAGGGACCGGTTGGTCGTATGTTGGGTTTTTGCGAAGGAACTTTGCCTTGAGGCGTTCCATGGCTCTGTAATGTAGGGGTTCGGGAAAGATGGCCTGGATGGATGATGAGAGAAGGTCCACAATCCGTGCCAGCAGTCGTAAAGGTATGGATGTCAGTCGAAGTACCTTCCGAATTTCTCTCCGGATGGTGGCAATCTTTGCGGCCGGAAGGCATAGAGTGCATGATGTTGAGTCTATCTCAAATCCAAGGAATTCGATTGACTGAGCGGGGATCAGTGATGACTTGGGGCCGTTGATAATGAAGCCCAGTGATTCGAGTAGGTGTACATCGTAGTCTGTGTGACTCTTTAGGGTCCTTGCATCCTCGTCGAATATCAAGATGTCGTTGAGGTAGACAATGCATCTTATGCCTTGGGCCCTCAGTTTCGCCATTACCGGCTTCATCATTTTGGTGAAACACCATGGGGCCGAACTGAGACCAAACGGGAGACAGGTGAATTGCCAAGGTGTCCCGTGCCAGTAGAAATGGAGATATGATCAGCTCCTTTCGTGCACAGGTATGGTAACGTATGCGTCCTTGAGGTCTAGACGCCTGAACCAGTCGTTGTCTCGAAGTAGGTCCCAAAGAAGGTGGATACCCTCCATTTTGAAGTGCCGGTACACCACGTAGGAATTGAGCTCCCTGACGTTGATGACGGGTCGGAATTCCCCGGTCTTCTTCCTGACCAAGAAGATATTGTTGTAGAACCCGGTGGAGTCCGGAGCTGGTTGGATGGCATCTTTGGAATGTAAGTCCTGGAGTTCAGAGTCTATCAAACCAGCGTCCGCCCGTGAAAGTTGGTTCGGGCATGGTGGGTCTGTTGGAGTGGCATCATCTCGAATTCTCTTTGATAGCCCCGCACCGTCCGAAGTATCCATGTGTCGGAGGATAGGTCTGCCCAATTCTGCGAAAAAAGAGAAACACGACCTGCGATATGGCAAGAGGTTAGAGGTAGGATAGAATGGTGACTTACCGTTGGAGAATCTCGCTCTGGAGCGTCCTCGGCCACCAAGGCCATGGTCCGATCCCCTAAACTGTTAGAATCAATGGCGGGTAGATGAATCAGTGTAGAATGGCTGTGTCCTGGTTGTGCGGGGGCCGGATGGCCAGAAGCGGCTGGTGGCATGGCCCCTCTGCCGACCAGTCCTCCCAAAAACACCTCGGGTGTTGGAGCCGCGGAATACTTACCGCATTGACGTTTGTGCCTTATTGAGGGATGTGAATATATTGATCCTCTTATTAAGCTCAGTAAGGAAGGCCTCTCCAAACAGCTTGCCATGTGCCAAGGGGACCAATTCCTTATCCCCCAGTTCGACAAGCTTGTCGTCAATTCGGAAAAGTGCTGCTTGTTGCCTCTCCGAAGAGAGGGCCACATTAGTGTTCCCGAGGAAACAGAAGCACCTCTGTGCCCACTCTCGGGTATCCCGTGCCCACTCACGTGCCCACTCACGCACCATATCTGTAAGGCATCATCTGCCATGTCCATGATCCTCGCCAATGGCCCGATGGCATCTAACAATTTGTCAACCATGGCTAGGGTGTGTGATGGTCCTGCGTCATCTTCCCCAGAAGAAGCCTGAGCGGGTTTTTGGGATGATCTGCTTGTGTCTCTTCTGCGTTTAGCAGGGGCCTTTCCTTTGGACTTACGTGGTCCCATGGCCTTGCCTTTCCAATGGTGCTTAGGGGGGTGGGAGCGCTCCCTGGAGGAATCGGAGTCCTCAGAATCCGCCCCATAATGAGCCCGTTTGGGAATGGGCTTAGATGCATCTTGTTCCTATTGGAACGACTTAGCAAAGGCCTTTTCCATGGACGCAGCTACAGCTGCTGCAATCATGGCCTGGAGATCTGAGGGGTTTTGCGATTCTTCCATGGTGTTATAATCACACTCGGGGCTCACCCTGTGAATATGAGGGAGGGCACTTGTGGCACAAAAACTTGGAGAGGCCTGGGGACCAAGGGGTGGTATAGAAGTAGGTAATGGTTAATCTTAGAGGATTATGTGACTGGGGCTCACCCAGGAATTCGGAATCCTGCATGGACAGGTCCGTTCAGCAGCACCTGAATGGGGGCTCACCCCTGCCAGAATAAGGATAATCCAACTGGCTTAAACCGACCCCAAGTGCAAAGCACTAACCTGATACTGGTCCCACAGTGAGCTGTGATAAGGAAGTAGCGTTCAGGAGAATATTCCGGAGTATCTGGCAGTAATAACTGACTGGAGTCTGCAACAGGGCAGTAGTAGCCGTTTAAAATGGCCGCCGGACTGAATTAGCCAAACGCGAGCGCCAATAGATGGTGCGGGTGTTCGGCGCACGAAACGATCGCGAGCACCTAATACAAGGCGTCCGCGGGAAATTTTCCGAACGCTAGGCGTTCGGCAAAAGAAACGAATCTATGTGAATGAACGGTCAGAAAGTGCAGTTCGCGAAGCGAAAAAGAACGTGCAAATGAAGGTGAAAGGCGGGAAATACCGCTAGAGAGATCTGGCACTGGGAAGTAGAGGTGAAGACGGCGAGAATGCCGGTAAGACCTCCTGTAAAAGGGATAGGGATATTAGAAAAGTCACAGTGCCGGGGGGGGGGACCCCAGAAATAGAGGGGGATAGCTCCCCGAAGGGTAATAATAACAGAAATACAGAAAATTATAGTTATAAAATTCTGATATGAAATACAGTAGAAGTGTAAGGACTGAGAGGATTAACCAAAATCTGTACTTATCTTGTGATGGAGCAGCAAAGAAAGAGGAAATTATGTCATGTGTTACACCTCTTGTACTCTATACCGCATTATGATTGGTTCTCAGTTATGTCACTCTTTTCTTTGCTGCTATGGAGTACAAGAAAGTTTATGCAAAATACGAAGCCTCCTGTCATGTGATAAAATTAACAATTTCAGATGGACATCTCTGCAGATGAAATCGCAGTTATGCACAATATTATGTGAAATTGGACAAGAGAGACACAAGAATACCTAAAATCCTCATGGGAGAGTTAATAAAACAGCAGACTGTCTGCCACAGTTGTCTACATGGTCTCTCTATCCCTTGACTGTGCAATGAAAATAAATAAATATAAAAATAGGGAGTTCACATGATTCTAGGAGACTTTTCCCTCACTTGATTAACTCCCTAACTCCAGTTAGTGTTAAATTTAGCAGCATCCAATTGACATCATATCAGTAGGGGAAGACCAAGTAAGTGGTTTTCATCATCTACTTATTAATGTCCACATAATTACAGAAAAACACACACACTCTCTGTCTTTCTCTTTTTATCCTCCTCTCACACACACACACACACACACACACACACACACACACACACACACTTTTTTTTTCTCCCTGGTATACATTACTCTGTTCCACTGACTCCCTAGATTACAATTAGGTGAGTGGCATAGGCAAGTCAACAGAGGTCTGTGATTGGCAGGACATCTGGGAAACCACCAAAAAGATTCTATTTTTATTTTTATTTTTTTAAGTGAGTACATCTCCTATTTTAACATGCTCTTAAAACCACGCGGTGTGCACTATATTTTATTTTTTTATATCTACGGCGAGGATTTTACCTACCCATAGAAAGAAACAAGTCTGCACCTATATCCTAAGATTGGGTATTATTCCACTCCAGGCCATATGCAAGAAACCATTAGAGGGCTCTAACAAATGTGAGTGTGCATTTTTATATACTATTTATTAAGTATTGGTTTCCTGACATATTGCACTTTTTTTTTGCTCTTGTGTTCATTACAAATGCATACATCCTTCAGTCAGACCAAGATTTCATCATTATATCCATAGGCGGTGATTGTACTGCTCAGATGCTACATCTAGAGATAGCTCTCTACACTGTAAACACACCTGCACAACTTGATGTTTTCCCACTTTATTTATGTTGGAGAAATTGCGGTGCCAGTCGTACCTTTTATCACATGTGGTGGCAATGCTTCAGAGCAGCAGCAGGCCCATACCCGGGGCCACCCAACTGGTATTGAAAAACAGCTGATTGCATCCTCCCAGAGAGAGCACTGTACGGGAGGGAAAGAGACATAAGCATCATGAGGAGAGAGTTGCTGCAGACACTCACACATCAGCCTCAGCTAACAGAACCCCAAGCATGTCACCCTCCGGCAGACAATATGTATGCTAACAGGAGGGTGGCTGCAAATATAAAAATCATAACTTGTGTATCTGTGTGCATATGTCAGTATATGTGTGCCATAGTGTGTGAATGTGCTAGAGAGTGATTCTATGTGTCAGTGTATGTATCTGAATGTGTTTGTGCAAGTGTGTATATGCCAGTGTATGATTAATGAAAAAGGTGGACTAGAAACCCAAGGAGGGACCCAGAGGTATCGACAGTGTAACCCTCACATGTCTACCCCTTGGAGTGAGGGGAGCAACCCATGGGAGGATAATAATGATAAAATTTAACTTTTAATAGATTAATCTAAAATCCCAACAAATATATAGTGATGATAATAGTCCAAATCAGTGCTAACTTACGTGGGTACAGAAGTACAATCTTAAATGTTGCTAGAAACAATAAATAGGGAGGGAAGGGAAAGGGAAACCTAAAATAATTAGGTAAAACCTGTCTAGAACAACAAATCACAGGTTAACAAAGGAGGATAGAAATCAAGGGACGACTAGTATCAGATCCGAACTATCTAATCCCTAACGTGCCTTCGAGGGCACGACGTCGACGCACATGCATGTTCTGGGGTCAGACCAATAACAGCCCAAGGAGGGATATTTAAACCCCTGAATTTCCCTAGTTTATTGCCCTGTTGTGGTTTCCGTTCCTGGTTCCCAAGAGTGCGTTTTCTTATCCTTGTTATTGATATTCCCGGTATTCTGACTTTGGCTATTCTTGACTATTCTGATCTCTGGTTTACCTGACATGGCTTTCTTATCAATCTTGTGTATTTCAGGCTTCCTTGACCTCAGCTTTCCCTTGACCATTCTCTTTCTTTCAACATATCGATCCGGCCATTCTAAGGACCGGTTTACGTTCTATTTTTCTATTCTATGTAAATGTAACATAGTTTTGCGTGTTGGATCACATTAGTAGTCATGACAGTATGTGAGTGTTTCCCTGTGAAAGTGTGTATGTATATGTCAGTGTGTGTGTGTGTGTGTGTGTATCTGTGTGTCAAGGTGTTTTTATCCATGCCAGTGTGTATCTGTATGTTGTGTCCGCGTCAGTGTGTATGCATATGTCAGTGTCTGTATATTGTGTATCAGGTGCTTGTATGTGTCAGTGTGTACATGAATGCATTATATGTATGTATATTAGTGTAAGCATGTATTTATGTACATCCAGTGGTGTATCTTGGTTTTGTGCTGCCCTAGGCAGGACAAAACTCAGACACCCCCCCCCCCCCGCGCGCGCGCCACCCCCACCCAACCCTTCCCCCCTGCCCCGCCTTCTAAATACACACACATTCACTGACAGATACGCATACACTAGCTAACAGACACACACAGTCAGACACACACACACACTAACAAACACACACAGTCGGACACACACTAACAAACACACACAGTCGGACACACACAAACACACACAGTCGGACACACACTAACAAACACACACAGTCGGACACACACACTAACAGACACACACAGTGAGACACACACACTAACAAACACACACAGTCGGACACACACACACTAACAAACACACACAGTCAGACACACACACTAACAAACACACACAGTCAGACACACACACTAACAAACACACACAGTCGGACACACACACAGTGAGACACACACACTAACAAACACACACAGTCGGACACACACACTAACAAACACACACAGTCGGACACACACACACTAACAGACACACACAGTCAGACACACACAGTCAGACACACACTAACAGACACACACACTAACACACACAGTCACACACACACACTAACACACACACACTAACACACACACACTAACACACACACACTAACACACACACACTATCAGACACACACAGTCAGAGAGACACACACACACTCTCACATTATTTTTTTTATTTTATTTACTCCCCCCCCCCCTACCTTTGGGAATGCTGGGGGTGGGGTGGTTCTCCCATTCCCTGGTAGTCCAGTGGCTGCAGGACGGCACTGGCGGGCAGGCTGGGCGGCCGGCGAGGGAGCTCTTCCCCTGAGCTCTCTGCTCAGCTCTCTGCTCAGCTCCCTCGCGCGCCGCCCGCAGAGTGAGGCTGGGAGGCGGAGCCGGAATATGACGTCATATTCCGGCTCCCAGTCTCACTCTGCGGGCGGCGCGCGAGGGAGCTGAGCAGAGAGCTCAGGGGAAGAGCTCCCTCGCCGGCCGCCCGCCCGCCCAGCAACCAGCCCAGCATGTCTGTTAGCCGCAAGGCTAACAGGACATTTGCCTTGGGCATTTGGGGGCGGCGTTTTTTGCCGCCCCCTGGAAAATGCCGCCCAAGGCAAATGCCTTGTTTGCCTCGCGGCTAATACGCCCCTGTGTACATCCACATTTAAAAGTCAACACTACATCCTGTACACCACTGCATTCAGGCAGCCAGTACATGCTGGGATCAGTGACATCCCATCATGTACAGTGCTGTCACTTAAAGTATTGTGATTGCTGACAGCAATTATACTCCTGTCAGACAGCCATTACAGTAGATTATTCAATGTTTCACCTCCCTGCCTTCAGTTGAGCTCCACATAAAAGGGGTGACGTGAGGTAGATTAGCGGTAAAAAGCTGAATATTGGCTCTAATAATCTGCAGAAATGATAATCATTCCTAGTTTTTTGTAAACTGATTGGTCGGTGCTATCTGTGCTCCAAGACAATTCTCCAGGCCAATCCTTTAAGCAGAGTGGAAAATAACTGTCTGTCCAAACTTTCCTGATCGGCCAGGAGAACATTAGCTGGAGGTGGTTTTGTTAGAGTCTGTAGAGATGTTTAAAGGGACAGTTTAGGCACCATAACAACTTTATTATAATTAAGTTTTTATGGTGCCACAATGTCCCTGGTGCTGGCTTACCTTAAGGGGTTAAACCATTCTCGAAGTCTGTGTTCCAGTGCCGAATCTCCCGAATTCTTGCAGAATCTGGCAGCAGTTTTGCTGATTGGCTGAGAGCAGTCAGCTGACGCTCTCAGCCGGTCAGTGAATCCCCATTAATAAAACTGGTTTGAATGGTTTAACCTCGTAAGGTTGTCCAGCACCAGGGACCTCCTGGCACCATAGCAACCTAATTTTGATGAAGTTGTTATGGTGCTCAGAGTTTTTCTTTAAACAACAACTGGATGAAAACATAATATTCAGAGAAATAATTTTTAATATGTGCTCTAGCAGCTTTTTCATCTAAGGAGAGATCTGGCTGCCATTCAGGAATTTTTCCTAGTTTGTTGCAAATTGGAAAAAGCTTTAAGATGGGTGTTCTGCCGTCTTTTGGATCAACAGCAAAAACAGATGTATGAAAGACTGAACTTGATGGATGCATTTCTCTATTCAAGCAATGTAACTTTATACCTGTATAGAATCATTTTTTTTACAGATACAATTTTTGTTAGTATATTTGCCCCCTCCCCCTTCCACACTAGTAATCATTAGTGTTTGGAGGGGAATCCTCTTCAAGGTAGATCTAGTCCAGGAGACTAGGCATATACTGCTTAGGGTCAGTTACAGCCATGGTTCTCAACCTGTGGTATGCGTACCCCAAGGGGTATGCCAAAAACTGGCCGTCTGGCCACCTTAGAGCCCCCTCAGGATGCGACTAGCTGTGCTTTAAGGTAGAGTTGAGTACGCAGTGCACCCGAGTACTCGGATGGCAGGTGGCTACTCTGCCCAAATGTGCTGTATTCAGAGGGGGAAATGCGGGTGGTAAGGGAGTGCTGATTTCTGTGCTTTTCTAAATACTACTCCCTCACACCCTCTGGTGATGCCGGGAGCTGGGTTATGAAATCACTTTGGTCCTGGCATGACTTAACAGCACGCAAGGGAGCAATGCTGGAAGAGCATGAATATTACACAAGCCCCACAGCTGCTGACTTAATCTGGGTGGACTTAAAATAAAAATAATACATAAATAATAAATTTTTGAGTATGTGTGAGAGAATGTATGTGTGTGAAATCACTGAAAGAGTGTGTGAAATCAGTGTGTCTGTCGGTAGGTATGTCTGTCAGTGTGTCAAATTAGTGAGAGTGTGTGTGTCAGTGTCCTCCAAGTGTGGATCAATGTCCTCTGTGTGTACTATATTTTCATTTTGTGACTTGTATACATCAGATTGATAGTTCATAAACTCCTCCTTACAGTATTTCATATTTTTTGTAAAAAATACATATATATATTGTTTATTACCTTTGATCAGGCTTGTTCTTCAATATGAGATTAACTTACATATCAATGTCTACACATTTGATTTTGGAATTTAAATCAATGGAAATTACTTTCTCGTGGCAGGGGTACGTAGGCATTTTTTTAGACCTGCAGTGGTACTTCTCCATAAAAGGTTGAGAAACACTGAGTTACAGAAACTGATGATATAGGCAAGGGGTAGAAAGAAGTATGAACAGAACTCAGATTGGCTGGGTGTAATTTGAAAGAACGATACCAACATGATGTAACTAAACAAGCTAAAGTCAGGACAGGCAGGAAGCAGAAATGGTAAAGCACAAACTGGGTCAATATCAGAAATATAGAAACGTGATACAGCACAATAAGGAAAAGTTCAGGACAACAAACTGGCAATGAACCTGAGGAGAGCTGTTCCCCATGAATGCCTAGGCCAAAAGTAGAGCCAACATTTTAGACACAGCAATATAGCTTCTGGCATCAAAATTTCAATTTGTGGTGTGTGCAAGTCAAGTTACAAAAAAGGTTGTGCGAAAAAGGACGTGGACTTGGATCAAAAATGACACACCCTCACATCAAAAAGTAACGCCGACTTGTGTCAAACTAAAGATCGACCAAGCGAGGATGATGCTGGATGTTTTAAAGATGGGTTGATACCCTCCAGTGGCAGGGAGGAAATTTCCAATTGTTTCTGTTCTGCATTATGAATTAATTTCTGTATTCTCTTCCTCAATGTACAAGTAAGGTGGCAGTTAAATAAAATCATACACAATAAAATCAGGATTACAATAATAACAACATAGAATAATGATTTCATTATCTGGGATCCAGTAGGGGACCAACCAGTAAAAGCATTGGACCAATGATGGGCTAAATTATTCTGAACTTCTGAACTCACCTTAAAGAGTTCTCCTTTTAGGATATGTGTGGCTACCTGTGTGTGTACTAGAGCATCATTATGTGTAACAAGATGTTTAAACATATTTTGTTTTCTTTTCATTAAGGAGACACTAGTCTCAAGAGGTAAATGGTAATCTTCAAAAGGCAGCGAGCCTAATAGGGCATTAATATGTTTGTCTAACGTGATTGTGTCTCTGAAATAATATTGGGTGCCATTAAGATCTAACCAGGTAATATTAGTCAAACATCCTGAAAAAGGGAGAGGTAGATTAATACTTGTAGTGCTAGTAATTATCTTTGTAGGGAGATTAGTTGCTAAACAGATATGTTGTGTACTTATTTCTGTCATGGTAAAATAATTTTCAGGATATATGTGCCATATGCACTTGTTAAGTTCATTCTGGAGTAAGCATGGTTCGTAAATAGGGGTCGAGTGTCTACATGCATATCTTTGTCAGTGAGAACACAATGTTTGAGGGAATAGGTCATATTATCTTTGGGAAAAATATAGTCCCCTGTGTATGTAGGTGCCCACCAGGTTAAATTCTTGGCAAAGAGATCATAAACTGGTACTGGTAATGTGTTAAATTGACAAGCTAATTTAACATCCTTTAAATGATGTATGATATAATGTAAAATAGCATGAGCATGAAAAATGTGAAACATTACCAGTTAACCATTCTTTGCATTTAGTGGATTGGGGTTTTCGAAGTAACCATTCATTATCTGTGAGGTTAAGCATTTCTCTAATCTTCTCTAGTTTAGGAATCATTAGTGTGTCTTCTAATGCCGATCTTTGTTGTTGCATCCATAAATACCTGATGGCACAGGTACTCCAGTTACTTAGACCTGTAGTGAATTTCATAGTTGCAACAGTTAAATTATCTAAATAATTATACATTGATTTATCTAAATCCAATCCTGTAACCTGTGATTTAACAACAGTTGGAGCCCAGTTTGCAGTAGCATGGAAACCAGTCCCTATATGCACACTGGCTGTGTTTAACTTATTCTTGGGGGTCTCCATGTCTATACTATTTAGTATATGTAAAGGATCCTGCTATCCGTGCAGCGCTGATCCTTGTAGCGTCGCCCTAAATCCAAGCTGAAAAGAATGAAGTAGTGATTATAGCTCCCAATTCCCCAAACATGAGTCAAGACTTCATGAAGGGGTAAAACTAATGTGTCTATTGATGGCCAAACTCAGCCCTTTCATGATGGTCTCCCAGCAAGGGAACTCCCACATGGGACCTTGTGGAAGACTGTAACAAAATATGCAGAACCAATCAGTATACAGTACAATTATTATACACACCCACAGGAAGAGTGTAACCCCTCTTCTGTATCCTGGAGATAATTAACTCAAGTGGTTGCAGAGAACCTAATTATCTCCGGGCAGAGAGAAACATGTGCTTTTTACCTTTTAACAAAACTGTATTAAAATCAATAATTCATGTTTCGCTGAACGAAGTCCCCATGTTCCACAGCCCCCCCCCCCCCCCCCAGATAGCTTGGATCTGAGCGCATATTATAGGTGAATAGCGCTCAGATCCCACGAACACAGTTCTCAATAACGTCGAGTAAAGTTTAAGTTCACCAGCTGTAATGGAAGTTAAACTGCACGAACCCACATACGAGTGTAACAGGGGAAATGTACAATCCAAGCAAGTAAGGCGAATTATGTGATCCAGAGACAGAGGGCTCTGTCCCAAGTGCCTTAAGACCCCATGACTTAATGGGCCAGCATCCCAGGGTAAGAGGCTAGCAATCCGGCTCCTCCAAGCGATAGGGGGGTAGGGCAGTTTGTCACATGCAGACCCAGTGACAAAAGCCATTTTGTCACAGTATACCCATAGTGGTTCCAGCACCTCCTATTAGTGTGTCATACTGCCCTTTTCTGCCTTTTGTTTGTTGTGTTACATAATGTTACAACAGGAGTAGTGATTTTTAATGACACATGTACAGCTTGTAAGAAGACAGTTGTATTAACACATGTGCATGCAATAGGTGTGTGTGTGTTGTTGTTGACTTTTGGTTCTATGGTAGAGGATAAAGGACAGTAATAAGGTGTAAAAATATAAGGTAGTGTATAGTTCTCAATTGCAGTGTCGTTCATTGTAGCGGAGAGCTGATATCCCACAGCTATTCTCCACTGAAGATCCCAGGAAGGCTCAGGAACAAGGCAATAGTAAATCCACAGGCAGAGTTTCCAGCAGGCAAAATAACACAGCAACCCCATCATAGAATTGTTCCATGAGCAACATTTGTATCACATCTTCCATGGATCGGGCCTTGCTGGCTTGCACCCATCCAAGGGCCACCCGCTGCAACCTACAAGCCCACTCGGCATGTGAGTCTTTATCTGCCTTTTTCAACTCTCGAAACCGCCTTCGGTATGCCTCTGGTGTTATGGCATACCGGGCCAATATAATCTCCTTTACCCGGCTGTAGTTCCGGATCTCCTCATCTGGTACAGTTCTATAAGCTTCTGCTGCCCTACCAGACAACCGCCCAGCCAAAATAGGTACCCAATCCTCAGTACTGATCTTATGTAAGGCACACAGTCTTTCAAAATCTTGGAGGAAAGCATCTATGTCTTCCTCCGCCTCCACATAGTTTTTAAACGCTTGGTAAGGAATTTTTGTCTTACCCTCTGTACTGTTGGTATTTGCTGTGTCCCGTACTGTGATTTTTGTTGCTTGCTGCAATCCCTCTTGCTTCCAGTAGGTCCTTTAGCGTGGTTCTTTTAAGCTTAGCATAGTCACTCTCCATCCGTATTCCATTAATCCTTGTTCCCTTGTGAGTCTGGATCCCAGTGCTGCCAACCAATGTAGCGGAGAGCTGATATCCCACAGCTATTCTCCACTGAAGATCCCAGGAAGGCTCAGGAACAAGGCAATAGTAAATCCACAGGCAGAGTTTCCAGCAGGCACAATAACACAGCAAGATCCCCACAGCAATCCCAATAACTGGACGACACACAGTTTCAGGAACAGAACTGCTGGCTGGTACATCCAGCCTGCCTTTTATTACAACTGTACACAGACAGGCCACACCCAGGGGAAGGCATAAAATAACCAATAGTATCATGGGTGCAACCCACACATCCCCTCACCTTAGTGTGACACATAATCCCATTATACATACAGTTAAAATATACTTTTTACACAACTTTCATAACTCTAAAACCATACATCACATTCACATAAAAATACATATCACAATCAATCCATTCAGGGGAACAACATATTAAAAAATGGCATGAATCCGACCAGGGGTTCAAAAGTTACTGAAAGTATCTTTTGTCCCTTACTAGCCGCATGGCAAACCAGTTTAGACAGGTTTTACATAGGCCTCTCTCCTGGAGACAAAGAGGAAAGTAATCCAATTATCCAGGGCTAGAAGCAGACTCCATTAACCACATGGTTACAGAAAGACATAAAACACTTTAAAATACAGAAAGTTACTTTTTATCCATAACACACATACATGTAACATATCCCCAGATAGCTCATGTCTGAGTGCACATTATTAGGTGAATGGCACACAGACCACACAAATACAGTTTAATTGCCATGGAGCCAAAGTCTTTCCCATAGTCTTTCATTATATGAATAGGCTCCATGGCATAGCTATCTGGGGGTATCACCGCTCACAAGTACCGAATGGCCCCTCTGTGTTTAAAGGGCCAGAATGAGTGACATGCACTCTGTTAGGGCCGAATACGTTTTTTAAAAGGGCCCAATCTCCCAGGGCCATAGTCCAAAGGCAGCAGGCGGCAATCAACAATACAGGAAGGACAGCCACAATAGGGTTCCGCTACATTCATAATGACTAACATTTGTCCCTTTTTCCAATTAATGGTACCAGTTGTATAATCATTATTAAAAGTAATAAGGCCTGTCTGTTTACATTGATATGCAACCTTACTAATTTTCTTATAATATATATCCTAAACCTGTTTAGGTGGTTTTTTTCTTACCATCAGAACTTATATTAAATAAGGTGGCACAGATACTAGTGCAATTAACAACCTTAACTGTGCACATTTCTGCGTTATAAGATCTAACAATTTTCTGTGAACCTTCAAACAAACATAATGCATCGGTTTCATTAGCTGTGGACACATTCCATATGGGTAACTGGTACTTATAAGGGTTATTATTTGTCCAATTCATCCAAATTGCATATTACATGCTGATTGAAAGGTGGTGGAGAAAAGTTCTTGAGGGAGCGTGTGTGATGAATGCTAGATGAGGGGCTAAGGCCTAATTGGGCTGGGGGTATTGAAGAATTGTTCATCGTGTCAGAGTCCTTTTTCCAGAAACAAACAGGTTTCAAACTTGACATTGACTTGTACTCATAATGGCATTCAAGGAACAATATCAGAGGGCTTTTTTTTTAGTTTGGCTTTGTAAGGGGTGCAGTTGACAAATCCTACATCTAACTTAGATGAAGCCCACACAGAGGAAGGAACAGCAGACAAATCAATAGTTTCAGAACACAACATAGACACATCAATACCACCAGAGGGCGTGCAAGTAATGGTAGCTCCCAGAATACCAAGAAGATCCCTTCCCAGCAAATTAACAGGACATTTAGGTATTATACGAAAAGGGTGCATAGTAGAAGAACCATTAAGAGGACAGAAAACAGACAGTGGTGGTGTGACAAAAGTGGGTGTTGACACTCCATTAATACCCAATGAAGGTGTAGACTTTTTCCTTGTCCCCTGATAATAGGTGTCACAGAAACTGGAAAGCGTAGCTCCAATATCTACCAAAAATGGCAAGGATCTACCTTCTATGACCAGAATGCAAAAAGGCTGATTGTCACCTTCAAGGCATCCCTATTGGGGCCATGGGATGTGATGGGTGTGCTGGTCAGTGGTACCTGTGAATGGCCCTAGTGCAGTTATGGCTTGCTGGAGAGAGGGGGGAGGGGGAAGTGCCGGCCATTGGTGTTGGGAGTGGGCCTGGTGTTGTTCTTGCCTACCGGGCATATTTTGAGAATTGTGGGGTTGTTGGGGCTGCTGGGGTTTCCTGGGGTGTGGACACTCATTCCTCCAGTGGCCATTCTGCCCACAGTTGAAACAAGTGTTCCTGTCTATTCCTCATTGGTTACCCCTGCCCCTATAACCCTGATTTCCCTGTCTCCATCCCCTTGTCCCTCTTTGACCACCCCTTCCACGGGCTCTATGTGCTCCATCCCATCCTCTCTCTCGGGCTTGTGTAGGTGGACAGTGTTGCAATCCCTGAGCATAATAAGCAACCTTACTTCCTGAATCTTTTCTTAAGTCAAAACAACCTGCATTTTCCTTTTCTATAACCTTGGTAAGAAAATCTGAGCCATCCAAATTGGCCCAGTCTGAAATCAATTGTTTCACAAGCAAAGAATACTGTGGCAACATATTACCAAGGCATGACTGTATTTTAAGGAGATCCATATCATCTCCAGACTTCAAACCTGCCTCATCCTTCCAACATTTGTAAAATCTTTTTACAAAAATACCAATCTCTTCCTTTGCACCTTGCTTACATGCCAAAGCAGTGGATATAGACTGCTTATTCTTCCATAATCTCAACATTTCAATTTCCACCTCATTCCACATTTTAGCACATCCTGCTGAAGTACTAAGCTCATAAACACCATCACTACCAGCCTCTCCAACTCCAGTACCATTGTCTGTCTCACTGATAGAGGGTACCTTAGACCAATCCCAACCAGAATCTGAGTCATACCATAATATTCCATTTATAATTAACTGTATGTCTATCTGTGTCATGTTCTGTCCTAAGCACATTCTTTTCAGATACATTAGGCATGCAGAGGGATTAGTACGGGGGTTTGGGGCACCTTGAATAATGTCCTTAAGTACTCCAGGATTAATGGGTTTCATTATTAACTGATTACCAACAGTCATGAATGGAGCAGTACGATCAGCACCTTCTAATTCTGGCATCTCTATATCATCATCATCTTGCTTATGTACATATGTTTTTAACATCTTGCCACTTTTAAGTTTAATTCCCATTTGTACTGTTAATTTAATTGAACTGGGAGGTGACTGTGGATATTCTATATCAGAATCTGGTGTAGATGATGATTCCTGTAATTGCTGTGATTGCTGTGATTGTGAATTAACAGCTGCAGCAATACAAATATCTTCTATATCATCCTCTGAGGGGGCATTAGGTAAAGCAGGATACATTGCTTTATAGGGAGGTGGGGGTTGTGGTTGGGCATGGCTGCGGGCTGACTGTGTAGGGGGCACAGTTGGTGGTGGATATAGATTCTCAGGAGGGGCTTCTATGGGAAAGCGGATGGTATTTGTAGCGGAGGCCTGGTATTTCACAGGTTAACTCCACTATCGATTCCAGTGAGGCTCAGGAACAAGTATTATAAATCAA
Source organism: Pelobates fuscus (assembly GCF_036172605.1). Classification (NCBI taxonomy): domain Eukaryota; kingdom Metazoa; phylum Chordata; class Amphibia; order Anura; family Pelobatidae; genus Pelobates; species Pelobates fuscus. Next base: position 60,563,422 of record NC_086329.1, read on the forward strand.
TAGAGTAGTACTTTCAGCAGGCAAAACAATCCAATAATACCCCAACAGCACTCCCAATAACTGGACGACACACAGCATCAGGAACAGAACTGACCTTTAATCCACACAGTCTCCTTATAAAGCATTCTCCCATGCAAGGGAGGGATTCACATTAATTAGGACAGTAACCAATAATATAACCGTTACCTCCCACACATCTCCTCCCCTCAGAGTGAATCATAATCCCCTTAACTATACTGTACATTTACCCCAAACCTGGATGTACCCCTAAACTAGTACATAGCATCAATCTTAGGGTACCGCCAGGTAGCCCGATCTGGGTCAAGAATATATCCAAAATTCCCCCATATCGGACCAGGGGTTCGGTAGTTAGATGGAGGGTGAAGTTTGACTGACCGCACACGAGGTGGTAACCGAAAAGGGTTCCATGCGTTTGGGCCCTGCAGTCGGTCTCCGTTCGGCAGTAAAAACATACAGTAATCCTAGCCATCCATACTTAAATTCACCTGTATTATAGTTCCCTTATTCGGTACTTTGTTTCTACCGAATGGGAGTTCATTAGGTCTCTCCGTTCGGTAGTTACGGAGCTCTGGAGGTCTCAGCGGTGTTCGGTTGTTTGAGTGTCCGATTTGGGTTCCAGACACTCGACGACCAAACACCGCTGAGATTTTTTTTTTTATTCTTTATTTTTGGAGTGCATGAAAGTATAACAAAAGGGCTCGTCGTGCCCCAACAGCAGTAACAAGCTTATAATCACATATGTTTACAGTTGGTCAGCATGAGGGAAGCTCAGCACACATTTTTTTTTTTTTTGTAACATAAAGCAAATGCAACATTCCTTTCTAAACGGTCTATGCGTAGCATGCTTATTGGCAGGAACAATTTTAGAATTGCTAGTTGAGGGGCGTGTCTGGCTTCCGGTGCGAGCAGTCGCATGGGCTGAGAGCTCCGGCGTTTTATCGTCCTGATTAGCTACAATCAAGCCACTTCCAGCGGTAACTCATCTAATTTACCGACATCTAACTGTGAGGCACACCAGCCGTACCAAGATGTCACCCTGTAAGCAGCCTAAGACCCAAGATTTACCTAAATCAAAGAAAAAAGACCGCCAAATGCCAAATCAAGATGGCGGCGAAGAGACAGAGACCATGTCGGACGGCACCTCGGATCAGGACTCGACTTCTTCAAAGTACTCCGACTCCCCGATCACGGAGAAGAGCCTCCATAAGATGCTCCAAGAATTAAGAGCGACGATCAAAGCGGACTTTCACCGTATAGACAGTGAACTACGCAGAGAAATAGCGAGCCTGGGAGACCGGATGAGCCATCTTGAAAATAAAACGGGCGACCTGTGCAACGCACATAATGAAGTTGTAGATAAACTCCAATCCCTATCGGATGATAATGAGGCCCTAAAACTAAAACTGGCGGATTTGGAGGATAGAACAAGAAGACAGAACATCAGATTTAGAGGAATTCCTGATGACATCTCACAGGATGCCCTCCCTTCAGCTGTGCTTTCCATATGCAAGGCCCTAGTCCCTACATTGCCAGACTCAGCCTGGGCTTATGACCGAATGCACCGACTTCCACGTCCATCCAGGCTTTCTTCAGAAGTGCCTAGAGATGTTATAGTAAAATTCCATTACTATGCGCATAAGGAGGCCTTACTATCAGCAGCACGGAAAGTACCATCTCTTCCTGAGCCACACTCCAAAATTGCTTTATTTGCAGACCTGTCAGCTGCCACGATGGCAAAGCGCAGGGAATTCGTTACTATCACCAAAACTCTGCGGAATAATAATGTGAACTACAAGTGGGGATATCCGACAAAATTAATTGTGTGGAGACAAGTTTCGACCCGGATCATCACTGACCCGAAGGACGGTATGAAGGCCATCTCAGAATGGGGATTATGGCGTAATACAGGAGACGGTCGTAAGGAACCCGGAGATGCCTCCCCGAAGAAAATATCTGAGGACTGGCATATGGCGGGAGCGCATTCCACAAAACAATGAACTATCATTATCATCAATATCGTGAACTAATAAGCAGTATGGGTATAGTATCCTATTGATTACCTGAATTGTATAGTTGATTGATTTAGTATTCGCATGCCCTAGTAGACCATGACTTACACACAGGGACATCAGGTAATATGCCACCTTTAATTATACGACGGCACGACTGGCTTAACTAGCCCTCGGATTTATTAGCAGACATCAATTTAGTTGTAATCTCCTGGGCTACCTTCTGAGGACGGTAGATCATATGTAGCCTACCAGACGGCCACATGACACTATACAATATGGTTACCTCTCTCAGAGTAATTGTATATGGGCTACTTTGCACTCGAGTCTATTACCTGTTGAATGTTGCCATAATCAGTCGGACCAAAATGGAATGACTCACTACACGCACAGGGTACATTTACGTTGCTATTACTATTACTACTACTATTACTGTTACTTTTTACATTTCCCGTTTCATTTCATTTTTGTTGTAAGGCTTTTTGCAGATAACTCCCGGTTACATCTATTTAAAACAATAAAAGTCAGCCCACATATCGATATTTATCCCAGATAACAGTCCCAGACGATCACATCCCCCCCCCGTATCCCACCTTTTTTGGGGCATGTAATGTTGATAAGGGATAGCTAAATGACATCACTGCTGCCGTTGATACGTCAAGAATGATGCACACAAGTGACAAAATGGTCCCCTAGAATCCATTAACAATCTTATTATGGTATAGATACTGTACATGAAACGATACTGCTATTCACGAATTATATGTTACTGTAATGAATATATGGTTTGTTTATATCCTATGTTAGTGCATACTGCACCACTTAATGTTACTTGAGTTACACCCTATCAGGATGATAGGAGCTCCACGTTCCCCACAAATCAGGGCCACCTCTTGAGTTCGCCCCTGAGTGTTCTCTAAATGGCCGTTTCTCATCTCCTTCCTGGTGGAGATTGCTGTAAATACTTTAGTTTGTTATCTTCCCCGAGTTTTCATTCCCCTTTCCCATCCACCCACGCATTCTGAACCTTCAGATCAGAGTTGCTAAGGCAGTTAACAGACCTTATTATAAAAATGTTTTGGATAGGACTGCAGACTACACACTCTATGTTGGGTAGTCCCTCCTACGATTGTAGCAGCCATACTAATAACCTCACTCTTGTCATATCGCTATGACGCAAAATACTATGAAAATCCTGTCTATTAATGTTAAAGGCCTGAATAGCCCTAACAAAAGGCGTCAAGTGTTGAAAGAAATGTATGCTTCAAAAGCAGCGATCGTGTGTTTACAAGAAACTCACTTTCAAAAAGCGAATTCTCCCAAACTTTACTCAAAACATTATCCTGTAGGTTACCATGCGCAGGCATCCAATAAATCTAAAGGAGTAGCTATACTATTCCATTCAGATTGGGTTTTCACTCTGCACAAACAATACTCAGACCCAGCTGGCAGGTTGCTTATATTGGTACGAGATCTGAACGGTATTCAATTAACATTAGCCTCTCTATATGTACCGAATTCATCCCAATTCTCGTTTATAAAGAAAGCCGTCAACAAAATATCTCGTCTCAAACAAGGCCACTTAATAATCTGTGGCGACTTTAATTGCATGTTAGATCCACAGATAGACACGCAACGCATTCAAAACAAACCGCCTAGCAAGGCATCTATACATATGGGTACATTGTTTTCTCACCTACTTCACTCCGCTGACCTGTATGATTCCTGGAGGAACTTATATCCAGCAACTAGAGATTACACTTATTTTTCGCATGTACACTCCACATACACACGCATAGACCTCTGTCTATTAGACAAATCTACATTACCCCACTTAATAAACCAAACGATAGGACAACGTACATGGTCTGACCATGCCCCAATAGAAACCGTTATTGCAGTCCCTTATCCTGCTAAAGGCCGGGGTAAATGGAGGTTAAACGAATCTATTCTAGACTGCCTAAACAACCTCAAAAATATTGCCACTGAATTAGAGAACTACTTTATAACCAACTCTATTGAAACAGTACCTACCGAAACAGTGTGGCTCGCCCATAAGGCAGTCATAAGAGGGGAATTCATTAAGTTAGGATCTCAACACAAAAAACGCTTCCGAAACTCACTTGATGAGCTAACTCAATCATTGACAACACTGGAACAATCCAACAAGTCCGCCCCATCTAAATCCCTATCCAGACAGATAGCCAACACTCAGGAAGCACTTCGCCAATTACATGCCCAGGAATACAATGCTAATGCACGAAAACTGCAACAAAATTATTACCACATGGGAAACAAAGCAGGTAAATTACTAGCCAATAAATTGAAATCTAAATATCTTCAGACGAAAATCCCCTACATTATTTCTAAATCGAACTCAAAACTTTACAACCCCAATAAAATAGTGGACGAATTGTCCTATTACTACGAAGACTTATACAACCTACAAGCACGCACTGATACCCATACGCCCAACCTGGACGAAATTAAACATTATCTAGCACAGGTAGATCTACCACAGGTCACGCAACAACAAAATGACTTGCTATGCGCACCCTTCACGGAGGAAGAAGTAGCGGCAACAATAAGATCCCTCCCAAAACACAAAGCTCCTGGTCCTGATGGACTCTCTAACTACTATTATATTAAAATGGCACCGCAACTCATTCCCCACCTCACAAAAATTTTCAACACAGTTCGAATCTCTGGTTCATTTCCAAGAGAAATGCTGGAGGCGTTCATTATAACCCTGCCCAAACCAAACAAACCACCAACAATCTGCGGCAACCTGCGCCCAATATCACTCTTGAATGCAGATGTCAAATTATATGCAAAACTAATCGCCAACAGATTGAAACCCCTCTTGTCCAATCTAGTTTCCATAGAACAAGCAGGTTTTGTCCCTGGTAAACAAGTGGGGGATAATACAAGATATTGTATGGATCTATTAGAATGGGCATTCAAAAACAAAAAGAAAGGTACCTTCATGGCTTTGGACGCTGAAAACGCTTTTGACCGCCTGAATTGGTCTTATATGGAACAAACACTATTAGCGTTTCAATTCTCAAGCCAGTTCATCAAGGGCATAAAGGCCCTTTACTTTCCGCTAGAGTCTTTAATACGGGCTTTACTTCACGTAGCTTCTCCATAAAAAATGGAACTAGACAGGGTTGCCCCCTATCGCCCCATATTTTCATCCTATGTCTAGAACCCTTGGTCAGACTTATCAAACAGGACATCTCAATCCCTGGCCTTCTCACGCCAGCAGGGGAAAAAAAGATAGCACTTTTTGCAGACGACATCATGCTATTTCTCACTGATCCATCACGCTCAGTCCCCTATGTTGTAAATACTCTGAAGGCATACGGTAGAATATCGTATTATAAAAACAACATCGCCAAAAAACAAATCCTCCCTTTCAATTTGGAATCCAAGACGCTAGATGACCTTAAAGCCCAATACCCCTTTGAATGGCGGAAAACCTCGATCTCCTACTTGGGGGTCAAAATAGCTCACTCCCCAAAACAGATGATCACGGAGAATCATATAGAGGTCTTAGGTAAACTTTCCAAACAAGTTGAAACATGGGACAAAGCCAACGTGTCTTGGCTAGGTAGAATTACTTCACTCAGAATGATGATAATACCAGTCATACTATACCTATTTAGGACGTTGCCCATCGCCCTTCCCAATGCACTCCTAAAACGTTTCCAGAAACTGTTGAATGCACATGTGTGGAAGAAAAAACCCCCGAGAATTTCTTTCAAGTCCCTATGGTACCCTATGAGTAAGGGTGGCCTGAACATACCTAACATCAGAAACTACTATATAGCAACAGTACTGGCTCAGGGATTCAATATAATAACGTCCAAATCCTGCCCAGTATGGCTACATCTCGAAGAGAAATGTGGCGAGCTACAGCGAATTTCGCATGCTCTATGGTTCACCTCATTCCCTACATCGCCAAATATGTTATCAGCTTCTAAATTTTTGTTGAAATCGTGGAAATCCTGGAGCCCCCTGTTATGTCCAGGCACAGAACTGCTATTTTCAGCTCCTTTACAGGCACTCACGGCTATGTCCCCAGACTTGCCAGTACAACAATGGGTTTCCAAAGGTATATCCCATATTCATCTACTGTACTCAGCTAAGGGGTTACTTCCCTTCCCTACTTTACAAGCGAATTTCGACCTACCTTTAAGGGACCTTTTTGTATACTTAAGGATCAAAAACATCCTTCAATCTAGATCTATAAAATTTGTCCACTCTCTCGCATTGAGCAAATTGGGGTATATTTGCTTCACAGCTCATAAGACAGCGCCCGTTATAAAGCCTCTCTCATTATGCTACTCGTCCCTCTCGACGAATGAGGAAAATGTTAACGATAAGTTACCCTATATGCTTAGATGGGAAAAGGAACTGGACGAAACATTCCCGTTGTCTAACTGGGTAAAGGCTATAACACATACTAAACAATCATCCAAATGTGTTACTCACTGGGAAGCGTATTTTAAAATATTAATTAGGTGGTACATGACCCCGACCAGGCTAGGCAAAATTTACCCTGGTTCGAATATGGGATGTTGGAGGTGTTCAGACCCTAATGGAACATTGAAACATCTATTTTGGGATTGTAACATCCTACACTCTTTCTGGTTACAAATTCAAAGTTTAATCGCCTCACTCAGCAATCACATTCTCCCACTGTTGCCCGCTTCTTACCTCCTTCACTTGACACCTGACGTACATAATCTCTCCTCCAGGGTGGCGGTATTAAATATTCTTGTAGCAGCCAAGCTTAGCATTGCTGCTCACTGGAAAAGCAAAATATGTCCCACTGTGCAGGAGGTGATAAGGCGGGTTAACACCACATACACTTTTGAAAAGCAATGGGCACATAGAGGAACCAACCCAAATTTCCTCAAACTCTGGCATAACTGGGAAGCCGTTGCAGCAAACGTCCAATAACTATCTCTTCATAAACTCTGATACATGGGTTACTTAGCCTCACTTAGCCTTCCCCCCATCCTCCCCCCTCTCTCCCTGTTCATAAAATTATATAGTTTTTCCAAGTTTTGTAATACTATCTTGGGAGTTAGTATCACGTATACGATTATTGTTCAGGATGCTATTCATATATACGCTGTTAGGTTATCAAGCTATGCACCTTTAAGTAGAGCAGCACGGATAGTAGGATAAAATTTCTCATCAAACTTCCACGTAAATTGTATCACATTACTCCATCTCCCCAAAAGGATATATAGGTGTCAAGTCTCTTGTTAGTGCGCTTTAGGTGTAAAGTTACCAAAAATTGTCAAAACTATTGTGTGTTAAGATGGAATGATGAGATCAGGTCGCTATCACTGAAAATTTCAAAACAATGGTTACGGTCATTTTTGTAATATGTTTGTCTTTTATCTATCACCAATGTGTGGATAAGGGAATGAAAGTACTCTACTTCCATATAAGCTGTTGTGTCTATTGTACCCTGTTTAACCCCTTAAGGACACATGACATGTGTGACATGTCATGATTCCCTTTTATTCCAGAAGTTTGGTCCTTAAGGGGTTAACCATGTTATACTCTACGGGTCTCAAGACGGTACTTTGATACGATGATTTAATATGATGTATTACGCATTGTTTACTATCCTGTACAATATACTGTAAAAATAGCATGTGCTGACATGTAACCTTTTATATGTGATCCTCCCACGTTTTATGCAATTCAATAAAAATATATATTGAAAAAAAAAAAAAGAATTGCTAGTTGAAAAGTAGCAGTCTAAGAAAAAATGAGTGTTTACTATGGAGAGGGTGATTTAATGAGCATGAGATGCCTCTCTGCGAATGATGCCTATTGAGAAATACCAGAAGAATAAAGATGGTTAAATACTAACAAATTAAACAGTCTGACAACTAAACGAGTTAATTACACATTATGCTATGCTGCTCAGTAAGTTAAGTTAGCGTGTCTATAAGATACAAGCATGTTATGTCTTGTTGTTGAGTAGCTAGTTCTTGAGACTAGTAGATGCAGAGATATTAATTACGCCTAATAACAAAGTGTGCATGCAACAGTGATGGTATAGGCTGGGTAAAACGAGTTGCTGACGAGTAAAGAGGAAAGGTAGGTACATACTATTTTGTAGCGCCCGGACAACATATTCAAAAGTTTATATATAGAGTGTCAGGGTACCTGTGGTCTCTACCTCTGAAAGAGGTAGAGACTTAGCTGTTCCTCCATCCAGACGGCCTGATGGCTCCCTTCCCCACGGTCTATCCGGTCATGCAAGGCCGGCCGCGAGGGAGTGACTGCCTTTTACAGCATCTAGGCAGGAAGTTGTCATCAGGACACTCCTCCGGAACGACCTGTCACTCAATTGCTGCGGGACTGTGGCGAAACCAACCTCGCCACTGGGCCCTGGAGAAGCCTGTTTGCTAGCCTCCTACCTGCTGACTATGGCCCCTGGGTTATTTGGGGCATATTGTACTTTATATTGCTGCTACTGGCCCTTTAAAATCAGCGATGGACATATTGGGACTTTTGGGACTACTGTCCCTTTAAGACTGTGGAGCATATTCCAGTATACTGCCTTTAATATTACATATGTATTTATGTGTTGAGTTTAACCTGGGATATGTATGCAGCATTCATCTGATTGTTCGGTAGAATCACTCCATTCATTATATTGAGTGAAACTACTGAACAACCAGACCACCCAGGAATAAGTGTGCCTCCAATTACAGGTTGCAACAATGTTGCAAACAGGTAATTGGCAACCAGTGTAATGTATTCTTTGTCCTCTGGGTGGCCGCCATTCGGGAAACAAACACGTGGCGGCGGCCATCTTAAACTACCGAACAGCGGTGTTTTGCCGTCGAGTGTCTGGAACTAAAATCGGACACTTGACTAGGCAAACACCGCTGAGACCTCCATACTTCCAGAAATTCGTATAGAAACTACCGAATGACCCGCCGTTCGGTAGAAAGAACCCCACAAACAAGGGAATTCATTCAAACCCTCTCCAGGCTCTATAACAAAGGCAATTCGTCTGTTTTCATTCCCTTGTTTGTGACCGACCGCAGGGCCAAAATGCATGGAACTGTTTTCGGATACTTTACCCATGCGGTCGGTCAAATCTTTGGAACCCCATATCTCCCGAACCATTCATCCGAATGACTTGAATTTTGGATATGTTTCCCCCCTGAATAAGGGCTATCCAGCAATGCTGGATTTAAAGGTGTACCCCCTGGTTTTGGGGTACATCCAGAACTTGGCTGGAAAAGTGTACCGGATAATTGGGTTTAATGTTATCTGAGGGGAGGGGATGTGTGGGCTGAACCATGTATGTGATTGGTTATTTTATGCCTCCCCCTGGGTGTGGACTGTATGTGTATTATAGTAATAAAAGCCAGGCTGGATGAGACAGTCCAGAGTTCCTGTTTTACCCTCAAAGTGATGTGTCGTCTCATTATTGGGGGGAAGGATTTATTGCATGCTGTTCCAGTTGACTGCTAGGAGTACAAGCCTATTCGTATGGTTCCTATTCAATGGTCTACAGCATTCATATGCTTGGGAGAATTTAAAAGGTTTCTCGGATTCGGTGATTGTGGTGTCTGCCTGAGTGCTTGGAGTCCTCAGGAAGCACTAGGAGCATCCATTAACGGAGGTACCCGGTCGGGGTGCCAGGCGATCCGTTACATTGGTGGCAGCGGTGGGATGGCGTCCTAGTGTGAGGTAAAGCAGCTCAGAGACACAGGTCATTTGGATTACAAAGGGAGGACAACGCTAGTACCCGTACAGCGTCCCTATCCACAAAAGAAGTAACTGCAGCAGAGCAAGCATGGCGCCTGGCTACACTCAGGAGCGGTTGGACAGAGAGATTGCCATACGGCTGGCTTTCTTTGGACCCAACCCCTCTGAGAAAATTGTGCAGTTCATAAGGGAATCAACGGCAGATTTCCTGCAGCGCCTAGCAGATTTAGACAAAAAGAGAGCTGAAGGGGTCGTCCTTCCTCCCCAGCGGCAGTCTACGGTTCAGGGAGAGGAACCGGTTATCCCCTCTCCCCAGCGGCTGAAGGTGTGTAAGGGAGAGGAGTTTGTTACCCCCTCTCCCCACCGACAACCTAACCCACCAAGGGGAGACAGTAAACCCCTCACCAGCGCAGATGGGACCGTGGTCTCTGCGCCCTGCCTACAGGGAGTACAGAGGGTCAGCCCTGCTCCCCAGCTGCTGAAAGTGTGTAAGGGAGAGGAGTTTGTTACCCCCTCTCCCCAGCGGCAGCTTAGCACACCAAGGGGAGACAGTAAACCCCTCACCAGCGCAGATGGGACCGTGGTCTCTGCGCCCTGCCTACAGGGAGTACAGAGGGTCAGCCCTGCTCCCCAGCTGCTGAAAGTGTGTAAGGGAGAGGAGTTTGTTACCCCCTCTCCCCAGCGGCAGCTTAGCGCACCAAGGGGAGACAGTAAGCCCCACACCAGCGCAGATGGGACCGTGGTCTCTGCGCCCAAGTTACAGGGAGCTGAAGGGGTCGTCCTTCCTCCCCAGCGGCAGTCTACGGTTCAGGGAGAGCAACCTGTTAACCTCTCCCCAGCGGCTGAAGGTGTGTAAGGGAGAGGAGTTTGTTACCCCCTCTCCCCACCGACAACCTAACCCACCAAGGGGAGACAGTAAACCCCTCACCAGCGCAGATGGGACCGTGGTCTCTGCGCCCTGCCTACAGGGAGTACAGAGGGTCAGCCCTGCTCCCCAGCTGCTGAAAGTGTGTAAGGGAGAGGAGTTTGTTACCCCCTCTCCCCAGCGGCAGCTTAGCACACCAAGGGGAGACAGTAAGCCCCACACCAGTGCAGATGGGACCGTGGTCTCTGCGCCCGAGTTACAGGGGGCAGAGGTAGTGGGTCCAACCCCCCAGCAGCAGCGTGATTTATTGGGAATTGGGAGCCCAGTCTCCACTCCCCAGCGGCAGTGTGATTTGTTGGGAATTGGGAGCCCAGTCTCCATTCCCCAGCGGCAGTGTGAATTGCAGAGAATTGGGAGCCCAGTCCCCATTCCCCAGCGGCAGGCTGAGTTACAGGGGTCAGAGGTAGTTGGTCCTACCCCCCAGCAGCAGAGTGGTATGCCGGGAAGGCAGTGTGAAGTGCAGGGAGAGGAGAGCAGCGTCCTCCCTCCCCAGCGGAAGGCTGAGTTACAGGGGGCAGAGGTAGTTGGTCCTACCCCCCAGCAGCAGCGTGATTTTTTGGGAATAGAGAGCCCAGTCTCTATTCCCCAGCAACAGGACACTGAATTGGGAGGAGAGGCAGTCGATTTCCCTCCACAAAGACTGAAAGTAGGCATGGGAGAGGAGATTGTTACCTCCTCTCCCCAGCGGCAGAGTGTTCTAATGGGAGAGGAGCTGGTTACCACCTCTCCCCAGCGGCAGCTTAATGTACCAGGGGGAGACTGTAAGCCCCACAACTGTGCAGATGGGACCGTGGTCTCTGCACCTACAGCACAGGGTGTAAGGACAGTCAGTCCTGTCCCCCAGCAACAAGGCTGCTTAGCCAAAGGGGAGACAGTCGGTCTCCCCCTCCAACAGCGGAGCTATGTATCCAAAGGGGAGACAGTCGGTCTCCCCCTCTGGCAGCAGAGCGGTGCATCTAAAGGGGAGACAGTCGGTCTCCAGCAGCAGAGCTGTGCATCTAAAGGGGAGACAGTCGGTCTCCAGCAAGGCTCCAACCAGACTACTCCCGGGGTAGTGCTGGCACCAGGGCAGAGTACCGCTGGGCTCTGCCCACTCAGCAACCCACCAAAACAGCCTACCAGTCCCCCACACAGCCATGGTGAGGCACCTGGACCTGGACAATTTTTTCTCTTACTCAGGTGTAGTAACCATTTATTGTGGGTGGGCTGTACTGCTGTTTCTGTTTTGTGGGTGGGCTTCTGGACTAACAAGGGCACTGACCGGCAAGAGGTCAGGTACCCTGTTAGTCTGTTTGGAAAAGGGGAGAAATGTGGCGAAACCAACCTCGCCACTGGGCCCTGGAGAAGCCTGTTTGCTAGCCTCCTACCTGCTGACTATGGCCCCTGGGTTATTTGGGGCATATTGTACTTTATATTGCTGCTACTGGCCCTTTAAAATCAGCGATGGACATATTGGGACTTTTGGGACTACTGTCCCTTTAAGACTGTGGAGCATATTCCAGTATACTGCCTTTAATATTACATATGTATTTATGTGTTGAGTTTAACCTGGGATATGTATGCAGCATTCATCTGATTGTTCGGTAGAATCACTCCATTCATTATATTGAGTGAAACTACTGAACAACCAGACCACCCAGGAATAAGTGTGCCTCCAATTACAGGTTGCAACAATGTTGCAAACAGGTAATTGGCAACCAGTGTAATGTATTCTTTGTCCTCTGGGTGGCCGCCATTCGGGAAACAAACACGTGGCGGCGGCCATCTTAAACTACCGAACAGCGGTGTTTTGCCGTCGAGTGTCTGGAACTAAAATCGGACACTTGACTAGGCAAACACCGCTGAGACCTCCATACTTCCAGAAATTCGTATAGAAACTACCGAATGACCCGCCGTTCGGTAGAAAGAACCCCACAAACAAGGGAATTCATTCAAACCCTCTCCAGGCTCTATAACAAAGGCAATTTGTCTGTTTTCATTCCCTTGTTTGTGACCGACCGCAGGGCCAAAATGCATGGAACTGTTTTCGGATACTTTACCCATGCGGTCGGTCAAATCTTTGGAACCCCATATCTCCCGAACCATTCATCCGAATGACTTGAATTTTGGATATGCTTCCCCCCTGAATAAGGGCTATCCAGCAATGCTGGATTTAAAGGTGTACCCCCTGGTTTTGGGGTACATCCAGAACTTGGCTGGAAAAGTGTACCGGATAATTGGGTTTAATGTTATCTGAGGGGAGGGGATGTGTGGGCTGAACCATGTATGTGATTGGTTATTTTATGCCTCCCCCTGGGTGTGGACTGTATGTGTATTATAGTAATAAAAGCCAGGCTGGATGAGACAGTCCAGAGTTCCTGTTTTACCCTCAAAGTGATGTGTCGTCTCATTATTGGGGGGAAGGATTTATTGCATGCTGTTCCAGTTGACTGCTAGGAGTACAAGCCTATTCGTATGGTTCCTATTCAATGGTCTACAGCATTCATATGCTTGGGAGAATTTAAAAGGTTTCTCGGATTCGGTGATTGTGGTGTCTGCCAGAGTGCTTGGAGTCCTCAGGAAGCACTAGGAGCATCCATTAACGGAGGTACCCGGTCGTGGTGCCAGGCGATCCGTTACAGGGACCAATCAGGACGCCTCGGAGGCGTGGTTACTGCTCTGAACAGGGTATTTAACAGAGCTTCTTTCATTAGCTCATTGCCCTGTCATGGTTCTAGCTTGTTCTATTCACTCAGTGCTTGTGTATTCTATTATCCCTTTTGGTTTTGACCCGGCTTGTTTACCTTACACTGCTTATCTCTGTTACCCTTGATTCGGCTTGTCTCTCGCTTACCTGTCTTCTGTTACCCTCGACCTCGGCTTGTCTTTGACCATTCTATACTGTACTACTTACGTTAGTCCGGCCATTCTAAGGTCCGGTATACGTATCTGGCTACTGTTTGTACTCTGCGTGTTGGATCCCTGTCCCGATCCCGACATTACGACAGGGCCAATGGATCCTGCAAGTACAAACAGTCATCTGGCTTCTCCTGATCCTAGGTTTGAAGCCATGGATCACAGAATGGATCAGATGGCGCTTGCGCTACAGGCTCTATTATCTCGTGCCAATAACCCACCAGAGGAGATACGTAATACCCCTGTTTCTCCTGTCGGTTCAGGTCTAGAGGTAGCCACAGTGGGTGCTTCTTCTCGCATTACCCCCCCAGTACGCTATGGTGGGGCTCCTGAGAAGTGTCGTGGTTTCTTAAACCAAATTAGTATCCACTTTGAATTGCAACCTCGCTCTTATCCTACAGATAGGGCAAAGGTAGGATTTATTATCACCCTACTTATTGAGAAAGCTCTGAGATGGGCCAACCCATTATGGGAGAACGATAACCCATTAGTTTATAACTATAACGCCTTTGTAGCTGCTTTTAGAAGAACATTTGACCCTCCAGGTAGAAAGGTTAATGCAGCCAGATTACTGTTGCGTCTGAAACAGGAGAACCGAACACTGGTGGATTATGCACTAGAGTTCAGGTCTCTGGCGTCAGAAGTCAAGTGGAATGAGCAGGCGTATATGGATGTATTTTTGAATGGCTTATCTGAAGTAATCCTTGATGAGGTTGCTACCAGAGAACTCCCCGAGAATTTAGATTTAATTTTTTAGGATTTAATTTCGTTCATCTCTCGTATAGATGAACGTTTAAGAGAGAGACAGAACACTCGAGAGAGGAACCGGAGACCTTCTTTTAGGTTAGCCCCCGCTTTTCCAAGTCCTGACTCCACGGTATCTTTGCTTCCTGAACCTATGCAGATAGGGTATACCCGCCTCTCTGAGGAGGAAAGACAGTACAGGAGAAGAGAACTGTTCTAACCGCCCGGGAAACGCTCGCACCTAAGTCTCTCTAGAGGACAGGCCTTGGGTGTTTCTATATTGTCCTCTACTCCTAATTATAAAGATCACAGGCTTCTGCTACCAGTTTCCTTAACTTGCGGGAGGGAAGTAGTAAGGGCTATGGCTTTGATAGATTCCGGTGCTGCTGAGAATTTTATCGACCAAGCCTTTGCTAGTAAAAACTATTTCCCATCCCAGCTAAGGGAGACACCCTTGGCCGTTGAGGCCATAGATGGAAGACCACTACTAGACCCTGTTATCTTTCGTGAGACCATACCCATTGATTTAAATGTTGGTATCCTACACGTGGAGAAGTTATCTCTTCTGCTCATTTCGTCTCCTTCCGTTCCCATAGTTCTGGGGTATCCATGGTTGAAAGAACATAACCCTATTATCGATTGGGAGTTAGGGGAGATACTCTCGTGGGGCCAGGGCTGCCAGGATCGGTGTTTGTGCAAGGTTTCTCCATTAGCTAATATTAACATACAGGAGAATCCTACTCAGTCCACAGAAAGACAAATACCAGACCTTTACCTAGACTTAAGGGCAGTGTTTGACAAGAAGAATGCCGATTCTTTGCCGCCACACAGGTCATTTGACTGTAAAATTAAGCTTCTACCCGGGACTATGCCTCCAAGGGGCCATGTATATCCTTTGTCTGTTCAGGAAAACTCGGTTCTAGAAGAGTATATTCAGGAGAATTTAGAAAAGGGATTCATCAGGAGGTCTTCTTCTCCGGCCGGGGCGGGGTTCTTTTTCATTAAGAAGAAGGATGGCACGCTGAGACCTTGTATCGATTACCGAGGCTTGAATAAAATAACTGTCAGAAATGCCTATCCTATCCCACTGATTACCGAGTTATTTGATCGTCTTAAGGGCTCCAAAATCTTCACCAAGTTAGATCTCAGAGGGGCTTACAATTTGGTGAGAATCCAGCAAGGTCACGAGTGGATGACGGCATTCAATACCCGGTATGGCCATTACGAATACACTGTTATGCCATTTGGACTATGCAATGCTCCTGCAGTATTTCAAGATTTGATTAATGAGGTACTTAGGGAGTTTCAGCATGATTGTGTTATTGTTTACCTGGACGACATACTAATACACTCTAAGGAGATTGAGACTCACCATAGACAGGTCAGAAAGGTGTTACACAAACTTCTGCAACATGGTCTATACTGCAAATTGGAGAAGTGCAGTTTTGATCAGTCTCAGGTAGACTTTCTTGGGTACGTGATTTCTGGGGAAGGTTTTAAAATGGATCCTGGTAAACTCCAATCTATTTTAGACTGGCTTTGCCCAAAGGACTCAAGGCTATCCAAAGGTTTATTGGTTTTTCCAACTACTATAGGCGCTTCATTAAGGGTTACTCCTCTATCATTGCGCCTATTACCAATATGACCAAACAAGGGGCTGATACTAAGTTCTGGTCTGAGGAAGCTCTTGGTGCTTTTAAGACTCTCAAGGAACTTTTTGCCTCAGCTCCCATTCTAGTTCATCCTGATACGACTCTGCCTTTCTTGCTCGAGGTCGATGCTTCTGAGACAGGAGTTGGGGCTGTTCTGTCTCAAAGGTTAGGGGTGGATAAACCGTTACACCCTTGTGGTTTCTTCTCTAAAAAAATTTCTGGGCCTGAGAGCAGATATGACATCGGGGAGAGGGAACTGTTAGCGGTCATTAAGGATTTAAAGGAGTGGAGACATTTACTGGAAGGGACACTACACCCTGTTACTATTCTAACGGATCATAAGAACTTGTCTTATATTGGGGAGGCTAAGCGCTTGTCCGCCAGGCAGGCTCGCTGGGCCTTGTTCCTCACTCACTTTAATTATGTACTTACGTATAGACCTGGTTCTAAGAACTCTAAAGCCGATGCTTTGTCTCGTCAATATGAACCATCCACTATAACTGAACCACTTCTGTCCTCCATAGTTCCTAAGGGGAATATCATCGCGAATACGAATCTCAGGATTCACTCTCCATTGCTTTCTGAGATCATGAAGTTTCAGCATTTGGCACCCAAACAGACCCCTGGGGATCGACACTTCGTTCCTGCCGCTCTCCAACTGGAGGTGCTACGCTGTCTCCATAACAGCAAGGTGGCTGGGCATCCTGGCATCCGCAAGACTTATGCGCTGGTCTCTAAAGATTTTTGGTGGCCTGACTTACGCAAGGATATTAAAGAATTCATCGGGGCATGTGAAGTTTGTACCAAGACCAAGCTACCCCATTCGCTTCCATGCGGATTTCTGCACCCTTTAGAGGTTCCTGAAAAGCCTTGGTCCTGCCTGGCAATGGACTTCATTGTTGATTTGCCTATCTCTAAAAAGCAGACTGTCATCCTCACTGTGGTAGACAGATTTACTAAAATGGCTCACTTCATTCCCTTACCTAAACTCCCATCTTCGCCCGAATTAGCGGAGATATTCGCCAGGGAGATTTTCCGTTTGCATGGGATACCTTCCCAAATTGTCTCTGACAGAGGCTCCCAATTTGTTTCCCGTTTTTGGAGATCATTCTGCTTCCAACTAGGCATCAAATTGAATTTCTCCTCTGCCTATCATCCTCAGTCCAATGGAGCTGCTGAACGCACTAACCAAAAAGTTGAACAATATTTACGTTGTTTCGTTTCAGAACACCAGGACGATTGGGTCGGTTTGATTCCTTGGGCGGAGTTTGCACATAACAATCTCATTTGTGATTCTACGCATTCTAGCCCTTTTCTTGAATTATGGCTTTCATCCTTCCATCCTTCCTTCGGAGTCTTCTTCTCAAGGGATACCGCAGGTGGATGTTCATGTTGCCAATTTAAGAAAGTTGTGGGATCGAACTCGACAAATCCTTCTGCACAATTCTACGCTGGTTAAAAAACACGCTGACAAACGTAGAAGGGCAGCACCGGTGTTTGTTCCAGGCGATAGAGTATGGTTAAGTACTAGAAACATTCGGTTAAAAGTGCCGTCCATGAAATTTGCTCCTCGATATATTGGACCGTACAGGGTACTGTCTCAAATTAACCCAGTTGCGTATCGTTTAGCGTTGCCTAATGCCTTACGCATTCCTAATTCATTTCATGTTTCCTTGCTAAAACCATTAATATGTAAC
The DNA here is from genome assembly GCF_036172605.1 of Pelobates fuscus. Taxonomy (NCBI): domain Eukaryota; kingdom Metazoa; phylum Chordata; class Amphibia; order Anura; family Pelobatidae; genus Pelobates; species Pelobates fuscus. Next base: position 60,581,123 of record NC_086329.1, read on the forward strand.
AGGTTCTCCTCCACGATCGCCCCTCCTCTTCAGGTGGAGGGTCAGGAGGAGTATGAGGTCAATTCCATCGTTGATTCTCGAATCTCCCGGGGGAAACTGCAATATCTGGTCGATTGGAAGGGTTATGGTCCTGAGGAGAGAAGTTGGGTACCTCAGGAGGAGGTGCATGCTCCCCGTCTCCGCAGGGCGTTTCACTCTCGATTCCCTTCTCGCCCTGGTGAATTCCGCCCGGTGGGCGTATCTGAGAGGGGGGGTACTGTCAGGGTACCTGTGGTCTCTATCTCTGAAAGAGGTAGAGACTTAGCTGTTCCTCCATCCAGACGGCCTGATGGCTCCCTTCCCCACGGTCTATCCGGTCATGCAAGGCCGGCCGCGAGGGAGTGACTGCCTTTACAGCATCTAGGCAGGAAGTTGTCATCAGGACACTCCTCCGGAACGACCTGTCACTCAATTGCTGCGGGACCAATCAGGACGCCTCGGAGGCGTGGTTACTGCTCTGAACAGGGTATTTAACAGAGCTTCTTTCATTAGCTCATTGCCCTGTCGTGGTTCTAGCTTGTTCTAGTCACTCAGTGCTTGTGTATTCTATTATCCCTTTTGGTTTTGACCCGGCTTGTTTACCTTACTCTGCTTATCTCTGTTACCCTTGATTCGGCTTGTCTCTCGCTTACCTGTCTTCTGTTACCCTCGACCTCGGCTTGTCTTTGACCATTCTATACTGTACTACTTACGTTAGTCCGGCCATTCTAAGGTCCGGTATACGTATCTGGCTACTGTTTGTACTCTGCGTGTTGGATCCCTGTCCCGATCCTGACATAGAGACAGTGGCTCCTTAGGGCATTGTAATTTAAACACAGTGCATAATTCTATAGTGTATCAAGAAACTTAGGCTTAAGTACATGTGTATTGCTAACCCAGTGGAGTGTGAGGCGTGAGCTGTGTCCGTATGTCATGGGTGCTGTGCTCATGAGTGTCAAGTGCTGATATACATGGTGGTTTGTAAGGTATGGTGCCAGGTACCGCGAGCTGCTTAGCCTGTAGGGTAATTTAGATACTAGCTGTCACAGCCGGGATAGTTTCTATGGCGTTGCCATTAGAAGGCGTTAGCATTGGGGATGTGGTGGTGAGAAGACCTGGCAGTACGGTGGTTGGTTATGTAGTGCCCCGCTATATATAATGCGAGGAGTGGTGGAATGCGGGTGGCCTCAGTGGTGAGGGATCCAAACATGGTAGAAATCATCAGTAGTAAAAATAGACATAAAAATTATTAACCAAAAAACATAAAAGAAAAAAGAACATATTCTAGTAACAGAGAGTCAGTGAGAGTCAATTGAGATACTTGAAAATACCCTGCAGTGATGAGGCATGTTCAGGCCCGTTTCAGCGGGCTATCTAGGGCCTCTCAGGTATTGGTAGCTGCCTGCTCATCTTGCCTCGCTCCCCGTGGTATGAAGGGACGTGTCATTGCCGGATTCCAGGCGTGAGGTAGGGGTGCCATCGTGTTCGACCGTGCTGTGTCCTGGGCGTTCGTTGGTAGCCCCAGTGTGGGTAACAGGCCGGCTGCCTCCTTGAGGTCGCTGACAGAATGTGTGTCGGTGCCGTGTAGAATCTCAAGTGTGCGTTGCAGTCGCCATCGGTATCTGAGGCCGTTGGTGCAGAGTATCGCCGTGAAAGCGACCTCCTCCACGCCATGGTGTCTCCAGACAGGTCTGAATAGAATGTCAGATGCATGCCTTCGAAGGGGTATGGTGTGTTGTTTCGAACAGCGTTCATTAGTGCAGTTTTGTCATCGTTGCTGTGGAATTTTACCAAGACGTCTCTCGGTGCTGACGTTGGTGCAGTCGCCGGTTTACGGAGTCGGAATGGCCCCTCCACTCCCACCTGTTTGGCCTGCTTGTGGGGTAGCAGTCCGGTGAGCAGTCGGCGTAGTAAGTGTGGCAGCTCCTTTTCCGGGATCTCCTCCGAAATGCCTCTTAATTTGAGGTTCGGTGTGCGTCTCCGGTCCTCCAGCTCTGCAAGCTTTTTATCCATTTTGCTATGTTGGGTTTGTAGCTCTTGTATGGCTGTGTGGAGACGTGTTGTTTGTTGGGCCTGATTCTGGACGTCGTTCTCTATAGCGCCCATGCGGGTCATGAGGCCTTGTAAGTCCCCTCGAAGCTGGGCCACGTCGGATTGTGTGTTGGAGCTCCGCTAAGAGGCCCTTCAAGATCGCGGTCGTCACCGGGGTCGAGTCTATGTGAGGGGTGATGGGTTTATCAGCTCTCTGCTCGGGTATCTGACCTCCTGGTGTTCCCATTAAAAAGTCCTCGGAGATCTCCGAGTCGTCGGAGAGGTCGGCCATGTTAGGCTCTGCTCCCCTCCGGGCCTGGCGCCAGAGATCGCCGATGTTCATGCCCATGACCGATTTCTCGGCCCTAGGCTTCTTAGTTTTTCTCCCCATTTCGTGAGGGTGTGTAGTGGGCTCAATTATCCTGGTTTTGGGGTGTGAAAGTCCCTTGTAATCACTTGTTTTTCGTTATGTGGCCTGGAGCTCAGAGAACATGCGGCCATTCAGCTCCGTTGCTTAGCTCCGCCACCCACCGCTGAGATTTTTATGCATAAGATGGCCACCGCACATGGTTCGTATACCGAACAGTGGCCACCCAGGCATTAGCAATTACAGTTTAAGTTGCGGTTTGCGAGAAGAGTGAACGCCTAACGAGGCGCACACTTCTCACTGGGGTGGTCTAATGGTTTGGTAGTTTCATTCCCATGAAACTACCGAACCCACATATGAAATCATACAGAAATACATGAATACAATAAAACAAATACAGTCACATATGCATGTTACAGGACAGGCTTAATACATTCCGCTACACTGCTCCCCCTTGCCCACAAGCCGGCATACACAGTCTGATCCCACACGGATCGGCTTGGGGATGTCCGGGGTGCTCACAGATCATTTCTCCAAATCAGTTTGTCGTGACAACTCATCAGTTTCCATTTTGCTTACCCGGGCGGAACTGAATGTTAAAGTAAAAGGCTGCACCGCCAAACTCCACCGCAGCAGCCTGGCATTGTCCCCAGCCACCCGGTTTAGCCAGACTAACGGGTTGTGATCCGTGAGCAGGGAAAAAGCCTGTCCATATAAATACGGCTGCAACTTCTTTAGGGCCCACACCGCATTCCTTCTCGATGGCGGCGTAGCTTACTTCCCGGGGTAATAGCTTGCGACTGATGTAAGCCACGGGATGTTCTCCGCCATCGGCCCCGACTTGGCTCAGTACTGCCCCCAATCCAAACATAGAAGCGTCTGTGTGTACAAGAAAACGTTTAGTTGGATTGGGAGCTGCCAAGACAGGGGCATTAACAAGTGCATTTTTCAAGTGTTGGAATGCCTGTTCACACTCCGGGGTCCAGGTCACTTGGCGTGGAAGGTTGTAACCGGTCAGGTCGGTGAGGGGTTTGGCCAGGGTGCTATAATTGGGGACAAACTTTCTGTAATATCCTGCGGTCCCTAGAAAAGCTAACACCTGGGTCTTAGTCTTAGGGGTGGCCACTGGGCTACAGCCTCTACTTTGGCTAGTTCTGACTTCTGCTTGCCACAGCCCACTCGATGGCCCAGGTATTGTACCTCGGCCATACCAATACTACATTTAGCCGGTTTCAATGTCAGACCGGCTTCCCTGATTCTGTCTAGCACCGCTCCTATATGGGCCAAGTGCTCCTGCCAGGTATTGCTAAATATGGCAATATCGTTGAGATATGCACAGGTGTAGTCTTGGAACCCATCTAAGAGTCGGTCCACCATCCGCTAGAAGGTAGCCGGAGCGTTTTTCATCCCAAACGGCATGACTTTGAAGTGGTACAAGCCGAATGGGGTGACAAAGGCTGACTTAGGGATGGCGTCCGGAGCCAATGGAATCTGCCAATACCCCTTACACAGATCAATGGTAGTGAGGTATTGGCCTCTGGCCATCCGGTCTAGCAGTTTGTCTATCCTAGGCATCGGATATGCGTCGGATATAGTTTTTTCGTTCAATCTCCGGTAGTCCACGCAGAAGCGGGTCGTACCGTCTCGCTTGGGTACGAGAACTACCGGAGAAGCCCAGGGGCTATCTGAGCGCTCAATCACCCCTAAATAGAGCATCTCCTCGATCTCCTTGCGCATATTCTCCCGTACCGCTTCAGGGATGCGGTATGGGGTCTGTCGCATGGGAAGTTGCCCTGGGGGTTCCACCCGGTGAGTAGCCAGAGGAGTGTATCCAGGTACATTAGAGAAGGTGTCTTGCTTCTCTCGCAACAGCTGCTGTACCTCGGTACGCTCCTGTGTTCTCAGCCGGTCTCCCAGTACAACTTCTCCTAAATCCCCAGACAGCCTACCGTCTCCCAGCAGGTCGGGGAGGGGAAGGCTGTCACACTCGTCGGAGTTGGGTGCACAAATTGCTGTCACCTCCTCTGAGCGTTCCCGGTAGGGCTTTAGCATGTTCACATGGAGCATGCGTCGCCCTCCAGTTCCTGTGCAGGGGCCAATTATATAAGTGGTGTCACATCTCTGTTCCACGACTTTATAAGGGCCTTGCCAGGCGGCCTGCAGCTTATCACGTCGGACAGGTTTTAAAATTAAAACTTTCTTTCACACCTGGAAGCTACGGTCCCTGGCGCCCCGATCATACCAGGTGCGCTGACACGTCTGAGCTGCCTGGAGGTTTTCCCCTACTTTCTTAGTTAGGGCCTCCAGTCGGTCTCGAAGCGCCAACACATATGGTATAATGGGGGTACCGTCTGCACCCTGGTCCCCCTCCCAATGTTCTCGGATGAGATCTAGGGGTCCTCTTACCCTCCTCCCAAATAATAAATCAAATGGGGAAAACCCAGTTGATTCCTGAGGCACCTCCCTGTAAGCAAAGAGGAGGTGAGGCAGGAATCACTCCCAGTCCCTATGGGTCTCAGCAAAGGTTCGGAGCATTTGTTTTAATGTGCCATTGAACCTTTCACAGAGCCTGTTGGTCTGGGGGTGGTATGGGGCACTAATAATGGGCTTAACATTACACAGCCTCCAGAGTTGTTGGGTGACCTCTGCAGTAAACTGAGTAACCTGATCCGAGATGATCTCCCTGGGTAACCCTACCCGGGAGAAGATCTGCATCAGGGCCTCGGCCACGGTTTCGGCGTGTATATTTGTCAGGGCCACTGCCTCGGGATATCGGGTAGCATAATCTACCACCGTAAGAATGTATTTCTTGCCAGAAGGGCTAGGTTTCTGAACTGGGCCTATGATATCTACCGCTATTCGGTGGAAGGGTTCCTCAATTATAGGTAGCGGATGCAGCTTTGCCTTCCGCCGGTCTCCCCTCTTCCCCAACCTCTGGCACGTGTCACAGGTACTACAATACTTCCGTACCTCCTGGCTAACCCCCGGCCAAAAGAAATTCTGGGTCAGTCAGTATCTGGTCCGACTACCCCCCAAATGCCCGGATAGCGGAATATCGTGCGCTATCCGCAGCTATTCAGCTCGGTACCTCTGTGGTACCACTAACTGCCTTAACACAATCGGGTCTGACCCAGCGACTTGTTTGTCTGACTCCCTGTATAACAGCTGTCCCTCCCATAAAAATCTTTCCCCCTCTGCTCCAGGGTAGTCAGAGGTGACTTTATCTCTATACACTTGCAGGGGATGGTCAGTTATCACCTCTGCCGCAAATTTGTTAGGGGGGGACCAAGGGACACAGTCTAGGGAAGGGGAAGGTTCTCTTACCTGGACCTCCGGCAGTGTGTTGTAGTCCTGGGTGCGGGCCTGTTGCCTGGTGACCACTGGATGTGCTTCCTCAGTGGTTGTGGTTTGGGGCCCAAAAGCAGATGTGAGCTTTCCCAAATCGTTTCCCAGTACCACCTCTGCGGGTAACTGTGGCATCAACCCCACCTCCATATTTCCTGACCCCGCTCCCCAATGCAAATGGACGTTTGCAGTGCCCAGCCGGTAGACGGCTCCCCCAGCAACTCTGACTGCTATAGTCCGGTTGGTATTAGCCTTGTCAGCCACCAAGTGGCTCTTTACCAGGGTTATAGTGGCACCTGAGTCTCGGAGCCCTTGCACTGCTTTTCCTTCCAGATATACAGTCTGTCTGTGGTGCTGGCGATTATCGGCATGTGCTTGTAGTGGGTTGGCTTCGTATAGTACCTCCCACTGTTCTATGGTGGTGACAGGAACTGCGGAGCCATAAGCGTCCAGTGGCTCCCCCTGGTAGTGATGTGCAGCGGCTCTCGGTGGTGGTGATGGTCCCGGTCGGATCCATGAGGATCGGTCTCTGAGTTGTGGGCATTCTCTTTTGTAATGCCCCCACTTCTGGCAGTGATGACATGGCCCTGAGCTAGGCTGATGGAAACGTGGTTGTACAGCAGGCGGTGGTGGTGGTAGCCGTCATGGTGGTACTGTGGGGTAGTTTGTCCCCCCAAAGGATTTCATCGTGACTTTTGGGGCTACCGGTTTCTGTGGCCTGCGTGCATCCAAGTAATCATCTGCTTTCCTAGCAGCTTCTGTGAGGGATATAGGGTTACGGTCTCTTACCCACTCCTGTACATCAGTTGCTACCCCATCATAGAATTGTTCCATTAGCAACATTTGTATAACATCCTCCATGGACCGGGCTTTGCTGGCTTGTACCCATCCCAGGGCCGCCCGCTGTAACCTACAAGCCCACTCGGCATGTGAGTCTTTCTCCGCCTTTTTCAATTCTCGGAACCGCCTTCGGTATGCCTCTGGTGTTATGGCATACCGGGCCAATATAATCTCTTTTACTCAGCTGTAGTCCCGGATCTCCTCATCTGGTACAGTCCTATAAGCTTCTGCTGCCCTCCCAGATAACGCCCAGCCAAAATAGGTACCCAATCCTCAGTACTGATTTTATGCAAGGCACACAGTCTTTCAAAATCTTGGAGGAAAGCATCTATGTCTTCCTTTGCCTCCACATAATTTTAAAAGCTTGGTAAGGAATTTTTGTCTTACCCTCTGTATTGTTGGTGGTTTATGTGTTCCTTACTGCGGCCGGTTGTGGTCTTTGGCGTAACATAAACTCCTGCACCTCGGTCATAGTCCTCGAGATAATGTCAGACGTTGCATTTCCTCCATAAAAGGCCAGTCTACATTGTACTTGCCTTTGAAACTCTTCTTGTTCTGACCCATGTGTTGTGTTTTGCTGTTCAGGGATTGCCCTGCCCTCAGTTTGATATTCTGCCATAACTTCTGCAATGAGGGTCGCTTTCTTTTTGTTGCTTGCTGCAATCCCTCTTGCTTCCAGTAGGTCCTTTAGTGTGGTTCTTTTTAGCTTAGCATAGTCACTCTCCATCCGTATTCCATTAATTCTTGTTCCTTTGTGAGTCTGGATCCCACCGCTGCCACCAATGTAGGAGGCCTGGTATTTCACAGGTTAACTCCACTATAGAAAATAGGAGATAGTGAGTAGGCGCTTCCCAAAATGGAATTAAGGTGAATATAGAACAGTGATTGATACAGCAGTGTTTCCCAGACACTAAATCAGAGTAAATATTGGTAAAGAGTGTGTATCAAAACCACGTAGGGAGGGATAGTCCCAAAAACAAGTGTAGTGGTAGTAAACAACCATAAAATACAACCTGAACGTAGGCAGATGGCAGGATATTATCTACAAGATATAAGTATAAAACATTACATAGTGTATACTGTGTAATACAAATGTATACTGAATAAAGATGGACTACCACTCACATTTGACAGAGCTGTACCAGGCTCTGTATAGCAGGCTCAAAGGTGCCAATTCAGGCTAACGAAACTCCAAGGGATGAATGGAAAAATTCCGTAGTGAAAAAAAGTATATATTTATTTAAATGAAGATAAAATAATAGGCAAACTCCTGGTTATAAGGGGGTGGAACCCAAATGCAAGTGATATAAAAAGGGGGTATCCACTTACCCGAACAGTTTTAACCATAGGAGTAATATAAATCTTTATTCAGTATACATTTGTATATCTTTATTCAGTATACATTTGTATTACACAGTATACACTATGTTATGTTTTATACGTATATCTTGTAGATAATATCCTGCCATCTGCCTACATTCAGGTTGTATTTTATGGTTGTTTACTACCACTACACTTGTTTTTGGGACTATCCCTCCCTACGTGGGTTTGATACACACTCTTTACCTATATTAACTCCACTATAGATTCCAGTGAGGCTCAGGAACAAGTATTATAAATCCATAGAGTAGTACTTTCAGCAGGCAAAACAATCCAATAATACCCCAACAGCACTCCCAATAACTGGACGACACACAGCATCAGGAACAGAACTGACCTTTAATCCACACAGTCTCCTTATAAAGCATTTTCCCATGCAAGAGAGGGATTCACATTAATTAGGACAGTAACCAATAATATAACCGTTACCTCCCACACATCTCCTCCCCTCAGAGTGACTCATAATCCCCTTACCTATACAGTACATTTACCCCAAACCTGGATGTACCCCTAAACTAGTACATAGCATCAATCTTAGGGTACCGCCAGGTAGCCCTGATCTGGGTGAAGAATATATCCAAAATTAAACCCAGATTGGACCAGGGGTTTGGTAGTTAGATGGAGGGTGAAGTTTGACCGACCGCACACAAGGTGGTATCCGAAAAGGGTTCCATGCGTTTGGGCCCTGCGGTCGGTCTCCGTTCGGCAGTAAAAACATACAGTAATCCTAGCCATCCATACTTAAATTCACCTGTATTATAGTTCCCTTATTCAGTACTTTGTTTCTACCGAATGGGAGTTCATTAGGTCTCTCCGTTCGGTAGTTACGGAGCTCTGGAGGTCTCAGCGGTGTTCGGTTGTTTGAGTGTCCGATTTGGGTTCCAGACACTCGACGACCAAACACCGCTGAGATTTTTATGCGTAAGATGGCCACCGCACGTGGTTCGTATAACAGCGGCCACCCAGGCATTAGCAATTACAGTTTAAGTTGCGGTTTGCGAGAAGTGTGAACGCCTAATGAGGCGCACACTTCTCACTGGGGTGGTCTAATGGTTCGGTAGTTTCATTCCCATTCTCGATCCTCTGTTCACCACATCAATTGACGGGAGAAACTTGCTCAGCAAATAACAGACAGACACGAAAAAGGTGCTTGACAAGTTCTCAATCAAGTTCTCAATCTGTTTTACTGTGAAGCTAGCATTTATACAATTTTTGTTACATGAGCCATGAGATATGCCATACAGTACAGACTGTAAGATTTATTGCTTCCTTATAGAAAGATAATCATTTGAATAAGTCTGGGGAAGAATATCCTGAAATCGGAATGGGCAAGACATCCTGAGATTTAGCAATGTCACCCACCCTATAGAAGGAATACCTTAAATTGTATAAGTCTGCCACAGTCAGCATAATTAGCAATGTCACATATCCTATATAGTGATGTCACGAACATAACATTTTCGGTTCACGAACGGCGAACGCGAACTTCCGCAAATGTTCGCGAACGGGCGAACCGGGCGAACCTCCATAGACTTCAATGGGCAGGCGATTTTTAAAACCCACAGGGACTCTTTCTGGCCACAATAGTGATGGAAAAGTTGTTTCAAGGGGACTAACACCTGGACTGTGGCATGCCGGAGGGGGATCCATGGCAAAACTCCCATGGAAATTGCATAGTTGATGCAGAGTTTGGTTTTAATCCATAAAGGGCATAAATCACCTAACATTCCTAAATTGTTTGGAATAACATGCTTTAAAACATCAGGTATGATGTTGTATCGATCAGGTAGTGTAAGGGTTACGCCCGCTTCACAGTGACAGACCAAACTCCCCGTTTAACGCACCGCAAACAACCGCAAACAGTCCATTTGCACAACCGCAAACTCTCCATTTGCACATGTTTTAGTGCAAACTAGTCTAACTACTAATATAGTTGAAACATGCTACTTTTATTCATGCCAGACAACCATGCAGGCCAGACTAACAAACATGCCAGGGCCAATCATAGTTAACCACCTCAGATAGTAACATGGCTCCCTCTATATACAGAGTATACATGGCTCCCTCTATATACAGAGTAACATGGCTCCCTCTATATACAGTGTAACATGGCTCCCCTCTATATACAGAGTAACATGGCTCCCCTCTATATACAGTGTAAACATGGCTCCTCTCTATAAACAGAGTAACATGGCTCCCTCTATATACAGTGTAAACATGGCTCCTCTCTATATACAGAGTAACATGGCTCCCCTCTATATACAGTGTAAACATGGCTCCTCTCTATAAACAGAGTAACATGGCTCCCTCTATATACAGTGTAAACATGGCTCCTCTCTATATACAGAGTAACATAGGATAGGTATTGGATCAGCGCTGAGTGATCTAATAGGACTGAGAACAAATGAAAAGCTGCAACCTATGGGTATGAGGTTCCCTCTAATAACCTCAAAGAGAAATGGCAAAAAACACAATAATAGGTCGCGCTAACTACAAATAAATGAGTAATAACAATGTATAATAAATAAATAAAAAGATAAAATAGAACAAAATCTAAAGGACACAAAGGAGAGGAATAAAAATATTAATATAAATCCACTTGCACACACTCTGACGGTGAGGAATGGAACAGTTATAACGAATAGTTCCAATACTTTATAGTCTGCTGGTATATTCCAATAAATTAGTGGAAGGCTTGATATGTAGGGATTTCCAATAAAGAAAAATGGATCCTCTAATTCATGGGGTGTCTTGACTCCGTGATATACATGGAAAGACAAAGCAGAGAAACTCCAATAGTGCAAACTGAGGATCAATAGGAGCAGGATAAATATAGGGGAGGTAAATTACTCACCTATTATTGAGCATAAACTAGCTCAAGTATAGTAAGCATTCAGTGGCGTCTGCCCCCCACTGGCGGGATAAGGTGAAGATAATTCCTCGGTATAAAAGAAGGGGGAGAAAAAACAACCAAATATAGTGCTCACTGTAGATATGATAAAAATAAGGTGAAACAGTAAAAATGCGGGTACTCACATATGAATGAGCAGGATATACTGCTCAATCTATTCGTTTGGGTGGTATAGTCCCCACCTAGGATTCTTTAGCAGGTATCAGCTTCACAGTAGTATAGGACCAGGTAAAATAAATAAATAAATAAAAAGAAAGGATATATGGCAAAATAATTCTAGGTTAAGCCAATATGCCTTTAATAAGATAATAAATATATAAAAACAGCCAAAACGCGTTTCGCCACACAGGGCTTTATCAACTGGCAATAGTAAAAATCAATAATACTAAAAAGAGAGCGCAATATGAAATTAAAGCAAATGTCCTAAACAAAAAGTCAAGATATAGTGAGAATAATACAGTGAATATAGTACCCTCTGGTACTTAGACAGTAATAGCAGCTAAAACGAAAAGAATTCTCCCAAATTCTAAGAAACAAATTGGCATATGAGTTTCAGCGCTTAGTAGATATTCCCCTTTAAAAATAAAAAGGGGGCATTTAATATGAAAAAAAAAACAATAATATAAAAAAAACACTACATTTCCCAATAGGCATTGGGGAACCCCATGTGATCGCGGCTATCCGCGATCACGTGATAGAATACTCCCCTTTCATTTTTTATTCTTCCTACTTGAAAACACTCGTTTTAAAGTTAGAATTAAGGGTTTTATACGTTTTTTTATTATTACCATTATGGACTTGTATTTCTTCTGTTTTAATATGTAATTGTATTTTATACTGTGTATTGATGACGTCATTTTGGCGCTAAAATTTGAATAAGCATGTGTTTCTCTTAGCTTATTTAAGCATCTATGTACCAGGCTGATTTTTACTATTGGCATATGAGTTTCAGCGCTTAGTAGATATTCCCCTTTAAAAATAAAAAGGGGGCATTTAATATGAAAAAAAAAACAATAATATAAAAAAATCATATAGATCACAGAAAAAAGAAAATAAGGGAAAAAGATAAAAATGTGTCCAAATGTTCTATCTGTAACAAAGTCCTGAACAAAAAATCCAAATTTCGTAATGATTTGCAGGGACTCGAAAGTGAGTTGAGATACCTTTAGAAAAACGGAGACAGGGAAAGATATATAGCGTAATACTGTATCAAAAAGGTATTTATTGTCCAATATACAGGAACAAAGTTAAAAGGATCCCCCCCCAACATAAGACTCTTACATAAAATAAAATGTAGTACTCATCGTAATATATATTGCAGGCAAAAAGATCTGTCCCAGCGGCTTGTGTGTTTCCCTATGACAGCTCCTCTCCGGTGCACTCGGGTAGGTTGTCGGTAATATGTTCAGAGGGAAAACGCTGGCTGGAAAAACCGGCTTCTGGTAGGCGCTGGTGCAGTCTGCTGCAAATGGTAGTTCTCAATGAAGAAAAAAGCACCCTATCGACGCGTTTCGCCCTTCCACAGAGGGCTTTTTCAAGATAGGTGCTTGAGGCTTGATGTGGCAGTTTTATACCTTGCCGGGTAAAAAAATTTAAATTTCTTAAAGGGATACACTCCTTTTTTTGAAAAATAAATGAAAAATAAATGTTTTACATAGGGGAGAGCTGAGGAAAGCTTGCTTATAAAACATATGGTAAAATATAGTAAAATACAATGTTTATATGGACTAAAATTAGTGCATCTGCACTCATAACACATCAAATTGAAATTGAAATATAAAGCTACTCTGTAGTGATACTTATTACAAATTTATAGATCTAGCTTAATTCTGACATAATTATTTACGTTTGTCATGGAACAGTCATAAAAACAGACATTTGCAATAATTGCATATAATCACATTTTGATGTGATATCATTAATTGAAAGTGTTTAGATTGTATTTAAATTATGTATTAGCATAAGGACAAGTATAGTCATACTGTAAATGATTTCGGGATATATACTTTGTTTCGAGTTTTCTCATCAGGACTGAAACTCAATAACAAGACATCCTAAAGCGTGATAATTTTATAAATTTATAAAAAATTAGAAGAAAGAAAAAAAAAAAAAAAATGTTGGATTCTAAATCTTTAGATGAACCTAGAGCTCAGAGCCCATAGTTAAGACAGAAACACATGAGAAGATGTGGAGACTAATATACTACTTCTTTTCTAGAAAAGCTCCGAACTTGAGAGAAATCTGGAATTTGAGGCTTAAGCTATTTCTTTTTAGTAAGTGATAATCCAAAGCTAATTACAGTTCCGGTTCTCCTTTATAGTATGTTAGCTAATTCTAGTTCAGCATTCAGACCCAAAGGGGTCAGGGTCTTTAAGGTATAGATCCAGAACATTTCCCGGTATGTTAGGGTTTTGCTTGGTTCGCCTCCCCTCCATGGTATTTCCACCTTCTCTATCCCACAGTATGAAAGAAGTGTTGGATCTCTGTTGTGGTGTGTTCTAAAGTGGTTGGAAAGAGAATGTTGCTCAAAGCCCCTTTTGATGTTGTAGACATGTTCTCTGAGTCTAATTTTGAGTATCCTTTTTGTTTGACCCACGTATTGGAGGCCACAAGGACACTCCAACTTGTAGATCACCTGTTTGGTATTGCAGGTGATGCAGTGTTTGATATTGTAGGTTTCTTTTGTGACTGATGACTGGAAGGAGGTTTGGTTTTTTCCTTTGGAACTGGTTTTACATATGTTACAGTTCCCACATTTGTAGAATCCCTTTTGACTTGTTAAAAAGTGAGTGGGTTTCATAGGTTTATGATAACTATGAACTAATCTATCCTGTAATGTAGGGGCCCCCCTGAATATTATCCTGGGTCGTATAGGTAAAAGTGTGGCTAAAGCCGGGTCTTGCCGGAGTAGATGCCAATGCTTTTGTACACTCGCCTTTATAGAGTTCGCTTGTGCACTATAGTTGAACACCACCGGACACATGTTTTCCGTATCCTTGTCCCTTTTGGCTTTCTCCTGCTTAGTTTGTAAAAGGGTCGTGCGTTCTATTGTTTTCACTTTTCGGAGAGCTAGTTCCAGTGATTCCTCGCTGTAGTCTTTCTCAGCAAACTGCTGTTTTACTTTTAGTGCTTGCGATTCATATACCTCAGGGTCCGTGCAGTTCTTTTTGACCCTTAAAAATTGGCCAAATGGGACATTTGACAGCCATGATGGATAGTGACAGCTTGAAGTCCAAATGTAACTATTTACGTCCACACTCTTGAAAAAGGTCTTTGATTTTAAAATATTCTGTGAGTCGGTGTAGAGGATCAAATCCAAAAAATCGATGTCTGTAGAGCTATATTTGTATGTAAATGATAGATTATATATGTTCTGGTTAATGTATGCCAGGAAATTGATGAGTTCCGTCTCCTCCCCCTTCCACACAAAAAAACAATCATCAATGTACCGTCTATAGAAGACCAGGTTCGCCTCCCACTGGTGCCCGTGCCAAATAAATAGATTCTCCCAGTGGGCCATAAAGATGTTGGCATAGCTACGGGCGAACCTGGTCCCCATAGCGGTACCATTGGTCTGTAGATATATGTCACTGCCATACCAAAAAAAGTTGTTATTTAATATAAAATCGATGCACTCAATCAAAAATTCCACTTGTTCCATTAGCATTGTGGGTTCTTCATATAATGTTTTTCTTATTGCCTCTATCCCCTGGTCGTGTTTAATGACGGTGTACAAAGATGTTACATCACAAGTCACCATATAGTAGTCCTGGTCCCATTTTAGGCCTTCTATTTTTCTCAAAAGGTCTCCACTGTCTTTTAGGTAGGATCTTGCTTTTTTAACAAATGGTTGCAATATGACGTCTATATACTGGGATAAATTGCATGTTAGTGATCCTATCCCGGAGATAATGGGTCTTCCCGGGGGATTTGAGAGGTTTTTGTGGATTTTTGGTAATTGGTAAAATACTGGTTTTTTTGGATATATCACCATGACAAACTCCAGTTCTTTTTTGGTTAAAATGTTTAAGAACTTCCCTTTCTCTAAAATATGGAAAAGGCGTTGTTTCGTGTCTAGTGTGGGGTCGCTATTGATTAATTTATATGTCGCGGTATCATTTAAAATTCTCCTGCACTCCATATCATAGTCTTTAGTGTTAAGGACCACAATTCCACCTCCCTTGTCCGCCGGTTTTATTGTAATCTCCATGTTGTCGCTAAGTTCCTTAAGTGCCGTGCGTTCCCATACACATAAACAAAATTTAAGTGTATGGGAACGCACGGCACTTAAGGAACTTAGCGACAACATGGAGATTACAATAAAACCGGCGGACAAGGGAGGTGGAATTGTGGTCCTTAACACTAAAGACTATGATATGGAGTGCAGGAGAATTTTAAATGATACCGCGACATATAAATTAATCAATAGCGACCCCACACTAGACACGAAACAACGCCTTTTCCATATTTTAGAGAAAGGGAAGTTCTTAAACATTTTAACCAAAAAAGAACTGGAGTTTGTCATGGTGATATATCCAAAAAAACCAGTATTTTACCAATTACCAAAAATCCACAAAAACCTCTCAAATCCCCCGGGAAGACCCATTATCTCCGGGATAGGATCACTAACATGCAATTTATCCCAGTATATAGACGTCATATTGCAACCATTTGTTAAAAAAGCAAGATCCTACCTAAAAGACAGTGGAGACCTTTTGAGAAAAATAGAAGGCCTAAAATGGGACCAGGACTACTATATGGTGACTTGTGATGTAACATCTTTGTACACCGTCATTAAACACGACCAGGGGATAGAGGCAATAAGAAAAACATTATATGAAGAACCCACAATGCTAATGGAACAAGTGGAATTTTTGATTGAGTGCATCGATTTTATATTAAATAACAACTTTTTTTGGTATGGCAGTGACATATATCTACAGACCAATGGTACCGCTATGGGGACCAGGTTCGCCCCTAGCTATGCCAACATCTTTATGGCCCACTGGGAGAATCTATTTATTTGGCACGGGCACCAGTGGGAGGCGAACCTGGTCTTCTATAGACGGTACATTGATGATTGTTTTTTTGTGTGGAAGGGGGAGGAGACGGAACTCATCAATTTCCTGGCATACATTAACCAGAACATATATAATCTATCATTTACATACAAATATAGCTCTACAGACATCGATTTTTTGGATTTGATCCTCTACACCGACTCACAGAATATTTTAAAATCAAAGACCTTTTTCAAGAGTGTGGACGTAAATAGTTACATTTGGACTTCAAGCTGTCACTATCCATCATGGCTGTCAAATGTCCCATTTGGCCAATTTTTAAGGGTCAAAAAGAACTGCACGGACCCTGAGGTATATGAATCGCAAGCACTAAAAGTAAAACAGCAGTTTGCTGAGAAAGACTACAGCGAGGAATCACTGGAACTAGCTCTCCGAAAAGTGAAAACAATAGAACGCACGACCCTTTTACAAACTAAGCAGGAGAAAGCCAAAAGGGACAAGGATACGGAAAACATGTGTCCGGTGGTGTTCAACTATAGTGCACAAGCGAACTCTATAAAGGCGAGTGTACAAAAGCATTGGCATCTACTCCGGCAAGACCCGGCTTTAGCCACACTTTTACCTATACGACCCAGGATAATATTCAGGGGGGCCCCTACATTACAGGATAGATTAGTTCATAGTTATCATAAACCTATGAAACCCACTCACTTTTTAACAAGTCAAAAGGGATTCTACAAATGTGGGAACTGTAACATATGTAAAACCAGTTCCAAAGGAAAAAACCAAACCTCCTTCCAGTCATCAGTCACAAAAGAAACCTACAATATCAAACACTGCATCACCTGCAATACCAAACAGGTGATCTACAAGTTGGAGTGTCCTTGTGGCCTCCAATACGTGGGTCAAACAAAAAGGATACTCAAAATTAGACTCAGAGAACATGTCTACAACATCAAAAGGGGCTTTGAGCAACATTCTCTTTCCAACCACTTTAGAACACACCACAACAGAGATCCAACACTTCTTTCATACTGTGGGATAGAGAAGGTGGAAATACCATGGAGGGGAGGCGAACCAAGCAAAACCCTAACATACCGGGAAATGTTCTGGATCTATACCTTAAAGACCCTGACCCCTTTGGGTCTGAATGCTGAACTAGAATTAGCTAACATACTATAAAGGAGAACCGGAACTGTAATTAGCTTTGGATTATCACTTACTAAAAAGAAATAGCTTAAGCCTCAAATTCCAGATTTCTCTCAAGTTCGGAGCTTTTCTAGAAAAGAAGTAGTATATTAGTCTCCACATCTTCTCATGTGTTTCTGTCTTAACTATGGGCTCTGAGCTCTAGGTTCATCTAAAGATTTAGAATCCAACATTTTTTTTTTTTTTTTTTCTTACTTCTAATTTTTTATAAATTTATAAAATTATCACGCTTTAGGATGTCTTGTTATTGAGTTTCAGTCCTGATGAGAAAACTCGAAACAAAGTATATATCCCGAAATCATTTACAGTATGACTATACTTGTCCTTATGCTAATACATAATTTAAATACAATCTAAACACTTTCAATTAATGATATCACATCAAAATGTGATTATATGCAATTATTGCAAATGTCTGTTTTTATGACTGTTCCATGACAAACGTAAATAATTATGTCAGAATTAAGCTAGATCTATAAATTTGTAATAAGTATCACTACAGAGTAGCTTTATATTTCAATTTCAATTTGATGTGTTATGAGTGCAGATGCACTAATTTTAGTCCATATAAACATTGTATTTTACTATATTTTACCATATGTTTTATAAGCAAGCTTTCCTCAGCTCTCCCCTATGTTGTCAGGGTACCTGTGGTCTCTACCTCCGAAAGAGGTAGAGACTTAGCTGTTCCTCCATCCAGACGGTCTGATGGCTCCCTTCCCCGCGGTCTATCCGGTCATGCTAGGCCGGCCGCGAGGGAGTGACTGCCTTTTACAGCATCTAGGCAGGAAGTAGTCATCAGGACACTCCCCCAGAACAACCTGTCAGTCAATGGCTGCAGGACCAATCAGGACGCCTTGGGGGCGTGGTTACTGCTCTGAACAGGGTATTTAACAGAGCTTCTTTCATTAGCTCATTGCCCTGTCGTGGTTCTAGCTTGTTCTAGTCACTCAGTGCTTGTGTATTCTATTATCCCTTTTGGTTTTGACCCGGCTTGTTTACCTTACTCTGCTTATCTCTGTTACCCTTGATTCGGCTTGTCTCTCGCTTACCTGTCTTCTGTTACCCTCGACCTCGGCTTGTCTTTGACCATTCTATACTGTACTACTTACGTTAGTCCGGCCATTCTAAGGTCCGGTATACGTATCTGGCTACTGTTTGTACTCTGCGTGTTGGATCCCTGTCCCGATCCTGACATTACGACAGGGCCAATGGATCCTGCAAGTACAAACAGTCAGCTGGCTGCTCCTGATCCTAGGTTTGAAGCCATGGATCACAGAATGGATCAGATGGCGCTTGCGCTACAGGCTCTATTAGCTTGTGCCAATAAACCACCAGAGGAGATACGTAATACCCCTGTTTCTCCTGTCGGTTCAGATCTAGAGGTAGCCACAGTGGGTGCTTCTTCTCACATTACCCCCCCAGTACGCTATGGTGGGGCTCCTGAGAAGTGTCGTGGTTTTTTAAACCAAATTAGTATCCACTTTGAATTGCAACCTCGCTCTTATCCTACAGATAGGGCAAAAGTAGGATTTATTATCACCCTACTCATTGAGAAAGCTCTGAGATGGGCCAACCCACTATGGGAGAACGATAATCCATTAGTTTATAACTATAACGCATTTGTAGCTGCTTTTAGAAGAACATTTGACCCTCCAGGTAGAAAGGTTAATGCAGCCAGATTACTGTTGCGCCTGAGACAGGAGAACCGAACACTGGTGGATTATGCACTAGAGTTCAGGTCTCTGGCGGCAGAAATCAAGTGGAATGAGCAGGCGTATATGGATGTATTTTTGAATGGCCTATCTGATGTAATCCTTGATGAGGTTGCTACCAGAGAACTCCCTGAGAATTTAGAGGATTTAATTTCGTTCATCTCTCGTATAGATGAACGTCTAAGAGAGAGACAGAACACTCGAGAGGGGAACCAGAGACCTTCTTTTAGGTTAGCTCCCGCTGTTCCAAGTCCTGACTCCACGATATCTTTGCTTACTGAACCTATGCAGAAAGGGTATACCCGCCTCTCTGAGGAGGAAAGACAGCACAGGAGAAGAGAGGGTTTGTGTATGTATTGTGGAGCCAAGGGTCATTTACTCTCGAACTGTTCTAACCGCCCGGGAAACGCTCGCACCTAAGTCTCTCTAGAGGACAGGCCTTGGGTGTTTCTATTTTGTCCTCTACTCCTGATTATAAAGATCACAGGCTTCTGCTACCAGTTTCCTTAACTTGGGGGAAGGAAGTAGTAAGGGCTATGGCATTGATAGATTCCGGTGCTGCTGAGAATTTTATCGACCAAGCCTTTGCTAGTAAGAACAATTTCCCATCCCAGCTAAGGGAGACACCTTTGGCCGTTGAGGCCATAGATGGTAGACCACTACTAGACCCTGTTATCTTTCGTGAGACCATACCCATTAATTTAAATGTGGGTATCCTACACGTGGAGAATTTATCTCTTCTGCTCATTTCGTCTCCTTCCGTTCCCATAGTTCTGGGGTACCCATGGTTGAAAAAACATAACCCTATTATCGATTGGGAGTTAGGAGAGATACTCTCGTGGGGCCAGGGCTGCCAGGATCGGTGTTTGTGCAAGGTTTCTCCATTAGCTAATATTAACATACCGGAGAATCCTACTCAGTCCACAGAAAGACAAATACCAGACCTTTACCTAGACTTAAGGGCAGTGTTTGACAAGAAGAATGCCGATTCTTTGCCTCCACACAGGTCATTTGACTGTAAGATTAAGCTTCTACCCGGCACTATGCCTCCGAGGGGCCATGTATATCCTTTGTCTGTTCAGGAAAACTCGGTTCTAGAGGAGTATATTCGGGAGAATTTAGAAAAGGGATTCATCAGGAGGTCTTCTTCTCCGGCCGGGGCTGGGTTCTTTTTCATTAAGAAGAAGGATGGCACGCTGAGACCTTGTATCGATTACCGAGGCTTGAATAAAATAACTGTCAGAAATGCCTATCCTATCCCACTGATTACCGAGTTATTTGATCGTCTTAAGGGCTCCAAAATCTTCACCAAGTTAGATCTCAGAGGGGCTTACAATTTGGTGAGAATCCAGCAAGGTCACGAGTGGATGACGGCATTCAATACCCGGTATGGCCATTACGAATACACTGTTATGCCATTTGGACTATGCAATGCTCCTGCAGTATTTCAAGATTTGATTAATGAGGTACTTAGGGAGTTTCAGCATGATTGTGTTATTGTTTACCTGGACGACATACTAATACACTCTAAGGAGATTGAGACTCACCATAGACAGGTCAGAAAGGTATTACACAAGCTGCTGCAACATGGTCTATATTGCAAATTGGAGAAGTGCAGTTTTGATCAGTCTCAGGTAGACTTTCTTGGATACGTGATTTCTGGGGAGGGTTTTAAAATGGATCCTGTAAAACTTCAATCTATTTTAGACTGGCCCTTGCCCAAAGGACTCAAGGCTATCCAAAGGTTTATTGGTTTTTCCAACTACTATAGGCGCTTCATTAAAGGATACTCCTCTATCATTGCGCCTATTACCAATATGACCAAACAAGGGGCTGATACTAAGTTCTGGTCTAAGGAAGCTCTGGGTGCTTTCAAGACTCTCAAGGAACTTTTTGCCTCGGCTCCCATTCTAGTCCATCCTGATACGACTCTGCCTTTCTTGCTCGAGGTCGATGCCTCTGAGACAGCAGTTGGGGCTGTTCTGTCTCAAAGGTTAGGGGTGGATAAACCGTTACACCCTTGTGGTTTCTTCTCTAAGAAATTTTCTGGGCCTGAGAGCAGATATGACATCGGGGAAAGGGAACTGTTAGCAGTCATTAAAGCCTTAAAGGAGTGGAGACATTTGTTGGAGGGGACCCTACACCCTATTACGATTTTGACGGACCACAAAAACTTGTCCTATATTGGGGAGGCTAAGCGCTTATCCTCTAGACAAGCTCGTTGGTCCTTATTCCTGACTCACTTCAATTATGTACTGACTTACAGACCTGGTTCTAAAAACTCTAAAGCCGATGCATTATCTCGCCAATATGAACCTTCTACTGTACCTGAACCAGTTCTTTCTTCTATAGTTCCGAAATGCAATATCATTGCTAATACGAATCTCAGGATTCATTCTCCATTACTGGCCGAGATCATTAAGTTGCAACATCTAGCACCTAAACAGACTCCTGCGGGCCGTCATTTCGTTCCTCCTGCTCTTCAACTGGAACTTTTACAGTGTTTACATAATAGCAAGATGGCGGGACATCCTGGTATCCGCAAAACTTACGCGTTGATCTCTAAGGACTTCTGGTGGCCTGCTTTACGGAGGGACATTGAGGAGTTCATCGCTGCATGTGAAGTTTGTACTAAAACCAAACAACCCCATACGCTTCCATGTGGATTCCTGCAACCCTTGGAGGTTCCAGAAAAACCATGGTCCTGTTTGGCCATGGACTTTATTGTCGATCTACCTATCTCTAAAAGACAGACTGTTATCCTCACCGTGGTTGACAGGTTTACTAAGATGGCACACTTCATTCCCCTGCCTAAACTCCCGTCTTCTCCCGAATTGGCAGAGATATTCGCTAAGGAGATTTTTCGCCTACATGGGATACCCTCTCAAATTGTATCGGACAGAGGCTCCCAATTTGTTTCCCGCTTTTGGAGGTCCTTCTGCTCTCAACTTGGTATTAAATTAAACTTTTCTTCTGCCTATCATCCTCAGTCTAACGGAGCTGCTGAACGTACCAACCAGAAAATTGAACAATATTTACGATGCTTTGTTTCTGAACACCAGGATGATTGGGTCGGTTTGATTCCTTGGGCGGAGTTTGCACACAACAATCTCGTTTGCGATTCTACTCATTCAAGCCCCTTCTTCATGAATTATGGTTTTCATCCGTCTATTCTTCCTTCGGATTCCCCTTCCCAGGGGGTGCCGTCGGTTGATGTTCATGTTGCCAATTTGAGGAAGTTGTGGGATCAAACTCGACAAATCCTTGTGCACAACTCTATGTTGGTCAAGAAACACTCTGATAAACGTAGAAGGGCGGCTCCGGTCTTTGTTCCAGGTGATAGGGTATGGCTGAGCACGAGGAACATCCGTTTAAAAGTGCCCTCCATGAAGTTCGCTCCTCGTTATATTGGACCCTACAAGGTGCTGACCCGTATCAATCCAGTTGCGTATCGTTTAGCTCTTCCTAATACCTTACGCATCCCGAACTCGTTTCACGTTTCATTGCTGAAACCACTCATATGTAACAGATTTTCCTCCACAATAGCCCCTCCTCGCCCCGTTCAGGTGGAGGGTCAGGAGGAGTATGAGGTTAACTCTATTATTGATTCTCGAATCTCCCGGGGGAGAGTACAATATCTGGTTGATTGGAAGGGATATGGTCCTGAGGAGAGGAGTTGGGTACCTCAGGAGGATGTTCATGCTCCCCGTCTCCGCAGGGCGTATCACTCTCGCTTCCCATCTCGTCCCGGTTCATTCCGCCCGGTGGGCGTATCTGAGAGGGGGGGTACTGTCAGGGTACCTGTGGTCTCTACCTCCGAAAGAGGTAGAGACTTAGCTGTTCCTCCATCCAGACGGTCTGATGGCTCCCTTCCCCGCGGTCTATCCGGTCATGCTAGGCCGGCCGCGAGGGAGTGACTGCCTTTTACAGCATCTAGGCAGGAAGTAGTCATCAGGACACTCCCCCAGAACAACCTGTCAGTCAATGGCTGCAGGACCAATCAGGACGCCTTGGGGGCGTGGTTACTGCTCTGAACAGGGTATTTAACAGAGCTTCTTTCATTAGCTCATTGCCCTGTCGTGGTTCTAGCTTGTTCTAGTCACTCAGTGCTTGTGTATTCTATTATCCCTTTTGGTTTTGACCCGGCTTGTTTACCTTACTCTGCTTATCTCTGTTACCCTTGATTCGGCTTGTCTCTCGCTTACCTGTCTTCTGTTACCCTCGACCTCGGCTTGTCTTTGACCATTCTATACTGTACTACTTACGTTAGTCCGGCCATTCTAAGGTCCGGTATACGTATCTGGCTACTGTTTGTACTCTGCGTGTTGGATCCCTGTCCCGATCCTGACATATGTAAAACATTTATTTTTCATTTATTTTTCAAAAAAAGGAGTGTATCCCTTTAAGAAATTTAAATTTTTTTACCCGGCAAGGTATAAAACTGCCACATCAAGCCTCAAGCACCTATCTTGAAAAAGCCCTCTGTGGAAGGGCGAAACGCGTCGATAGGGTGCTTTTTTCTTCATTGAGAACTACCATTTGCAGCAGACTGCACCAGCGCCTACCAGAAGCCGGTTTTTCCAGCCAGCGTTTTCCCTCTGAACATATTACCGACAACCTACCCGAGTGCACCGGAGAGGAGCTGTCATAGGGAAACACACAAGCCGCTGGGACAGATCTTTTTGCCTGCAATATATATTACGATGAGTACTACATTTTATTTTATGTAAGAGTCTTATGTTGGGGGGGGATCCTTTTAACTTTGTTCCTGTATATTGGACAATAAATACCTTTTTGATACAGTATTACGCTATGTATCTTTCCCTGTCTCCGTTTTTCTAAAGGTATCTCAACTCACTTTCGAGTCCCTGCAAATCATTACGAAATTTGGATTTTTTGTTCAGGACTTTGTTACAGATAGAACATTTGGACACATTTTTATCTTTTTCCCTTATTTTCTTTTTTCTGTGATCTATATGATTTTTTTATATTATTGTTTTTTTTTTCATATTAAATGCCCCCTTTTTATTTTTAAAGGGGAATATCTACTAAGCGCTGAAACTCATATGCCAATAGTAAAAATCAGCCTGGTACATAGATGCTTAAATAAGCTAAGAGAAACACATGCTTATTCAAATTTTAGCGCCAAAATGACGTCATCAATACACAGTATAAAATACAATTACATATTAAAACAGAAGAAATACAAGTCCATAATGGTAATAATAAAAAAACGTATAAAACCCTTAATTCTAACTTTAAAACGAGTGTTTTCAAGTAGGAAGAATAAAAAATGAAAGGGGAGTATTCTATCACGTGATCGCGGATAGCCGCGATCACATGGGGTTCCCCAATGCCTATTGGGAAATGTAGTGTTTTTTTTATATTATTGTTTTTTTTTTCATATTAAATGCCCCCTTTTTATTTTTAAAGGGGAATATCTACTAAGCGCTGAAACTCATATGCCAATTTGTTTCTTAGAATTTGGGAGAATTCTTTTCGTTTTAGCTGCTATTACTGTCTAAGTACCAGAGGGTACTATATTCACTGTATTATTCTCACTATATCTTGACTTTTTGTTTAGGACATTTGCTTTAATTTCATATTGCGCTCTCTTTTTAGTATTATTGATTTTTACTATTGCCAGTTGATAAAGCCCTGTGTGGCGAAACGCGTTTTGGCTGTTTTTATATATTTATTATCTTATTAAAGGCATATTGGCTTAACCTAGAATTATTTTGCCATATATCCTTTCTTTTTATTTATTTATTTATTTTACCTGGTCCTATACTACTGTGAAGCTGATACCTGCTAAAGAATCCTAGGTGGGGACTATACCACCCAAACGAATAGATTGAGCAGTATATCCTGCTCATTCATATGTGAGTACCCGCATTTTTACTGTTTCACCTTATTTTTATCATATCTACAGTGAGCACTATATTTGGTTGTTTTTTCTCCCCCTTCTTTTATACCGAGGAATTATCTTCACCTTATCCCGCCAGTGGGGGGCAGACGCCACTGAATGCTTACTATACTTGAGCTAGTTTATGCTCAATAATAGGTGAGTAATTTACCTCCCCTATATTTATCCTGCTCCTATTGATCCTCAGTTTGCACTATTGGAGTTTCTCTGCTTTGTCTTTCCATGTATATCACGGAGTCAAGACACCCCATGAATTAGAGGATCCATTTTTCTTTATTGGAAATCCCTACATATCAAGCCTTCCACTAATTTATTGGAATATACCAGCAGACTATAAAGTATTGGAACTATTCGTTATAACTGTTCCATTCCTCACCGTCAGAGTGTGTGCAAGTGGATTTATATTAATATTTTTATTCCTCTCCTTTGTGTCCTTTAGATTTTGTTCTATTTTATCTTTTTATTTATTTATTATACATTGTTATTACTCATTTATTTGTAGTTAGCGCGACCTATTATTGTGTTTTTTGCCATTTCTCTTTGAGGTTATTAGAGGGAACCTCATACCCATAGGTTGCAGCTTTTCATTTGTTCTCAGTCCTATTAGATCACTCAGCGCTGATCCAATACCTATCCTTTGTCTTTCCATTTCCCTCTGGTGATAGCAGCTGAGTGCTCTATAGGAACTATGTCTATTTTTGATTATAGACATAATTATACTATAGACATAAATCATGCTTTTGACACAAACAATAGCAATCTAATTTTTAACGAACACCCAACTCATAATCAACAAGACCTATTTAGACAACTAGAGAAATCTTTAACCTCAGAGATAAAATTAAAATGGGAAATAGCAACTCTGAAAAAGTACATTGACGAGAAAATTACCCCAAGAGGTTTAAGACTGTATAAATTACCTACTACAGATCAAGACGATGAAGAGTTTATGAATGACTGGTTTAATAAACTGGAGGTATGCACCTTCGGCCTCATGGAAACCTTAATCATAAAGAAAAGTAAAAAACTCTCCACTCTAGATATGGAGATAAATAACCTCAAAGAAAAGCTACTACCCTTTACAGAAACTCACTCCTACAAACAAAATTCAGTCTTAATACAAAGTAACATTGAAAAAGTAGAGACGGACACAAAACATATCAAAATAAAAAAATATATAAGAGACAAACAAGATTATGGCAATAATCAAGTGAGGACATATAATTTACACAAAAAATACACCACTGATACATTCACAACTAAGAATAGAAATCAAAATTATGAACACACTCATCACGCTAATTTTTACCGTTATAACAAATCTTCACATCACTCTTCCCCACCGCCACCATACCGTCACCGTCAAAACAATTACTACCCTCAAAACAGACAAAGACCCCCCACCCATTTCCAAAAAGACTATGATAGACATCACTCCTCACCGAATAGATACAGAGTATCACACAACTACAAGACATCCAACCATCACACCAACAAATATCACAAATCACCAGACTATCAAAACACCAACAAATATCACAAATCACCAGACTATCAGAATTACCCTCACCGCACTACCACAAATAAGTCCAGTCACACTCAATCCACAACACCCACACCAAGACCCCAGAGACCTAGATTTGGCCATAAATATCCAGATGTTCCCAAGTCACCACCTAATTACTCTCACAATAACAGGTACCAATTACTGTCGATTGACTCAGAGATTGAGGATAATTTTTTAGACATCCGCACACACAATCTACCTCACATACAGACCCCATACCTTCCCAGAACAAGGAAAAGAAGCTTAAGTATAGAGGAGGGAGAGGTGGCAGAAGACTACAAAAGAGAAAGGAAAGAGAGACAATAATAAATAATATAGATGAGAAAAAACTTGGAATTTTCAATCTCTCCCAAAAAGTTTTAACAGCCACTCAAATTTTGGTTTTAAGTAAAGGTCTTAAATACGCTCCTACTAACGCTTTTAAACCTTTCCAAGCCTTTCTCGATATTAACAAATTTGTAAGAAAAGCTACAATAAAAAGATTTTTTAACCATAACAGTCACATCTCTACAGAATCTAATTCAGCCCCACAATATTCCAATTCAGACACATCTAATGAAAGCTCTACTACACATACTGTTTTAAAAAATCCTTCTAAATTTTATCCTGCTAATTTTAAATCAGGCCCTATTGAAGTTTTCGAAAAATTGGTTCTTAAAGATTTCGATAAAATTAAACATAACAAGTATGATCATCAAAACCTTACTCAGAAAGAATGGAAAGCGTTAAAAGATCTTCAAAAAGATGACGAAATCGTCATAAAACCCGCTGATAAAGGTGGGGGTTTAGTTATTTTATCTAAGTCCATGTACATAAAAGAAGCCAACCGTCAGCTTAATGATGTTGAGGTATATAACAAATTATCTTATGACCCTACCCCCAATATCAAAGGAATTTTAAGTGAATTTTTAAAAGATGGAGTAAAGATGGGAATTTTAAATAAACATGAATTAGATTATCTTAATATCCTTTACCCTAAAATTCCAGTTATTTATTTTCTTCCAAAAATACACAAAAATGCTGAAGAACCCCCTGGAAGACCTATAGTGTCGGGTATTGGATCAGTCCTATCCAATCTTTCAGAATATATAGATATTTTATTACAACCCCTGGTTAAACAAACAAGATCTTATCTGAAAGACTCTGACTCTTTTATCTTTTTTAAGTGATTTTAAATGGTGTCATAATTACATACTGGTAACCTGCGATGTACAATCATTATACACTATAATCCCACACGATATTGGATGCCAGGCAGTAGAAAGGATTTTAAAACAACACAGCTCCATCCAAGATTCTCAAATCAATTTTATTATACAAGGTATCAACATAATTCTTACCAACAATTACTTTTGGTTTTTAGATACATTTTATATTCAAAAGAAGGGTACTGCTATGGGAACCAGGTTTGCCCCCAGCTATGCTAACCTCTTCATGGCGGATTGGGAATCCGAAGCTATTTGGGGTGATCATTGCTGGCGGGCAAACCTGGTCTCCTATTTTCGTTATATTGATGACTTATTTTTTATTTGGCAAGGCTCAGAAATGTCTCTTAAACTGTTTTTAGACCATTTAAATGTGAATGATAGAGGTATTGTTTTAACTTCAGAATTCAGTAATACGTCAGTAAATTTTTTAGATTTAAATATTTTTATCCAAGACGGATGCATCCAAACAAAAACTTTTTTTAAAGAAGTTTGTACAAACACAATAATAGATCAGACGAGTTGCCATCATAAACCCTGGTTGGATGGCATCCCAAAAAGCCAATTTCTTCGCCTCCACCGTAATTGTTCATCCACAGCTGATTTTATTGCTCAATCTACCTCATTGAAAAATATGTTTTTAGAAAAAAACTATGAAGTAAATAAATTAGATGTAGCTCTGGAGTCGGTAAAAGAGAAAGAAAGAAAAGAGCTCCTAACATATAAAGTGAAAAAAGTAGATCCCCCACAATTGCCTATTATCTTAGATTTTAACAATAAGAATAAAACCTTAAAGAAAATCATAAACAAACACTGGCACATTCTGAAACAAGACGACCTTTTAAAAGACTACATCCCAGATAGACCTAACGTTGTATTTAGAGGAGCGCCGAATTTCAAAACAATGCTTACTAAAAATTATACAAAAAAAAGTGTACAACAAAAAAGGATTTTTTTATCTAAACCTAAAGGTTGTTTTAAATGTAACAACTGTATTGTATGCAGAACTACAAAAGGTACCACAAATTCTAAAACTACTCACTTTTCTTCTAATATTACAAAAACCTCTTATCCTATCAAAGACTTCATTGGTTGTAACACTAAAGGTGTTATATACCTGTTGGAATGCCCATGTGGACTACAGTACGTGGGCATGACTAAGAGATGCCTCAAAGTAAGACTGGCAGAACACTGCCGTAACATCAAAAGGGGCTATGACAACCATTCAGTTTCTAAGCACTTCACGATACACAATAAAGACCCGACTCTTCTGAAAGTTATTGGGATAGAACATGTTACCCTCCCATGGAGAGGAGGTAACATTACCAATATTCTGGGTAAAAGAGAAATGTATTGGGTCTTTCAACTCAGAACCCTTGCCCCACAAGGACTTAATGCAGAATTTGATCTTTTTAACTTTTTATAAACTATATTATTATTTCTCTTTTCTCTGCTCTCTATATTCATATCCCCTCATTCACATTCATATATATTCCTTTATACTTTTTAACTTTTTATAATAAACTATATCATTATTTCTCTTTTCTCTTTTCTCTGCTCTCTATATCCATATCTCTTCATTCACATCCATATATATGCTTCCATATCTTATTACATTTTTTTATTTATTCACCTATTTATTATTTTTTTATTATTATTATCTCTGTATTCTTCTTCTATTTTTATCCATTTTTTATATTTATTTATATTTATTATTTTCACCTACATATATATATATATTTTTTTATTATTATTATTATTATTTTTTATTATTTTTAATCATATTATTATCTAATATTCAGATGCTACATTAGAAGTTATTATTTTTCCTATTTTTACTTTATACTTATTTCCTACTACTTACTCAGTAGTGGTCTCTGTCTGTTTATAACGCCCCTATCTAGTTTATAGATATCCCTGACATTCCTGTATATCCATTACACTCACATACATTTTCACCTTATATATTTACATATTCATACCCTATCTACATATACACATTTCCCCTTCTTCACTTCTCTCACTATTCCAGTACTTGTCTTTTCCCCCCTTTTTCTTTTTTATTCTCATTATGCTCGTTTTTATTATTCCCTGTATATTCTGCACCATGTTCTTCGCCTAAATAATTTTTACTTCATGCAGCTTGCTCGTTTACTAGACGGAGGTGTGCCTTGTAGTGCCGACCTCCGTCTAGACTACATTGCCCAAAGTACATTGCGGTATGCCACGTGATCGCGGATGATCGCGATCACGTGTCTATCTGTTCTGTTCACACATCCGGTCCTCCAATGCCTTGTGCAGTACACTACATTTCCCAATAGGCATTGGGGAACCCCATGTGATCGCGGCTATCCGCGATCACGTGATAGAATACTCCCCTTTCATTTTTTATTCTTCCTACTTGAAAACACTCGTTTTAAAGTTAGAATTAAGGGTTTTATACGTTTTTTTATTATTACCATTATGGACTTGTATTTCTTCTGTTTTAATATGTAATTGTATTTTATACTGTGTATTGATGACGTCATTTTGGCGCTAAAATTTGAATAAGCATGTGTTTCTCTTAGCTTATTTAAGCATCTATGTACCAGGCTGATTTTTACTATTGCCAGTTGATAAAGCCCTGTGTGGCGAAACGCGTTTTGGCTGTTTTTATATATTTATTATCTTATTAAAGGCATATTGGCTTAACCTAGAATTATTTTGCCATATATCCTTTCTTTTTATTTATTTATTTATTTTACCTGGTCCTATACTACTGTGAAGCTGATACCTGCTAAAGAATCCTAGGTGGGGACTATACCACCCAAACGAATAGATTGAGCAGTATATCCTGCTCATTCATATGTGAGTACCCGCATTTTTACTGTTTCACCTTATTTTTATCATATCTACAGTGAGCACTATATTTGGTTGTTTTTTCTCCCCCTTCTTTTATACCGAGGAATTATCTTCACCTTATCCCGCCAGTGGGGGGCAGACGCCACTGAATGCTTACTATACTTGAGCTAGTTTATGCTCAATAATAGGTGAGTAATTTACCTCCCCTATATTTATCCTGCTCCTATTGATCCTCAGTTTGCACTATTGGAGTTTCTCTGCTTTGTCTTTCCATGTATATCATGGAGTCAAGACACCCCATGAATTAGAGGATCCATTTTTCTTTATTGGAAATCCCTACATATCAAGCCTTCCACTAATTTATTGGAATATACCAGCAGACTATAAAGTATTGGAACTATTCGTTATAACTGTTCCATTCCTCACCGTCAGAGTGTGTGCAAGTGGATTTATATTAATATTTTTATTCCTCTCCTTTGTGTCCTTTAGATTTTGTTCTATTTTATCTTTTTATTTATTTATTATACATTGTTAGTACTCATTTATTTGTAGTTAGCGCGACCTATTATTGTGTTTTTTGCCATACAGAGTAACATGGCTTCCCTCTATAACCGTGTAAACATGGCTCCCTCTATATACAGAATAACATGGCTCCCTCTATATACCGTGTAAACATGGCTCCTCTCTATATACAGAGTGACATGGCTCCCTTCTATATACAGAGTAACATGTCTCCCTCTATATACAGAGTAACATGGCTTCCCTCTATATACCGTGTAAACATGGCTCCTCTCTATATACAGAGTAGCATGGCTTCCCTCTATATACCGTGTAAACATGGCTCCCTCTATATACAGAATAACATGGTTCCCTCTATATACAGAGTAACATGGCTCCCCTCTATATACAGTGTAAACATGGCTCCCCTCTATATACAGTGTAAACATGGCTCCCCTCTATATACAGTGTAAACATGGCTCCCCTCTATATACAGTGTAAACATGGCTCCTCTCTATATACAGAGTAACATGGCTCCCTCTATATACAGTGTAAACATGGCTCCTCTCTATATACAGAGTAACATGGCTCCCTCTATATTCAGTGTAACATGGCTCCCCTCTATATACAGAGTAACATGGCTTCCATCTATATACCGTGTAAACATGGCTCCCTCTATATACAGAATAACATGGCTCCCTCTATATACAGAGTAACATGGCTCCCTCTATATACAGTGTAAACATGGCTCCTCTCTATATACAGAGTAACATGGCTCCCTCTATATTCAGTGTAACATGGCTCCCCTCTATATACAGAGTAACATGGCTTCCATCTATATACCGTGTAAACATGGCTCCCTCTATATACAGAATAACATGGCTCCCTCTATATACAGAGTAACATGGCTCCCTCTATATACAGAGTAACATGGCTCCCCTCTATATACAGTGTAAACATGGCTCCTCTCTGTATACAGAGTAACATGGCTCCCCTCTATACAGGGGCGTACCTGGAGCATTTGGCACCCGGGGCGGATCCTTTATTTGGCACCCCCCTCCCCAACTTTGAAATGTAAAAAACAACTGCAATTTTTTTAAATGCAGTGTGTGTATAGTGTATGAAGTGTATGCAGTGTGTGTATAGTGTGTGCAGTGTGTGTATAGAGTGTGCAGTGTGTGCATAGTGTATGCAGTGTGTGTATAGTGTGTGTGTATAGTGTGTGCATAGTGTATGCAGTGTGTGTATAGTCAGGGGCGTATTAGCCGTGAGGCAAACAAGGCATTTTCTAGGGGGCGGCAAAAAAAGCCTAGGGCAGCACAAAACCAGGATACACCACTGTGTATAGTGTGTATGCAGTGTGTGTAGTGCATGTAGTGTGTGCAGTGTGTGTATAGTGTGTGCAGTGTGTATAGTGTGTGCAGTGTGTATGCAGTGTGTGTAGTGTGTGTATATTGTGTGCAGTGTGTATGCAGTGTGTGTAGTGTGTGTGTGTGTATAGTGTGTGCATAGGGTATGCAGTGTGTGCATAGTGTGTACAGTGTGTGTATTGTGTGTACAGTGTGTGTGTATAGTGTGTGTAGTGTGTACAGTGTGTATGCAGTGTGTGTATAGTTAGTGCAGTGTGTGTATAGTGTATGCAGTGTGTGCAGTGTGTATGCAGTGTGTGTAGAGTGTGTATAGTTAGTGCAGTGTGTGTATAGTGTGTGCAGTGTGTATGCAGTGTGTGTAGAGTGTGTATAGTATATGCAGTGTGTGTAGAGTGTTTGCAGTGTGTGCATAGTGTGTGTGCAGTGTTGGCAGTGTGTGTAGAGTGTATGCAGTGTCTGTAGAGTGTGCATAGTGTGTGTAGAGTGTATGCAGTGTGTGCAGAGTGTATGCAGTGTGTGTATTGTGTGTGTAGTGTGTATGCAGTGTATGCAGTGTGTGCAGTGTTTCTAGTGTGTGCAGTGTATGCAGTGTCTGTAGAGTGTGTATAGTGTCTGTAGAGTGTGTATAGTGTGTGTAGAGTGTATGCAGTATGTGTAGAGTGTATGCAGTGTGTGTATAGTGTGTGTAGTGTGTATGCAATGTGTGTGCAGTGTATGCAGTGTGTGCAGTGTATGCAGTGTGTGTGGTGTATGCAGTGTGTGTAGTGTGTATGCAGTGTGTGTAGTGTGTATGCAGTATTTGTAGTGTGTATAGTGTGTATGCAGTGTGTGCATAGTGTGTGTGCAGTGTGTGTAGTGTGTATGTAGTGTGTGTATAGTGTGTGTAGTGTGTATGCAGTGTGTGTATAGTGTGTGTGCGCAGTGTGTGTAGTGTGTATGCAGTGTGTGTAGAGTGTATGCAGTGTGTGTATAGTGTGTGTATGCAGTGTGTGTGCATTGTGTGTGCAGTGTATGCATTGTGTGTAGTGTGTATGCAGTGTGTGTAGTGTGTATGCAGTGTGTGTAGAGTGCATGCAGTGTGTATGCAGTGTGTGTAGAGTGTATGCAGTGTGTATGCAGTGTGTGTGTAGAGTGTATGCAGTGTGCATAGTGTGTATGCAGTGTGTGTAGAGTGTATGCAGTGTGTGCACCCCATTGAGAACCTGTGGTCCATCATCAAATGTGAGATTTACAAGGAGGGAAAACAGTACACCTCTCTGAACAGTGTCTGGGAGGCTGTGGTTGCTGCTGCACGCAATGTTGATGGTGAACAGATCAAAACACTGACAGAATCCATGGATGGCAGGCTTTTGAGTGTCCTTGCAAAGAAAGGTGGCTATATTGGTCACTGATTTGTTTTTGTTATGTTTTTGAATGTCAGAAATGTATATTTGTGAATGTTGGGATGTTATATTGGTTTCACTGGTAAAAATAAATAATTGAAATGGGTATATATTTGTTTTTTGTTAAGTTGCCTAATAATTATGCACAGTAATAGTCACCTGCACACACAGATATCCCCCTAAAATAGCTATAACTAAAAACAAACTAAAAACTACTTCCAAAAATATTCAGCTTTGATATTAATGAGTTTTTTGGGTTCATTGAGAACATGGTTGTTGTTCAATAATAAAATTAATCCTCAAAAATACAACTTGCCTAATAATTCTGCACTCCCTGTACAGTGTAAACATGGCTCTTCTCTATATACAGAGTAACATGTCTCCCTCTATATACAGAGTAATATGGCTTCCCTCTATATACCGTGTAAACATGGCTCCTCTCTATATACAGAGTAACATGTCTCCCTCTATATACAGAGTAACATGGCTTCCCTCTATATACCGTGTAAACATGGCTCCTCTCTATATACAGAGTAACATGGTTTCCCTCTATATACCGTGTAAACATGGCTCCCTCTATATACAGAGTAACATGGCTCCCCTTTACATACAGTGTAAACATGACTCCTCTCTATATACAGAGTAACATGGCTCCCTCTATATACAGTGTAAACATGGATCCTCTCTATATACAGAGTAACATGGCTCCCCTCTACATACAGTGTAAACATGGCTCCCCTCTATATACAGAGTAACATGGCTCCCTCTATATACAGAGTAACACGGCTTCCCTCTATATACCGTGTAAACATGGCTCCCTCTATATACAGAATAACATGGCTC
Organism: Pelobates fuscus; assembly: GCF_036172605.1. Taxonomy (NCBI): domain Eukaryota; kingdom Metazoa; phylum Chordata; class Amphibia; order Anura; family Pelobatidae; genus Pelobates; species Pelobates fuscus. Next base: position 60,615,592 of record NC_086329.1, read on the forward strand.
CCTCTATATACCGTTTAAACATGGCTCCTCTCTATATACAGAGTAACATGGCTCCCCTCTATATACAGAGTAACATGTCTCCCTCTATATACAGTGTAACATGGCTTCCCTCTATATACCGTGTAAACATGGCTCTTCTCTATATACAGAGTAGCATGGCTTCCCTCCATATACCGTGTAAACACGGCTCCCTCTATATACAGAATAACATGGTTCCCTCTATATACAGAGTAACATGGCTCCCCTCTATATACAGTGTAAACATGGCTCCTCTCTATATACAGAGTAACATGGCTCCCTCTATTTACAGTGTAAACATGGCTCCTCTCTATATACAGAGTAACATGGCTCCCCTCTATATACAGAGTAACATGGCTCCCCTCTATATACAGAGTAACATGGCTCCCTCTATATTCAGTGTAACATGGCTCCCATCTATATACTGTGTTGTGGCGAAACCAACTTCGCCACTGTGGGCTGGAGAAGCCTGGCTGCTAGCCTCCTGCCCTGCGACTATGGCCCCTGGACATATTGCACTTTAAAGACTATATTTGGGCATGTATAATTTATATTGCTGCTACTGGCCCTTTAAAATCAGCGGTGGACATTTTGGGACTAATGTCCCTTTAAGACTTTGTAACATATCACAGTAATACTGTCTTAAATATTATGTAGGTATTTGTGTTCAGTTAAACTGGGGATATGTAGAAATGTGTGTTTTATGTGTTAAATGTATCAGTATGTAATTTTATGTCTTTTACTGTCTTTTTGCAACCATGTGGTTAATGGAGTCTGACTCTAGTCCTAGATAATTGGATTACTTCTCCAATTATCTCCAGGGCAGAAGGGAGGAAGCCGGGATGCATTGTGGGGGATGTTTTACTTCTGTTTGGGCCAGATTGTGCCATGCTGCAAGCAAGGGCCCAAAAGATACTTTTAGTAACTTTTAAACCCCTGGTCGGATTCATGCCATTTTTTAATATGTTGTTCCCCTGAATGGATTGATTGTGGATATGTATTTTTATGTGAATGTGATGTATGGTTTTAAAGTTATGAAAGTTGTGTAAAAGTATATTTTACTCTGTATGCATAATGGGATTATGTGTCACACTAAGGGGAGGGGATGTGTGGGAGGTAACATCTATGTCATTGGTTCTTTTATGCCTCCCCCTGGGTGTGGCCTGTATGTGTGAGTTGGAAATAAAAGCCAGACTGGGTGTCCCAGTCTAGAGTTCCTGCTTAACCCTCAAAATGAAGTGTCGTCTCGTTCTTGGGGGGGATTGGATTGTAAGCTGACTGCCAAGAGTGTAAGCCGATTGTATGCTTTTCTTGTTCAGCTGTTCCAGTTCGGAGTGTCATTTCGTATCCAGCTCGTGAGTTCTGATGTTCTGCAGTAGCTGTGCCTGTCTATGGAAAAGGGGATTATCGCCTAAACGCATTTTTCCCCTTTTATGCTGAAACGGTCCGTTACAATTGGTGGCAAGCGGCGGGATCGTTCCTACAACCAGAGGGACAGCTACAGACAACACCATTCCTGGATTACAAAGTGAGGGCAACGCCAGTACCCGTACAGCGCCCCTATCTACAAGGAACCAACTGCAGCAGAGCAAGCATGGCACCCAGCTACACTCAAGAGGCGTATGACAGAGAGGTCACCGCGGTGCTGGCTATATGCGGACCCAACCTCTCAGAGGAGCTAATACAGTGTGTGAAGAAAGCAGTGCGAGAGTACTTGCCGCGGGAATCAGAGTGGGCCAGGGGGTTTGCAGACCTCCCTCCCCAGCGGCAATGTGTGGCCCAGGGAGCTGATGGTGTCGTCCATCCTCCCCAGCAGCCGTGTGTGTCCAAGGGAGCCGAAGGTGCAGTCCTTCCTCCCCAGCGGCAGGCTGAGTTACAGGGGGCAGAGGTTGTTGTTCCTGCCCCCCAGCAGCAAAGTGAGATGCCAAAAAGGCAGTGTGAAGTGAAGGGAGAGGAGAGCAGCGTCCTCCCTCCCCAGCGGCAATGTGTGCCCCAGGGAGCTGATGGTGTCGTCCATCCTCCCCAGCAGCCGTGTGTGTCCAAGGGAGCCGAAGGTGCAGTCCTTCCTCCCCAGCGGCAGGCTGAGTTACAGGGGGCAGAGGTTGTTGTTCCTGCCCCCCAGCAGCAAAGTGATATGCCAAGAAGGCAGTGGGAAGTGAAGGGAGAGGAGAGCAGCGTCCTCCCTCCCCAGCGGCAATGTGTGCCCCAGGGAGCTGATGGTGTCGTCCATCCTCCCCAGCAGCCGTGTGTGTCCAAGGGAGCCGAAGGTGCAGTCCTTCCTCCCCAGCGGCAGGCTGAGTTACAGGGGGCAGAGGTTGTTGTTCCTGCCCCCCAGCAGCAAAGTGATATGCCAAGAAGGCAGTGTGAAGTGAAGGGAGAGGAGAGCAGCGTCCTCCCTCCCCAGCGGCAGTGTGTGCCCCAGGGAGCTGATGGTGTCGTCCATCCTCCCCAGCAGCCGTGTGTGTCCCAGGGAGCTGATGGTGTCGTCCATCCTCCCCAGCGGCAGTGTGTCCTGCAGGGAGCAGAGACAGTCAGTCTCGCACCCCAGCAGCCGGACAAGAGAATGAAAGGGGAGACAGCTGGTCCCCCTTTCCACCAGCAGAGAGAGTGGCAGGGAGAGGAGCCTGCTAACCCCCCTCCCCAGCGGCAGTTTACCGTCCAGAGAGAGGAGCTTGTTACACCCTCTCTCCAGCGGCAGCCTAACCCACCAAGGGGAGATGTTAAGCCCCACATCTGGGCAGATGGGACCGTAGTCTCTGCACTTACAGCCCCAGGGGTAGGGACGGTCGGTCCTGTCCCCCAGCCACAGAGCGATATACCTAAAGGGGAGACAGTCGGTCTCCAGCAGCCAGGCTCCCACCAGACTACTCCCGTGGTAGTGCTGGCAACAGGACAGAGTACCGCTGGTCTCTGCCCCCTCAGCAACCCACCAAGACAGCATATCAGTCTCTCCCACAGCCGTGGGGAGACACCTGAACTTGGACAAAATTCTCCCTCACCCAGGTGTAGTAACTGTTTATTATGGGTGGGCTGCTCTACTACTTCTGTTCTGTGGGTGGGTTGCTGGACTAACCAGGGCACTGACCGGCAGGAGGTCAGATACCCTGTTAGTCTAATTGGTAAAGGGGAGAATTGTGGCGAAACCAACTTCGCCACTGTGGGCTGGAGAAGCCTGGCTGCTAGCCTCCTGCCCTGCGACTATGGCCCCTGGACATATTGCACTTTAAAGACTATATTTGGGCATGTATAATTTATATTGCTGCTACTGGCCCTTTAAAATCAGCGGTGGACATTTTGGGACTAATGTCCCTTTAAGACTTTGTAACATATCACAGTAATACTGTCTTAAATATTATGTAGGTATTTGTGTTCAGTTAAACTGGGGATATGTAGAAATGTGTGTTTTATGTGTTAAATGTATCAGTATGTAATTTTATGTCTTTTACTGTCTTTTTGCAACCATGTGGTTAATGGAGTCTGACTCTAGTCCTAGATAATTGGATTACTTCTCCAATTATCTCCAGGGCAGAAGGGAGGAAGCCGGGATGCATTGTGGGGGATGTTTTACTTCTGTTTGGGCCAGATTGTGCCATGCTGCAAGCAAGGGCCCAAAATATACTTTTAGTAACTTTTAAACCCCTGGTCGGATTCATGCCATTTTTTAATATGTTGTTCCCCTGAATGGATTGATTGTGGATATGTATTTTTATGTGAATGTGATGTATGGTTTTAAAGTTATGAAAGTTGTGTAAAAGTATATTTTACTCTGTATGCATAATGGGATTATGTGTCACACTAAGGGGAGGGGATGTGTGGGAGGTAACATCTATGTCATTGGTTCTTTTATGCCTCCCCCTGGGTGTGGCCTGTATGTGTGAGTTGGAAATAAAAGCCAGACTGGGTGTCCCAGTCTAGAGTTCCTGCTTAACCCTCAAAATGAAGTGTCGTCTCGTTCTTGGGGGGGATTGGATTGTAAGCTGACTGCCAAGAGTGTAAGCCGATTGTATGCTTTTCTTGTTCAGCTGTTCCAGTTCGGAGTGTCATTTCGTATCCAGCTCGTGAGTTCTGATGTTCTGCAGTAGCTGTGCCTGTCTATGGAAAAGGGGATTATCGCCTAAACGCATTTTTCCCCTTTTATGCTGAAACGGTCCGTTACATGTGTAAACATGGCTCCCTCTATATACAGAATAACATGGCCCCCCTCTATATACAGAGTAACATGTCTCCCTCTATATACAGAGTAACATGGCTTCCCTCTATATACCGTGTAAACATGGCTCCTCTCTATATACAGAGTAACATGGCTTCCCTCTATATACCGTGTAAACATGGCTCCCTCTATATACAGAGTAACATGGCTCCCCTCTACATACAGTGTAAACATGGCTCCTCTCTATATACAGAGTAACATGGCTCCCTCTATATACAGTGTAAACATGGATCCTCTCTATATACAGAGTAACATGGCTCCCCTATATATACAGAGTAACATGGCTCCCTCTATATACAGAGTAACACGGCTTCCCTCTATATACCGTGTAAACATGGCTCCCTCTATATACAGAATAACATGGCTCCCTCTATATACCGTGTAAACATGGCTCCTCTCTATATACAGAGTGACATGGCTCCCTTCTATATACAGAGTAACATGTCTCCCTCTATATACAGAGTAACATGGCTTCCCTCTATATACCGTGTAAACATGGCTCCTCTCTATATACAGAGTAGCATGGCTTCCCTCTATATACCGTGTAAACATGGCTCCCTCTATATACAGAATAACATGGTTCCCTCTATATACAGAGTAACATGGCTCCCCTCTATATACAGTGTAAACATGGCTCCCCTCTATATACAGTGTAAACATGGCTCCCCTCTATATACAGTGTAAACATGGCTCCTCTCTATATACAGAGTAACATGGCTCCCTCTATATTCAGTGTAACATGGCTCCCCTCTATATACAGAGTAACATGGCTTCCATCTATATACCGTGTAAACATGGCTCCCTCTATATACAGAATAACATGGCTCCCTCTATATACAGAGTAACATGGCTCCCTCTATATACAGAGTAACATGGCTCCCTCTATATACAGTGTAAACATGGCTCCTCTCTATATACAGAGTAACATGGCTCCCTCTATATTCAGTGTAACATGGCTCCCCTCTATATACAGAGTAACATGGCTTCCATCTATATACCGTGTAAACATGGCTCCCTCTATATACAGAATAACATGGCTCCCTCTATATACAGAGTAACATGGCTCCCTCTATATACAGAGTAACATGGCTCCCCTCTATATACAGTGTAAACATGGCTCCTCTCTGTATACAGAGTAACATGGCTCCCCTCTATACAGGGGCGTACCTGGAGCATTTGGCACCCGGGGCGGATCCTTTATTTGGCACCCCCCTCCCCAACTTTGAAATGTAAAAAACAACTGCAATTTTTTTAAATGCAGTGTGTGTATAGTGTATGAAGTGTATGCAGTGTGTGTATAGTGTGTGCAGTGTGTGTATAGAGTGTGCAGTGTGTGCATAGTGTATGCAGTGTGTGTATAGTGTGTGCATAGTGTATGCAGTGTGTGTATAGTCAGGGGCGTATTAGCCGTGAGGCAAACAAGGCATTTTCTAGGGGGCGGCAAAAAAAGCCTAGGGCAGCACAAAACCAGGATACACCACTGTGTATAGTGTGTATGCAGTGTGTGTAGTGCATGTAGTGTGTGCAGTGTGTGTATAGTGTGTGCAGTGTGTATAGTGTGTGCAGTGTGTGTAGTGTGTGTATATTGTGTGCAGTGTGTGTGTATAGTGTATGCAGTGTGTGCATAGTGTGTACAGTGTGTGTATTGTGTGTACAGTGTGTGTGTATAGTGTGTGTATATAGTGTGTGTAGTGTGTACAGTGTGTATGCAGTGTGTGTATAGTTAGTGCAGTGTGTGTATAGTGTATGCAGTGTGTGCAGTGTGTATGCAGTGTGTGTAGAGTGTGTATAGTTAGTGCAGTGTGTGTGCAGTGTGTATGCAGTGTGTGTAGAGTGTGTATAGTATATGCAGTGTGTGTAGAGTGTTTGCAGTGTGTGCATAGTGTGTGTGCAGTGTTGGCAGTGTGTGTAGAGTGTATGCAGTGTCTGTAGAGTGTGCATAGTGTGTGTAGAGTGTATGCAGTGTGTGCAGAGTGTATGCAGTGTGTGTATTGTGTGTGTAGTGTGTATGCAGTGTATGCAGTGTGTGCAGTGTTTCTAGTGTGTGTGCAGTGTATGCAGTGTCTGTAGAGTGTGTATAGTGTCTGTAGAGTGTGTATAGTGTGTGTAGAGTGTATGCAGTGTGTGTAGAGTGTATGCAGTGTGTGTATAGTGTGTGTAGTGTGTATGCAATGTGTGTGCAGTGTATGCAGTGTGTGCAGTGTATGCAGTGTGTGCAGTGTATGCAGTGTGTGTGGTGTGTGTAGTGTGTATGCAGTGTGTGTAGTGTGTATGCAGTATTTGTAGTGTGTATAGTGTGTATGCAGTGTGTGCATAGTGTGTGTGCAGTGTGTGTAGTGTGTATGTAGTGTGTGTATAGTGTGTGTAGTGTGTATGCAGTGTGTGTATAGTGTGTGTGCGCAGTGTGTGTAGTGTGTATGCAGTGTGTGTAGAGTGTATGCAGTGTGTGTATAGTGTGTGTATGCAGTGTGTGTGCATTGTGTGTGCAGTGTATGCATTGTGTGTAGTGTGTATGCAGTGTGTGTAGTGTGTATGCAGTGTGTGTAGAGTGCATGCAGTGTGTATGCAGTGTGTGTAGAGTGTATGCAGTGTGTATGCAGTGTGTGTGTAGAGTGTATGCAGTGTGCATAGTGTGTATGCAGTGTGTGTAGAGTGTATGCAGTGTGTGTAGTGTGTATGCAGTGTGTGTAGAGTGTATGCAGTGTATGTAGAGTGTGTGTAGAGTGTATGCAGTGTGTGTAGAGTGTATGCAGTGTGTGTAGAGTGTATGCAGTGTGCATAGTGTGCATGCAGTGTGTGTAGAGTGTGTGTAGAGTGTATGCAGTGTGTGTAGAGTGTATGCAGTGTGTGTAGAGTGTATGCAGTGTGCATAGTGTGTATGCAGTGTGTGTAGAGTGTATGCAGTGTGTGTAGTGTGTATGCAGTGTGTGTAGAGTGTATGCAGTGTGTATGCAGTGTATGTAGAGTCTGTGTAGAGTGTATGCAGTGTGTGTAGAGTGTATGCAGTGTGTATGCAGTGTGTGTAGAGTGTATGCAGTGTGCATAGTGCGTATGCAGTGTGTGTAGAGTGTATGCAGTGTGTGTAGAGTGTATGCAGTGTGTGTAGAGTGTATGCAGTGTGTATGCAGTGTGTGTAGAGTGTATGCAGTGTGCATAGTGTGTATGCAGTGTGTGTAGAGTGTATGCAGTGTGTGTAGTGTGTATGCAGTGTGTGTAGAGTGTATGCAGTGTGTATGTAGAGTGTGTGTAGAGCGTATGCAGTATGTGTAGAGTGTATGCAGTGTATGCAGTGTGTATGTTGTGTGGAATAAGTGCTGCCACTTACCTGTCCCTCCTGTCCTCCTCGACTGGTGGTCCGGTGGCACAGCATCACTGGGCAGTTTAGAGAAGCCCAGTATTCTCCATGCTTGTTAATAAGATTATCTTTCCCATCCAGCAGCAGCAGGGTCCTCTGTTCTCGCGATCCGCGAGAGCGTTGCTATGGCAACCCACGGCAATGATCTCGCGGATCGCGAGAACAGAGGACCCTGCTGCTGCTGGATGGGAAACTCGGGTAGATAGTCTTATTAGCGGCCGGTCCCTTTACACAAGACACAGGGCAGCATTTCGCGGCCCCTGCGAACGTTCACCCCGGGCACCCCCCTAGTGAGTGGTACCCGGGGCGGACCGCCCCCGCCGCCCCCCCTTTGTACGCCACTGCCTCTATATACAGAGTAACATGGCTCCCTCTCTATACAGAGTAACATGCCTCCTGAGCTGCGGGTGGGGGCCCTATGAAAGAATAATGGGGGGGGGACCTACTGTCCTCCCCCCGGTCCCCACCCCTGCGCGGTGGGTGGGGGCCCTAAAAAACAATAAGGGGGGTGACCTACTGTCCCCCCCGGCCCCTACCCCTGAGCGGCGGATGGGGGCCCTAAATGAAAATCCCCCCTCCCCCATCAAAGGTGACTAGGGGTCCCCAAGCCCCTAGTCACACAACCAAATAAAAAAGCCCCTACCTACCCCCCTCACCCTAAAAAATAGTGAGGGCGGAATAAAATTACTACCCTGTAAAGTAAAATTCAACTTACATAAGAAAATAAACATAAGAACTTCGCAAATATAAGTGGAACTCACAAGATGTAGAAAGTAAAATTGCCTTAGGGTGCCTCCCCTTGGATATATGGGGGGTATTTATAGAACTCCCTCTCAGCTGGTTGATGGTATCACAACAATATGGAAGTCCGGACTCAGGAAATGGTTAAGAAATCTGCTTTATTTAGTATAAAAAGTAAAAAAACAAATATGGTCCAACATGTTTTGTCTAACAAAGACTTCTTCAGGGACACAATAATAAAAACAAATAAAAAGTATCCTTACAAAAGGACCAAATAGCAGCATAACCCTTCCCTCCCCAGTCCTTCCTTATATGTGGCTGGCTTTTCTTCCTATTGGTGGTCCAGAGGGCGTTGTCCTCACTGTCCAGCTGTTTCAAGGGATTCCTCAATTAGTTTTCGCGGGTATCAGATCAGTGTGATGTCACTTCCGGGATATGACACTTCCGGTTTGTACTTTTGGGTGATGTATGCATTCCAAACACTTCCGGTTTGTACTTTCGGGTGACGTATGCATTCCATTTTGAGTTCCACCTTCGTTAATACACAATAATTGTCCCATATTGATGCAGACATGAATAAGTCCTTGGTTCAAAGTAAGGAAACCTACAGGGCTCAAAATAGGTGTAAATAATAGTACATATACAAAGTATAACCAGCATATAATGTATTTAAAAATTAGGACACAGACATTGAATGAGGCTGCACTTATCCAGTAATTTTTTAAAAAGACTGTAACGGATCGCCTGGCACCCCGACTTGGTGCCTCCGTTACTGGATGCTCCTAGTGCTTCCCGAGGACTCCAAGCACTCTGGCAGACACCATAATCACCGAATCCAAGAAACCTTTAAATTCTCCCAAGCGTATGAATGCTGTAGACCATTGAATAGGAACCATACGAATAGGCCTGTACTCCTAGCAGTCAACTGGAACAGCATACAATCAATCCTTCCCCCAATAATGAGACGACACATCACTTTGAGGTTAAAACAGGAACTCTAGACTGGGACACCCAGTCTGGCTTTTATTTCCAACTCACACATACAGGCCACACCCAGGGGGAGGCATAAAAGAACCAATGACATAGATGTTACCTCCCACACATCCCCTCCCCTTAGTGTGACACATAATCCCATTATGCATACAGAGTAAAATATACTTTTACACAACTTTCATAACTTTAAAACCATACATCACATTCACATAAAAATACATATCCACAATCAATCCATTCAGGGGAACAACATATTAAAAAATGGCATGAATCCGACCAGGGGTTTAAAAGTTACTAAAAGTATCTTTTGTTCCTTTCTGGCTGGCAGAAAAACATCCCCACAATGCACCCTGGTTTCCTCCCTTCTGCCCTGGAGTTAATTGGAGAAGTAATCCAATTACCCAGGACTAAAGGCAGACTCCATTAACCACATGGTTGCAAAACAACATAACACACTTTAAAATACATAAAGTCACATTTACACATAACACACAGACATTTCACCTATCCCCAGATAGCTGGGATCTGCACGCACAAAACTACCGAATAGCGCGCAGATCCTACTCACACAGCACAATTGCCATGGAGCTAAAGTCTTTCCCATAGTCTTTCATTATATGAATAGGCTCCATGGTATGGCTATCTGGGGTATCACATTCCCATAAAGTCTGGTCCATAGTCCAAAGGCAAGAGGCGGGCAATCAGCCCCCTCCAAGGACACGTGGCGAGGTCGGTTTCGCCACACTTCTCCCCTTTACCCCCCAGACTAACAGGGTACTTGACCTCCTGCCGGTCAGTGCCCTTGTTAGTCCAGCAGCCCACCCACAAGACAGAAACAGCAGAGCAGCCCACCCACAATAAACAGTTACTACACCTGGGTGAGGGAGAATCTTGTCCAGGTTCAGGTGCCTCACCACGGCTGTGTGGGGGACTGGTAGGCTGCCTTGGTAGGTTGCTGAGGGGGCAGAGACCAGCGGTACTCTGTCCTGTTGCCAGCACTACCACGGGAGTAGTCTGGTTGGAGCCTGGTTGCTGGAGACCGACTGTCTCCCCTTTAAATACACCGCTCTGCTGCTGGAGACCGACTGTCTCCCCTTGAGTTACACCGCTCTGCTGCTGGAGACCGACTGTCTCCCCTTTAGTTACACAGCTCTGCTGCTGGAGACAGACTGTCTCCCCTTTAAATACACCGCTCTGCTGCTGGAGACCGACTGTCTCCCCTTGAGTTACACCGCTCTGCTGCTGGAGACCGACTGTCTCCCCTTGAGTTACACAACTCTGCTGCTGGAGACTGACTGTCTCCCCTTTAGTTACACAGCTCTGCTGCTGGAGACAGACTGTCTCCCCTTTGGCTAAACAGCCCTGTTGTGGGGGGGCAGGACCGACCGTCCCTACCCCCTGTGCTGGAAGTGCAGAGACCACGGTCCCATCTGCACAGGTGTGGGGCTTACAGTCTCCCCCTGGTACATTAAGCTGCCGCTGGGGAGAGGTGGTAACCAGCTCCTCTCCCATTAGAACACTCTGCCGCTGGGGAATGGAGACTGGGCTCTCTATTCCCTGTACATTAATGATCCGCCGCTGGGGAGAGGTGGTAACAATCTCCTCTCCCATGCATACTTCCCGTCTCTGCGGAGGGAGACCGACTGTCTCTCCTCCCAGCACAGAGTCCTGCTGTGGGGGAAAGGGGGCTGGGCTCTCCATTCCCTGCTGGATACTCTGCCGCTGGGGAATGGAGACTGGGCTCCCAATCCCCAACAAATCACACTGCCGCTGGGGAGCAAGAACGGCACCTTCAGCTCCCTGTAACGCACACTGCCGCTGGGGATCTGGGCCGACTGCCCAGCATCCCTGTAGGGCCGGTAGAGAGACCGCAGTCCCATCTCCACCTGCCATCTGTGGGTCTTCCCAGGACCAATCCGTGAGGCCCCGCAACATTTGTGAGTAAGGGCCCGGTGGAGAGACCTTGGTCCCATCTCTACCTGCCTGTTGTGGTTCCTCACAGGACCAGTCTATGAGGACCCCCACTTCGGGTTCCTCCCGCCGCCTCAGGGAAAGACGGCTAACCTCCTCGGATGCAGCCTCTACTCGGCTGCTGTACCGCTCCTGCTGCTGAGCATACTTCCTCTCTTTTGCCAACCGGAATTCTCGGTCCAGCCTTGTGTTTCGCTCAGCCATGACCTGGTTCCAGATCACCCGGCGTGTCTCCATGGGTATATCATCCCCATACTCGGCCACTCGCTGCCTCACCTCGGCCAGCCAATCATCTCCAGAGCCAGAACCTTCCATACTTGTCTGCTCCCAGGGGCGCTGCACGAGTGCTAGCGTTGCCCTCAATTTGTAAATCCAAACAGTGTCTCTGAGCTGCTTTACCTCGCACTAGGACGCCATCCCACCGCTTGCCACCAATGTAACGGATCGCCTGGCACCCCGACTTGGTGCCTCCGTTACTGGATGCTCCTAGTGCTTCCCGAGGACTCCAAGCACTCTGGCAGACACCATAATCACCGAATCCAAGAAACCTTTAAATTCTCCCAAGCGTATGAATGCTGTAGACCATTGAATAGGAACCATACGAATAGGCCTGTACTCCTAGCAGTCAACTGGAACAGCATACAATCAATCCTTCCCCCAATAATGAGACGACACATCACTTTGAGGTTAAAACAGGAACTCTAGACTGGGACACCCAGTCTGGCTTTTATTTCCAACTCACACATACAGGCCACACCCAGGGGGAGGCATAAAAGAACCAATGACATAGATGTTACCTCCCACACATCCCCTCCCCTTAGTGTGACACATAATCCCATTATGCATACAGAGTAAAATATACTTTTACACAACTTTCATAACTTTAAAACCATACATCACATTCACATAAAAATACATATCCACAATCAATCCATTCAGGGGAACAACATATTAAAAAATGGCATGAATCCGACCAGGGGTTTAAAAGTTACTAAAAGTATCTTTTGTTCCTTTCTGGCTGGCAGAAAAACATCCCCACAATGCACCCTGGTTTCCTCCCTTCTGCCCTGGAGTTAATTGGAGAAGTAATCCAATTACCCAGGACTAAAGGCAGACTCCATTAACCACATGGTTGCAAAACAACATAACACACTTTAAAATACATAAAGTCACATTTACACATAACACACAGACATTTCACCTATCCCCAGATAGCTGGGATCTGCACGCACAAAACTACCGAATAGCGCGCAGATCCTACTCACACAGCACAATTGCCATGGAGCTAAAGTCTTTCCCATAGTCTTTCATTATATGAATAGGCTCCATGGTATGGCTATCTGGGGTATCACATTCCCATAAAGTCTGGTCCATAGTCCAAAGGCAAGAGGCGGGCAATCAGCCCCCTCCAAGGACACGTGGCGAGGTCGGTTTCGCCACAAAGACATTTGTTAAGAAACAATGCTGACCATTGATTCTTAAAAATCAATACAAAATATAAATTGAGTAATATCAAGTTCTAATATTAGATATATTATTGGAAATAATGTTTCACATTAATCACAATAACATTATTAATAGCAATAAAACGGTTGGTTCCAAATAAATAACACCCTTTAAAGGTCGAATGAAGGAAGTGTAGATTTAGTTTATAATGCCAGGGTATGACTAAAAACTATATGTGCAATTTGTTTCGTTCCGAATGTATATTCGGACGAATTTCGTTAATTTCGGATATTCGGATGCTTACAAATTTCCGAAGTTCAAATTGCCAAATTTCTGAAGTTTCAAACCGAAATGCCGAAATGGGTTAGGGTTTAGGGTCCAAAGTTCCGAATTGCCGAAGTCCCAAATTGCTGAAGTGCTGAACCAAATGCCTTTGGTCCGAATTGCCGAAGCAAACACATTTTTTTTGCTTATACGAATTTCCGAACCAAACCAATTTTTTTCCCATGCACATCCCTACTAAAAATAATGAATATCAGATATTCCCTTGGAGCATCGGTGTTGGGCATTCCCCAGTGACAGAACAACTTAGGGCCACCCAATGGGCATGTGCTATCAGGGGCCCGGTCCTACATTGTGGCCCCTTAACAGCTCCACTGAGCCCCTTTCTTGTCGTCAACACAGATAACACAGAGCGAAGAGAGGAGAAGGCAAACTGCAAGTGCCAGCCCCTGACCCCCAATAGCCTTAGCCAACACCCAAAAGGTAGGAAACTGAAGGGTGGCTAAAACATTTTACATTTTGACTAGCACATGTAAGGCAGTGTGTATCTGTATGTGTGTCACTGTGTATGTCTTTGTATCTGTGTCGTGTGTGTGACGATAGTAGTTTATATCACCGCCCAGTAATTCCTTTTTCCCCATAAAAGAATATTCCCAATAATCCACAGGAATGAATATCTCTGGTAACACGAAATAATCCACACATGAGCCAAGGCTTAATGCTGGAACAAGACTTTACTGGAAGTAACAACAACAAGTATTTAAGCTACAGTTTCTTTTATGCCCTGCCCCCATGCAGGGGAGGGACACCGTTTCTTTTATGCCCTGCTCCCATGCAGGGGAGGGACACACAGGTTATCTACAGTAGCCAATAAAACAGAGGTTACAGCCCACACAAAATCCTCCCCTCTGCCTGTGATTCAATTATCTTATACAATAGAAGATGCATTTATAACAGACAGGAACAATACAGTTTTTACAGCATATTTATAACTTCTAAAATATACTTCACATTCACATAAAAATTATATATTCACAATCAATCCATTCAGGTGAACAACATATAAACAAATGGCATGAATCAGACCAGGGGTTCAGAAGTTAGTAAAGTATATTTTGGGGCCTGGCTGGCAGCATGGCTATCTGGCCCAAACCGGTTTTACAGAGCCCTCTATCCTGGAGACAATGGGGAAAATAATCCAATTATATCCAGGGATAGAGGCAGACTCCATTGAGCACATGTTACCAGTAAAACACAAAAGGATACAAAAATACATAACTCCTATCATACTGAATTGAACTTTTTACACAAATTTCAACTGCAGGGAGAATGCATAACTGAAGGCACACGGGTAAATACATACAAATCCTTCACAGTGTATTTCTGTGTGCCTGTGTATCTGTGTCATGTGTCAGTGTCTGTTTCCATGTGTCAGTATGTGTGTTATTGTGTGCTTTTGTGTGTCTATGTATCTGCATGTGTGTCAGTGTGTGTTTCTGTGTATCTGCACATGTGCCAGTGTTTGTATCTGTGTGTCTGCATATTAACATGTGTGTCAGTGTTTTTGTCTGTGTGCTAGTGTGTTTCTGTGTCTGTATGTGTGTCATTGTTTGTATCTAGGTGTCTGATTATCTGCATGTGTATCAGTGTGTGCATCTGTGTGTGTGTGCCAGTGTATGTGCATACATCTTCAAAACACCATTCAAATACCAACACTACACACATTTGTATGTATTTGTAAATGTATTTGGCAGTGTATGTGCATACATCTTCAAAACACCATTCAAACACCAACACTACACACATTTGTATGTATTTGTATAATCATTCAAATATGATTCTACATACAAACACACCTCTGTTTTAAAACACCAACGCTACATACAAACACACCCCTACATGCACTCACACATACTCCATGCAAAAATATTCAAACACACAAACACTGCTCAGTGCTAAATACAAATGTAAAGGATCCTGCTATCCATGCAGCGCTGATCCCTGTAGCGTCTCCCGAAATCCAAACGTAAGTAGAGTAAAGTAGTGATTAAAGCTGCCAATCCCCCAAACATGAGTCGAGACTTCATGAAGGGGTAAAACAATCTGGTTTATTGATGGTCAAACTTTTATGATGGTCTCCCAGCAAGGGAACTCCCACATGGGACCTTGTGGAAGACTGTGACAAAATATACAGAACCAATCAGTGTACAGTACAATTATTAAACACACCCTCAGTAACAGTGCAACCCCTCCTCTCTATCCTGGAGATAATTAACTTAAGTGGTTGAAGAGAAACCTAATTATCTCCAGGTAGAGAAAACATGTCCTTTTTATATTTTAACAAAACTG
Organism: Pelobates fuscus; assembly: GCF_036172605.1. Taxonomy (NCBI): domain Eukaryota; kingdom Metazoa; phylum Chordata; class Amphibia; order Anura; family Pelobatidae; genus Pelobates; species Pelobates fuscus. The sequence continues at coordinate 60,630,957 of NC_086329.1, forward strand.
TATTAAAATCTATAACTTATTTGTAGCCGAATGTATTCACTATGTTCCACAAACCCCCAGATAGCTTGGATCTGAGCGCATAATATAGACAAATAGCGCTCAGATCCCACGAACACAGTTCTCAATATCGTCGAGATCGTAAAGTTTTAGTTCACCAGTTGTTCGGGAGATTGAATCCGAAAAGAGTTCCATAATTGCAGCTCCCTGGGGTCGGTCTATCTTGTATAAAAGGAAAGTCCCGAACGGTAAAGTGGTTAACGTGTTCGGGAGTTATTAACGGTATGAACGAGGACTTGGTACGTGTCAGCGGTGTGCGGCTGAATAAGTGTCCGAAAATAGTTCCAGAGGATTGATGCCTTTCCACCGCTGAGCGTTCGACGTTCGGGAACCACCATGCCTTTCATCAATTATCTTGCGGTTAACCGCAAGGTCTGGGTGGTTAATGAGCGGCACACGACCTCAGTGGGAGGTCGGGTGGTTCGGTTCTTTGAAACTGCCCGAAATAGCCATACATACGCATGATTAAACGAAATGCTGTTTCTCTGAGGCTGTTAAAACTGGGATTTCGTTACACAGCTCCCCCTTAGTCCCATGGCACGGCATACCTGCTTACATCCTAATGGGCTGGCTAAGGGATGTCCGGATGACATAGTTATTTTTCAAGTTCCGTCTGTCGGTATAGGCCATCAGCGTTGGCATTCTGCTTCCCGGGACGATATTGCATTGTGAAATTATAAGGCTGTAGTGCCAAGCTCCATCTGAGTAGTCTGGGGTTATCTCCAGCAACTCTGTTAAGACAAATTAGAGGGTTGTGGTCTGTCATTACTGTGAAGGAATGTCCATAAAGGTAAGGTTGCAATTTCTTAAGTGCCCAAACTAATGCCAGGCTTAAAGGTGAGTCCTGCAGCTTGAATCCGATTGAGCACTACTGAGATGTGTTCCAGGTGGGCCTCCCAGGTGCCACTGAAGATAGCTATATCATCCAGATAAGCACAAGCGAAGCCCTGAAATCCATCTAGGAGCCGGTCAGCCATACTTTGGAAAGTAGCTGGGGCATTCTTCATCCCAAATGGCATGACCTTAAAATGGTATAGGCCAAATGGGGTGACAAATGCCGATTTGGAATGGCCTCAGGCTCCAAGGGGATTTGCCAATACCCTTTACACAAATCAATAGTGGTCAAATAATTCTCCCCAGCCATGCGGTCAAGTAACTCGTCCACTCTGGGCATGGGGTATGCGTCTGTGACTGTCCTATCGTTTAGTTTGCGATAATCTACGCAGAACCGTGTGGTGCCGTCTTTTTTGGGAACCAGGACCACCGGGGAAGCCCACGGGCTTTGAGACGGCTCTATTACTCCCACCTCTAACATATCCTGGATTTCTTTTAGCATGCTTTCCCGTACTGCTTCGGGGATTCGGTAGGGCTGTTGCCGCAGGGGTAACTGGCCTGGGGTCTCCACTCTGTGGACTGCCAGGGTCGTATAGCCTGGGGCCGCAGAAAACATGCCCCCAAATCCCTCTAACAGTTGGGAAGCCTAATCTTGCTCCTCTGGGCTCAATTCGGGGCCTAACTGGACCTGTTCTACCCCTGTAGGTTCCTAAGGAAGCAGATCAGGTAAAGGAATACCCTCACTATCCTCATAAGCCGGAGCTCATACTGCAGAGACTTCCTCTGGTCTCTCGAGATATAGCTTGAGCATATTCACATGAAAGCATCGTCGGATTCTTTCATCGGAACAGTCTGCCACAATGTAAGTGGTATCACTGATCCTGTCTATCACAGTGTAGGGACTCTGCCAGGAGGCTTGTAACTTGTCGGTCTTAGTGGGCTTTAGTACCAGGACCTTTTATCCTATTTCCAATATACGGTCCCTAGCCCCCCTATCATACCAGCGCTTCTGTCGCTGTTGGGCCACCCGCATGTTCTCCCGAACCGTTTCGGTCAGAGCCTGCAGACAGTCCCTCATCTCCAGTACAAACGCTACTACAGGGGTACCTGTGTCTCCCATATCTCCTTCCCAATGCTCTCGTACCAGGTCTAGAGGTCCCCGGACTCGTCTCCCGTATAGCAATTCAAACGGGGAGAATCCGGTAGACTCCTGAGGTACTTCCCGATACGCAAAGAGCAGATGTGGAAGAAACTTTTCCCAATTTCGACAGGTCTCTGTGAACGTGATTAGCATTTGTTTCAGGGTGCCATTGAAACGCTCACAGAGGCCATTTGTCTGGGGATGGTAGGGTGAACTTAGTATGGGTTTTACCCCACAGCTATGCCAGAGCTGTTGGGTAACCACCGCTGTAAATTGGGTTCCCTGATCCGACACTATCTCCCTAGGGAATCCCACCCTAGTAAACACCTGAACCAGTGCGTCTGCCACCGTCTCTGCATGTATATTTGACAGAGCTATTGCTTCCGGATAGCGGGTAGCATAGTCCACCACAGTAAGAATGTATTTCTTACCAGATGGACTGGGTTTTCTGAGTGGCCCGACTAAATCGATGGCCACCCGGAAAAACGGTTCCTCGATTATGGGTAGAGGGCGCAGTTTTGCCCGGGGGTGGTCCCCTCTCTTTCCCACCTTTTGGCATACATCGCAGGTTCGACAGTAATCCTGCAACTCCCTAGTGACTCCCGGCCAGAAGAACGACTGGGTGAGCCGGTCCCTAGTCTTTTTTATTCCTAAGTGGCCTTCTAGGGGAATATCATGGCTGATCCGTAATAATTCCGCCCGATAATTACGGGGTACTATTAATTGCCTTTTCGCTACTTGGCCTGCTCCTTTCTCTGTTCCCAGATAAATCTTGCCTGATCTACGTCTCCCTGAGGTTAGTCTGCCTCCCTCCGATACCCTCTTAGTGTGGGATCCTCCCGCTGGGCTTGTCCAAAGTCTTGAGGTGTACCCCAGTAAGGTGTATGGTCAGGGTTAACTGTCAGGGGATTATTGCTTACCTGGTCGTTGGATGAGGGGGAGGCTTCCATAGCTCTGGACTGCTGCCGGGTGGTGACAGTTAACGCTCCTTCTGGGCTGGGTGCTGCCAATTGGGACGTCAAACGCCCTTGATCATTTACCAACAATACTTCTGCTGGTAAATCCGGCATGATGCCAACTTCCACAGACTTGGCCCCAGTACCCCAATCAATGTGTACCCTAGCTGTTGGTAGTTTATGTATTGCTCCTCCAGCTACCCTTACAGCAATGGTGCGTCCTGTGTGTTGCGAAGGGGTGACCCGGTGAGGTTGTACTAGGGTAATAGTAGCCCCGCTGTCTCTCAGTCCTCTAGCTTCTTGGCCATTTAACTTCATGAAACTGCCTGTGGTGAGAACGGTTATCTCCAGCAGCTTGTATGGGGTTCACTTCATGTAACGTGGACCAATTTTCAGTATTGTTACTGGGTGACAATTGAGCCAGGGGGTTGTAATCCTCTTGTACACAATGTGCCGCTGCTTTTGTCGGTAGGGCTGGTGTTTGCCCCCAGCGATCTGTAGTACGTTGTGGACAATTGGGTTTGATGTGTCCCACTTGCTTGCACCCATAACACATTGGAGCGGTCTTTTGGTATCCCATGGTTGTGGTGTTGCTCACCGGTGGCGTTACCCTCTGCAGGGTAGCTGTAGGACCAGGTGAGGGCTGCGACCCAGTGAACCCTCGATTTACATCCAGCCGTCTGCTCTCATGAAATGTGTCCGCCAATCTTGCTACCTCTTCCACATTCTGTGGCTTCCTGTCTCTGACCCAGTCTCTAACCTCCGCTGGAGTGTAGTCATAAAACTGCTCCAGTAGGGGGCGTGGCTTGACTGCCGAGAGTTATGGCTGCTTAAGCAGAGAGCTCCGCGCCCTGCACGTTCCGAAATGCCACGCAATCAACAACTCACCCCTGCCAACGCTCCTAAAATCCTCTAACTACCAGAGGGAAGGGCCAGGAGATGGCAACAAACAAAAAATCCGGCAAGAAGCCAAGGGAAGGTACCCCATCCGTCGCCGACCTGCTCACGACACGCCTAGGCCGCACGCGGCTAAAGATGGCGGCGGCCATATGAGCGCGAGCCCCCCGGACTCCCTGAGCACCGGAGATCACAGTCACCAACCACAACAGACAAATAATGTGGAAATCCTACAATCTCTCGCAGAGGTGAGACATTACCTGGCGGGGGAGATAGAGAGATCCGCAAGAGAAGTCAAGGCAGAGATACAAACATTGGGCCAACGCACAGAGGCCTTGGAATGGAGAATGGATCACGTGGTGACAGCCCACAATGAAGCAGCCTCCACTACAAACCACCTTATCACAAAAGTGGCTGAATTAGAAGCTGAAATAGAAGATGCCTCTAATAGGTCTCGCAGAAACAACCTAAGGATAAAAGCCTGACGGAAAGAATAAAAGATGCAGAAATACAGAGAGTGCTCCTGAGTCTGTTTAAAGAGCAATTACCTGCAATACCGGAACACCTGTGGACCATAGATAGGGCACACAGGGCACTGAGAGCAAGAGGCCCTCCGGACGGCCCACCACGGGTTGTAATAATGCGGTGGCACTTTTTCTCCACCAAAGAAGCCATAATCAAAAGCGCACGCCACCACAGTTACTCATTTGAAGGCTCCACAATTCACCTGTATCAAGACATAGCGCTTGCCACGTTAGCCAGAAGAAGCGAATGGAAACCCATTGCCGACCTAATCAGAGCCAAAGGCCTTAATTTCGCATGGGGACACCCCTTCAAAATGCTGGTATTCAATGGACCGAGGCTGGCCGTACTCCAGCCCACAGCAGACCCCAAGGCCTTCCTCCACGGCTTAGGCATAGAAGTCCCAGAAGATTTCCGACTCCCCCACAGAGGCACCCAGGCACTGGGTCAATTGCCCAGAGAGGAAGCAGCACAGGACAGCGGTGCTCCTTGAAGGGCCTGAAAGGGCCTTCCTCCCAGCGGACTAATAATATATAACGGACAGAAACAAACTACCAAGACCCAACCCAAACAGACCTAAACACCTGGAATACAAGTCCAAGAAACAGACAAAACAATAAACAACGACAACAATACCGAAAAAAAGGGAATAAAAACAGAGAACAGACAACAAAAAGAAGACGAAAAAAAAAACAGGAAAAAGAGAAAGGAAAAAAAACAAGAAAAACTATTGAAAACACACAAAAAACAACAAGAACATTAAAACACAAACCATGAACAAGACGCTGTGCCTGAGATGACGGAACATGAAGACAAGAGAGTGAACATGCCAAGACGAGATACATGACCGGACAAAAAGAGAACTAAACACAAAACAACGAACTCTGACTTTACCACTGAACATTTGAAAACAGGACAGCACCAGTTAAAACCGGGGAATGGAGCTGTGTCCCGTTGTACATACCAAAGCGGATGGAAACCGAATTGGGCTACAGGGATCACCGCAAACACGACCAGACACGCAAGTGTAAACTCCATCTCCGCCCCCCCCACGCTGTACATTAGAGTAAACACCAACCTATGGGCAAAGGAAATAGCCAGGTATCCCAAGATGGGATCGGTAATCTAATACCTGCTAACGTTTAACATATAACAGTAGGGGCTCGGGCCTTTACACACCCAGCCATATACGCCCCCCTCCCCACCACCACCTTACTGGACATGGGACGGGAGGGTATGATCTCCAGCAGATCCAACACTGACTGGACGACATCCCCTCTCCTTCCTCAACCCCCACCCTGAAGACCCCAAGAGGTACCCAAGATACTGTAGGGACGTGAGGGAAAACCACGAACTGTAGACAGCTTGGGTAGCTGGGCAACCGAAATTTCGGGGTAAACCGGCCCTTCCAGGAAGCCTAAACCACAATGTTAACTAAAATCATACTTGGCATGTTAGTGCTAGAGGACGGGTTGTTGAGATTAGTACAAATTTCATGTTTCATTTATTTGGTTATTCATGGTCATGTATATAATGTATGTAATATATAATGTTGTTGTCTATTAATACATGTGACTTGACGCGAGAGGACACACAGACCGAACAATTTAGCAGGGAACAGATGTATATGTAATTAGAAACTCTATTATTCGGATCGGTGTCAGGGTGCTCGGCGAATGATTGTCCCCTCCGTGCACGACAACTTTTTCGCAGAGCGGATAACCACCCCCCGATACACCCGGCACGACTAAGACCGGGGAGATCCCCCACCTCCCCCCCACCAAACCCTTCAATTCCCCCCTCCATTCCCCCCATCTCAACCTCGCAGAAAGAACAGGCCCGGGACTCATACGCGGGCTCACCGGGCCCCTTCAACCTTTGGAGGGGCCGCGGGGGCCACGTGTCTGCGGTCCTCCCAAAGGCCTCTAATAACCCCCCCACCTCCTAAACTAGTAAAACCTCCCTAAAGATGTCCTTTAAAAAATTTGTGTCTCAGGCTATAAAATTAACTTAGAAAAATCGGTGGCCATGCCATTGGAAATGGATACGGCGGAGATTAACACCATAAAAGCCAACCACTCCCTCAAATTCACAAGAACTGACATTAAATATCTAGGTATTAAACTAACTGCAGAACCAGGGAGACTGTATGAAGCGAATTACACACCCACATTGCAAGCACTCTGCCGGAATATAGAAAAATGGCAAGAAAAACCAATCTCATGGATAGGGAGACTACATGCAATAAAAATGACGTTGCTACCTCACCTACTGTTCCTGTTCCAGGCCCTACCGATCAAAGTTACTAAGCAAGACCTAACGACACTACAAAGACACATAGATAACTTTATATGGGCACAAAGACGACACAGAGTAGCTAGACAAGTGCTGTACCGACCGAAATCAAGGGGGGACTGGGGCTCCCAATCCTGTACCATTACTACTTGGCGGCTCATTTAGCCCAAATAGTAGCGTGGCATGCACCAGAGGGCTCACACCAGTGGGTCGACCTAGAAACTAAGCTAATGAGCACCGATCTGCCACAATTCTGGAGTTGGGTACCCAAACAAGACAGACCATCCCTACAAACCACTTGCCCGGCAATCATTAATTCCATACGTATATGGGACTAGACAGCCACCAAATATGCACTTAAACACACACCCTCACCACTGACTCCGTACCTGAGAAATAAAGCGTTTGAACCCGGGCTGAGCGCACAAGACTTTAGGGGCATAGAGAGTACGGGGATGCAGAGATATGGCCACATGTATGATGGGGAATCCTTCAGAACGTTTGATAGTTTGAAAACCTTAGCACCCCTAACTGTCATGCCTTAAACCCTCCCGGTATCTCCTCATACTTCCGGGTTTAACGGAGCTTAGCCACACCCCCTTTTGACGCGGTCTTCCTACTTAATGCGACCGCACCAGCTGATAGACGCTGGATTATTGAAATGCGTACCGCACTTACTAACCGGCTCAAGACTTCTCTGCGAGCACCATATGTTACCGGACCGGACTGGAAGACTATTCACATCCCCTTCATCTCTCCTCGTCCTCGACTAGTGCCTGAACTCTCTTCAACCTCTCTCAGGAAACAAACTCCTCGGAGGAGAGCTTGGGAACCTGTTTTCCTACTTCTGGAAGCTAAGTAACATATAGCCTCTGTGTTAAGAGTTACCATCTCTTAAACCTTTATTTCTTTTACCAAAGTCTGCTATCAAGTTATCAAACAATCCAGTTACAGCGTTCCTCAATTCATATTAATATTCAAGTTCAGCCGCACCTGTCTTGCTACTGATAACTTCGAATTGAACAATCTCTTATAATTGCTTTCCATTTAACCTGTTAACTAATATAACAGACTCTAATTGATTCAGAACCTACTCACTGCAAACTGAATGCAACCGTTTATTATTTAAAGATACAGTACCTGTAATTCTGGAACTGAAGTCTCAGTACCTTCTAAGTGTCCTAATAAAATACCGAAGTCCTAAGAAATCTGCAGTTGTGTTCCTTATCAATTAATGTAGACGTGACACTAACTACAAAAGACGTATTTCGACATATACAACTGCGAGACTTCGCCAAAAACCCAGAGGTGAGAAAAGCAGCTAACACCCCAATGACGTTCTATAAACAGCTATGTAATGCCGAAACCGTACAAAAGGGCTTAATACGCACAACTCAGCGCCCCTGACAAAGACGCTAAAGACCCACGATACATTGGCCAGTGGGAGACGGACCTGGGAGGGGTACTGGAAGGAGAGGACTGGGTGGACATATGGGAAGTGACAGCTAAGACATCGATCTGTGTATTGCACCAAGAACAATCCTACAAAATGCTCATGAGATGGTATACCACACCAGTGCAACTACACAGAATGGGGAAAACCATGACGGACACATGTTGGAAGGGTTGCGGCTGTAAAGGCACCTTCGTGCACATGTGGTGGGAATGCCCAGAAATAAACAAATATTGGAAGCATATACAGACACTACTGACCGACGTACTGGTGAAACATATAGATTTAGACCCATGGTCGATCCTATTGTCCAAACCCATAGACGGCCTCCCCAGAAAAGAACAACAACTCTTTAATAAAATCACACTTGCGGCCAGAAGGGCTCTAGCCCAAGCATGGCTGAAGCCCACAATACCCACAGATAATGACGTGATAGTAAAGATCAAAGATACATATTTGATGGACAAACTCACAGCCCAAATTAGAAACACAGAAAAATCATTCCATAAAATATGGCAACCATGGAAAGACTATATTGACGAATAAACCCCCACAAGCTAGACAAAGACAGAGGCTCCAGAAGGGGCCTAAATCCGCCGTGCGCCCCAACGAACAGCGTACCACTGTGAATCTGTTGGAAAGTGTCTCGAATCATATATTGTACTCTTACAGTTTAATGTATTTTATTGTATCGTTGTGTTCTTTTTATTTTTATGAATGGGCAAGAAATGCCCTCCAAAGTTAAAAAAAGTGACACAAAGTGGCAAAACACAAATGTCATATAATCTGAAAAACCACCTATCTACTGTTACATACCATGTAAAAATTATTGGTAATCAGCCCCTGCGTGAGCCACTGTATATCACTATGCCGCACTCCGTGTCGACTCAAAAATAAAGATTATAAAAAAAAAAACTGCTCCAGTAGCATTAATTGTACAGCATCCTCTAAGGTAGTCGCCTGACTCCCCTGCATCCAGTTACTGACAGCGCATTGCATACGAAATGCCCACTCTGTGTATGAATCCTTGCCTTGTCTCCTGAGTGCCCAAAATTTCCTTCTGTGGGCTTCAGGAGTTACAGCGTACCGAGCTAACAAAATCTCTTTTGTCTTTTCATAGTTTTGTATATCCCCATCTGGCACGGCTCTCAATGCTTCTGCTGCTCTGCCTGATAATTTGCTGCTTAATACCGTAGCCCAGTTAGCTCTTTCTAAATCTTCTAGCACACATTTTCTCTCAAAGTCTTGTAAATAATTATCAATATCCATCTCACCTTCCACGAAGCTTTTAAATGCAGCGTAGTTGATTTTGCGCGGTCGCCCCATTGTAGATCCAGATAGCGACAATATATCCACAGGGAGTGATCAGTCTCTGGTTTCTCGGGCTTCCCGGGCATTCTGTGCCTCCTTCGCTTGTGCCAAGATCTGTACCACGATCTCCGGTGTAGGGTTAGGTCCTACCAGGCTGAGTCTCCATCTCACGTCCCTTTGGAACTCTGTTTCCTCAGCATTCACCATTTGTTGTTCGCTGGTTTGATCGCTCTCCAGTAGTTCGGCTATTAGCGTGGTTTTCGGTTTATTACTTGCCACTATGCCTCGAGCTTCCAGCAGTTCTTTCAGCATTGTTCGTTTCAAGCGTTCGTATCTATGCGCCATTCACTACTTGTTCCGGTTCGGTACATCCGTTCGGGAGAAAATCCCGCCGCTTGCCACCAGTGTAAAGGATCCTGCTATCCGTGCAGCGCTGATCCCTGTAGTGTCTCCCGAAATCCAAGCTGCAGTAGAGTAAAGTAGTGATTACAGCTCCCAATCCCCCAAACATGAGTCGAGACTTCATGAAGGGGTAAAACGATCTGGTTTATTGATGGCCAAACTCAGCCCTTTTTATGATGGTCTCCCAGCAAGGGAACTCCCACATGGGACCTTGTGAAAGACTGTGACAAAATATACAGAACCAATCAGTGTACAGTACAATTATTAAACACACCCACAGTAACAGTGCAACCCCTCCGTCTCTATATGGAGATAATTAACTTAAGTGGTTGAAGAGAACCTAATTATCTCCAGGTAGAGAAAAACATGTCCTTTTTATATTTTAACAAAACTGTATTAAAATTTATAACTTATATTTAGCCAAACGTATTCTCCATGTTCCAGATACCCCCAGATAGCTTGGATCTGAGCGCATAATATAGACGAATAGCGCTCAGATCCCACAAACACAGTTCTCAATATCGTCAAATAAAGTTTTAGTTCACCAGTTGTTCGGGAGATTGAATCCCAAAAGAGTTCCATAATTGCAGCTACCTGGGGTCGGTCTATCTTGTATAAAAAGAAAGTCCCGAATGGTAAAGTGGTTAACTTGTTTGGGAGTTATTAACCGTATGAACGAGGACTTGGTACACGTCAGCGGTGTGCGGCTGAATAAGTGTCCAAAAATAGTTCCAGAGGATTGATGCTTTTCCACTGCTGAGCGTTCGACGACTTTAAAATGGCGACCGCCACGTGTTCGTCAAACGAACGGGGACCACCATACCTTTCATCAATTATCTGGCGGTTAACCGCAAGGTCTGGGAGGTAAATGAGCGGCACACGACCTCAGTGGGAGGTCGGGTGCTTCGGTAAGTTGCTCGGTTCTTTGAAACTGCACGAAATAGCCATACATACGCATGATTAAACAAAATGCTGTTTCTCTGAGGCTGTTAAAACAGGGATTTCGTTACAACAAGGATGGGCAAATGGTAGATCACCAGCTGGCAAAGCACTGTGGGAGTTATATGGCACATGGAGATCTACCATTTGTCCACTCTTGAAAAGGGGTAGGGCCCAATGCTCTTTACATTAGTTAGGCCACTAACCACAAAGCGTTAGTAAACAGAAGCAGCTAAAAAATAAGACTTTTGTGATGGAAATCCAAGGTGTTTTAAACTTGAGGCTTATTTATTTAATTGCAATGGAGAGATTACAGGGTTACGAGTCACTGGCTGCTTCACCTTTTAGAAGTTATGCCACTGTGGTCAGCTTATTGGAAGGGTGTTTGGAAAGGTCCTCTCGCTAAATATATGTGGTTAATAATGACTCCAGTATTTTATTTAATTTCTTGTGCAGTAATGGGGATAAACCTTCAAGTTTTTTTCACTTTTTAAGTTTAAGTCACTTTTTAGTCCTCTTTTTTTTTTTTTTTTTTTGCTCTATTTTTTTCTCATGTTACCATTGTTTACAATCACAGAGACAAATGTGTAATAGTAATAGGGAAAAAAGACGCATTCACAATTTGAAGAATTTTTAATTCCTTAAAAGGACACATGACATGTATGACATGTCATGATTCCCTTTTATTCCAGATGTTTGGTCCTTAAGGGGTTAAGGAACTATTTCAGAAAATCTGTCTCTGACTGTGTTGGAAACTTTTGTTGGAAAAAAAAAAAAAATAGGCACACCCTTGTGAGGCACTGGAGAAAACTGGCAGGAAGGAGGAAAACAGAAAATATGATGCACAGACCCAAAAAAAAATTGAGCACAAAGATAAAAAATCATAATATGAAAACTGTTTCCCCACTTTTTATAAATCATCCTTATACATGTTTTTACAAGTACTCAAACAGTTAATTTATGTGTGTAGGATAAATTGCAGCAGATTGTTTTGTTTTACATTTTTCAACGGACATTTTACATGTATTTCAGCTGCACATTTTTCGGTATTAGCATTTAATTATTTGTGTGGGATTTTGGAGGGGCTGCCAGGAATATCTCGGCATAACATTAATGTGCCACTGCACGAACATGTTAATATAATTAATACCACACCCATAAATAAATATATAAATAATATTCATTAAACATTTAATCTTGAAATTTTGCATACAAGATTTAAAAGAACTAAATTCTCCAACTCAGTTATAATCATTATTTGGTTATTTTATCCCAAGTTTTGCAATTCATGCCTCTCAACCATGCCGATTTCAGCAGGACTGTCCTGAGTTTCGGGTCCTGACCCGACATCCTGCCTTGGTTACCTTGTGTCTTGCATTTGGGGAAACCAGGGAACTGTCATAGCACTCGCGCATCATTAGATGTGCTCATGCATTATGACCCTGCGGGGAGCACTGAAACAGTGTGGCAGAGCTTGTCACAAATGCACCCTACTCCAAGACTGTGAGTGATGTAGTTGTGGTGGTGACAGGGTTAAAGTTCACTATTTGTCTGCACTAGATCAGAAATAATTACAAAATCCCCCTTTGAACGCCACCCGCACTTAAACATAATAATAAAACTATTACTATTTTAACGCTGCCACCACCAAGACAATTTATAAATGGGGTGCCTTGGTCCCCCAGGTAAATCAATAATAGAACCCACTAAATATTACTTAGCACAATATTTAAGGAATTGCAAAAATACTAATTAGTCTCTTCAGGTAACGTGATTCTTAACACGAGAAAAGGCAGAACTTAATAAATGAATGTTTATTAGGAGCAAAAAATAGTCATAGTGCATACAAAAATATAGATGCTAAAGAAATTATTTACACCAACAACAGATAAAAACAAAAAGGATAAAATACGGAAGTCCAAATTACTCATTTAGGTTTTCAAAGTACAATGGTGACTCACTCATAATTAGATCTTGACCCCAAGCAAGTACACCAGGACTTTTCAATATCACTTGCTATATATAGAGTTGAGCAAACCCGGACTGTAAAGTTCGGGTTTCGTACCGAACATTACGTTTTTTGGACCCCAGACCTGAACACGGACATATCAGTGAACGTTTTGGTTGGAGTTCGGTGTTCAGTAATTTAATGGCGCGTTTTGAAAGGCTGCCGGGCAGCCAATCAACAAGCGTTTGACTTGTTTGCCCTTAGAAGCCATCACAGCCATGCCTACTAATGGCATGGCTGTGATTGGCTAGTGCAGCATGTGACCCAGCCTCTATATATAAGCTGGAGTTACGTAGCACCGCACGTCACATGAGCTCTTATTAGTGTAGGGACAGGATGCTGCAGCTTTGAGGGACAGCTTAGGATAGAATTCTGGTGTTGAATCTGCAAACTACAGCAATTATTCAAACTACAGCGATTATTTTAGTGGATGCTATACTACATTTTTGTACCCTGCCCTGAGCCCAGTGCCACAGAAAGTGCAGTGCACTTGCAACTGCATGTGTGCCAGGCACATTACTTTAATCCTGTTCTGGTAGCTCAGTGGGCAACATCTAGGCATTTTTAAATACTGTATTTTTTGGGTGCTAAATAGTACATTTGCGTACTGCATTTCTTGCAGTCTAATAAAACCCTTAAATACTACTGTTACATTGTTGGTTTAAAAAAAAAAAATCACATTTTTTTTTGTGCTAAATAGTACATTTGCGTCCTGCGGTGCACTTCATATGTGAGAGTCAAATAGAACCGTCAAACACTGTGCTTACAGCGCACTTTGAAAAATTCAAATAGTTTTGTGTGCTAAATAGTACATTTGCATCCTTCGGTGCACTTCATATCTCAGAGCCAAATAGAACTGTCAAATACTGTGCTTACAACGCATTTTTAAACATTCAAATTCTTTAGGTGCTAAAAAGTCAATTTGGTGCCTGCACTTCATATCTGAGAGTCAAATAGAACCGTCAAATACTGTGCTTACAGCGCACTTTGAAACTTTGAATTGTTTTGAGTGCTAAATAGTACATTTGCGGCCTGCGGTGCACTTCCAATCTGAGAGTCAAACAGAACCGTCAAATACTGTGCTTACAGCGCACTTTGAAAAATTCTAATTGTTTTGGGTGCTAATGCTAAATAGTACATTTGCGTCCTGTGGTGCACTTCATATCTGAGAGTCAAATAGAACCGTCAAATACCAATATAACAATATTGTAATTCGGGGGCAATACCCTCACAAGTCAAACTGAGAGGTCAGTTTATGGGGAAAACTGTTGCCTGGATACAATTCTAAAACAATTCCCATATGTCCTTTGCAGAGTTCATGCTGGAAAAACACAGGTGCCAACTGCTGTGGCTTTTTGCAGTGTGCAGACCAGCAAGGAGGGCAGGGTTGAGGAGTGGATGGAAGATGATGTGGAGGATGATGAGGTCCTAGACCCCACATGGAATCAAGGTCATGTGAGTGACGTGTGCAGTTTGGTCGCACAGAGGCACCAGCACAGCATAAGCGGGAGCAGGGTGCAAAAGCGGAGCAGCCGTCCCTAGCGCTCGTCGGCATGTATTAGCTCGAGAATTACCACAGTTATCCAAGTAACTAGTGATGTCGCGAACATAAAATTTTCGGTTCGCAAACGGCGAACGCGAACTTCCGCAAATGTTCGCGAACGGGCGAACGGCCATAGACTTCAATAGGCAGGCGAATTTTAAAACCCACAGTGACTCTTTCTGGCCACAATAGTGATGGAAAAGTTGTTTCAAGGGGACTAACACCTGGGCTGTGGCATGCCGGAGGGGGATCCATAGCAAAACTCCCATGGAAAATTACATAGTTGATGCATGTCCTCACACCCGGCCCCCACCCCTGAGTGGTGGGTGGGGGCCCTAGATAAGAATGGTGGGGGGGACCTACCGTCCTCCCCCCGGCCCCCACCCCTTAGTGGTGGGTGGGGGCCCTAAAAAAACAATAAGGGGGGGACCTACTGTCCCCCCCGGCCCCCACCCCTGAGCGGTGGGTGGGGACCAAAATTAAAGATAGGGGGGAACCTACTGTCCCCCCCCGGCCCCCATCCCTGAGCGGTGGGTGGGGGCCCTAAAAAAACAATAAGAGGGGGGACCTACCGTCCTCTCCCCCTGGCCCCCACCCCTGAGCGGTGGGTGGGGGCCCTAAATAAAGAGAGGGGAGGACCTACTGTCCTACCCCCGGCCCCCACCCCTGAGCAGTGGGTGAGGGCCCTAGATAAAAATGGTGGGGGGGACCTACCGTCCTCTCCCCGGCCCCCACCCCTGAGCGGTGGGTGGGGGCCCTAAAAAAACAATAAGGGGGGGACCTACTGTCCTCCCCCCCTGGCCCCCACCCCTGAGCGGTGGGTGCCCTAAATAAAGAGAGGGGGGACCTACTGTCCTCCCCCCGGCCCCCACCCCTGAGCATTGGGTGGAGGCCCTTGATAAGAATGGTAGGGGGGGGACCTACCGTCCTCCCCCTGGCCCCCACCCCTAAACGGTGGGTGGGGGCCCTAAATGAAAATCGAGGTGACTAGGGGTACCAAGCCCCTAGTCACCTCCCCCCACCCAAATCAAACTATCCCCTACCTACCCCCCTCACCCTTAAAATAGTGAGGGGGGAATAAAATAACTAACCTGTAAAAAAAAAATTAAACTTACCATTTGACGTCTTCTTTTTTCTAAAATTTTTCAGCCCAAAAAAAGGCCAAATAAAAACCGGAGCGCCAAAAAAAAAACAGACGAAAAAGAAAAGACCTGAGCGCAAAAAAATAATCCATCTTCACCCATGGAGGGCTCCGCGCAGACTGAGCTATGCAGGGCGGGGGAAGGCTTATGAAGCCTTGCTCCGCCCTGCAATTAGGCTAAGAACACTCTGATTGGTGGGTTTAAGCCAATCAGAGTGCTCTTTGTCATTTTACACAGCATGGGAAAGTTCTTGGAATTTTCCCACGCTGTATAAAATGACACAGAGCACTGTGATTGGATGGCCATAAAAATAATGAGGGGGGGACCTACTGTCCTCCCCCCACCGCCCCCACCACTGCGCGGTGGGTCGGGGCCATAAAAATAATGAGGGGTGGACCTACTGTCCTCCCTCCCGCCCCCACCCCTGCGCGGTGAGTGGGGGCCATCAAAATAATGAGGGGGGACCTACTGTCCTCACCCCTGCGCGATGGGTGGGGGCCATAAAAATAATGAGGGGGGGACCTACTGTCCTTCCCCCCGCCCCCACCCGTGAGTGTTGGGTGGGGGCCATAAAAATAATGAGGGGGGACCTACTGTCCCCCCCCCGCCCCCACCCCTGCGCGGTGGGTGGGGGCCATAAAAATAATGAGGGGGGACCTACTGTCCTCCCACCCCCCCGCGCCTCCCCTGTGCGGTGGGTGGGGGCCTTAAAAATTATGAGGGGTGGGGACCTACTGTCCTCCCCCACCCCTGCGCGGTGGGTGGGGGCCATAAAAATAATGAGGGAGGGGACCTACTGTCCTCGCCCCCACCCCTGCACAGTGGGTGGGGGCCATAAAAATAATGAGGGGGGGACCTACTGTCCTCCCGCCCCCACCCCTGCGCGGTGGGTGGGGGCTATAAAAATAATGAGAGCGGGACCTATTGTCCTCCCCCCCACCCCCACCCCTGCGCGGTGGGTGGGGGCCATAAAAATAATGAGGGGGGACCTACTGTCCTCCGCCCCCACCCCTACGCGGTGGGTGGGGGCCATAAATCACAATGGGGGGGACCTAGTGTCCTCCCCCCCGCCCCCAACCGTGAGTGTTTGGTTGGGGGCCAAAAAATTAATGAGGGAGGGACCTACTGTCCTCCCCCCGCCCCCACCCCTGCGCGGTTGGTGGTGGCCATAAAAATAATGAGGGGGGGACCTACTGTCCTCCCCCCGCCCCCACCCCTGCGCGGTGGGTGGGGGCCATAAAATTAATGAGGGGGACCTACTGTCCTCCCCCCCGCCCCCACCCCTGCGCAGTGGGTGGGGGCCATAAAAATAATGAGGGGGGGGACCTACTGTCCTCCCCCCCACGCCTCCCCTGCGCGGTGGGTTGGGGCCTTAAAAATAATGATGGTGGGGACCTACTGTTCTCCCCTACCCCTGCGTGGTTGGTGGGGGCCATAAAAAAATGAGGGGGGGACCTACTGTCCTCCGCCCCCAACCCTGCGCGGTGTGCGGGGGCCATGAATCACAATGGGGGGACCTACTGTCCTCCCCCCCGCCCCCACCCGTGAGTGTTGGGTGGGGGCCATAAAATTAATGAGGGGGACCTACTGTCCTCCCCCCCGCCCCCACCCCTGCGCAGTGGGTGGGGGCCATAAAAATGAGGGGGGACCTACTGTCCTCCCCCCGCGCCTCCCCTGCGCGGTGGGTGGGGGCCTTAAAAATAATGAGGGTTGGGGACCTACTGTCCTCCGCCCCCACCCCTGCGCGGTGGGTGGGGGCCATAAAGATAATGAGGGGGGGACCTTCTGTCCTCCCCCCGGCCCCCACCCTTGCGCAGCGGGTGGGGGCCCTAAATACAAATGGCGGGGGGGACCCTAGTCACCCCCTCCCCCCCCCAACAAAAATATCCCCCTACCTACCCCCTCACCCTAAAAATAATGAGGGGGGGATCTTTAACTAAGAACCTGTAAAAAAATTTAAACTTACCATTCGATGTTTTCTTTCTTCTAAAATCTTCTTTTTTCCAAAGAACTTCCCCACGCTGTGTAAAATCACAAAGAGCACTCTGATTGGCTTAAACCAGCCAATCAGAGTGTTCTTAGCCTAATTGCAGGGCGTGGCAAGGCTTTATAAGCCTTCCCCCGCCCTGCAGAGCTCAGTCTGCGCGGAGCCCTCCATGGGTGATGAAGGATTATTTTTTTTGCGCTCGTTTTTTTTTTTTTTTTTTTTTTAATTGCGTCGGTTATTATGGTTTTTTTATTTGCCCTTTTTTGGGGCTGAAAAAAGAAGATTTTAGAAGAAAGAAAACATTGAATGGTAAGTTTTTTTTTTTTTTACAGGTTCTTAGTTGTTCTTTTACAGTTCTTTATGGCCCCCGCCCGCCGCCCAGGGGTGGGGGCCAGGGGGGGAGGACAGTAGGTCCCCTTCCACCTCATTATCATTATGGCCCCCACCCACCGCCCAGGGGTGGGGGCCAGAGAGGGGGAGGACAGTAGGTCCCCCCCTCATTATCTTTATGGCCCCACCCAGGGGTGGGGGCCTGTGGGGAGGACAGTAGGTCACCCCCCTTCATTATCATTATGGCCCCCACCCGCCACACAGGGGTGGGGGACGGAAAGGGGGAGGACAGTAGGTCCCCCCCCTCATTATCGTTATGGCCCCCACCCGCCATACAGGGGTCCGGGCCTGGGGGGGAGGACAGTAGGTCCCCCCCCTCATTATCTTTATGGCCCCCACCCGCTGCACAGGGGTGGGGGCCTGGGGGGAGGACAGTAGGTCCCCCCATTATCTTTATGGCCCCCATCCGCCGCCCAGGGGTGGGGGCCGGGGGGGGAGGAGAGTAGGTCCCCCTTCATTCACTATTGTGGCCAGAAAGAGTCCCTGTGGGTTTTAAAATTCGCCTGCCCATTGAAGTCTATGGCGGTGCGCCGGTTCGCGAACATTTGCCGAAATTCGCGTTCACGGTTCGCGAACCGAAAATTTTGCGTTCGCAACATCACTAATGCCTGGCCAGAAGAAGCTGTGGGTGAGCCGAGACACTGTCCTGCTCCTTCCCAAATGCCCTGCCAAGGGGATTTACGTGAGCTAGCTTCAGCAGTTCATACCAATACTTCTTGGGTCTGGGGCTGGCGGTCTCTCACCAGCCGTGTCGTTCGGGAGCCCATTGAAAAAGGGCTCTAGCATGACGAGCTGGGTGATCTCCTCCGGGAACTTGGCTTGATGGGAGTTGAGCCAGTTCTGGGTGGCCCTTGTGATGCAGCATGCCCACTCCGTATGGGAGTCCTTCTCCCCTTTCTGGGTCTCCCTAAACTTTTGCGGTATTGCTCGGGGGTGACCGCATACAGGGCCAGGAGGATTTGTGTAATAAAGGGATAGTCTCTGATCTGCTCTTCTGGTACAGCTCAGTAAATATCCGCTGCCTTCCCCACTAGTTTGCTGGCCAGGATGGTGACACAGTCACTGGGGTCCACGTCTTGGAGTAGGCACTGGTGCTCAAAGTCTTGTAAAAAGTCATCGATGCCTTCTTCTGCTTCCTTGAACTCTTTGAAGGCATTGTATGGTAGCTTGTGGGCTAGGGTGGTTGTGCTTCCCGGCGCCCTGTGCTGCCTTCTTCCTTCATCTGGATTCATGGAGGTCGCCCTCGGTCTATTGGCAAGGACATAGGCTTGCACCTCCAAAAAGGTCCTGCTGACAATCTCCTCTGAGGGTGTTTCTCGGTAATATGCCAGGCGCCGTTCCACCTCCTTGCGCACTTCCTCCTCATGTCCAGCCCCTGGCTGGGGTTCGTTGCCTCACTGCATGCCTGGTCGTCCTCCATGAGTGCAGCAGTCAATCTGGCCTTGTTACGCCCACCAGGCGTTATTCCTCTGGCTCCACACAAGTCCTGCAGTGTAGGTCACTTTAGAGCACTGTAGTCCATGGGTCTGTTGGCAGGGACATGGGATCCCCGTGCTTGCCACCAATTGAAGTGTGACCTGGGTAACCTATTAGAATAGGTCAGACCCATTTCCCCAGTAACAGGATGGGACACAGTTCCAGGATACAACGTTTGACAATCTTATTTGGGTACACAGCTTTGCCTCCTGTTGCCTCCTCCTCCTACTCCGCTTCCTCTCCACCACCTCCTCATCCGGTCAGCGTAACACCTTCACCACCAACTTCAGCACAGCCAGGGGAAAACGACAGCAGGCTGTTTAAAAACTCATATGTTTGGGGGAAAAAACCCACACTACGCAGGAGCTGTGGACAGGCATGGAACAACAGACCGATGAGTGGTTTTTGCCGGCCTGGTGGCGTGCGATAATGGGCGAAATCTCGTAGCAGCTCTGGGCCTAGCCGGTTTGAGGCACATCCCTTGCCTGGCGAATGTGCTGAATTTGGTGGTGCAGAAAGTGCGTGCCATCTGTGCGCGCTTTCGGCGTTCTCACCCTGCTCCTGCTCCCCTGTCTGCGCTGCAGCGTAACTTCGGCCTTCCCACTTACCACCTCATATGCGATGTGCCCACAAGGTGGAACTCCACCTTGCACATGCTGGAGAGACTGTGCGAGCAGCAGCAGGCGATAGTGGAGTTTCATCTGCAGCACGCACGGGTCAGTCGCTCTGCGACACAGCACCACTTCACCACCAATGAGTGGGCCTCCATGCGAGACCTGTGTGCCATGTTGCGCTGTTTCGAGTACTCCACCAACATGGCCTGTGCTGATGATGCCGCTCTCAGCCTTACTATCCCGCTTCTATGTCTCCTTGAAAAAACGCTTTGGGCGATGATGAAAGAGGATGTGGCACAGGAGGAAGAGGAGGAGGAAAAGGGGTAATTTCCACGGTTATCAGGCCAGTCATTCACAAGTGGCTTGGAGGGTTGTTCCTGCACCAGCATAGGCCAGGTACACAATTGTCCAGCATCTCCACACTGTCCCATGGAAGCATTCAGCTGTCCATCTCCCAAACACTGGAGAGAAAGAGAAAGTACCCCCCTACTCACCCGCGATCCCTGGCCCTGAATGCCAGCATTTCAAAATTCCTGGCCTTTGAAATGCTGTCATTCCGTCTAGTGTAGACGGACAGTTTTAAAAACCTGATGGTGTTATTGGACTGCAAGAAATGCACCACAGGTCGCAAATGTTTCTTTTTTCATATGTCCCAATATTTTGGGGGCTACCCCAATAAAAAAACAAATAAAAAACAGTGTTGGCTACCTCCTCTGCCTCCACCACCGCTTTCACCTGGACCACCACGGTCACTGCCTCCTCAACCTCCTACTCCACATCCACCTCCTCCTCCTAGAGCAGGGTTCAAAAGAGGAGTGGCCGTCCCCTAGACAGTATGCCTCCTACTGCCCATCGCACCCAGGGACAGAGCACACCAAAGCCAGCTCCAAGGAATTCCCTGGCGTGGCAGTTCTTCAGACAATGTGCTGACGACAAGACACTAGTGGTTTGCACGCTGTGCAATCAGAGCCTGAAGCGAGGCATAAACGTTCTAAACCTGAGCACAACCTGCATTACCAGGCATCTACATGCAAAGCACGAGCTGCAGTGGAGTAAGCACCTCAAAAACCAAGAAAGGTCTCAGGCTACTCCTGCTTCCTCTTCTGCTGCTGTCTCTGCCTCTTGCTCCACCTCTGGAGTGACAGTGGCACCTGCCACCCCGCAAACAGAGGATGTGGCAGCAACACCACGTCCACCACCAGCCTCAAGCATCTCCACACTGTCCAATGTAAGCATTCAGCTGTCCATCTCCCAAACACTGGAGAGAAAGAGGAAGTACCCCCCTATCCACCCGCGATCCCTGGCCATGAATGCCAGCATTTCAAAATTCCTGGCCTTTGAAATGCTGTCATTCCGTCTGGTGGAGACGGACAGTTTTAAAACCCTGATGGTGTTATTGGGCTGCAAGAAATGCACCGCAGGCCGCTTATGTTTCTTTTTTTTATATGTCCCAATATTTTGGGGGCTACCCCAATAAAAAAACAAACAAACAAACAAACAAACTACCTCCTCCTCCTCCACCACCGCTTCCATCTCCACCGCCACGGTCACCGCCTATGGGTCACTTAGTATAAACTATGTACACAATAGCAGAGGCTTGTGAAGGCCTTTTCTCCATGCATCTGAAGTTGAGCTCAGTTTGAACAATGAAAGAGAATACCCTGCACTCCAACCCTCTCTCAAATGGATAATTCTGGTGATCCTCCTGACAGCCATGCTTTAGCTTTTGATTTATGTTCTTCCAAAGCTAAAATCAAAGATTCCATCTAGTGCTATTTTATGGCTCAGCTGTATTATTTTTTTTTTTTATGTATTTTATATTATTTTAAGTGATTTCCCTATCCACATTTGTTTGCAGGGCACTTGTCCTACCCTTACCCCCATTTTACTTCCTTTTGCAGCCCTCTAGCCCTTTTCAGGACTTTTTTAGAGGCATTTTTGTGCCCAAACGTTCAGGTCCCCATTGACTTCAATGGGGTTCGGGGTCAAATTCGGGGTCAAGTTCGAAGTTCGGCTGAACCCGAACATCCAGGTGTCCGCTCAACTCTAGTTATATACCCTTTAGATTTATCTCAAGTTCCCAGCCTTCCCAGAGGCAGAGAAAATGCGTACTTATAGACACAATAAGTAGCCACTCCCTTGTGTTCCAGAAAACAACATGCCAAATATAAACTTTTGGTTTTATCTCCTCTACTGTACATGCCACAGAAATAATAATTGCCTATATGAATTTGTTACCATTTTCCCATTCCAGGGATATATCACATGACTTATGTGTCCGGTTTAAGTTGTATAAGTGGTGTTTAGACTTGATTAAAAGGCTGTGCTTGTCCCATTCAAAATGTAATAAAAATGAGGCATAATTAGTAGTTTTGTTAGTATCTCCATTGGAATAAAACAGTGAAATACATAAATCCTGGACTGTTGGTGGGCCACGAAGACTGGCTTGGAAACCACTGCTCTAATGAATCTGTTATCAGCTATAAATCATAAATATATATTTACCCTTTGGTGGTGATGGTGATGTGCCAGTGGAATGCTTGTCACCATATTGCAAGACTAATATAGGCACTTCACACCTTTTTACAAGCATAGCACAGGGACATCACACCATATTAGTGCCGAAACCAGGAAGGCTGACTGCACTCACCTTAACATGCATAAATAGGGTGCTGCTGAGACCCAATTTATACAATAAAAAAGAGAAAATCTAGAAGACTCCCTCATCCACTAAACAGCAACTTCGATGCTGACAGATTTTTTTATTTTTTTTTAAAACACTTAATCTAGGCAAAAAATAATGCCTAGATTTGGTGTTTAATAAACCGATAATTTTTTGCCTAGATTAGGTGTTTTTAAAAAAAAATCTAAAAAAAAAAAATCTGTCAGCACCGAAGTTGCTGTTTAGTGGATAAGGGAGTGCGCTGGATTTTCTCTTTTTTATTGTATAAATTGGCTCCCTGCAGCACCCTATTTATGCATGTTCAGGTGAGTGCAGCCAGCCCCCTGGTTTTATATATATATATATATATATATATATATATATATATATATATATATATATATATATATATATATTATATATATATAATATATATATATATTTGGGAGTGTAGTCAACTCCATGGGCGTAGGAACCCCCACAAATCTGGGGGGGATAGCATTCTTACTCGCCGGGTATATTCTTATTCAGTAAACTGGGAGTTGTTTATCCCATTGTACAGCGCTACGGAATTTGATGGCGCTATGTAAATAATAAAATAATAATAATAATGTTACATTTTAAGTGTGTGTGTGTGTGTGTGTGTGTGTGAAATAATATAATGTGAAGCATATCAGTGTATCGCATAGCTCCACAGCAATACAACTGACAGTAATGTGTGAGGTGCAAGTACATCACAGAACACCTCAGCAATAAAATGCATGGGAAAGTGCAGTGTGAGAGTGTATCACAAGCTCTACAGCAAAATAACTCACAGGAACGTGCAATACAATGCACAGGAATATACAGTGTTTGAATATATATCAGCCAACCCAATGCGTGGCAAAACACTGCGCTGCACCAATCAGCATCTCCTCACAGAGATGCGTTGAATCAATGCATTTCTATGAGGAGTGTTCAGCGTGAATGCTAGTGCTGCACGTTGTGCAACACTGGACTAGGAAGCACCTCTAGTGGCCGCCTGATAAGGTATTCCTCGGCAGTAATGTAAATACTGCCTTTTTCTGAAAAGGCAGTGCGCTTACATTAAAGGACCACTATAGTGCCAGGAAAACATACTCGTGCCCCCACCCTCAGGGACCCCCTCCCGCCCGGCTCTGGGCAGAGGAAAGGGTTAAAACTTACCTTTATTCCAGCGCCGGGCGGGGAGCTCTCCTCCTCCTCTCCGCCTCCGATCCTCCCTTTCGGCTGAATGCACGGCAAGAGCTGCGCGCACATTCAGCCGGTCGCATAGGAAAGCATTTACAATGCTTTCCTATGAACGCTTGCGTGCTCTCACTGTGATTTTCACAGTGAGAATCACGCAAGCGCCTCTAGCGGCTGTCAGTGAGACAGCCACTAGAGGATTTAGAAGCTGGCTTAACCCTTATATAAACATAGCAGTTTCTCTGAAACTGCTATGTTTATATAAAAAAGGGTTAAACCTAGCTGGACCTGGCACCCAAACCAATTCATTAAGCTGAAGTGGTCTGGGTGCCTAGAGTGGTCCTTTAAAAAGCCTGCAGAGACATGCTATAAACACCAAAACTACTACGTTTAGCCGTTGTGGTTCTGGTGACTATAGTGTCACTTGAATATAGAGGGAAAAAAAGAATCATCACAAATGTATGAAATAAAAATGTCTATCATTTTTTTTGGGAAACAATGTGCAGATAGTACTGTACTAATGATATCCCTGGCTGGATGGGAGTATTCCATGTAATCAGTATGATATCCCTGGTTAACCCCTTTATCCACCCGTCCCTAATTGTCTCCCCTCCAACCACCTAGCCTCCTAACCCCCATAAAACAAGTAATATATCTTCTTGTACTTACAGTACTGAAGACACCAGCAGTGATCTGGGTTCAGGGCTGAAAGCGTGTAGGAGACCGGAGCTCACCCTAGCGTTGGCGTGACATCATGGAACGCGCGTACGCAGAGGGCAAGGGAGGTCGGGAGGAGCAAACAAAGTCCTTTAATATGTGGCGATGCCGAATAGTGGAGGATTGAATCAGATCAGGATTTGAGAGGGAACATTTTTAGCATATTATTGTGGGCAGCGGGGCTCAAGAGGCAGCTGCCTTGGGCCCCCCAGGAGCAACTGGGCCCGGAAGCTGCCCTTTTTGCCCCGTGTTAATGGATGCCCTGACTTAGGGTGACCACATTTCCTAACTGCCATTTAGGGACACTTACTACCTCCTCTACCCCTTCCATTCATATTACTACCCTATCCCTTCCGTTCATATTACTACCCCCCCATACCCCTTCCGTTCATATTACTACCCCCCATACCCCTTCCGTTCATATTACTACCCCCCATACCCCTTCCGTTCATATTACTACCCCCATACCCCTTCCGGCCATATTACTACCCCCCATACCCCTACCGGCCATATTACTACCCCCCCATACCCCTTCCGGCCATATTACTACCCCCCCATACCCCTTCCGGCCATATTACTACCCCCCCATACCCCTTCTGTTCATATTACTACCCCCCGCATACCCCTACCGTTCATATTACTACCCCCCGCATACCCCTACTGTTCATATTACTACCCCCCCATACCCCTACCGTTCATATTACTACCCCCCATACCCCTTCCGTTCATATTACTACCCCCACATACCTGTTCCGTTCATATAACTACCCCCTCCTATTCATATTACTACCCCCCCACAGCACCACCCCCTCTAGTCATATTATTAGCCCCCTTACCCCCTTCATTCATATTAGTACTCCCCTCCATTAATATTAATACCCCCTCCTACCCCCCTCCATTCATATTAGTACCCCCACCCCCTCCATTCATATTAGGATCCCCTTCTATCCCTATTAGTACCCTTCCACCCCCCCCCTCCATTCCTATTAGTAGCCTCTAACCCCTTCCATTCATTTTTCTACCCACCTCTTCCCCCTCCCCCTCCCCAAATTATATCTCCCCTCTCTAACCCTTCCATACTAAATACCTGGCAGTGGCAGGGCGGGCAGGCAGCTGCTTTTTTTTTTCAGAGCCGGCGTCTGAGCTTATAATGACGCCGGCTCCACTCTCCTCCTTGCACACTGTTGTCCCCCTCCCTGCCGTTTTACCGCACAGAGCAGGGGAGGGGGACCTCTTCAAGCGGCGCACGGTGTCAGACTGAGCGCCGGGTAGTCACGTGACACCCGGCGCTCCTATGCAGAGCGGGAGGGGGAGGTGCTCCCCCTCCCAGCGTACACTCTGTGCGGTTCCATTATGGAGCCGCACGCAGCCTGTCAGGGGGACGGCAAACATCACTTGTCAGTCTGACAAGTCATTTTTGTGCTCCCCTTTGGCCGGCGGCTGGGGGGGATTTCTCCATTATCTGTCCCCCCCCAGATGATTTCCTGGGGGGGATGCGTCCCCCCCATCCCCCCCGGTTCCTACGCCCGTGGTCAACTCCTTGGTTTTGCACCCTCCCTGTCACAGGGCCCTATTTAGCCATGTACTGCAGAGAACTCCAGATGGATTTTTTTTCCCCAAGTAAGTAGCTCATGAAGCAGACATTAGGCTGTTAGAGTTGGACCTGCCAAAGATGGGGTACATTGACGTTGTGGCAGGCTTATGCAATATATGATCATATAATGTAACAAAACCCCCATTATTTTTTTTGTTTTGTTTTTTAACTTAAAAAATGTGTCCACACCGAAGTGGCTGTTTAGTGGATAAGGGAGTGCGCTGGATTTTCTTTTTTACCATATTAGTGCCGGACAGGGGATAAAAACCAGCCCTGGAAATAAAAGCAGGCCCATAGCATTGTGTCATACCAGCCCCATCTTATAACACTATATTCTTGTTTACAAAGGGTAACCATGCATTTTAAAAGTACATTTTGAGTGTATTGTTATTTATAGATATGACTGATATATACACCTTTATAGGGCAATATATATCACCAGTATTTACACAAGGTGATACCTCACACATTGCCCTGATATATACCCCATGCACAGGGCAATATAACGGCCCCAGTATGTGCACAAGGTTATTTGAATCGCCCTCTGCAAGGGTATATATCAGGGCAGTGTGTGAAATATAACGCTTTGCATATAGTGGGGGAATATATAAACTTGCCCGAGCACACAGATTGCACTCCCAGGACTTGCTACAGCAACCAGGACTTGCCCTAGCACTGAGATTGCACTCACAAGACTTGTCCCAGTACCCACCCCAGCACCCAGGACTTACCCCAACACTGAGATTGCACTCATGAAACTTTCTCCACCACCCAGGACTTACCCAGGTATTTATATTGCACTTACAGGACTTGCCCCAGGACTTCAAACAGCCTCTTGCAAAGATGCCGGACGAGATTTCCAGTGGCAACAAAGACATTACATTGGCCGCGAGAGTGCTCTCTCACACTCTAGGTGACACATCTGCATCCCGCCACGGCTAAATTCTTAAAGGCCGCACAATATTACAAGCTTTTCATTTTTTTTTATAACTAACAAATACCTTGGTTGTGACAGTTGAACTCATGTTGTCT
Organism: Pelobates fuscus; assembly: GCF_036172605.1. Lineage (NCBI taxonomy): Eukaryota > Metazoa > Chordata > Amphibia > Anura > Pelobatidae > Pelobates > Pelobates fuscus. Next base: position 60,658,135 of record NC_086329.1, read on the forward strand.
GAGTATAGTGGGAACTGCATGTGATGTACTGGGGTGTCTGGATGCAATGGGGACTGCGTATTGGGCTGTCTGAGTGAAATGGTTACAGTTTGTGTGTGATATATTTGGCTGTCTGAGTGTAATGGGGACTGCATGTGATGTATTGGGTTGTCTGTGTGTGATAGGAATAGTTTGTGTGTAATGATATTGGGCTGTGTACATGTGATGGAAACTGTGTGTTAGCACTATGTTGGCTCTGTGTGTTGATAATGTGTGTGTGACCATTTTGTGCTGTCAATGTGTGATGGTTTTGTGCTGGCTGTGTGTGGTGCTACTGTGTTTCTTAGTAATAACCTGATGAGTAGGTAGAATAATGTAACTGGTTATCTGTGCTGCCTGTGACCTGTATGAAAGTTAGTGAATCCTAGAGCTAAACAAACTAAAATTACGTGTTTCATTCTCATAGAATATGTAATCTGGGGACATACATTTAATCCATCTAAAAGCTTCACTTCAAGTTATTTACTGTCCCAGTAGTAATGCCACTGTCCAGAGTGTCCGATCACTCCCTCAGTCCCTCTGCACACTGCAGTCTCAGCCAGGTAGGGTAAGGTGTCACACCTTAGGTGAAGCAGCACTATATGCTCCGCTCGCCCCCTAGTCCCTCTGCAATCTCCAGGCAGGGTAAGGTGTTGCTGCACTCTCCGCTTCCCTCACTTCTATCCCCCTCCCTTCCATGTCTCTTCCTACCATTCCATGTCTCTCCCCCTTTTCCATCTCTCTGTTCCCCTTCCATCCATATCTCACTCCACCCTTCATCCATATCTCATTCCCTCCTTCATCCATGTCTCTCCCCAAATTCCATCTCTCTGTTCCTCTTCCATGTCTCTCCCCTTCCATCCATGTCCTTCCCCCATTTCATTCATATATCACTCCCATGTCCCTTACCTCCTATCCGTGTCTCTCTCCCTCTCATGTCCCCCCCATCCGTGTCTCTCTTCCCCTCATGTCCCCCCCCATTCGTGTCTCTCTCCCCCTCAGGTCCTCCACCCATCCGTGTCTCTCTCCCCCTCATGTCCCCCCACCCATCCGTGTCTCTCTCCCAGGGCTCGAGTCCTGCAGGAACGCGTGGGAACGGCGTTCCTGCACTTTTTCCACAACAGGAACGCCGTTCCCATTACTAGTCCTGCAGGACCCAGGGCTGGCACAAGTGGCTGCCAGAGCAGGGGGAGGACAAATCCGAATCCCCTGCCTCTGACTGGGGACTCGGATTTTTAAACTCACCTCTCCCCCTGCAGTCAGTGGAGTCGTCCGGCCTCTCCTGATGATGTCAGTAGGAGGGGGCGTGACTTTCTCTGCTCTTCTCACAGGACCGCTGGGGAGCAGAGGAAGTCACGCCCCCTCCTCCTGACATCATCAGGAGCGGCCGGCTTACTCCACTGACTGCAGGCTGCAGGTTCCAGATCCTGTCCCACCCCTCCTGGCCCAAGGTAAGCCTCAGGGAGGGGGGAAGGCACTTTAGTTTTTTTTTTTTCATCCCTTTCCTCAGTCCCTGTCCCCCTATTTAAGTTCCTGTCCCCCTATTTAAGGCCCTGCCCCCCCTCCTCAGTTCCTGCCCCCCTCCTTAGTCCCTTTCCCCAGTCCCTGTCCCCCTCCTCAAGCCCTATCCCCTTACTCAGTCCCTGTCCCCCTCCTCAGTCCCTGTCCCTTTCCTGAGTCCCTGTCCCCCTATTTAAGGCCCTGTCCCCCTTCCTCAGGCCTGCCCCTGTCCCACTATTTAAGGCCCTGTCCCCCCTCCTAGGTCCCTGTCCCCCTATTTAAGGCCCTGTCCCCCCTCCTCAGTCCCTGTCCCCCTATTTAAGGCCCTGTCCCCCCTCCTCAGTCCCTGTCCCCCTATTTAAGGCCCTGTCCCCCCTCCTCAGCCCCCTATTTAAGGCCCTGTCCCCCCTCCTCAGTTCCTGTCCCCCTATTTAAGGCCCTGTCCCCCATCCTCAGTTCCTGCCCCCCTCCTTAGTCCCTTTCCCCAGTCCCTGTCCCCCTCCTCAAGCCCTGTCCCCCTCCTCAGTCCCTGTCCCCCTCCTCAGGCCTGTCCCTTTCCTGAGTCCCTGTCCCCCTATTTAAGGTCCTGTCCCCCTTCCTCAGGCCTGCCCCTGTCCCCCTATTTAAGGCCATGTCCCCCCTCCTCAGTCCCTGTCCCCCTATTTAAGGCCCTGTCCCCCTATTTAAGGCCCTGTCCCCCCTCCTCAGTCCCTGTCCCCATATTTAAGGCCCTGTCCCCCCTCCTCAGTTTCTGCCCCCCCTCCTCATTCCCTGTCCCCCTATTTAAGGCCCTGTCCCCCTCCTCAGTCCCTGCCCCCCTATTTAAGGCCCTGTCCCCCTATTTAAGGCCCTGCCCCCCCTCCTCAGTCCCTGTCTCCCTCCTTAGTCCCTTTCCCCAGTCCCTGCCCCCCTCCTCAAGCCCTATCCCCTTACTCAGTCCCTGTCCCCCTCCTCAGTCCCTGCCCCCATCCTCAGGCCTGTCCCTTTCCTGAGTCCCTGTCCCCCTATTTAAGGCCCTGTTCCCCTTCCTCAGTTCCTGCCCCCCTCCTCAGGCCCTGTCTCCCTCCTCAAGCCATGTCCCCTTACTCAGGCCCTGTCCCCTTACTCAGGCCCTGTCCCCTTACTCAGGCCCTGTCCCCTTACTCAGGCCCTGTCCCCTTACTCAGGCCCTGTCCCACTCACTCAGGCCCTGTCCCCCTCCTCAGTCCCTGTCTCCCTCCTCAGTCCCTGTCTCCCTCCTCAGTCCCTGTCTCCCACCTCAGTCCCTGTCTCCCTCCTCAGTCCCTGTCTCCCTCCTCAGTCCCTGTCTCCCACCTCAGTCCCTGTCTCCCACCTCAGTCCCTGTCTCCCTCCTCATTCCCTGTCTCCCTCCTCATTCCCTGTCTCCCTCCTCAGTCCCTGTCTCCCTCCTCAGTCCCTGTCTCCCTCCTCAGTCCCTGTCTCCCTCCTCAAGTCCCTGTCTCCCTCCTCAAGTCCCTGTCTCCCTCCTCAAGTCCCTGTCTCCCTCCTCAAGTCCCTGTCTCCCTCCTCAAGTCCCTGTCTCCCTCCTCAAGTCCCTGTCCCTTTCCTCAAGTCCTGTCCCCTTACTCAGTGCCTGTCTCCCTCCTCAGTCCCTGCCCCCCTCCTCAAGCCCTGTCCCCTTACTCAGTCCCTGTCTCCCTCCTCAGTCCCTGCCCCCTCCTCAAGCCCTGTCTCCCTCCTCAGTCCTTGCCCCCTCTTCAGTCCCTGTCCCTTTCCTCAGCCCCTGTCCCTTTCCTCAGCCCCTGTCCCCCCTCCTCAGGCCCTGCCCCCCCTCCTCAACCCCTGTCCCCCCTCCTCAGCCCATGCCCCCCTCCTCAGCCCATGCCCCCCTCCTCAGCCCCTGCCCCCTTCGTCAGCCCCTGTCCCCCTCCTCAGCCCCTCAGTTCCTATCCCTTTCCTCAGCCTCTCAGTTCATGTCCCTTTCCTCAGTTCCTGTCCCTTTCCTCAGTTCCTGTCCCTTTCCTCAGCCCCTATCCCTTACCTCAGCCCATGTCCCCTTCCACAGCCCATGCCCCCCCCCTCCTAAGCTCCTGTCCCTCTTCCTCAGCTCCTGTCCCCCTGCATACAAGCGTATAATTTTTTGGGGTGGGGGGAGGGGGGAGGGGGCGGGGAGTGGATCTTGGGTGAGTTCCTGCACTTTTTTACCCAGGACTTGACCCCTGCTCTCTCCCCCTCATGTCCCCCCACCCATCCGTGTCTCTCTCCCCCTCATGTCCCCCACCCATCCGTGTCTCTCTCCCCCTCATGTCTCCCCACCCATCCGTGTCTCTCTCCCCCTCATGTCCCCCACCCATCTGTGTCTCTCTCCCCATCATGCCCCCACCCATCCGTGTCTCTCTCCCCCTCATGTCCCCCACCCATCTGTGTCTCTCTCCCCATCATGCCCCCACCCATCCGTGTCTCTCTCCCCCTCATGTCCTCCCACCCACCCGTGTCTCTCTCCCCCTCATGTCCTCCCACCCACCCGTGTCTCTCTCCCCCTCATGCCCCCCACCCATCCATGTCTCTCTCCCCCTCATGTCCCCCCACCCATCCGTGTCTCTCTCCCCCTCATGCCCCCCACCCATCCGTGTCTCTCTCCCCCTCATGCCCCCCACCCATCCATGTCTCTCTCCCCCTCATTTCCCCCCACCCATCCGTGTCTCTCTCCCCCTCATGCCCCCCACCCATCCGTGTCTCTCACCCCCTCATGCCCCCCACCCATCTGTGTCTCTCTCCCCCTCATGTCTCCCCACCCATCCGTGTCTCTCTCCCCCTCACGTCCCCCCACCCGTGTCTCTCTCCCCCTCATGTCCCCCACCCATCCGTGTCTCTCTCCCCCTCATGTCCCCCCACCCATCCGTGTCTCTCTCCCCCTCATGCCCCCCACCCATCCGTGTCTCTCTCCCCCTCATGCCCCCCACCCATCCGTGTCTCTCTCCCCCTCATGTCTCCCCACCCATCCGTGTCTCTCTCCCCCTCACGTCCCCCCACCCGTGTCTCTCTCCCCCTCATGTCCCCCACCCATCCGTGTCTCTCTCCCCACCCATCCGTGTCTCTCTCCCCCTCATGTCCCCCCACCCATCTGTGTCTCTGTCCCCCTCATGTCCCCCCACCCATCTGTGTCTCTCTCCCCCTCATTCCCCCCACCCACCCGTGTCTCTCTCCCCCTCATGCCCCCACCCATCTGTCTCTCTCCCCCTCATGCCCCCACCCATCTGTGTCTCTCTCCCCCTCACGCCCCCCACCCATCTGTGTCTCTCTCCCCCTCATGTCACCCCACCCATCCATGTCTCTCTCCCCCTCATGTCCCCCCACCCATCCGTGTCTCTCTCCCCCTCATGTCCCCCCACCCATCCATGTCTCTCTCCCCCTCATATCACCCCACCCACCCTAGTCTCTCTCCCCCTTATGTCCCCCCACCCATCTGTGTCTCTCTTCCCCTCATGTCCCCCACCCATCCGTGTCACTCTAACACTAACACACACTCTAACACTAACACACACAAACTAACACACACACTAACACACACACACTAACACACACACACACACACTTTTTTTATTCCCTGGGGTCCAGTGCTGTCACCGGGCGGCCGGTCCTGCGGGCGTGCGAGGGAGCACTCTCCCCTAGCTAGGCTAGGGTATTCAGTGTCCACTACAGTCCTGAAGGACTGATCTGATCTCTGCTGTAAGGACAGCTCCCCAAAAAAAACTTTTTAGGGCTAGAACATCAGTCTGCTTTTTTTTTTTCTGTGTAATGTAATTGCAGTTGCCTGCCTGCCAGCTTCTGTGTCAGGCTCACAGTGGATACTGTGCCCACTTGCCCAGTGCCACCACTCATATTTGGTGTCACCATAGCTTAAGCTTGCATTTAAAAACAAAAACATTTTTTTCACTATAATAGATTGAATAGCAGTTAGTTGTCTGCAAGCGTCTGGGTGTCAGGCCTTCAGCATGTACTCTGCCAACCTCTGCAAGTGCACTTTGCCACTCATATCGGATGTCACTATAGCGTGCCTTTAAAAAGAAAAAAAGTTTTTCACTGTAAGCTAATAGCAGTCAGTGTCCTTAAAGCGGGTGTCAGGCCTTCAGCGTGTACTCTGCCAACCTCTGCAAGTGCACTTTGCCACTCATATCTGGTGTCACTATAGCGTGCCTTTAAAAAGAAAAAACGTTTTTCACTGTAAGCTAATAGCAGTCAGTGTCCTTAAAGCGGGTGTCAGGCCTTCAGCGTGTACTCTGCCAACCTCTGCAAGTGCACTTTGCCACTCATATCTGGTGTCACAATAGCGTGCCTTTAAAAAGAAAAAAAGTTTTTCACTGTAAGCTAATAGCAGTTAGTTGTCTGCAAGCGTCTGGGTGTCAGGCCTTCAGCGTTTACTCTGCCAACCTCTGCAAGTGCACTTTGCCACTCATATCTGGTGTCACTATAGCGTGCCTTTAAAAAGAAAAAACGTTTTTCACTGTAAGCTAATAGCAGTCAGTGTCCTTAAAGCGGGTGTCAGGCCTTCAGCGTGTACTCTGCCAACCTCTGCAAGTGCACTTTGCCACTCATATCTGGTGTCACTATAGCGTGCCTTTAAAAATAAAAAAGTTTTTCACTGTAAGCTAATAGCAGTCAGTGTCCTTAAAGCGGGTGTCAGGCCTTCAGCGTGTACTCTGCCAACCTCTGCAAGTGCACTTTGCCACTCATATCTGGTGTCACTATAGCGTGCCTTTAAAAAGAAAAAACATTTTTCACTGTAAGCTAATAGCAGTCAGTGTCCTTAAAGCGGGTGTCAGGCCTTCAGCGTGTACTCTGCCAACCTCTGCAAGTGCACTTTGCCACTCATATCTGGTGTCACAATAGCCTGCCTTTAAAAAGAAAAAAAGTTTTTCACTGTAAGCTAATAGCAGTTAGTTGTCTGCAAGCGTCTGGGTGTCAGGCCTTCAGCGTTTACTCTTCCAACCTCTGCAAGTGCACTTTAAAAAGAAAAAAAGTTTTTCACTGTAAGCTAATAGCAGTCAGTGTCCTTAAAGCGGGTGTCAGGCCTTCAGCGTGTACTCTGCCAACCTCTGTAAGTGAACTTTGCCACTCATATCTGGTGTCACAATAGCGTGCCTTTAAAAAGAAAAAAAACGTTTTTCACTGTAAGCTAATAGCAGTTAGTTGTCTGCAAGCGTCTGGGTGTCAGGCCTTCAGCGTTTACTCTGCCAACCTCTGCAAGTGCACTTTGCCACTCATATCTGGTGTCACTATAGCGTGCCTTTAAAAAGAAAAAACGTTTTTCACTGTAAGCTAATAGCAGTCAGTGTCCTTAAAGCGGGTGTCAGGCCTTCAGCGTGTACTCTGCCAACCTCTGCAAGTGCACTTTGCCACTCATATCTGGTGTCACTATAGCGTGCCTTTAAAAAGAAAACACTTTTTCACTGTAAGCTAATAGCAGTCAGTGTCCTTAAAGCGGGTGTCAGGCCTTCAGCGTGTACTCTGCCAACCTCTGCAAGTGAACTTTGCCACTCATATCTGGTGTCACAATAGCGTGCCTTTAAAAAGAAAAAAAGTTTTTCACTGTAAGCTAATAGTGTTGTAGAATTATTAGGCCCCTTTAAACCTATACCCTATATTTCTCCCTTAGGCCTCATAGTTCAAGTCTTACAAGAATGCTTTGTTCATAGAAAATTGTGTGACAGCATGAAATGTTAGGTTCCTGTTGAGTGAAACATTGTAGCAGATAGTTTTAATAAAATGTGAAGTTACTAAAAGCCTTGAGAAACTAACCTTGAAACTAACGTGCCAACTACTCAAAATGGCTGCCAAAGCCCCCCTCCCATCGAGTGAACTCCTCGTGCTAACAAGATGGTGCTGGAATCCGGAGGAGCATTTCATGACGACAGTAATGACATAAGATGGTACACCCAGTAGGGAGGGAATTTAACTAACCACTTAACACCTAAACCAATTAATAATGTTTACTTGTTGTTATCTTGAATTTCTTTAGTGATGTAATAATGCCTTTATAAGGGTCTGCGCACCCACTTTTTAACACATGCTATTAAATTTCCTGAAGTTCTTTCATTAACCTGAACCTCGTGTCTCAGTGTGAATTTATTTCTGCGTGCACGCAACTTTATTATTTCTAATTTGGACAGGAGCAGATAGCCATTCAAACTTATTGGTTTCCATAAAAGAATCCACTACAATTTGGCGCCCAACCGTGCGGCTCTGGGTTATGCCCTGCTAGGGCAGCCGTCCAAGAAGACGCGGGGTGGATGAATCCTGGGGGAAGGAAGGAGTCTGATCACCTCTGAAATACACGGTAGAGATTGCTGCAGCACCTAGCCGGTATGTTTACGCCCCTGTGATTGACCTGCCCCAGTGTCTGAGATTGGCTGCCGAGAGGACATCAAAGTCAGGTAATAGCTTGCCCAGAGACCCTACACCTTACTTGTTAATACTTCCTTTACCTGCAACTGTTGGCTATCTGTTACCTGCGTGTGTTTGCATTGGTATGTCCTTAGCTTAGTGCCCGGGTAGTGTAATTGCCTGTTTACCCCTTTTAGGAGCCACGTGGCTGTGGCTGTAAGGAAAGAGGGGGATGGATCTGTGGAAGTTTTCCTGGGGATCCTCAGGAAAGAGGTGGTTACGGGTTCGAACCACTGTGACGAGGGAGGTGTACGGAACTCGGGCCGGTGTTTGCTGTTTTCCGTCGCCGCCAGGTAGTGAGACTAGAGGTAGTCATTCCCCGAGACAACGTCCCCACAACAGAAAAATGTTCTCTGGACCTCCTTTGTTATCTTGCAGATCAGGGATGTAAGGCGTCTCTTGTCAAACTTCAATTCTGCCAACCTACTGTAATCTTCTTAGGCCACTGCCTGTCCCATGGCACCAGACATCTCACCCGTGATCGGGTCAGAGCTGTTTTGGCCATCCCACCTCCAAAGACTACAAAATCCCTTCATGCCTTCCTAGGCCTCATCTCATATTGCAGGGCCTGGATCCCTGAAGCCTCTCTGCTCATGCAACCCCTGTATGATGCTCTCAAATCTGATCCCTTCTGTCTGTCATCAGAAGCATATGACAACTTCTATATTCTTCAACGTGCAATTGCCTCTGCCCCTGCTCTTGGCCTACCAAACTATGACAAACCTTTCAAATTATTTGTGTCTGAAAGAAAAGGCCATGCTACAGGTGTCCTCACTCAACCACATGGTCCTGGCGGACGCCAGAGGCCTATTGGTTTCTTCTCCTGCCAACTGGACATCGTGGCTAGAGGAACTCCCTCTTGCCTCCGCGCTGTCTTTGCTGCTCAAGAACTTATTGAATGTACTGGGGACCTGGTTCTTGGCCACTCTCTTACTGTATTGGCTCCTCATGATATCTCGGCCATAATTAACCAGGTCCAAATCAAACACGTCACAGCTGCCAGACACCTTCATCTACAATGTCGTCTTCTGTTACCTGACAATGTCACCCTTCAACGATGCCAGGTTTTAAATCCGTCCACTCTTCTGCCACTCCCTGAGGGGGGTAGCTATTATGGATTCATCATGGACGAAGGATATGTCCTACTCCTTGCACACACCATTGGCAAAATGCACTCCAATTTGCCCCCCTGCGATGGGCCAGAATCTGCCTTCTGCACCATGTGGTACAAGCCGACCATCAACCCCGACCCTCATTACGAAGATGAACTCTATCAATTAGTCGAGGTAATGCTCATCTTACACGATTTTTACTGTGATTCTGAAGGCAACAGTATGGCTTTAATCCAATTACCACGTGAACTTGACCATCTGTACCATCATTGGGACACATCCATTCCACATGTCCCTGTAACCAAGTCAAAGACTAAGTCATGGGGCGATCTTGGGCCTATGGCGAAATTATGGGCCACCATGAATGATTCACAGCTCCAGGAAAGAGGCATTGTCAAATATCCATCGACTGAACCTGAACATGTGAAGGCATGGCCACGCTACTTTCTGGAAGAAGAATTTGAAGATCTGGTCATCAAGCACGACTATGATCAAGAAACACCCCATGACTGCTTTGAACAGATGAAAATGGAAACAACACATCTACCAACCGTACATGAGGATCCACTAATAGATCCTGACTTCACCCTGTTTGTGGATGGCTTGAGGTATGCTGATGAAGAAGGAAAATACCATACAGGCAGTGGTGTATCCTGGTTTTGTGCTGCCCTAGGCAGGACAAAACTCAGGCGCCACCCCTCCCCCCCCCCCCCGCGCCACCCCCACCCAACCTTTCCCCCCGCCCCGCATTCTAAATACACACACACACATTCACTGACAGATCTGCATACACTAGCTAACAGAAACACACACTCGCTAACAGAAACACAGACTAACAGACACACTCACACTCAGTAACAGACAAACACACTCACTAACAGACACACACTCACTCACTAGCAGACACAAACTAGCAGACACACACACTCACTAACATACACACACACACTCACAGGCAAACACACACACTAACAGACACACACACACACTAACAGACACAGACAGAAACACTAACAGACACACACACTAACAGACACTAACAGACACACACACTAACAGACACACACTAACAGACACAGACACACACTAACAGACACACACACTAACAGACACAGACACACACTAACAGACACACACACTAACAGACACAGACACACACTAACAGACACACACACTAACAGACACACACACTAACAGACACACACACTAACAGACACAAACACTAACAGACACACACACACTAACAGACACACACTAACAGACACACACACTAACAGACACAGACACACACAGACACAGACACACACTAACAGACACACACACTAACAGACACAGACTGTAGCGGCACCCCGGTGTAGTAGGGGTTTACGCCGCTGAGAAGGTGTCCTTTCCCCCAAGCACGAAGTTAGCTAAAGCATAACAGGTTCCCCATAATTACGACATCCAAGTAATAGTCATCCCCTCCAAGCACGAGACGAGACTCTGTGTTGAGGGTCAAAGTAGGAATACCGTTTATTCTGTAACTCGGGCTTTTATGCCGTACAACAACTCCTCCCCGTATCCGGAGGAGATAATACATTTACAGTGGGAGTCACTCCCACTGTACCGAGCAGAATATTATACAATTATTACAAGTTTTAATAACACACATATTATGCAACAAAAATACAATGTGCTACGTGTATTAGGGAACGGAGATCTAAGGGAACAACATACGTGAAAATCCCCTAGATCGGTTGAGCCGTTCGCCAGATACACGTTTGCACCAATTACGCAGGAACTATACAATATAAACGAAAACTCTCTTTTGGATCCGGTGTCTCTATTTCGGTACTTTGGATCCGTCGACTAGCATGGACGTACGTTGTCGGTAAGGGCGGCATTCGTCGTGTGGAAAGTTCAGTCATTAGTCCATGCGGTCAAAATGGCCGCGACCCATTGTTCTCTCCACGTGGCGCTGTATACCGTACGGATCCACAAGTACCCGAAATCCACAATAATCCATATGCAACGGCAATTCTCCGAGATGGTATCTGTTACTCCCAAAAGGGGTCTGTCACACGGCTCCCTCCTAGTGGTACACTCCGGCAGACCTGGATTGATCCTTTCGGATTAACTTAGGGATGACCGGAATTCACTTGTCCGGAGAATTGTCCAGTTGTCGAGACAACCCATCGGCGTTGCCATTTAGCTTACCGGGTCGATAGCTGATGGTGAAATTGTATGTTTGCAGGGCCAAGCTCCATCTTAGCAATCGGCCATTGTCTCCTGCGACCCGGTTAAGCCATACCAATGGATTGTGGTCGGTTACCAAAGAGAATTCTTGTCCATACAAATACGGTGTTAGTTTTTTCAATGCCCATACCAGGGCCAGGCACTCTTTCTCTACGGCCGCATAGCTCACTTCCCTCGGTAACAACTTTCGGCTGAGGTATGCGACCGGATGCTCCTTTCCATCTTCCCCGATCTGGCTCAGCACAGCCCCCAGTCCATACATGGAAGCGTCTGTATGTACAAGGAAACGTTTGTTAGGTACTGGGGCAGCCAAGACAGGAGCATTAACAAGAGCATGTTTGAGGGATTGGAATGCGGCTTCGCAAGCGGGAGACCACAGGACCTGTCTGGGTAAATTCTTTTTGGTCAGGTCAGTCAAGGGCTTGGCTATCGTACTGTAGTCAGGGACGAAGCGCCTATAATATCCGGCGGTCCCTAAGAAGGCCAATACCTGGGTCTTGGTATTCGGTGTGGGCCAGTTCGCTACTGCTTCAACCTTGGCAGGCTCCGGTCTCTGGTTTCCACACCCTACCCGGTGTCCCAGGTATTGGACCTCGGCCATTCCTAAATGGCACTTCTCGGGTTTTAGTGTCAGGCCCGCGGCCCGAATCTTATCTAGTACTACCCCTACGTGGACTAAATGTTCTTCCCAAGACTCACTGTAGATCGCAATGTCATCCAGGTATGCACACGCAAACTCCTGGAAGCCATCGAGGAGCCGATCCACCATTCGCTGGAACGTAGCCGGGGCATTTTTCATCCCGAATGGCATGACCTTAAATTGGTATAAGCCAAACGGGGTGACAAAGGCCGACTTGGGGACGGCATCCTCGGCCAGGGGAATCTGCCAATAACCCTTGCAGAGGTCTATGGTAGAGAGATAGTTACCCCTGGCTATGCGATCTAGTAATTCGTCTACCCGGGGCATGGGGTAAGCGTCAGTGGTAGTCTTTTCATTTAGTCGCCTGTAGTCGACGCAGAACCGAGTGGTTCCGTCTTTCTTGGGAACTAGGACTACGGGAGAGGCCCAGGGACTGTCTGATGGCTCAATGACCCCCAGCTGGGTCATTTCCCGTATTTCCTTCAGCATCCCGTCCCGGACGGCTTCCGGAATACGGTAAGGGGGTTGTCGGAGGGGGGCCTGCCCTGGGGTTTCTACCTTGTGTATGGCCAGGGTGGTGTATCCTGGCTCCTGGGAGAAGGTACTCTGTTTCTCCCATAGGAGCTGTCTAGCTTGCTCTAGCTCCGTAGGGTTCAGTCGTTCTCCCAGCTTCACTAGGCTAACTGGGTCGGGGTGAGTCTCCCTTTCCAGTAGGTCCGGTAGGGGTAAATTTTCGGGGTCATCAGTAGCTGGGGCACAAACAGCGTTAACATCTTCCTGTCGCTCTTGGTATTCCTTCAACATGTTCACATGAAAGGATCGTTGGATCCTTTCATCTGCACAGCTGGCAATAAGGTAGGTGGTATCACAGAGTTGGGCTAAAACCTTGTAGGGACCCTGCCACGCAGCTTGCAGTTTGTTGTCCTTGACCGGTTTTAGCACCAATACCTTCTGCCCTATGTGGAATAGTCGTTGCCGGGCACCCCTATCGTACCATCGTTTCTGTCGCCCCTGGGCCGCCTGGAGGTTCTCCCTTACCAACAGGGAGAGCTGCTCCATGCGGTCCCGGAGCTCCAGGACATATGGCACAATAGGTGTCCCTGCTTGTTCGGTTTCCCCTTCCCAGTGGTCCCGAATGAGATCGAGGGGTCCTCGTACCCTCCTCCCATACAACAACTCAAAGGGGGAAAAACCCGTAGATTCTTGGGGGACCTCCCTATACGCAAATAACAGGTGGGGTAAGAATCTTTCCCAGTCTCTGCAACCGTCCGTAAAGGTCCTCAACATTTGTTTGAGTGTCCCATTAAAGCGCTCACAGAGACCGTTAGTTTGGGGATGGTACGGGGAACTGAGCAGGGGTTTAATGTGGCACACTTTCCATAACTGCTGTGTGAGGACGGCCGTGAACTGGGTTCCTTGGTTGGATAGGATTTCTTTAGGGAACCCCACTCGAGTGAATATCTTAACCAAGGCATCGGCGACCGTCTCAGCTTCAATATTCGGCAGGGGTACTGCCTCGGGGTATCGGGTCCCATAGTCCACCACGGTAAGAATGTACTTCTTACCGGACGGGCTATGTCGCGCTAGGGGGCCTACAATGTCGACGGCGACCCTATAGAACGGTTCCCCAATGATCGGCATCGACATTAATTTAGCCTTTGGGCGATCTCCCCTCTTACCCACCCGTTGGCAAGTGTCACAGGTTCTGCAATAGTGTCGCACGTCCCGGTTAAACCCTGGCCAGAAGAAATTCTGGGTAATCCTATGGCCCGTGCGACGTACTCCTAAATGGCCAGCTAAGGGTATATTGTGAGCGATCCTCATGATTTCTTGCCTGTATTTTTTCGGTAGCACTAGTTGCTTCTGCGGGACGGGGTTTTTACCTGCTGCGGGCTCCTGGGGGATCCTATACAGTCTATCCCCCACCCACTCGTAGCTTTCCCCATCTGTCCCCAGTTCCCCTTTATCTGCCTTATCCCTATACTTTCGTAGCGTGACGTCTTCCCGCGTCTCCCTCCCAAAAGTCTCAGGGGTATCCCAGTCTAAGGGAGTCTGTCCTAAGGTCACAGTCGGAGGGTTAGCTCTTACCTGGGTCTCCGCGACTGGCGGGCCGATTCCAATAGCACGAGCCTGAGCCCGGGTGGTGACAGGGCAGGCTCCAGCAGGACCTTGAGGAGCAAAAGCGGACAACAGCGGGGCTAAGTCATTTCCCAAGAGTACTTCCGCGGGTAGCCCTTTCATCAGGCCCACATTCACTTGGCCAGCTCCCACCCCCCAATCCAAATGCACTCGGGCCGTGGGGAGGCGATGTACTGCACCCCCGGCCACTCTAACGGCCACCGTTTGTCCAGTATGTTCCTTTTCGGTTTGTCGGTGATGCTGCCGGTTATCTACGGCAGCCGCATATAGGGGATTGGCCTCGTGCAAAATCTCCCATTGCTCTTCCCCCAGGGGTTGGGCTTCAATGCAATGGGCCCCGGAGGTAAAGGGCCGGGTGTTCCCTTCAGCGGGCTTCCTCCAAGAAGCTTGTCGAGCTGGATCTAGTGGGCATTTGTCTCTCAGGTGGCCCACCTGTTGGCACCTATGACACCGCCGGCGGTCCGGGGCACTGGACTGGGCGAAGCGGGAGGGGGTGTTGTAGCTAGGTTGATTAGCGGAGGTGGTTGGAGTAGGGCCGACGGGGCGGCTTTCGACTCGGAGAGCTGCCTTTTGGACCGAGGGGTCGGGTTTGCGGGCGTCCGCATACTCGTCAGCCATCCGGGCGGCTTCGGGTAGGGTAAGTGGTCGCCTATCCCGAATCCACTCCCTGAGCTCCTTGTCCACCTTCTCAAAGAAATGCTCCAACAAAAACAATTGTAATACCTCCTCCGCGGTGGTAGCTTGGCACCCATCCATCCAGTGGCCAGCCGTGCGTTGCAGTCGGCAGGCCCATTCGGTGTAGGAGTCACCGGTTTGCTTTCGGGAGTCCCGGAAGCGTCTCCGATATGCTTCGGGGGTTACTGCATATCGGGACAGGAGGGCTTCCTTGACCAATCGATAATTTCCCACCTCATGGTCCGGGATTGCTCGGAAAGCATCATTGGCTCGTCCGGATAACTTGCCAGACAAAATTTTAACCCACTCCTCGGCAGGTACTTTATGTAGGGCACATTGACGCTCAAAATCCGCCAGGTATTGGTCAATCTCCCCCTCTGTTTCTACGAAATTTTTTAAAAGCGGCAAAGTGGACTTTCCTCTTTTCCTCGGGAGTTTGAAGAGTTCCAGCAATTGGACTGGCGCTGGTTGACGTCTGGCGCCGGTTGGCATCGACCGCTGCGATTACTTGGGTCACGATCCTAGGCGAGGGGTTTGGTCCGTAGTGAGCCAACCTTACCCTCACCTCGTGGTCGAATCGTTCATCTTCCGGGGTTCGGACCAAGGCGATCTCTGGTTCTGGGTTTGGTTCGACACCCAGTTCGCCATTCTGTTCCGCTAAGTCCAATGCGACCAATTCTGCCAAAATGTCTCTTTTCTTTTTGTTGCTAGCCGAACGACCACGGCTCTCCAACAAGTCTTTTAGGGTGGATCGTTTCAACCTTCCGTAGTAGGCCTCCATCCTGTTTGCTCTTGGTAGCTGTCCTTCTGGGGTGAAAGAACGATCCCGCCGCTGCCACCAATTGTAGCGCCACCCCGGTGTAGTAGGGGTTTACGCCGCTGAGAAGGTGTCCTTTCCCCCAAGCACGAAGTTAGCTAAAGCATAACAGGTTCCCCATAATTACGACATCCAAGTAATAGTCATCCCCTCCAAGCACGAGACGAGACTCTGTGTTGAGGGTCAAAGTAGGAATACCGTTTATTCTGTAACTCGGGCTTTTATGCCGTACAACAACTCCTCCCCGTATCCGGAGGAGATAATACATTTACAGTGGGAGTCACTCCCACTGTACCGAGCAGAATATTATACAATTATTACAAGTTTTAATAACACACATATTATGCAACAAAAATACAATGTGCTACGTGTATTAGGGAACGGAGATCTAAGGGAACAACATACGTGAAAATCCCCTAGATCGGTTGAGCCGTTCGCCAGATACACGTTTGCACCAATTACGCAGGAACTATACAATATAAACGAAAACTCTCTTTTGGATCCGGTGTCTCTATTTCGGTACTTTGGATCCGTCGACTAGCATGGACGTACGTTGTCGGTAAGGGCGGCATTCGTCGTGTGGAAAGTTCGGTCATTAGTCCATGCGGTCAAAATGGCCGCGACCCATTGTTCTCTCCACGTGGCGCTGTATACCGTACGGATCCACAAGTACCCGAAATCCACAATAATCCATATGCAACGGCAATTCTCCGAGATGGTATCTGTTACTCCCAAAAGGGGTCTGTCACACAGACACACACCCACCCACATTAACACATGTTTTTTAAATGTATTTTTAACACTTTTTTTTTTAATTTAACACCCCCCCCCCCAGCCTCCTTACCTTTGGGAATGCTGGGGAGGGGGGGTGTCTCTTCTTCCCTGGTGGTCCAGTGGCTGCTGGGCGATCGGGCGGCACTGCCTGGTGGGCGGCCGGCGAGGGAGCACTTCCCCTGAGCTGTCTGCTCAGCTCCCTCGCGCGCCTCAGAGTGAGGCTGGGAGCCGGAATATGACGTCATATTCCGGCTCCGCCTCCCAGCCTCACTCTGCGGCTGGCGAGGGAGCTGAGCAGACAGCTCAGGGGAAGTGCTCTCTCGCCGGCCGCCCACCAGCGCCGCCCGACCGCCCAGCAGCCCGCCGGCATGTCTGTTAGCCGCAAGGCTAACAAGACATTTGCCTTGGGCATTTGGGGGCAGCTTTTGTGCCGCCCCCTGGAAAATGCCGCCCAAGGCAAATGCCTTGTTTGCCTCGCGGCTAATACGCCCCTGCATACAGGATATGCTGTCACCACAACAGATGAAATTATTGAGTCATCACCTTTACCGTCAACAAAGTCTGCGCAAGAAGCTGAATTACAAGCCCTAACTTCAGCATGCAAGATCTCTGAAGGAAAGCGCGCCAATATCTACACAAATTCAAGATATGCACAGGGCGTGGCTCATGACTTCGGACTGATTTGGAAAACAAGATGGTTTCTTACCACTGCCGGTACACCAATCAAGCACAGTTCTGCAATCAAGGAGCTGATGGACGCCCTCCTACTTCCAGAAGAGCTGGCTGTTTTAAAGATAAAAGCACATGGGAAGTTGGACTCGGATGAAGCAAAGGGCAACCATCTGGCTGATCAGGCTGCAAAACAGGCTGCAAGAGAACCACAGGAAGTGGAAAGAAGAGTGTCTGGAAATGAAGAAACTCCCAGATTTACTCTGCAGACACTTCCAACTAATCTAAAAATCCTACGGGAACAGCAAGCTACAGTTGCCCCCGAGGAAATACAAAAATGGAAACAGAAAGGGGCAGTTCTAAAGGATGGAGTGTATTACTACAACCTCAGGTTCTGCCTCCCTAAAAGCTTGTACCCAGCAGTTGTTCAATGGGCACATGGTCCTGCACACTTATCAAAAGATCTGATGAATGCTCTTGTACAGAAGTACTATGAAGCTCCAGGGATTACTACACTAACCAATAATTACTGCAAGGCTTGTGCCATCTGTGCTAAGTGCAATCCTGGGAAGACAGCCAAAGTCCCGTTAAAACACTTGGCTAAACCCATGTATCCATTCCAAAGAATTCAGATAGACCACATCCAGATGCCAAAGAGTGGCAACTGTGAATATGCACTAGTAATAGTGGACATGTTCTCAGGCTGGCCAGAAGCCTACCCAGTGGTTAACATTACCGCCAAAACAACAGCACGGCATCTACTCACAGAAATTGTATGTAGATTTGGATTGCCGGAAGTTATTGAAAGCGACCAAAGCCCGGCCTTCACAGCATCAGTAACCAAAGAGATTTGGACTGCTCTAGGAGTGACTCTTGCTTTCCACACACCTTATCATCCACAAAGTAGTGGTAAAGTGGAGCGTATGAATGGTACCCTGAAAACTAGAATGTTAAAAATGTCACAAGAAACAAAAATGCCCTGGCCAGAAAGCTTGTCAATAGCCCTGTTCAGTGTCAGACATACACCCAGAGGAAAGCCCTCATTGTCCCCTTATGAGATTCTATTTGGGACTGCACCCAGGCTAGGTTGCTATTTTCCTCAACAACTACAGCTTCAAACTGATGTTTTGGTAGATTATGTAACTGAACTTGCAGGTGCTTTAAACAAAATCCATGCCCAAGTTTTCTCTTCAATTCCAGATCCTGATTCTGACACAGGCAACCACAGTCTGCTTCCTGGTGATTGGGTCCTAGTCAAAAAATTTGTGCAAAAACACACTCTGGAACCAAGATTTGACGGACCATTCCAAGTTCTCCTGATCACCACCACCTCTGTCAAGCTGGCTGGGAGGCCTGCAAAAAGATACCTGCCCCAGAAGAGGCCGACTCTGTACAACCATGTACTTCTGGTACATTATCCCCTTGATTGGCCTCCTTAAAGCCCAACAAGTGGCCATTACTAAAGATGCTAGTGGGTACACCTTCTGGTATAATTCATCATGTACCCGCGTAGCCACATTCACCTTTGATTACTGTGACATTGTAGATTGCCCATTTGCCAAGTCACAGATTCAAGCCATTTATAAAGATATACCACAAGCAAAAGACCCCTATGTTTGTGTAGTTGACAGACAATGGGGGCACAATTATAACCATTGGGGGGCTGCAGGATGGAATGCTGGGCCTGCCTGGGGTTACAAACCAAAAAGTGCCTTATCTAAGGTAGATGACCATGGTAGATCCCTCCTTCAAAGAATGACTTTAAGAAAGCCTGGAGGAGGTACACCTATGAAATTGATGTTAAATATTGAACATCCTGGCCCAGAGGATGCTGACCAATATGTAATGGGAATGTATTGGAAAAGAGGTTCCTATAACAAGTTAGGTCATTTCTATCTTAAAGATATGTGCCACTCTCCAGAGTGGCAAGGGGCTGATCATATGGTCCCAAATCCGCTGAAACCACATATCCAATTCTTTAAGGACATGATGGCCATTGCTAACCCCACCTTCGAAGATACTATGGCCGCAGAAACTGGCTTTAATGATATAAATTTGTGGCTAGAATGGATCAGATATAATGCCAATAAACATAATAGAACTGCATGTTATGTATGCGGTGGTGCCCGACCCCATCTTGGCACTGTTCCCTTAACTATCCCTGTGGAAATAGAGGATTGTTTCCTGGGTCTTTTTGCCAATCATTATGGTTCTAACCAGTCCCTCTGCAAAGCATGGACAGCAGAATACCCTCTTTTAGTTGGATGTGTCAAACCCCCAGATGGAGTTATGATTTACAAAGGTAATTACACTTGTTATACTAACTATGACAGAACTGGTAAGTTTGTGGGTAACTTCTCCAAAGGTTATTGTGCCACCTACAGAACTGTTCCTAAATACCTGTTACAGCATCATACTGTGGTGGAATCTCGGTAAAAATAAATTTAGTAGGCCGAGATTACCACGTGGCATGTGTACGTGCATATGCTGACGTATCGATCAGTTAGTTGCACGTGGCAAGATACGATCAGTAGTGTACGGAGCATGTGCAAGAATACAGGATGTAGTATTCCCCTCCTCCATTGTGCTGGACAAGCCATGCGGTCAAGCAGGAAGTTAATTCTTATTTGTATTGATTGGTCAAGAGAATGTGCGGGTGGAGCTTAATATGGGAGGAGTTATGTGCCTATATAAGGAGCCTGCACTATTGTCCGGGGCTCAGAACTTGTTGTATTTTGGTGAAATTAGTCCCTCTGAGTCCCGATCGGTGAACCGAATAAAGAATCCCTTCCTGAAGAAACCTGTGTCCATCTCTCTGTGCTTGGCTTCCGTCAGTTTCTCCGGTATCATTTGGTGCATTGGCCGGGAAGCTCATCGTTCAACGGTAGCTGAGAGGCAGAGGCGTGAGACGGTCTATCTTTGCCCACGTTCTCTACGGCTGCACCCCTGAACTTCTGCGTGGACCTCCCTTCGTCTCGGCGCCACTGGTCTGTTGTCCAGGAGATCATCGGCCTCTACGTAAGAAGTGCTGGGGTGTCCCCGTCGATGAGTGTGAACTCAGGTTCAGGAACGAGGAGGTAAGACGACTGCTGTTTTAGACGGCGGACCCACTAGGGGTATACCGATTGTGCGGTAGGCCCATAAGGGGTTTAAATCTGTGTATGGAATCTGCCCCCTCTGTCGGAGGGAAGGAGCGAAGGCGCACCGCTCAATCGAACGCTCTTTAGTAAGACCGTTTGATTTGGTTTGGAGTCAGGCGGGGTTCTGGTGTAAATAGCCCTAGCCGGACACTGGTGTCTTGTCTAGACTAGCGTTCTAGGGTGTACAATTCGTTCGCTAGGTCGGAGGGACCGGGAGACTAAGCAGACTCTGATGTACATTATCGTTTGCTAGATCTCAACCTATCTTGGCTAAGTGGGAAGGCGTGTAAATTTGGAACCCACTAGACTATTGATAGAGTAGAAAGACTAAAAGGGTTCTGTTGTAAATTCCTCCCTCTAGTTCGCTATATGTGGTGCTTGGGCAGTGTGGCTAACGAGAACGGATGTAGATAGTTTTAGGTAGTCCATCAAGGTACTGGCCAATAGTTTAGTTGGGATTGTATATGTGTTAAAGATTGTTAGTAAAGTGTATATCTTGTTAGATAGCGCGAGCTCAGCCGTCTAGCGAGAGTGTTAATAGTGTGTTGCTGTATCATAGTGCACGGTACCATAACCCTGTATATTTACTGACACTGTATATAAGTACTAATCATTGTCGTCTATTGCATGTTTAACACCATAACCACTAATAATTGTATTGTGACCTTAAATTGTGCTTTGACCTATGCTAACCGTACTGTAACCGCTATTTGTAAAAGACGATGTTACTGGGGTGTGTTATAGACGGGTAATTCATATATAGAGAATTATAGCGTGGGTGACTGTATAGTTTCGCCAAAGGGCATAATATTGATTATTTAGTGACTGGTGTAACAGCTGTGTGTGTACGGGAATTCCCTGAGTGTTTATTGTGTTATTGTGTACGTTTCACTTGATAACCGTACCACGTGGTGCTGTTGCCGGAAGAAACGGGTGTGACTGTTGAATAGAACGTGTGCATAGTATTCGTTGTCAACGACGCTCCATTGATAAGTATGGGCGCGTCGGAGTCGACGATTTTGGATCCCTTAGGTTGTATGGTAAAGAATTTTAAAAAAGGGATTTACAACATGTGATTTTGGGGATAAAATGTCCCCTGTACGTTTGGTCACTTTGTGCACTAGGGAGTGGCCTACTTTGGTTGCGGCATGGCCGCCACGTGGCAGTTTGGATCCAACTCTGGTACAGCGTGTACACGTGGCTGTATCAGGTAGGCCTGAACTTTACGGACAGTTTCCATATATTGATTGTTGGAGACAGGCCGTAAACGACTCGCCAAGATGGATTCGGATATGCCACGAGGAGCAGTGTCGCCTCATGGTGGCCAGGACTTGTTTGTCCACTAGGACTATGGTTAGGCCCATTTTGGACACGCCCCCTGAGTCCGAGATCCCTTTGCCGCCCCCTTACTTCCCTTTAGAAGGAAGTGATACGAGTACAGATGTGTTTCTAATAATGTTTTTATATGTGTATTTTTATATTCAGGAAGGTAGAGGTACCGACACTCCTAGCTGTGAGGTATGCATTAAGACTACAAGAACAGGTAACCATATTTCCCAGACCCTAATTTGGCATTCGCAATACGAGTGTAAAGGAGATGTATCAAGATGTAGATACTTAAATATAGAATATAGTGTGTGCCATTTAGGAGTAGGAGAACCTAAGTGCTTCAGTCCAGAGTATCAACCCCGTACAATTTGGTTGACTCTCAGGAATGGAGATCCTCAGGGGACCCTAATTAACAAAACGGTATTAGAATCCGTATATTCTTCAGGTGTTCTGCTATTTGATGCGTGTAAAGCGATATCAAGTGGTAGAAAGCCGTGGAATGTATGTGGGGATCTTAGATGGGAGAGAACGTATGGGTCTAACGATAAATATATTTGTCCCAGTAGTAAAAATAAGTATGTGAGTCCTAGATGCCCAAATAGAGATTATAACTTTTGCCCATATTGGTCTTGTGTGGGGTGGGCAACTTGGGGACAGACAGCAGACAAGGACATGATTGTGACTAAGTTGCCTACCAATCCATACTGAAAGTCTATGGAATGCAATCCAGTCCATATACTTATAAATAACCCCGACAAGTTCTTAGATAAATATGGTAATTTATTTGGGTTTCAAATATATGAGACGGGTTTAGACCCTGGGACAGTATTGTTTATAGGGATAGAGACTGATACGGTAACCTCCCAAACTCATCAGGTATACCATTCCTTCTATGAAGAAATGAGTATAGATAATAAGATCCCCCATAATGCTAAAAACCTGTTCATTGATTTAGCTGAAAGTATTGCCGGTAGTCTTAATGTTACCAACTGCTATGTGTGTGGAGGTACTAACATGGGAGACCAATGGCCTTGGGAAGCAAAGGAGGTAATGTCCGGTTCTGAGGCAGTTGAACAATTAATATCTCCACAAGCCGATTATCAGATGAGTGTTAGAGGTAAATCTGAGTGGAGATTAAAGACCTCCATCATAGGTTATGTTTGCATAGCGAGGAAAGGAATGATGTATAATACTTCTGTAGGAGAATTAACTTGGAAAGATGATGAATGGCCTCCCCAGCGTATTATAGATTACTATGGGCCAGCCACGTGGGCAGAGGATGGTACCTTTGGTTATAGAACCCCAATTTATATGCTCAACCGCATTATAAGGTTACAGGCGGTGGTTGAGATTATTACTAATGAGACCTCACAAGCGCTCAATCTTCTAGCGAAGCATAATACCAGGATGAGGACAGCAGTATACCAAAATAGATTAGCCTTGGATTACCTATTGGCAGTAGAGGGAGGTGTATGTGGGAAGTTTAACCTGAGCAATTGCTGTCTTCAAATAGATGACGAAGGGCAAGCAATAGCTGAGCTTACTAGCCATATGGTTAAACTGGCACATGTGCCTACTCAGGTATGGAAAGGGTACAATCCAAGTAGTTGGTTTGGTAGCTGGTATGAGCAGTTTGGAGGGCTTAAGGCATTGGTAGGTGGAGTCCTACTGATTTTAATGTTGTGTCTACTCCTGCCATGTCTTATACCCTTAGTAGTTAGGTCTGTGCAAAGCCTGATAGAAAATATAGCAGAGAGGAAGGCTGCTGCACAGATAATGGCAATTTATAAATATAAGGCTCTAGATCAGGGAGAACCAATGCAGGAAGATGAGTGTTGAAGATTCACCTCATAGACGAGTCTGGTCTGGTTCATGGTAACTTGCGGTGTATGCAAACCAAGGTTAAGTGATGCCTCAAGTAATTGTGAAATATCAAGAGGCATCAAAGGGGGGAATGTGGTGGAATCTCGGTAAAAATTAATTTAGTAGGCCGAGATTACCGCGTGGCATGTGTACGTGCATATGCTGACGTATCGATCAGTTAGTTGCACGTGGCAAGATACGATCAGTAGTGTACGGAGCATGTGCAAGAATACAGGATGTAGTATTCCCCTCCTCCATTGTGCTGGACAAGCCATGCGGTCAAGCAGGAAGTTAATTCTTATTTGTATTGATTGGTCAAGAGAATGTGCGGGTGGAGCTTAATATGGGAGGAGTTATGTGCCTATATAAGGAGCCTGCACTATTGTCCGGGGCTCAGAACTTGTTGTATTTTGGTGACATTAGTCCCTCTGAGTCCCGATCGGTGAACCGAATAAAGAATCTCTTCCTTCCTGAAGAAACCTGTGTCCATCTCTCTGTGCTTGGCTTCCGTCAGTTTCTCCGGTGTCAATACCAGGTCACTAGGGGATATTTACTGGTTATGTGGGGATTTACTGATAAGATCCAAGTTAGAGATTGAATGGTGGGGTGAATGTGCCCTAGCTAAAGTCATCATGCCCATTCACATTATTTCTGATAATCATTCCGACGCACCCGGTCCTCTACATACACCAGCCAGAGTCAAGCGTGAAACCCCAGTAAAGGGCAGTTTTGACCCACACATTTACATAGATGCCATTGGGATACCTAGGGGGGTACCTAATGAATTTAAAGTGAACTCCTCGTGCTAACAAGATGGTGCTGGAATCCGGAGGAGCATTTCATGACGACAGTAATGACATAAGATGGTACACCCAGTAGGGAGGGAATTTAACTAACCACTTAACACCTAAACCAATTAATAATGTTTACTTGTTGTTATCTTGAATTTCTTTAGTGATGTAATAATGCCTTTATAAGGGTCTGTGCACCCACTTTTTAACACATGCCATTAAATTTCCTGAAGTTCTTTCATTAACCTGAACCTCGTGTCTCAGTGTGAATTTACTTCTGCGTGCACGCAACTTTATTATTTCTAATTTGGACAGGAGCAAATAGCCATTCAAACTTATTGGTTGCGCCAAAGTTAAAAAATAACCAGTAAAAACTATACAACAATAAAAATAATAATAATAATAAAAATAAGTTCCAATGTGTGTCAGAAGGTCAAATGGTTTTAGTCTCTAATTCCGCTGTGGGGGTGACTTCTCTTGTTGTAATGGTTCACACCGTCTCGTGATATGGAAGACACAAGAAGAGAGGACCAATCGTGCGGAGTGTATTACAGTAAACGTAGTAGTATTAAATCTTATGTATTACACTCACATTTAGATGAGCTATAGCCAGCTCTGGGTTTGTAGGCATATAGCGGAATAATCCCCGCTTGCAGGATGTGTTGGTGCTTGTCCTCCAGGGGTTTGGTCCAACTTGCAGGAGAAGAAGATAAAAACAGCAGATAGTGCTCTCTGATGGTATTTTTGGGTGATGAATAAAATAAGATAAAATATACTCACAAAAGAAGTGCAGGTCTCACTGCACTTTTTGGATAGCGTTAGTGGTATAATCCCCACTTCAGGATATATAGTATAAAAATGCCAGGAAAGATAGTAGAAATTATAGTTGTGTATAAAAAATGATAATGGTGCATATATCTAACCAAAAAGTCATTTATTATTTAAAACACAATATAAAATAACCATAACGCGTTTCACCGCTGGGGCTTTATCAAAATGGTATAACATATATCCTGGCACATGAATAGTTTATATAGGTACACTAGTACTTTAAAAAAATGGCGCCAAAATGACATCATAGTTAGGTGGCCAATCAGAATCATACACTGTACATTTAGAAACAGATTTAAAATTGAGTTTAAAATTTTAAACCAAAGGAGTGTATCTTTAATAAAACGTTTGTTTTAATCATATCCGATCGTTATTTTTTAAAAACGAGGTTTAGAACTTCATAAGATTAAAGTTATAAAAATCGCACGTCACGTGACCCGCACAGCACCATGGGTAATGTAGTGCGTCGGTCACGTGATCGGCTTCTGCAGAGTGGGGAGGTCTTGTAGGCAATGCTGACGTCCAATGAGTGGGCGGCACCTATTGCATGAGGGGCGGATTGTGAAACAACACGTGACCCGCGGCCAATAGGAGGATGGCACGCGGGTCACGTGATCGGCAGATCGGCGAAAGGGCGCATGGGAAATGTAGTTTAGCGCGCCCTTTCGTTAATAAATCAGTATAGACTGATAATATTCAGAAAATACATAATTAAATATGTTTAAAAGTTGGTTAAGGAGGTAAATAAATGAATGATTAGATGAATTAGTTAAGTATAACATATACTGGCTAATTCTAAATAAATGAATGGGTGAATTAATCAAGTATGAATGGTACTAGCTGATTAGGCATATCAAATATGACATTTGATGTAATAGTGCAAATAGGGAAAATAAAATGAGTATATAGACATCACATAAATAAACTTATTAAAACCAAAAAGCAATAGAGATATTTTTAGACACTTATATGTAATAAATAAATAAAAAAAATAGAATAATTAAGATGAAATAAAATAAAATAAAATAAAATAAAACAATGAGACACATCGCCCCAGACTGACTGCATAAAACATACATAATAAAATGACATTTATTAAAAAACCAATCATATTATTATAAAAAAATTAAATAAATCAAAGTCAGCGTTTAAGCCTTGGGGGGTTAGAGTTTGTAGATTGAACACCCACTCCATTTCTGATCTCCCTAAGATATTTTTTATGTTGCCCCCTCTCCAGGGCAATTTACATTTTTTGATACCTATACATTTTAAAAATTTGGGATCCCGATTATGTTTAATAAAGTGCTTAGACACAGAGTGATTAGGGTATCCGTTTTTTATATTCCGGCAATGTTCTGCTAATCTGGTTTTTAGACATCTGGTGGTCATACCTACATATTGGAGGCCACATGGGCACTCCAATAGATAGATGACGTTGGTGGTGTTACATCCAATAAAATCTTTAATGGTATAGTTTTTGTTGGTGATATTGGATTTAAAATTAGTAACTTTACAGTGTGTGGAGGGAGCAGTGCTCTTACACACAATGCATCTTTTGCATTTGTAAAATCCTGTAGCTCCATCTAAAAAGGTGTGTGGTGGATTTTTTATTTCCTTAGTATAGTTATCAGTTAAAATGGATCTAAAATTTGGTGCACCTCTAAAAACTATTTTAGGTTGTATTGGTAAGATTTCTTTCAGGAGATCGTCCTGTCTTAAAAGATGCCAGTGTTTTTTGATTGTTTTTTTGATAAAACCATTTTTGTTATTATAATTAAAAATTATAGGAAGGGTGGGGGCTTCCGTGTTGTTTTTATCCTTATAGGTAAGGAGGCTCTCTCTAGGTTTTTCTTTCACTGATAATATAGTGTTATCCAGTTTTGTGGGTGAATAGTTTTTTTCTATAAATTGTTTTTTTAAAACCAATGATTGTTCGTTAAAATCATTAATGTGGGAACAATTTCGACGTATTCGTAAAAACTGACTTTTCGGTGCACTCTCCAGCCATGGCTTGTAGTGACAACTGGTGTGGTCAATTGCAGTGTTAGTGCATACTTTTTTAAAAAATGTTTTAGTGTGTATTGTACCTTCTTTGATAAAAATACTTAGATCTAAAAAATTAATTATCTCTTTACTATATTCACATGTTAAAACTATCTCTTTGTCGTTGGAATTAAGGTGTGATATAAAAGAGTTAAGTGAGTCCTCCGGGCCCTTCCATATAAAAAACAAATCATCAATATATCTAAAATAGGAGACCAGGTTATGCTCCCAGGCATGCCGTCCCCAGATGGCGCTGGATTCCCAGTCAGCCATAAAGAGGTTGGCATAACTGGGAGCAAACCTAGTCCCCATAGCTGTTCCCCTTTTTTGAAGATAAAAAGAGTCATAAAACCAAAAGTAATTGTTAGTTAAAATGATGTCTATACCTTCTACAATAAAATTGATCTGAGAGTCTGGAATTCTTTTTTCGTTAGATAGTATTGTTTTGACAGCATTGCATCCAAGTTGGTGGGGGATGATGGTATACAGGGAGGTGACATCACATGTAACGAGTGTAAAATCTGGTTCCCAACAAAAACCATTTAAAAATCTCAGTAGTGACATTGAATCCTTCAAATAAGATTTCATAAGTTTTACCGCTGGTTGTAGTAGGGTATCTATATATTGGAACAAATTACATAACGGAGAGTTGATCCCGGACACAATGGGTCTGCCGGGGGGGTGTTGAGCGTCTTTGTGTATTTTTGGTAAAAAATAAATTACTGGGATTTTAGGATTTTTTACAAACAGGTAATCAAATTCTTTTTTGTTCAGAATATTTTCATCTAGTCCTTTTTGTAGAAAGGTAATTATTTTTTGCTGTATGGATGATGTGGGATCCCTAGATAATTTCTCATATATAGCAGTATCGTTTAGTTGTTTATAGGCTTCATTAATATACATTGAACTCGATTGGATAACTAGACCCCCACCCTTGTCAGCAGGTTTGATAACAATTTCTTTGTCTTGTTGCAATTGTTTGATAGCTCTCTTTTCTAGTGCATTTAGGTTCTGTGCATCATATTTATTGTATTTAATTTTATTAAAATCTCTTAGCACTGATTTCTCAAACATCACTAGTGGGGCTGATTTAAAATGATAGGGATAAAAAGTAGATTTTGGTTTGAGGTCCGTGTTAATGTAAGCAGATTGCTCGGTGGAGGTAGGGGGAGGGAGGGATGACGGGGGAGGGGGATTGGTTTCTGGGTTATGCGCATTAAAAAATCTCTTCAGTGTAGCTTTACGTACGAATTTATTGACATCTAAAAATGCTTCAAAGGGTTTAAAAGAATTTGTTGGGGCATATTTTAGTCCTTTGCTTAAAACTGAAATCTGTGCTGCATTTAAAACTTTTTGTGATAAATTAAAAATGCCAGCATCTGATTCTTTCGGAGCGGTTTTTATCTTTCTAATCTCTCTTTTTTGTTGTCTTCTACCGCTCCGTTTGCCTCTGGGCTTAGGGTTCTTTTCTTTGCCCTTATTGGGTATGGTGTATTTGCAAAAGTGTTGGGGTGTGTCTGAATCTCTAAAAAATGATCCTCATTTTCAATTTCGGAGTCAATAGATAATAATTGGTACCTATTGGTATGTGTAATGGGGGTTTCACTGTGATTTTTATAGTAGTGGCTAGGCCTTTGGGTTTTCGGTGAGTGTTTGTAAGTATCGGGACTCCGTGCATTGTAATAATTGGAACGGGAATCGTGGTGCATAGACGTGTAGTAAGGAGTTCTTCGTGGTTTGAATGTGGCTGATCGATGGTATGAGGATGTGGGTGCATGATTCGGGTTGAAATTCCTATAATAAGGCCTCGGTTTGTGGGGGGAATGGTGAGGGGGTGGGTGAGTGGGGTGATTGGAGTTTTTAGTGACATATGGGGATTCGTGACGTGTATTTGGTGCTGGTTGTCTTTGGTATTTGTGTGGCTCTGTTCTCATATTGAGAGATTGATTTTCTGATGTGTACTTTCTATTTAGATGGTATGTCCTCACCTGTCGGTTGGCATAATCCTGTTTGTCTCTTATATATTTTTTTACTTTAATGTGTTTTGTATCTGTTTCTATCTTTTCAATTTTACTCTGAATTAAGACTGAGTTTTCTTGGTATACATTACTTTCTGTATAGGGCATAAGTTTGTCTCTCAGGTCATTAATTTCTCTGTCTAGATTTTGAAGCTTTTGGCTTTTTTTCTTGATTAGGGTTTCCATAAGACCAAATGTACACGTTTCTAATTTACCATTCCACTCATTCATAAATTCTAGATCATCCTGGTCTGAGGTAGGTAATTTCATAAGTCTCAGGCCACGGGGTGTTATGTGTTCATCAATATATTTTTTAAAAGTGGCAATCTCCCATTTAAGTTTAATTTCAGTCGTTAAGGCTCTTTCTAATTTAATAAATAATTCCTGTTGAGTAAAGGTGGGAGGTTTAATATAGATAGGGCTACTTGGCTGGGTGGAAAAGACATTTTCTATATCAATAGAATACTTATTTCTATAATCAAAAATAGACATATTAAAAGCAGCTAAAACCAGAGGGGTATGATAAAATACAGTAAAAGAAAAAGGGGTGTAGGTTAGCGCTAATAATACATTGGACAGGCAGCGACCTTATAGAGGGTAACCCTCTAACCCTCTATACAAGGAATACAAGGTAGAAAACAGAGAAAGGTTGCGCCAAAGTTAAAAAATAACCAGTAAAAACTATACAACAATAAAAATAATAATAATAATAAAAATAAGTTCCAATGTGTGTCAGAAGGTCAAATGGTTTTAGTCTCTAATTCCGCTGTGGGGGTGACTTCTCTTGTTGTAATGGTTCACACCGTCTCGTGATATGGAAGACACAAGAAGAGAGGACCAATCGTGCGGAGTGTATTACAGTAAACGTAGTAGTATTAAATCTTATGTATTACACTCACATTTAGATGAGCTATAGCCAGCTCTGGGTTTGTAGGCATATAGCGGAATAATCCCCGCTTGCAGGATGTGTTGGTGCTTGTCCTCCAGGGGTTTGGTCCAACTTGCAGGAGAAGAAGATAAAAACAGCAGATAGTGCTCTCTGATGGTATTTTTGGGTGATGAATAAAATAAGATAAAATATACTCACAAAAGAAGTGCAGGTCTCACTGCACTTTTTGGATAGCGTTAGTGGTATAATCCCCACTTCAGGATATATAGTATAAAAATGCCAGGAAAGATAGTAGAAATTATAGTTGTGTATAAAAAATGATAATGGTGCATATATCTAACCAAAAAGTCATTTATTATTTAAAACACAATATAAAATAACCATAACGCGTTTCACCGCTGGGGCTTTATCAAAATGGTATAACATATATCCTGGCACATGAATAGTTTATATAGGTACACTAGTACTTGGCGCCAAAATGGCGCCAAAATGACATCATAGTTAGGTGGCCAATCAGAATCATACACTGTACATTTAGAAACAGATTTAAAATTGAGTTTAAAATTTTAAACCAAAGGAGTGTATCTTTAATAAAACGTTTGTTTTAATCATATCCGATTGTTATTTTTTAAAAACGAGGTTTAGAACTTCATAAGATTAAAGTTATAAAAATCCGCCCCTCATGCAATAGGTGCCGCCCACTCATTGGACGTCAGCATTGCCTACAAGACCTCCCCACTCTGCAGAAGCCGATCACGTGACCGACGCACTACATTACCCATGGTGCTGTGCGGGTCACGTGACGTGCAATTTTTATAACTTTAATCTTATGAAGTTCTAAACCTCGTTTTTAAAAAATAACGATCGGATATGATTAAAACAAACGTTTTATTAAAGATACACTCCTTTGGTTTAAAATTTTAAACTCAATTTTAAATCTGTTTCTAAATGTACAGTGTATGATTCTGATTGGCCACCTAACTATGATGTCATTTTGGCGCCATTTTTTTAAAGTACTAGTGTACCTATATAAACTATTCATGTGCCAGGATATATGTTATACCATTTTGATAAAGCCCCAGCGGTGAAACGCGTTATGGTTATTTTATATTGTGTTTTAAATAATAAATGACTTTTTGGTTAGATATATGCACCATTATCATTTTTTATACACAACTATAATTTCTACTATCTTTCCTGGCATTTTTATACTATATATCCTGAAGTGGGGATTATACCACTAACGCTATCCAAAAAGTGCAGTGAGACCTGCACTTCTTTTGTGAGTATATTTTATCTTATTTTATTCATCACCCAAAAATACCATCAGAGAGCACTATCTGCTGTTTTTATCTTCTTCTCCTGCAAGTTGGATCAAACCCCTGGAGGACAAGCACCAACACATCCTGCAAGCGGGGATTATTCCGCTATATGCCTACAAACCCAGAGCTGGCTATAGCTCATCTAAATGTGAGTGTAATACATAAGATTTAATACTACTACGTTTACTGTAATACACTCCGCACGATTGGTCCTCTCTTCTTGTGTCTTCCATATCACGAGACGGTGTGAACCATTACAACAAGAGAAGTCACCCCCACAGCGGAATTAGAGACTAAAACCATTTGACCTTCTGACACACATTGGAACTTATTTTTATTATTATTATTATTTTTATTGTTGTATAGTTTTTACTGGTTATTTTTTAACTTTGGCGCAACCTTTCTCTGTTTTCTACCTTGTATTCCTTGTATAGAGGGTTAGAGGGTTACCCTCTATAAGGTCGCTGCCTGTCCAATATATTATTAGCGCTAACCTACACCCCTTTTTCTTTTACTGTATTTTATCATACCCCTCTGGTTTTAGCTGCTTTTAATATGTCTATTTTTGATTATAGAAATAAGTATTCTATTGATATAGAAAATGTCTTTTCCACCCAGCCAAGTAGCCCTATCTATATTAGACCTCCCACCTTTACTCAACAGGAATTATTTATTAAATTAGAAAGAGCCTTAACGACTGAAATTAAACTTAAATGGGAGATTGCCACTTTTAAAAAATATATTGATGAACACATAACACCCCGTGGCCTGAGACTTATGAAATTACCTACCTCAGACCAGGATGATCTAGAATTTATGAATGAGTGGAATGGTAAATTAGAAACGTGTACATTTGGTCTTATGGAAACCCTAATCAAGAAAAAAAGCCAAAAGCTTCAAAATCTAGACAGAGAAATTAATGACCTGAGAGACAAACTTATGCCCTATACAGAAAGTAACGTATACCAACAAAACTCAGTCTTAATTCAGAGTAAAATTGAAAAGATAGAAACAGATACAAAACACATTAAAGTAAAAAAATATATAAGAGACAAACAGGATTATGCCAACCGACAGGTGAGGACATACCATCTAAATAGAAAGTACACATCAGAAAATCAATCTCTCAATATGAGAACAGAGCCACACAAATACCAAAGACAACCAGCACCAAATACACGTCACGAATCCCCATATGTCACTAAAAACTCCAATCACCCCACTCACCCACCCCCTCACCATTCCCCCCACAAACCGAGGCCTTATTATAGGAATTTCAACCCGAATCATGCACCCACATCCTCATACCATCGATCAGCCACATTCAAACCACGAAGAACTCCTTACTACACGTCTATGCACCACGATTCCCGTTCCAATTATTACAATGCACGGAGTCCCGATACTTACAAACACTCACCGAAAACCCAAAGGCCTAGCCACTACTATAAAAATCACAGTGAAACCCCCATTACACATACCAATAGGTACCAATTATTATCTATTGACTCCGAAATTGAAAATGAGGATCATTTTTTAGAGATTCAGACACACCCCAACACTTTTGCAAATACACCATACCCAATAAGGGCAAAGAAAAGAACCCTAAGCCCAGAGGCAAACGGAGCGGTAGAAGACAACAAAAAAGAGAGATTAGAAAGATAAAAACCGCTCCGAAAGAATCAGATGCTGGCATTTTTAATTTATCACAAAAAGTTTTAAATGCAGCACAGATTTCAGTTTTAAGCAAAGGACTAAAATATGCCCCAACAAATTCTTTTAAACCCTTTGAAGCATTTTTAGATGTCAATAAATTCGTACGTAAAGCTACACTTAAGAGATTTTTTAATGCGCATAACCCAGAAACCAATCCCCCTCCCCCGTCATCCCTCCCTCCCCCTACCTCCACCGAGCAATCTGCTTACATTAACACGGACCTCAAACCAAAATCTACTTTTTATCCCTATCATTTTAAATCAGCCCCACTAGTGATGTTTGAGAAATCAGTGCTAAGAGATTTTAATAAAATTAAATACAATAAATATGATGCACAGAACCTAAATGCACTAGAAAAGAGAGCTATCAAACAATTGCAACAAGACAAAGAAATTGTTATCAAAACTGCTGACAAGGGTGGGGGTCTAGTTATCCAATCGAGTTCAATGTATATTAATGAAGCCTATAAACAACTAAACGATACTGCTATATATGAGAAATTATCTAGGGATCCCACATCATCCATACAGCAAAAAATAATTACCTTTCTACAAAAAGGACTAGATGAAAATATTCTGAACAAAAAAGAATTTGATTACCTGTTTGTAAAAAATCCTAAAATCCCAGTAATTTATTTTTTACCAAAAATACACAAAGACGCTCAACACCCCCCCGGCAGACCCATTGTGTCCGGGATCAACTCTCCGTTATGTAATTTGTCCCAATATATAGATACCCTACTACAACCAGCGGTAAAACTTATGAAATCTTATTTGAAGGATTCAATGTCACTACTGAGATTTTTAAATGGTTTTTGTTGGGAACCAGATTTTACACTCGTTACATGTGATGTCACCTCCCTGTATACCATCATCCCCCACCAACTTGGATGCAATGCTGTCAAAACAATACTATCTAACGAAAAAAGAATTCCAGACTCTCAGATCAATTTTATTGTAGAAGGTATAGACATCATTTTAACTAACAATTACTTTTGGTTTTATGACTCTTTTTATCTTCAAAAAAGGGGAACAGCTATGGGGACTAGGTTTGCTCCCAGTTATGCCAACCTCTTTATGGCTGACTGGGAATCCAGCGCCATCTGGGGACGGCATGCCTGGGAGCATAACCTGGTCTCCTATTTTAGATATATTGATGATTTGTTTTTTATATGGAAGGGCCCGGAGGACTCACTTAACTCTTTTATATCACACCTTAATTCCAACGACAAAGGGATAGTTTTAACATGTGAATATAGTAAAGAGATAATTAATTTTTTAGATCTAAGTATTTTTATCAAAGAAGGTACAATACACACTAAAACATTTTTTAAAAAAGTATGCACTAACACTGCAATTGACCACACCAGTTGTCACTACAAGCCATGGCTGGAGAGTGCACCGAAAAGTCAGTTTTTACGAATACGTCGAAATTGTTCCCACATTAATGATTTTAACGAACAATCATTGGTTTTAAAAAAACAATTTATAGAAAAAAACTATTCACCCACAAAACTGGATAACACTATATTATCAGTGAAAGAAAAACCTAGAGAGAGCCTCCTTACCTATAAGGATAAAAACAACACGGAAGCCCCCACCCTTCCTATAATTTTTAATTATAATAACAAAAATGGTTTTATCAAAAAAACAATCAAAAAACACTGGCATCTTTTAAGACAGGACGATCTCCTGAAAGAAATCTTACCAATACAACCTAAAATTGTTTTTAGAGGTGCACCAAATTTTAGATCCATTTTAACTGATAACTATACTAAGGAAATAAAAAATCCACCACACACCTTTTTAGATGGAGCTACAGGATTTTACAAATGCAAAAGATGCATTGTGTGTAAGAGCACTGCTCCCTCCACACACTGTAAAGTTACTAATTTTAAATCCAATATCACCAACAAAAACTATACCATTAAAGATTTTATTGGATGTAACACCACCAACGTCATCTATCTATTGGAGTGCCCATGTGGCCTCCAATATGTAGGTATGACCACCAGATGTCTAAAAACCAGATTAGCAGAACATTGCCGGAATATAAAAAACGGATACCCTAATCACTCTGTGTCTAAGCACTTTATTAAACATAATCGGGATCCCAAATTTTTAAAATGTATAGGTATCAAAAAATGTAAATTGCCCTGGAGAGGGGGCAACATAAAAAAATTTCTTAGGGAGATCAGAAATGGAGTGGGTGTTCAATCTACAAACTCTAACCCCCCAAGGCTTAAACGCTGACTTTGATTTATTTAATTTTTTATAATAATATGATTGGTTTTTTAATAAATGTCATTTTATTATGTATGGTTTTATGCAGTCAGTCTGGGGCTATCCAATTCATAGCTGTCACCTACGGCATTATAGTCTGGGATACCCCCAGCCTGACTGCATTATCTCTTATATGTTCATCATTAATATATATACCATTAATATATATGCTCAAATGTGTATATGCACCTTAATGAAAGCCTAAAATGTAGAGCTTCCACTACTAGTTACTCTTTAAGATGTGTCTCATTGTTTTATTTTATTTTATTTTATTTCATCTTAATTATTCTATTTTTTTATTTATTTATTACATATAAGTGTCTAAAAATATCTCTATTGCTTTTTGGTTTTAATAAGTTTATTTATGTGATGTCTATATACTCATTTTATTTTCCCTATTTGCACTATTACATCAAATGTCATATTTGATATGCCTAATCAGCTAGTACCATTCATACTTGATTAATTCACCCATTCATTTATTTAGAATTAGCCAGTATATGTTATACTTAACTAATTCATCTAATCATTCATTTATTTACCTCCTTAACCAACTTTTAAACATATTTAATTATGTATTTTCTGAATATTATCAGTCTATACTGATTTATTAACGAAAGGGCGCGCTAAACTACATTTCCCATGCGCCCTTTCGCCGATCTGCCGATCACGTGACCCGCGTGCCATCCTCCTATTGGCCGCGGGTCACGTGTTGTTTCACAATCCGCCCCTCATGCAATAGGTGCCGCCCACTCATTGGACGTCAGCATTGCCTACAAGACCTCCCCACTCTGCAGAAGCCGATCACGTGACCGACGCACTACATTACCCATGGTGCTGTGCGGGTCACGTGACGTGCGGTTTTTATAACTTTAATCTTATGAAGTTCTAAACCTCGTTTTTAAAAAATAACGATCGGATATGATTAAAACAAACGTTTTATTAAAGATACACTCCTTTGGTTTAAAATTTTAAACTCAATTTTAAATCTGTTTCTAAATGTACAGTGTATGATTCTGATTGGCCACCTAACTATGATGTCATTTTGGCGCCATTTTTTTAAAGTACTAGTGTACCTATATAAACTATTCATGTGCCAGGATATATGTTATACCATTTTGATAAAGCCCCAGCGGTGAAACGCGTTATGGTTATTTTATATTGTGTTTTAAATAATAAATGACTTTTTGGTTAGATATATGCACCATTATCATTTTTTATACACAACTATAATTTCTACTATCTTTCCTGGCATTTTTATACTATATATCCTGAAGTGGGGATTATACCACTAACGCTATCCAAAAAGTGCAGTGAGACCTGCACTTCTTTTGTGAGTATATTTTATCTTATTTTATTCATCACCCAAAAATACCATCAGAGAGCACTATCTGCTGTTTTTATCTTCTTCTCCTGCAAGTTGGACCAAACCCCTGGAGGACAAGCACCAACACATCCTGCAAGCGGGGATTATTCCGCTATATGCCTACAAACCCAGAGCTGGCTATAGCTCATCTAAATGTGAGTGTAATACATAAGATTTAATACTACTACGTTTACTGTAATACACTCCGCACGATTGGTCCTCTCTTCTTGTGTCTTCCATATCACGAGACGGTGTGAACCATTACAACAAGAGAAGTCACCCCCACAGCGGAATTAGAGACTAAAACCATTTGACCTTCTGACACACATTGGAACTTATTTTTATTATTATTTTTTTATTATTATTATTATTTTTATTGTTGTATAGTTTTTACTGGTTATTTTTTAACTTTGGCGCAACCTTTCTCTGTTTTCTACCTTGTATTCCTTGTATAGAGGGTTAGAGGGTTACCCTCTATAAGGTCGCTGCCTGTCCAATATATTATTAGCGCTAACCTACACCCCTTTTTCATTCAAACTTATTGGTTTGCATAAAAGAATCCACTACAATAGCAGTTAGTTGTCTGCAAGCGTCTGGGTGTCAGGCCTTCAGCGTGTACTCTGCCAACCTCTGCAAGTGCACTTTGCCACTAATATCTGGGGTCACAATAGCGTGCCTTTAAAAAGAAAAAAAGTTTTTCACTGTAAGCTAATAGCAGTCAGTGTCCTTAAAGCGGGTGTCAGGCCTTCAGCGTGTACTCTGCCAACCTCTGCAAGTGCACTTTGCCACTCATATCTGGTGTCACTATAGCGTGCCTTTAAAAAGAAAAAACGTTTTTCACTGTAAGCTAATAGCAGTTAGTTGTCTGCAAGCTTCTGGGTGTCAGGCCTTCAGCGTGTACTCTGCCAACCTCTGCAAGTGAACTTTGCCACTCATATCTGGTTTCACTATAGCGTGCCTTTAAAAAGAAAAAATGTTTCACTGTAAGCTAATAGCAGTCAGTGACCTTAAAGCGGGTGTCAGGCCTTCAGCGTATACTTTGCCAACCTCTGCAAGTGCACTTTGCCACTCATATCTGGTGTCACTATAGCGTGCCTTTAAAAAGAAAAACGTTTTTCACTGTAAGCTAATAGCAGTCAGTGTCCTTCAAGCGGGTGTCAGGCCTTCAGCATGTACTCTGCCAACCTCTGCAAGTGCACATTGCCACTCATATCTGGTGTCACTATAGCGTGCATTTAAAACCATTAAACTTTTTCCACTGTTATAGATTGAATAGCAGTTAGTTGTCTTCAAGCGGGTGTCAGGCCTACAGCGTGTACTCTGCCAACCTCTGCCAGTGCACATTGCCACCCATATCTGGTCTCACAGTAGCTTGCACGCATAGTACCACTAATCCAAAAAAAATGACAGGCAGAGGCAGGTCACCCCGCAGGGGCCATCGTGGTCGTGGTGCTGTGATTCCCTTTTGCCCTAGAATAATGCCCAGTTTTCAGAGGCCACGTACCCTGAACTTGAAAAGTTCTGAGGACATAGTTGACTGGCTAACACAGGACACCCAATCTTTTACAGCTTCCACTCGGAACCTTGACGCACCATCCTCCTCCAGCTTAGCTTCGGGCACCTCTCAAGATACCACTCACCCGCCTGCCGCCACCACCAACACTAGCACCACAGCCGCTTCACTTGGTATGTCAGAGGAATTATTTACACATCCGTTTGAAGAAATGAGTGATGCGCAACCATTATTGCCAGATAACAGGGATATGTCTCAGGCAGGCAGCATTACACACATGGACGTACGGTGTGATGATGATGATGATGTTGTACCCGCTGCTGCTTCCTTTGCTGAGTTGTTGATACAAGTGAAGCGGTTGATGATGACGATGCGTCCATGGATGTCACGTGGATGCCCGCTCGGCAAGAAGAAGAACAGGGCGAAAGTTCAGATGGGTTGACAGAGAGGAGGAGACGAGTTGGAAGCAGCGGGAGGTCGTCGCAAGGAGCTAGTGGCACAGTCAGACAGCATGCATCGGCACCCGGGGTCAGCCCGACAGCACACCAATCAACGCATGTTGTGTCCACCACCAGAATGCCATCATTGCAGAGCTCAGCAGTGTGGCATTTTTTTTGTGTGTCTGCCTCTGACAACAGCGATGCCATTTGCAACCTGTGCCAAAAGAAACTGAGTCGTGGGAAGTCCAACACCCACCTAGGTACAACTGCTTTGCGTAGGCACATGATCGCACATCACAAACGCCTGATTGAGCGTAAGAAGCCAATGTCAGAAAGTCACCCCCTTGCCCAGCATCTGACAGCTGGCTTGTCTGAACTATTAGCCTGCCAGCTTTTACCATACAAGCTGGTGGAGTCTGAGGTGTTCAAAAAATTTGTGGCTATTGGGATACCGCAGTGGAAGGTACCCGCCCGAATTTTCTTTGCACAAAAGGCAATCCCAAACCTGTACTCAATTGTGCAAAAGGAAGTAATGGCATGTCTGGCACACAGTGTTGGGGCAAGGGTCCATCTGACCACTGATACCTGGTCTGCAAAGCATGGTCAGGGCAGGTATATCACCTACACTGCGCATTGGGTAAACCTGCTGACAGCTGCCAAGCATGGAATGCGTGGCTCTGCAGAGGAGTTGGTGACACCGCCATGACTTGCAGGCAGGCCTGCTGCCACCTCCTCTACTCCTCCTACTCCATCCTCTTCCATAACCTCCTCGGCTGAGTCCTCTTCTGCTGCTGTGTCTTGCTCCACATCAACGGCACCCCCCAGCTCCCCAGGTACTATTCCACATCCCGGATACGGCAGTGTCACGCCGTCTTGGGCTTGACTTGCTTGAAAGCAGAGAGTCACACCGGACAAGCACTCCTGTCCGCCCTGAACGCCCAGGTGGAAAAGTGGCTGACTCCGCAGCAACTGGATATCAGCAAAGTGGTTTGTGACAACGGAACAAATTTGTTGGCGGCATTGAAGTTGGGCAAGTTGACACATATGCCGTGCATGGCACATGTGTGTAATCTGATCGCACAACGCTTTGTGCATAAGTACACAGGCTTACAGGATGTCCTGAAGCAGGCCATTTCAGGCGTTCCTACACGGCCATGGCGCACTTTGCAGATATCCAGCGGTGAAACAACATGCCACTGAGGCGCTTGATTTGCGACAGCCCGACGCGTTGGAATTCAACACTTCTAATGTTCAACCGCCTGCTCCAACAATAAAAAGCCGTTAATGAATATTTGTATGACCGGGGTGCTAGGACAGCCTCTGGGGAGCTGGGATTTTTTTTGCCACGTTACTGGACGCTCATGCGCAATGCCTGTAGGCTCATGCGTCCTTTTGAGGAGGTGACAAACCTAGTCAGTCGCACCGAAGGCACCATCAGCGACATCATACAATTTGTTTTCTTCCTCGAGCGTGCCCTGCGAAGAGTGCTGGATCAGGCCGTAGATGAGCGTGAAGAGGAAGAGGAAGAGTTGTGGTCACCATCACCACCAGAAACAGCCTTATCAGCATTGCTTGCTGGACCTGCGGCAACGCTGGAAGAGGATTGTGAAGAAGAGGAGTCAGAGGAGGAATGTGGCTTTGAGGAGGAGGAGGAGGAAGACCAACCACAACAGGCATCCCAGGGTGCTCGTTGTCACCTATCTGGTACCCGTGGTGTTGTACGTGGCTGGGGGGAAGAACATACCTTCATTGAGATCACTGAGGAGGAGGAACGGGAAATGAGTAGCTCGGCATCCAACCTTGTGCAAATGGGGTCTTTCATGCTGTCGTGCCTGTTGAGGGACCCTCGTATAAAAAGGCTGAAGGAGAACGACCTGTACTGGGTGTCCACGCTACTAGACCCCCGGTATAAGCAGAAAGTGGCTGAAATGTTAGCAAATTACAACAAGTCGGAAAGGATGCAGCATTTGCAAAATAAATTAAAAAGTATGCTTTTAAAAAGTATGTCACAGCACAACGGGAATCTAACAGGGGAAGAGGTGAAAGTCATCCTCCTCCTCCCACGACCACGCCGGCAAGGACAGGACGCTTTAAAGACGTGTTGTTGATGGAGGACATGCAGAGATTTTTAAGTCCTACGCATCGCCACAGCCCTTCAGGATCCACCCTCAGAGAATGTCTCGACCGACAGGTAGCAGACTACCTCGCCTTTACTGCAGATATTGACACTCTGAGGAGCGATGAACCCCTTGACCCCTCAGAGAACGACTCGACCGACAGGTAGCAGACTACCTCGCCTTTACTGCAGATATCGACACTCTGAGCAGCGATGAACCCCTTGACTACTGGGTGTGCAGGCTTGACCTGTGGCCTGAGCTATCCCAATTTGCGATAGAACTTCTGGCCTGCTCCTTTTCAAGTGTCCTGTCAGAAAGGACCTTCAGTGCAGCAGGAGGTATTGTCACTGAGAAGAGAAGTCGCCTAGGTCAAAAAAGTCTAGATTACCTCACCTTTATTAAGATGAATGAGGGATGGATCCCAAAGGGACTGACAGTGGGCGATACATTCGACTAAAAAAGGCCTGATGAGATGAGCTGCCTTGGGCTAAAAATGGTCCACACACTGCTGTATTTTAGCTCTGAATGCCGGTTGACTTGTGTGACTTATCCGCCACCAACTAGCGTTCAAGCCGCACTGTTTTAGTGCACTTTCTGCCTGGGAAACAAACATCAATTTTTCTGGCCTCTGATGCTGCACTGTGGCTTCAAAAACCAAACCAACAAAAGGCACATAACAGGGATTAAACTGATAGGAATAGTACTACTTAACACACCACTCCTATCTGGTGGCACATTAGATTGCACGTGCCCCAAATTTGAAGTAGGAGGACCGACCAAGCATCTTTTTCCATCTCCCGGTTCCTAAAATCGATGCCATATACACGTCCCCTGATAGGGCGCCAGCTCGTTATTCTCTTGGGCGCCAGCTCGTTATTCTCTTTTTCACTTCACTAGGGACACTTTACTGCACTATGGGCACTTAGACCAACTCTTTGTCTTGCACAGTGTTATTCCTAGCCAGCATCTGTGATCAGGCAGTCATCTAAACGTTTAGATTGAGCTTTAGCTTAGAACACCCTTGAAGGTGTTTAAGGAGATTAGGGCTAGTTTAGAGGATTCTTTTTAGACCTCTCTGAGTCTTTATAGCCCTTCTACCTATCCAGCATTTCTGGAAACTAGCTAAGAAAAAGGGTGGCTGTGTGTCTGTGATACATTTAATTTTCTATCACCTTATTGACACTTTATCACTCCGGTCTCCATACTCTCTGCCTATACCCATCTATTTAGAGGGAATTTCCTTGCCCCTGCCAATATTATATAATAGGTAATAGTATTACCATTATTACACAATTAGCCACTATAGGGGAATGAGTATAGTATCCCTTTGTTATTTATAAATGATACAATAAAGACTTTTGTCCATTACTCAATTTACGTTAACAAAGGGTACTAACCACGGTATTAGGAAGCATTACTATGCTTTCCATTTCTCCCTCTATTATACACCTATGCTCACTA
The DNA here is from genome assembly GCF_036172605.1 of Pelobates fuscus. Lineage (NCBI taxonomy): Eukaryota > Metazoa > Chordata > Amphibia > Anura > Pelobatidae > Pelobates > Pelobates fuscus. The sequence continues at coordinate 60,700,240 of NC_086329.1, forward strand.
GGATTTGTAGGTATCACTTTATTATAGTTGTCTAACCTTTTCCTATGCCAGTTTTAGATCTCCTTCTTGGGAGATTTTTTCTTTTTTCAGTTTATAAGCATACTTTCGGGGACCCTTGGTGTTGTACATCACTGGGTGGAGGAAGAGACCTTCAATGACATAAGTGAGGACAAAGAACGGACATGGCTAGCTTGGTATCCAACCTTGTGCAAATGGGGAGTTTGCGGTTGTGTAAACGGGGAGTTTGGTCTGTCACTGTGAAGCGGGCATAACCCTTACACTACCTGATCGATACAACATCATACAGTAGGTCCCCCCTCATTATTTTTATGGCCCCCACCCACCGCTCACGGGTGGGGGCGGGCGGGAGGACAGTAGGTCCCCCCATTGTGATTTATGGCCCCACCCACCGTGCAGGGGTGGGGGCCGGGGGGAGGAAAGTAGCCCCCCCCCTCATCCTTATTTACTGAATATTCCCCTGTATAACAATGTTTGGCATTTAGTGAATATTTCCTATTCTGCTCTGTGTCAGTGTGTATCAGGGTGGGGGGCACGGGTCACTTTTTGTTCCAGGGCCCCTCGGGTCATGTGTACGCCACTGTTCCCACCCATCCATGTCTCTCTCACGCCTCATGTCCCCCACCCATCTGTGTCACTCTTCCCCCACCCATCCGTGTCTCTCTCCACCCCACATGTCCCCCACCCATCCATGTCTTTCTCCCTTGCAGAAGCCCCTTTTGATCAACTGCTCTCTGCCATTTGTCCTCTAGCCAGGGGTCCAGTTATTGATGCAATGCATAAGTTATATTAAATAGCAATATTCCATAGTGCAATAATAAATTATGCACCCTTGCCGTGACAGAGCTAATGATACATCGTGCAACTGGTCTTGATTCTCTGGACACCGGAGTTGGGAGGTATGACTACTGGACTGGAGCATAAATGTGGTCTAGCTGGTACAAATTAATCAAATTCCTTTTAATTTACGCCCAAACAAATCGATCCATTCCAGATTTACCTGTGGAGTCTAATTCACTTAATAAGATTGCACAGGTAAATCCTGGATGGATCAATTAATTCAGGCGTAGATTGAAAGAAAGTTGATTATTTGTACCAGCTGAAATGCATTTGTGTACAAATCTATTCACTACAATTCGGTGACTGGTTAATATACGTCAAATAGTATGGCATATGCACTAGTTGAATTTGTCAAATCTAGACACTGTCCTTTGACAATTAGTAAAACACACAAAAAAAGTTCTTTCAAAAAAACAGTGCCTAAATACTTCTACAGATATGAATTCTGTGCTTCTTCAAATGGTTAATTATATCTCTACACCGCATCCGCCTCTCACTCTGCTTCAGCCCGTGTGCAAAGCACCTTCCCTACTCTCCTCCCAAAGCAAGGAGTGAGCCTGGCCCCTCCTTTTACTGAATGAAAGCATGAGACAGTTTGCTTTAGTACTCACATTGTATCTCACATCTACTTAATAACCAACCATGCCCAAGTGTCCCAAGTGCCAGAAAGAAGTTTACTTTGGTAAGTAAATGACATCTTGTTTAACATCTATCTGCAATATTATTAAAACACACTAGCAGATCATACACACTACAGCAGTTTATCCACTAAATAGTTGTGAACTGTAAAATGTAAATTAAATTAGCCTAGCTGTGACTATAGCTGAACTGCAATCAGGTTTGCAATTCGCTGCAGTTTGATATGTTGTGATTACAACATTCACTGTTTAGTTCGCTGTTTACTAAACTGTGTACTGTGCTGTGCATTTTACTTTTTTATATTTTAGCTTTATTTAAAGAAATACAATGCAACAAATACATTTGTTTTTTTAAATGTTATACAGCGGTACATTTAGCAGAGTTCAAGTTAGATATTTAAATGTCAATATTAGATATAAAATGTTTAATAATTGATTTATTTTTAGAATGCAAAAGAGGTAATTGGCTGACACTAAACCTAATCTGCAGAAAAAAACTACTAAATAATACTTCTATTACCCTCCCAAAAACAAACACTGTTTCTTGGAAGGTACATATATATTTTTTTTAATATGTACTTAACCACTTCATGACAGATGATGTGTCTGATAAGTTATAATATTGAATGTCAATGTTGGTATCAGATACATTTTTAATTTCTGTTTAAGCTGTCATTACTAGTTTTGATACTGCAGGCAGCTTTATTGTAAAATTTATTTTGAAAAGATGCTAGTTTGACATTTGTCCAATCCAGCTATTCCGTCTACACTTTGCAATTGTCAGTCCTCTGTTTTCCCACTTAAAATTATGTAGCTTTATACACTGGGGGAAATTATACAAACCTGCAATGAAAGAATGAAATCTATACAAGTGTATATCTCCATATATATACTGGTTGTGAAATCACAATGATAAACAAGATTCTTAGTAACATAATTTACATTTTTTCCACTTTAATACAACAGAACACTTGACATTAGATTATTTTAAATCCTGGGTTGTATAGATATGATCTCCTACAAAGTTAGGCAAACATTCCACTGAACTGTTAACTCAGGAAGTTGCTACATACACTTTTAAGGCAATAAATACATGGTGGCACAATATGAATCAAAACTTTATTCTAACATATGATTTACTGGCACTGTCATCATGTGAGTGGCTTAAAAAGGTAATCTAAAGGTAAGATTACAAAACAAAATATAAATTCTGTAATTCTATGATTGTTGTACATAGTTACATAGGCTGAAAATAGGCATGTGTGCATCAAGTTCAGTGTCTGACAACAATCTTTTAACATGGTTATTTGCTCTCTTTCAATAAGAAAGACATCAAATAGGCCTCTTGATTTCATGTTATAAAATAGACAGGGGTGTTTAAATGCCGAAAAGTAGATCCCTTTATTCAGCGGGACAGGGCTATTTTTAGCATACAATGTTTGTTTAATGGGTAGGTTTATAACGACAGCTGTGAACACATTGCATTGTTCAGTTGTGTGTAAATTCCTATTTAAATGAAATTAATTTGACTATTGTATACTTGGAACTTCAGCTTACCCTAAAAAAAAACATACTGCCATCTTTTCGAAGATACTACCTAATGGGCTGCTGTAAGCATTCCTTTTAAAAGCCTTATTATTTGGCATTTATATAGTGCTACACAATTTTAATGTGTAAAGAAAACAACTTGGAAATAAACTAATACAAATATTAACAAGAAATAAGAGGCGGGGGCGGAGCTCCGTGCACCGTGCATCGTGCTGAAAAACGCTGCCCAGAGACGATAAATACCGGCTCACCAAAGACGGGGCACGGACTCCCTGAGTCATGGGGAAGAAAAACAAGAAACAGCGGGCAGATCCGAGCATAGGATCGGGAGATATCGGGGCTTTTCTCCGCGCAGCCACGCGGCCGGCAAATCCCAAGATGGCGCCGGAGGCTTACACCTCCCAATCCTCAGACAGGGATAGCCACTACACTGAACCCTCCACACTGAGCCGAGAGCACCAGACACCTCAGGGACCCCTGGATCAGGGAGACTCAGCACCCTCCACCAAAGCGGATATCAAAGCCCTGGTGAAAGAAATCAAGATCATGTTTCAGGCCGATATGGCACTGGTGAGAGAGGATATGGCTACGCTAACCAACAGGGTGGCTGCAGTGGAGGAGGGCGCGAAAGGTGCAACGCTGGCGCAAAATGTCACAGATGCCGCACTGAACGCCCTGCGCAAGCAGTGTGCTGACCAGCAAGCACAACTGGCGGACATGGACGACAGACACAAGGCACGGAACCTGAGGGTCTGGGGACTACCAGAGATGATCTCTGGCAACGAACTGCCACATTTCTGCTGACGGTCCATAGCCACGCTGCTGATACCACGGCAAGCGAAGCAGGTAATGATTGACTCCTGCTTTAGGCTCTCTAGGGCAACCTCTACGCCACATGAAGGAGCTAGCGACGTCCTGATAAAATTTGTAAGAGACTCTGACCGAGGAATACTTATGGGGGCTACGAGAGACTCTCCCACAGTGCCATTTGAAGGGGCACAACTAGCATTTTACAAAGACTATTCAAGACACACTATTCAGTGGAGGAAATCATTTCGTCAGGTCACACAACTACTACGGGATCAAGCCATCCCCTACAAGTGGGGCCCATGCAGACTACAAGCGGAAAGGCAGGCGTGACATACAAGCTACTACACACTTCTGAAACACCGGCATTCCTCAGATCATTGGGCATACCGACGCCAGCAGCACAAGAAACAGCTCGACCACCTTGGACTGTGGCAGATATCACCCCCTTCGTGCCCAGAGGAGAGGGTCCGCAAGTTGCTGCCCTGCCTACCTGATACAGTTACAGCCACGCAAGTTCCATGTCTCTCTACTTGTTGTAGACAGCAGGAGCACCAACAGTTCCCTGGACTGTAGTGATGTACCGAACTGTTCGCCAGCGAATAGTTCCCAGCGAACATAGCGTGTTCGCGTTCGCCACGGCGGGCGAACACATGCGCGGTTCGATCCGCCCCCTATTCGTCATCATTGAGTAAACTTTGACCCTGTGCCTCACGGTCAGCAGACACATTCCAGCAAATTAGCAGCAGACCCTCCCTTCCAGACCCTCCCACCTCCTGTACAGCATCCATTTTAGATTCATTCTGAATCTGCTTTCTTAGATAGAGGAGGGAAAGTGTAGCTGCTGCTCATTTGATAGGGAAATTGATAGCTAGGCTAGGGTATTCAGTGTCCACTACAGTCCTGAAGGACTCATCTGAACTCTGCTGTAAGGACAGCACCCCAAAAAGCCCTTTTTAGGGCTAGAACATCAGTCTGCTTTTCTTTTTTTTTTTTTTTTCTGTGTAATGTAATTGCAGTTGCCTGCCTGCCAGCTTCTGTGGCAGGCTCACAGTGGATACTGTGCCCACTTGCCCAGTGCCACCACTCATATCTGGTGTCACAATAGCTTAAGCTTGCATTTAAAAACAAAAACATTTTTTTCACTGTAAGCTAATAGCAGTTAGTTGTCTGCAAGCGTCTGGGTGTCAGGCCTTCAGCGTGTACTCTGCCAACCTCTGCCAGTGTACTTTGCCACTCATATCTGGTGTCACAATAGCGTGCTTTTAAAAAGAAGATAATGTTTTCACTGTAAGCTAATAGCACTCAGTGTCCTTAAAGCGGGTGTCAGGCCTTCATCGTGTACTCTGCCAACCTCTGCCAGTGCACATTGCCACTCATATCTGGTCTCACAGTAGCTTGCACGCATAGTACCACTAATCCAAAAAAAAATTACAGGCAGAGGCAGGCCACCCCGCAGGGGCCATCGTGGTCGTGGTGCTGTGATTCCCTTTTGCCCTAGAATAATGCCCAGTTTTCAGAGGCCACGTACCCTGAACTTGAAAAGTTCTGAGGACATAGTTGACTGGCTAACACAGGACACCCAATCTTCTACAGCTTCTGCTCGGAACCTTGACACACCATCCTCCTCCAGCTTAGCTTCGGGCACCTCTCAAGATACCACTCACCCGCCTGCCGCCACCACCAACACTAGCACCACAGCCGCTTCACTTGGTATGTCAGAGGAATTATTTACACATCCGTTTGAAGAAATGAGTGATGCGCAACCATTATTGCCAGAGGATGTAGATAACAGGGATATGTCTCAGGCAGGCAGCATTACACACATGGACGTACGGTGTGATGATGATGATGATGTTGTACCCGCTGCTGCTTCCTTTGCTGAGTTGTTGATACAAGTGAAGCGGTTGATGATGACGATGCGTCCATGGATGTCACGTGGGTGCCCGCTCGGCAAGAAGAAGAACAGGGCGAAAGTTCAGATGGGGTGACAGAGAGGAGGAGGAGACGAGTTGGAAGCAGGGGGAGGTCGTCGCAAGGAGCTAGTGGCACAGTCAGACAGCATGCATCGGCACCCGGGGTCAGCCCGACAGCACGCCAATCAACGCATACTGTGTCCACCACCAGAATGCCGTCATTGCAGAGTTCAGCAGTGTGGCATTTTTTTTGTGTGTCTGCCTCTGACAACAGCGATGCCATTTGCAACCTGTGCCAAAATAAACTGAGACGTGGGAAGTCCAACACCCACCTAGGTACAACTGTTTTGCGTAGGCACATGATCGCACATCACAAACGCCTATGGGATCAACACATGAGTACAAGCAGCACACAAACTCAAAGCCGCCATCATCCTCCTGGTCCAGCATCTTCAGCCACATCAACCACTACCGTCCTCCTTGCCCCCTCTCAACCATCCGCCACTCCGTCTCTCGCCTTGAGCAGTTCCTGCTCATCTGCCCACAGTCAGGTGTCTGTCAAGGACATGTTTGAGCGTAAAAAGACAATGTCAGAAAGTCACCCCCTTGCCCAGCGTCTGACAGCTGGCTTGTCTGAACTATTAGCCCACCAGCTTTTACCATACAAGCTGGTGGAGTCTGAGGCGTTCAAAAAATTTGCGGCTATTGGGATACCGCAGTGGAAGGTACCCGGACTAAATTTCTTTGCACAAAAGGCAACCCCCAACCTGTACTCGATTGTGCAAAAGGAAGTAATGGCATGTCTGGCACACAGTGTTGGGGCAAGGGTCCATCTGACCACTGATACCTGGTCTGCAAAGCATGGTCAGGGCAGGTATATCACCTACACTGCGCATTGGGTAAACCTGCTGACGGCTGCCAAGCATGGAATGCGTGGCTCTGCAGAGGAGTTGGTGACAATGCCACGACTTGCAGGCAGGCCTGCTGCCACCTCCTCTACTCCTCCTACTCCATCCTCTTCCATAACCTCCTCGGCTGAGTCCTCTTCTGCTGCTGCGTCTTGCTCCACATTAAAAGGCACCCCCCCAGCTCCCCAGGTACTATTCCACATCCCAGATACGGCAGTGTCACGCTGTCTAGTGGCTGAAATGTTACCAAATTACAACAAGTCGGAAAGGATGCAGCATTTGCAAAATAAATTAAAAAGTATGCTTTACACAGCGTATAAGGGTGATGTCACAGCACAATGGGAATCTAACAGGGGAAGAGGTGAAAGTAATCCTCCTCCTCCCCCCCATGACCACGCCGGCAAGGACAGGACGCTTTCCAACGTGTTGTTGATGGAGGACATGCAGAGCTTTTTAAGTCCTACGCATCGCCACAGCCCTTCGGGATCCACCCTCAGAGAACGACTCGACCGACAGGTAGCAGACTACCTCGCCTTAACTGCAGATATCGACACTCTGAGGAGTGATGAACCCCTTGACTACTGGGAGTGCAGGCTTGACCTGTGGCCTGAGCTATCCCAATTTGCGATAGAACTTCTGGCCTGCCCCGCTTCAAGTGTCCTGTCAGAAAGGACCTTCAGTGCAGCAGGATGTATTGTCACTGAGAAGAGAAGTCGCCTAGGTCAAAAAAGTCTAGATTACCTCACCTTTATTAAGATGAATGAGGGATGGATCCCGAAGGGACTTTTTTTACATTCGACTAAAAAAGGCCTGATGAGATGAGCTGCCTTGGGCTAAAAATGGTGACCCTATGTAGGAGGAACAGTCCCTATTCTGCTCTGTGTCTGTGTGTATCAGAATCCCTGAGGACAGGTGTCAATCCATATCTGCCAGGTGACCCTATGTAGGGGGAACAGTCCCTATTCTGCTCTGTGTCAGTGTGTATCAGGGATCATTAGGATATCTGCCAAGTGACCCTATGTAGGGGGAACAGTCCCTATTCTGCTCTGTGTCAGTGTGTATCAGGGTCTCTGAGAACAGGTGTCAATCCATATCTGCCAAGTGACCCTATGTAGGGGGAACAGTCCCTATTCTGCTCTGTGTCAGTGTGTATCAGGGTCTCTGAGGACAGGTGTCAATCCATATCTGCCAAGTGACCCTATGTAGGGGGTACAGTCCCTATTCTGCTCTGTGTCAGTGTGTATCAGGGTCTCTGAGGACAGGTGTCAATCCATATGTCAAGGTGTCAATATGTCAGGTGTCAATCCATATCCATTGTGATTTAGGAATGTTAGGTGATTTATGCCCTTTATGGATTAAAACCAGACTCTGCATCAACTGTGTAATTTTCAATGGGAGTTTTGCCATGGATCCCCCTCCGGCATGCCACAGTCCAGGTGTTAGTCCCCTTGAAACAACTTTTCCATCACTATTGTGGCCAGAAAGTGTCCTTGTGGGTTTTAAAATTCGCCTGCCCATTGAAGTCAATGGCGGTTCGCTCGGTTCGCCGGTTCGCGAATGTTTGCGGAAGTTCGCGTCCGTCGTTCGCGAACCGAAAATTTTGTGTTCGCGACATCACTACTGGACTGTTAATCCCCCTTCTTAGAAAACTTCCTCCCACTGGTTCCGTAAGCTACGGCTCCGGTTATGCGACCAAGTTAATTCCCTCCCCCCCCCTTATTTTGAGTGCACAAAGCAGAGTTAATACTGCCCGTGTTCCTCACACTCGGCAAGCGAATACAGTTTTTTTCACGCAATTATAGCCCTAAGCCCTATGTCAGGACCCATGCCAGGTACCCACACTTTTAGGCGTGCATTAGGCCAAAGCCACATATACCATGCCACTACTAAGCATATGGGCACCCACAGCACTAACTGAGCTTCACCAGCAGATCACCCTCCCAGATGTGCCATTCGTTAATGCCACACGTAAATTCACATCACCGAGCATAAGGGCACTCCCCAGCCATAGGAAAGGAGCCCCCCAGCACATCACCAAACATCCGCAGGAGAACAGGCAAGAGAGGGCTGTAAAAGCTATTAAAATTATAAAACTGGATAGTCCCCGCAACATGTTGAAATTACTGCATTGTTTGTTCATTATATTGCCAAACATGTAATATTGTAAACATCATGCTTTATCCACAAAAATAAAGAATTAAAAAAAAAAGAAAGAAAGGCTACTGAGGACACTACTCCAAGCAGTGTAGAATCTAGAGAACAATCAATCTTTTTCTATGTGGGCTGCCAGAGGAAGGGGGAATAATTCCTACAGGGTGACTTTGCGTGCATATTTATATATTTTCCGTATCTGTTCTTTATTACAAGGATGTCTTGTTGCCCTATAATAGTAGTGTATGTGGTTGTAAATACATGGGGAAAGAGTGTCTTACGCAAATAACTTGGAGTGAATTATCATTGCAGTATGATTATTACAGTACAAGTTCCAATGATCTGCAATTTGTGCAAAGATGGTTTTGTATGATTAACTAAATCCCAGTAGTATGCCCACTGTCCTAAAATTGTTTATTCCCAACTTTCCTGCAGAAGAGGAAGCAGGGATTCAACCTGGAAACAATAAACTGCCTCAATTGTATGGATGACCAAAAACAGATTCAGTCATTTATTTTCTCTTTTCTTCAATCAAGGATATAAAAAAATTAAAGGCCGAGGGTCGATTTGTTTTTTCAAAAGCTCATGTAGGCATCAATCCTTTATGAAGTCAGAAAGTAAATGCAATATTAGAACACTAAAACCATGTGATGATAAATGTGTTTGTTTTGGTAGCCCTCACTTTGTCCCAGTCAGTACCTTCAATATTTCCACCTATGTCCTGCATGCTTTGGCAGTATAATGGTCTGTGTCAGGTACAATTATTTATAAAGCACCAACATATTCCACAATATGTTGTATGCAAAGATAAACAAGACACATACTTAATACTAACAAAACATGGTGAAGAGTGCCCTACCCAAACGAGCTTACAATGTGTGTAAACATATTCTTGCATTATAACATGTAGACAAAAATAAATTACAATGAACAGACATTTTAACAGTTGGAGAGGAGACAAATATTTGTATTGTGTAAATTTTAAAAAGTCACGAGTCGTCATATGAACTGGTAGACTGGGAATCAAAAGAAACCAAGATAGCCCTGTATGTAACATTGGACAATGAATCAATAGAAATAAGACACTACTATAGCATTCTAAGGACAATGGGTGTTTTATTTCTCTTGTGCCCATTTGCCAAATGTGGCGAAAGCAGGATTTATTAAGAAAAGAGTTTAAATTGCAGTTCTCTAATACTAATTTGATTACCCGTTGGGTATTAATATGCCCAATTTCCCTTAATGGTTTACAAAAAATACACAATCTTTAATGATGCCCTGAAGAATATAACCTTAGTTAGCTGTTGGAATGCATTTTCCATAATACTATGTCAGTAGCTAAGCTTGTGAAATGCAGTTGGGCATCCCAGCTCTACACTATTTATAGAATACACACTAAACTATGATAAAGTGCACACAATCACAGAGTAACTGATTAATCAGCTGCGTAAAACACACATTGGCCCAAGCTTTATTTATTGCAGTTTAATCACTGCTTTAATTATATATGAATTACTAACTTGCAATTTTTTTACCTTTACTGTTTAATTTTTCTTCTCACCAAATCCCCACAAATTTCATTGCAAAGCTGCAAATTACTGTATTTTTCAGTACTAAAGCTGAGCAGGAGAATAATTTTTCCATATTCACTATTTTAGCTTCAAATATACCATTTGGATTTCATTTGCTTAAATTTCCATGTTTAGCAAAAAACCCTGCTAAAATATGTCCGAGCATTCATATACTCTGATACACATCAGAAATTCAAATTCCTGCACAAAATTACAAGACTATTTTGGGCTGAAGAAATTAAAAATACAGTATTTTTATTTCCAGCAGTTAAGCAAACCACACCCAGCCTTTTCAACTGCATGCTTCTAAACAGAGTAATTGTACATTCAATGTGCATGACATTTTATCTGCATCCGAGCTTTGACAATACATTGCTTTGCAACATGCTAGTTAACTTTTATGTATTGAAATTATTATCTTCCGTGTCTGTATCTAACCTTTTACGTAATGTTTAAACATTGATAAATACAGTCAATTATTAATAGTCTAAATTGTGAATGAATCACCAAAATTCTTTAGAAAGTCCTTAGAATGTTTATTGCACTGGCAAGAGGGTATCTCAAGCACTTTAAGGAACACTCCACGCACCAAAACAACATAATCTAAATTGCCTCCAACGCTGGTTTCCACTCTTTCCTGTCGGCTTCTGGCTTCTGAATTTTGAAATGTGTCAGGGCAGGGGTGCTGCTGATTGGGTGAGAGTGGTCAGCTGACTCCCTATTCACAAAACTTGCTTGCAAAGAAATTTACCTTTTGCAAGCCAGTTTTCCAGTTTTGTGAATGGGGAGTCACTGATTGGCTAAGAGCGTCAGCAGCAGGGCCCCTGCCTGATGGCACTCCGCGCTTCCTGAATCTCAAAATTTAGAACCCAGAAGCTGCCAGAGGAATAGTGGAGACCAGTGTTAGAGGCAATGTTGGGGTTAAACCGTTTGAGAATGGTTTAACCACTTGAGGTAAGAATGCACAAATGTGAGTCTGCATACTTACCACATATAATGCAAAAGGAAAATAAATGTATATATATATTGGGCATTTGTTTATGCCAAGATAAAAAAAAAATAATTTAATTGACACATCCACTTTGTTGTATTTCTCTTTTCAAGTGGAAACACGGCTGGTCTTCAAATTGCAGTCCAATTCTGGAAAATTCAAGTACATACAAGGTTGCCCTATTATGATTTTAATTAGGGACTCATAACTCTAGACCACACCCAACTGCTTCTCAGATACAGCATTGCACAAGGCAGCCTTGTAGGAGGGTATGATGTCATGTGCAGGCTTGGGGAGAGACTTTGGAGGAGGAATTTGTTTCTCTGATAGGCGAAGACTGTGTGGTGGGGCTGGTAAATGAGGATTTATTTTTATTTCTTTTTGCATTAGAATGCAAAACAAACCATTTGTATACAAGAGACACAAGGCTTAAAAGTACTTCCCATTTTAAAAATGTTCTACAATAGTAAATTAACCAGAATATTTAATCCAAAAATTCTTCCTTCAAACAAAAAAATAGTTCTATTCACTATGTAGTAAACATATGAAATGGTATACATAACTTCATTACCCAGATTGCCCTTTAGTAGTGGGGAGCTGGGCCCTACACTTTAGAAGATACAACTGTAAAAATATATATTTTGGGGGTTTTGTTAGATAAAAGTTTTCATTACCCTGTCCATATGTACTCTCTGCTAATGACAGAGGCCAGCCATACTAAATATTATATTTGGGTTAAGAGAGGCCTTGCGGCCTACTACGCTGCACAACTACAGAATTTCCAAAAGTATTTCTTAGTTATTAATATTTGTTATTTTAAGAATAATTTGATGGCTTATATGCATTGTATGGATTTATCTCCCCCTTTGGTCAAATGAAGGTTGCCTGGCCTTATCTTCTATAATGGTGTTAAAGGTACACTCCAGGCACTATAACAATTTCACAATTAGAAGGTCTGGCTTACTATAACAACTTCATCGTCAGGCTGTCCCAGTCATCCTGCGGTTTAACCTTTAAGAAATTTTTCAAACCCAAATTCGTCAATCTGGCTCTGCTCCAGAAAGGTTTTAGTCTGAGGCTTCAATTAGCCTAACCCTAGCTCTCTATTCACAAAACCGAATTAAAAAGGTATGTAATCTTTTTTCACACCGGGTTGTGAATGGGGAGCTAATGATAGGCTGAGAGCTCTCAGCCTATTAGGAGCTCCCTTTACGAGGATTTCTGATTAGTCTCAGCATGAAATGAAAGTTTAGGGGCAGAGCTGACAAGCCCTGGATTGAAGACTTTGGGTTTAAACCATTCATTAACAATGCTTGAAGATTAGCCAGTGCATGGAATATCCTTGCACCATAATAACTTTATTTCAATAAAGTTATGGTGCCTAGAGAATCTTTTTAAAGATTTATTGAGACTAAAGGACGATGTGAGACTCCAAACCAAACACACTCTCCTGATCTTGTTCTGCTCAGTAAACTTGACAAGCTTTTTGAGGTGCTTTGCAGTTTCCACTCGGAGTAGACTACAGTACAGGAGTCCCAGGAGGGAGTGCAGGAGCCCTAGGGTTTGTGATACTGTGTTACGTGTTAAAGTTCACTGATTGTTTGGAGGAGGAATTTGAGCTTCATAGGGTTTCAAGATTAAAAACCATTCTCATTAAGTCCTACTAACCAAGACCTGCCATTTAAACAAGTAAACAAGTGATGTTTATCTTTGTGATTAAATCACATTAATCAGTGCAATAATGTTTATGGGCTGATGGTGCAATAACTGGACACTATACTGTGCTCAATATTTTACAACTGATATATTAGTATCTCACAACTAGTTTTGATGTATTATTACTACCATTTACCTATTATTATATCTATTACCATTTACACATATTGAGACCTCTCTAATCTCCCAAAATTTTAAAAAATTAGCTTGCCGCCCTCGTGAGATTCTCAGTCGTACCCCATAGTATGCAATGCTATCCTGCTTGAGCAGTCAAGCTGTAGCTGGCCTTTCAGATGTGTAATATTATTCCTAGATTGTACAAGCAGTCAACCTTTTCTCACAGCTGCTGCTTTTCTTATTATTACCAAAAATGGGGTGATGGCACTTTATATACTGTATCTTCCAATAGTCACGGAAGCATTGAGTCATGCATTGTTTGTTTCATAGCTGAAGTGTTTTCATAACTGGCTATTCCATGTCTTATTATTACCAAAATATGCACAGATATCTCTGGTTGGTGGTGTATGTATTCTACTTAAAATGCAAATCTAATGCACATCATGTTACATCATATTGAATAGCATGCAAGTCATATAGTATGTGATAGTGTGCAATAATAATATCATGAAAAGGAGTTTACTGCTTACTGAATAGGAAGTGGATGGTTAATGGTGTACATTGAGGCTGACATGAGTTTTCGAGTTCCAGAATGTCTTTTTTTTTTTTTTTTTTTTTCAAGCTGTGAAAGAAAAATAAAATTTTCTGAAGGAACAGTGGCATCTCTGGCAGTTGTCATCACTGATGAAGCAGAGATATAGGACAATATCATTGGATCCAGGTGGTACAGTGCTTATCTGGAATATCTCAACCTTGATCCCAAAGGACACACATATAGGGTTCACATTTGTTACTTGAATGTTTCCTTCTGTCTGTTGTAAGTCTCAATGACTCCACATGACCACCATATTGACTTAGTGTCATAATTCACAATGCAAGTCTCAGTTGTGCATCATGGTGTTGAGATAACAAACACACTTATACATGAACACTAACTACCCACACATGAACACTAAAACTTCACACAAATAGCACACACTGGCACTTTATAAAAAGTTAATACACACTATAGGTAATACACCCATCATTTACACGCACTCACTAACATCCCACACAAATATGCTCTTACATACACATTGCCATTCAGTCACCCAAATATATACTCTGAACTGATCCCTATCCACCCAATCATACCTATTCACCCTGTCAATTAATACACAGCCACATAACATCTCACCTACCCCCACTCACCATGCACTTATTGCTATCCAACCATTAACCACCTAGTCATATTCACAATACAGTCATACCCCTAACTACTAAATGTATCCATCCAATCACACACACCAAGCCTCATATGTATGACAGTCATTGGCGCACTGAGAGAATGGCCTTGTGGCAGCAAAGAGGGCATTGCTTCTGGAACTTGAGAGATCTGTTTGAATGCCTGAAAGGAATGTATTTGAGGACTTGAAAATAAATGTTTGCTACTTAGGAACCTTCTAAAACGATGCCAGAAATAGCAGGATAAACTCCCCCTCTCTATGTCTGTCTGTCTGTCTCTCATGTATAAACATGTATAAAGATAAAGTACACTACAATGTATGTGCGTATTTCCAGTGAAGGGTAGAATTTATAAATAAACAATACAAAGTAAAAAGGCATGAACATGTAAGTGCTATGACGAATGTGTAAATGCTTTTAAATTTGACCTGGCCATTCATTTTAGAGTGTACTTTAACACATAGCAATACAATTATGGAATCAGTGTTTTACATTATATGGTGACATGATAGACAAAGTCTAGCAGTTAAATTCTCTCTTATTGCTTTGCTTGTTTTGAAAATCAAATAAAAGTACTTAGTAACTAGATATGCAATTAAGGAAGGGTGTAGCCCAGTATCTATCGTGATCTGTGCTAAGGAAAGTTTTGCTGATCCTGAACACTGGGAGTTTTGCAATAAGTAAAGTTAAAGTTTAAACACTAAGTTCATATCAAGTACACTTGCTCAAAGCTAAGTAAAGTCTACCCATATTTAAGTTGTCAGTTTAGTAGACTCCCTTAACCCCTTAAGGACCAAACTTTTGGAATAAAAGGGAATCATGACATGTCACACATGTCATGTGTCCTTAAGGGGTTAATGAACAAACCTATTGCTATGTTGTGTTTCTGTATTGTTTTTGTTTTATCAGTAGCAAATTATGATTTGGTAAGCAAAAAAGAAAAATCGAATTTTCTCAGTTTTTTCCTTGAATGTGACTAAAACTAATAAAGTAATGAATGTGGCTAAAACTAAAACGTCAAGCTTCAAAAGAATTTAAAACTTTCACAATGCTTGCCACTCATGGGAGTTGTAGTTGTAAAACTTCTGGGAATATGCATTTGTGCTCTCCTGTGTACAAGAAGGGGGGAGGGGATACAGTATTTCTCTACATGTAACAGCTCAAAAAATTAGAAATATAAAATGTAGTATTTCTAGTAACATGAAAGTATAAGTAAGGAATACACTTGTAAATTGTGGGAGATCTTTAAAGCACCACTTACAGTTGCAAGAAAAAGTATGTGAACCCTTTGGAATGATATGGATTTCTGCACAAATTGGTAATAAAATGTGATCTGATCATCATCTAAGCCACAACAACAGACAATCACAGTCTGCTTATACTAATAACACACAAAGAATGAAATGTTGTCATGTTTTTATTGAACACACCATGTAAACATTCACAGTGCAGGTGGAAAAAGTATGTGAACCCCTAGACTAATGACATCTCCAAGAGCTAATTGGAGTGAGATGTCAGCCAACTGGAGTCCAATCAATGAGATTAGATTGGAGGTGTTGGTTACAGCTGCCCTGCCTTATAAAAAACACACACCAGTTCTGGGTTTGCTTTTCACAAGAAGCATTGCCTGATGTGAATGATGCCTCGCACAAAAGAGCTCTCAGAAGACCTACAATTAAGAATTGTTGACTTGCATAAAGCTGGAAAGGGTTATAAAAGTATCTCCAAAAGCCTTGCTGTTCATCAGTCCACGGTAAGACAAATTGTCCATAAATAGAGAAAGTTCAGCACTGCTGCTACTCTCCCTAGGAGTGGCTGTCTTGTAAAGATGACTGCAAGAGCACAGCGCAGACTGCTCAATGAGGTGAAGAAGAATCCTAGAGTGTCAGCTAAAGACTTACAAAAGTCACTGGCAAATGCTAACATCCCTGTTCGCGAATCTACAGTACGTAAAACACTAAACAAGAATGGATTTCATGGGAGGATACCACAGAGGAAGCCACTGCTGTCCAAACAAAGCATTGCTGTACGTTTACAGTTTGCACAAGAGCACCTGGATATTCCACAGCAGTACTGGCAAAATATTCTGTGGACAGATGAAACTAAAGTTGAGTGGTTTGGAAGAAACACACAACACTATGTGTGGCGAAAAAGAGGCACAGCACACCAACATCAAAACCTCATCCCAACTGTGAAGTATGGTGGTGGGGGCATCATGGTTTGGGGCTGCTTTGCTGCGTCATGGCCTGGACGGATTGCTATCATCGAAGGAAAAATGAATTCCCAAGTTTATCAAGACCTTTTGCAGGAGAACTTAAGGCCATCAGTCTACCAGCTGAAGCTCAACAGAAGATGGGTGTTGCAACAGAACAATGACCCAAAGCATAGAAGTAAATCAACAACAGAATGGCTTAAACAGAAGAAAATACGCCTTCTGAATTGGCCCAGTCAGAGTCCTGACCTCAACACGATTGAGATGTTGTGGCATCACACCAGACAATTTGGGTTTTGCTCAATCCAAACAGCTTAGGTCAGTGATGGCTAACCTTGACACCATAAATAGTTTCTGAACTACATTTCCCATGATGTTCAGAGTATCATGGGATATGTTGTCCAGAAGCAATTTATGGTGTCAAGGTTAGCCATCACTGGCTTACGTGGTATGTTCCCCACCAAGGAAAGTGATGTCCATATACATTAAAAGCAGGAGGGTCAAGGGTGTCTTAAATAAGTAAATCTTCTTATACCTAAAGCTAAAATAAACCATAAAAATATAGACTAAAAAGTAACAATGACATGTTTCACCAATGTGACTTTTTCAAAATGGGATATTTTTATAATGTCTTACCGTTTCTATACTCCCAAGTCAGCGCTAGAAGCATAGGTTAGGGAGTCATCAAAGCAACCACAGAACAAGCGGTAGGTGGAGAGCAGAGGGATCTAGCTTTTGCTCTCCTTGTCTGAGTGTCTGCCAAACAATTGAAAGACAGATAAGAGAGAGAATATCTTTGGGAGAAAAACCTATTTAATCTATACATTTGGTAGCAAATGAGCATAAGTTATGTGGGACAACTTCCCAACTCAGAAGCTAAAGCACATGCACGTGGTCTAAATTTGCCTGTAATAGTAAATTCAAAACTATAATAAGTTAAGCTGCTCGTAACACACAGTTTTATCAAGATTTAACTTAGTAGTTCAACTCCAAATTCAGGTCCATGATGAAGTCAAAGGGACATCCAAAGTACATCCAGAGTTACCACATAATGTGGACTATCGATTACTTAAAGGACCACTATAGTGCCAGGAAAACAAACTTGTTTTCCTGGCACTATAGCGTCTTTAGGGTCCCACTCCCCCGGGCTGAAGGGGGAGGAAGGGGTTAATCACTTATCTTTCTCCAACGCCAGATTCCCTCGGCGCTGGGGAAATCTCCTACCTCTTCCGACGTCAGTGCTGAATGCGCATGCGCTGCAAGAGCCACGCGCGCATTCAATCAGTTCATAGGAAAGCATTTCTCAATGCTTTCCTATGGACGTCTGCGTCTTCTCGCTGTGATTTTCACAGTGAGAATCGTGGAAGCGCCTCTAGCGGCTGTCAATGAGACAGGCACTAGAGGCTGGATTAACCCTAATGTAAACATAGCCGTTTCTGTGAAACTGCTATGTTTACAGCTGCAGGGTTAACCCTAGATGGACATGGCACCCAGACCACTTCATTGAGCTGAAGTGATTTGGGTGACTATAGTGGTCCTTTAATTATTTTATTTTTTTAATGGAAAATGTTTTCTTATTTGCAAATTTTAAACTTCTTAGCAATCAGACAGTTTTATAACAGCAAAAACCTGGCCTTTTATTGATCCCAAGGAAACTTAATTAAGGCATTTTTAAGATTAAAAAACAAAGCTCTAAAACAAAATGCAGATTGTCTTCTGTCAGCCATGCTGAGTGCTTGCTAAACTTGGACCAAAGTAGCTAAATAAGAAAAGTTGGCTAGTTTCACATTTTTTGAAATTCGGCCTTTAGTTCATAACAATTCACAGTTTAGCCCTTATATATTTTTGAACCTAAAACTATATAATATGCATGCTTTAACAGCACATGGCAACAAAAATATTGGTTATGCACTAAAACGGGCATTGCATAAAATTGGCAACAGAATAACCTTTCAAGACAGATATATATATATATATATATATATATATATATACTTGTAATAAAAAATAAAAAAATCTGCTGTTTTGGCTTAAAATGTATTATTCATTTTCCAACAATTCTTGGTTTAGTGAACAACTCTGATTGTTAATTTGGGATGTTTATGTAAAACATTTGCAGCACAGGCTTGAGGCAGTAACTGCGCCTTTCTTCAAATGATTCAAAGAAATCTCTGTTGTCGTGTGTCTAATCATCATAATATACTGGCATGTGTATACAGTGTGTTAAATGAAGCCCATGTGTATACAGTGTGTTAAATGAAGCAGTGGTGAAACTAATGTAGAGAGGGGCCTGGTGCGTGGCAAAAAGGTAGATTCCCATGTGTCATCCCACAATTGGCAATCTACAATTTGACTATCCTTGCAGAGTTTTATTTGTGGGTAGTATTTGTGGGTTTAAATTTAAGCATGTACGGTTGCCACTTGAAAGCATGTATAGTTTGTTTGTATGAAGGGGTGTATTTGTGATCGGTACCCAGTTGATTCCCAGTTTCCCAGTTGAATGTGTATCTGTTTAATATCTCCACCCTCTTTATTACGTGTATAAAGATAATAGACTTTGCTTATTTTTCCCAGGACACATCATACTATGTGTTTGATGAAATACTATTGGTATTTACTAGCCATATCTAAGTGTCTGATGTTGAATCTATACTCACTGCAGCTAGTTTGAAAAACTGAGCTGACATTAATCAGAGCTCCCGTTTGGCATAGAGGATGGAAGGGTAAGTATCTACCCAACTCTAAGTTCCGATGGATCTATATACCTTCCCACACTCATGTTGATAATATAGGTGTAGACTAGTGGTTGATCACTTGCGATTAGTACTTTGGTGGGTCTCATAAGAAAACTTTGAAAGAAAAAACAAACAAATCAAATCTAAGATGATTAGCTACAGTCATATGCACTATAACTGGTTCAAACTTGGACTAAAAACTGAATTCACACTAATATCCCATTGGAAAATCTGTTGAGAAGATCAAAACAGTGAAACCACCATTGGCAAGGGGGTACTAGCACCTACTACTACTAAACATGTCCCTCTTTAAACAGCACAATATTTTCATTACATTACTATTATTATTATTATTATTGCCAATTATATAGTGCCAACAGATTCCGTAGCGCTTTACAATATTATGAGAGGGGAGATGTAATTATAAATAGGACAATTACAAGAAAAATTACAGGAACAATAGGTTGAAGAGGACCCTGCTCAAACGAGCTTACAGTCTATAGGAGGTGGGGTATAAGACATGTTAGGACAGGAAATATCAATTAAATAGGGTGGGAGCGAAGCAGAGCTGGAGGAGAGAGTAAAGAGACTGGTATGTAAGGTAGAGGTTACTCTGGGAGGCCATAAACTTTCCTAAAGAGATGGGTTTTAAGGCACTTCTTAAAGCATTGAAGACTAAGGGAGAGTCTTTGAACCATTCCGTATATTGCTGCTATTAAGCAGTTCTGGGTTCCAGTCTCTGCTCATTCTGGATTACCATGATTTTCTCAAAAAATATCTGAAGCAATAAGGCCATCTTTATCTGATCTTGCAAAAGAAGCTGTGCTTCTTCATGCCTGCTCAAATCCTGATGTTCTAGTGCAAACTCTCAAAACTTTGGATACGGACACCTATTCGGCAGCAGTTCATATGAGGGATTTGTTTATAAAAAAAAAAGTATGATGCCATTCAGCAACTTAATATGATCTATGCTGCCACGGGATGCATAGTTTATATAGATATTCACTAATTCATATTTACAGCAAAATTGTAGATTTAATTAAATATAATGGAATTGGAAAAATTCTCCACTTAGGCCTCATATAAACAACCACGAGAAAAGCAGGACTGGTTGGAAAGCTCCAGATGTGAAGCAAAAAGGGAAATTCAGGTGTATCTATTTTGTATGTATTTTTTTTGGGGGCCTGAATAAATTGTAGAACTTAATAGCACTGACTGTTCATATTTCTACCATCTGTTCAAGGGACAGAAACAGTGCCAGTGTTCTATATAGAGCAGTGTGCGCAATAGGTGGATCAGATCCCCAGCTGTTACAGAACCGCAAATCCTTTGATGCTGGCTAGCCTTAGGTATCATGGGAGTTGTACATCCTCGGATTTTGTAGAGCTACATTTTAGCCACTCCTAATATAGACAACATGAAGCTAAGAATTTTGTCTTCTTTATTACTTATTACTTCAGAAGTATGGGATGCTGTTATTCTATTGACTTATTGTTGTGAGCTTTGAAAATGTTGTAGCGGTACCTATCTATCAATTTTATCCCTCAATCTATCTGTTAGCATATCTGGTAGTCAGTGAGTCATTATATAACAGCTGCATAGCTTCTGTTATCTGTGGCAACACTTCTTTAATATGTGGTTAATAACTGCAATGCTATATAAAAGTTATATTTTACTGCTTTATGGAAGACCCTAAAGTGAGTTCCAATATATTTGTGCATTTCAGGTGATATTTATGTATCTTGGGAATGCATTAACTAAACAGTAACAACATTTTTATGTATTAACAATGACTACTAATGGTTAAAAAAATGCAAACACAACCAATTATGGGACAGTAGTTGATTTGAACTTCAGATTAACATTTAAATACAGAAAAATATCTGAGTCAAGCATGTGTGTGATGCCTTTCAGGCTAGCAAAGGAAGTGAAACATTCAAAGAATTTAAGAGGCACTATCACAAAAAAATGTGTAGACTATGTGAAATATGCTACTTTGTAAGATACAATTTTCTTCAAAATGTGTTTACCTTTGTCCACACTGAGCTGTCTTTTGCTTGATCTTTGGTCAAAAGTAGTGAGTACTGGCCTAAAATTACTCTAATTTAACACATTCATTTTGTGATGATGTTAGCACAGTTAGAATCTAGGCTAGACTAGGCTAATCTATGCTATGACACCCTGAGACGTGCATATTTTCTCTCAGCACGAACTCCCTTAAATCAGTCAAAGAAGATTGATTTTAGGTCACAGCAACTGATTTCAAACACAGATCAAGCTGTATGGTAAAAAATGTATAGTCACTGTGAAAATTATAAGGAAATCCTGTATATATAGGATAAAAAAAGACCTCACTGGATTTACATAAAAAAAAACAACTCTTATTAGAAAATATGTTATCTATAATGACAATAAAAAATGTGCTCAAAGCAAGCAAGTAAAAAAAAAAAACAAATTTAGCTTACCTTC
Source organism: Pelobates fuscus (assembly GCF_036172605.1). NCBI lineage: Eukaryota > Metazoa > Chordata > Amphibia > Anura > Pelobatidae > Pelobates > Pelobates fuscus. The sequence continues at coordinate 60,722,101 of NC_086329.1, forward strand.
CAGTTTTTTGCAAATTTTTTGTTTTTTGTTACCCCTTGAAACAACTTTTCCATCACTATTGTGGCCAGAAAGAGTCCCTGTGGGTTTTAAAATTCGCCTTCCCATTGAAGTCTATAGCGGTTCGCGAACTTCCGCAAACGTTCGCGAACCTCTATAGACTTCAATGGGCAGGCGAATTTTAAAACCCACAGGGACTCTTTCTGGCCACAATAGTGATGGAAAAGTTGTTTCAAGGGGTCTTGACTGTGGCATGCCGGAGGGGGATCCATGGCAAAACTCCCATGGAAAATTACACAGTTGATGCAGAGTCTGGTTTTAATCCATAAAGGGCATAAATCACCTAACATTCCTAAATCACAATGGATATGGATTGACACCTGACATATTGACACCTTGACACATGGATTGACACCTGTCCTCAGAGACCCTGATACACACTGACACAGAGCAGAATAGGGACTATTCCCCCTACATAGGGTCACTTGGCAGATATGGATTGACACCTGTCCTCAGGGACCCTGATACACACTGACACAGAGCAGAATAGGGAACATTCACTAAATGCCAAACATTGTTATACAGGGGAATATTCAGTAAATAAGGATAAGGGGGGGGCTACTGTCCTCCCCCGGCCCCCACCCCTGCATGGTGGGTGGGGGCCATAAATTACAATGGGGGGGACCTACTGTCCTCCCGCCCCCACCCGTGAGCGGTGGGTGGGGGCCATAAAAATAATGAGGGGGGGGACCTACTGTATGATGTAGTGTAAGGGTTACGACCGCTTCACAGTGACAGACCAAACTCCCCGTTTAACGCACCGCAAACAACCGCAAACAGTCCATTTGCACAACCGCAAACTCCCCATTTGTACAAGGTCGGATACCAAGCTAGCCATGTCCGTTCCTTGTCCTCACTGATGTCATTGAAGGTCTCTCCCTCCACCCAGTGATGTACAACACCAAGGGTCCCCGAAAGTATGCTAATAAACTGAAAAAAGAAAAAAATCTCCCAAGAAGGAGATCTAAAACTGGCATAGGAAAAGGTTAGACAACTATAATAAAGTGATACCTACAAATCCTAGTGAGCATAGGTGTATAATAGAGGGAGAAAGGGAAAGCAGAGTAATGCTTCCTAATACCATGGTTAGTACCCTTTGTTAAAGTAAATTGAGTAATGGACAAAAGTCTTTATTGTATCATTTATAAATAACAAAGGGATACTATACTCATTCCCCTATAGTGGCTAATTGTGTAATAATGGTAATACTATTACCTATTATATAATATTGGCAGGGGCAAGGAAATTCCCTCTAAATAGATGGGTATAGGCAGAGAGTATGGAGACCGGAGTGATAAAGTGTCAATAAGGTAAGTTAAATGTATCACAGACACACAGCCACCCTTTCTCTTGGCTAGTTTCCAGAAATGCTGGATAAGTAGAAGGGCTATAAAGACTCAGAGAGGTCTAAAAAGAATCCTCTAAACTAGCCCTAATCTCCTTAAACACCTTCAAGGGTGTTCTAAGCTAAAGCTCAATCTAAACGTTTAAATGACTGCCTGATTTCCCATCACAGATGCTGGCTAGGAATAACACTGTGCAAGACAAAGAGTGGGTCTAAGTGCCCATAGTGCAGTAAAGTGTCCCTAGTGAAGTGAAAAAAAGAATAACGAGCTGGCGCCCAAGAGAATATCGAGCCGGCGCCCTATCAGGGGACGTGTATATGGCATCGATTTTAGGAACCGGGAGATGGAAAAAGATGCTTGGTCGGTCGTCCTACTTCAAATTTGGGGCACTGCGCGTGCAATCTAATGTGCCACCAGATAGGAGTGGTGTGTTAAGTAGTACTATTCCTATTAGTTTAATCCCTGTTATGTGCCTTTTTTTGGGTTTGGTTTTTGAAGCCACAGTGCAGCACCAGAGGCCCGAAAAATTAGGCATGTACACATGCCTGAAAAATTAGGTATTGTTGCAGCCACGACATGTGAAGAGGATCAACACATGAGTACCACCAGTGCCCAGTGCTCATATACATAATATGAGAAGAGAAAACGCCCAACGTACGTTTCGGTGCTTAAAGGGATGCACCTTCTTCTCTTCACATATTATGTATATGGGCACTGGTGGTTGTAGCACTATGATTGTCACTGTAATTTTATTTTAACTTGTTTCTGTCCTATGCCTGTCTAGTTAGATTAACAGGGAGAGAGGCTTTTTTAATTTAAATTATCAGTCGGCTTTAGACTGAGTTTTCATTTTACATCATTTTCCATCTCCCTTTATATTTAAGACAGCTCTACCTTGAGCTCTTGTTATAATCACCATACTAGACACTTCCTAGGAGGTATATACGTTTGGGATACAGTTATTCGTTACTCATACGTACATAGCAAATTATAATAAAGCTGAGGATTAGGGTTGAGCTATGATGATATAAGTTGTATTTATATCCCTACATATATCCTCTGTGGTTGGCATGGATTCTCAATACGACCTGTATATACTTTGTTTGATTAACTATTTATGATTTACTTGATAATGGATTTCTAGTAGTACTTACATAGATGTGAAAGCCAGGTTTGGATTACACTCTATCGCTATATATACTTCCAGGTTATGCAGCTAGTCTCAAGAACTTACTGAGACTGAATGCATTTTTCTATTGTTTGCTGTTTTTTGTCTAACTTGGGGTTAAGCCCCTATTGAGATACCTGGAGTCTCATATCGGTACATAAGTCTCTGTCCTGCACCTGTTACTATCCCCTTTTTGCTCTTCTGGGGTAGTTTGTACAGGTGTATACACAGAGACGTAGAACCTTGTGTTCTTTGTTGTCTTTTTACCACAATAACTATAATAGTTGCAAATAGTTGTTACTTAAAGTGATTGCTGTAAATAACAACTATTTGCAACTATTTTTGTAACGGAGTATGTCACAAGGAATGGAAAAAATGAGTATTAAAACTTATTTATAAACACATTTATTACATAATTATTATTGGGCAAATTACTTAGTGCTTTATTTCTAGTGGAGTTTTACAGTACATTCATGCACTGCGTGCATTCTTCGCTCCTAAGTAACAGTATTAAAATATAATGAGACAGTGGGATACTAAACGGTCAATTAATGTAGTTCAAGGACTCTCAATCAGTTGAGAAATTAAACAAAATCGTCTTGAAAAATTAACATAATGTAAAACATAGGCGAATTGAGCTATAGATTGCAAATACTGTTGCATTCATCCATTATTATGGGAACTGCAAAGTTGTGACAAGGGAATTACAAACTTTGGGTAGCAAAAGCTGAGTTGGAGAGTGTTTCCGATACAGCTATTTTGGTCTAAAATGTGCAATTTCTGTAATTTCTTATTTTAGTGAATAAGCACAAGCATATTGATTTTCCTTATGTTATATTGAAGAAATTCGTAAAGATATTTTTGTTTATATGAAGTCCAATGCTAATGCAAGGCACTGTGGCATTCCGGATATGCGGCATAAATTAACCTAAATTAACATAATTTACCTTTTTAAACACACACCTGCCTCCATGGGTGTTGGAAGCAGCATGTGGAGGACGGTAGAGAATCCTTTGCAATGCTTGACTACAAATGTTTCTCGGTTTTACTTTTTTTATTGTGCATAAAAGTTCTGCAAATGTCATACAGCATAACAGAGCATGTGGGATTAGTTGTTGGTTAGCCTGCATCACAATTAACTCTTTAATCCTTTATGAGTAATTACAGTTAGTAAGCATTAATTGATACTTTCCCGGTATGTTTTGCTTGCCAAAACATTTTTCTAAATGAAAAATCCTACTTTTTTTATTTTCAGTGCACACACACATTGATAGTAAGGAAGACAGATATATAGATTTACTGACATATGATCTATAACTATAATTGTAATTACTTTTTTTTTAACTGAAACAATAGCTGAAATAGTTTGTGTCGTAATTTTGTGTCAAGCTGGTTTGAGCTCATCTTGTGCCATTGCAGAGAGTACCTAAAGCATTTGCAAGTCAGACTGATGTTACCGATATTGGCAGAACAAATCCAAAAGGCAGTCTGGCTTCCTCTGAGATAAAACATCAGATGATCATTTAGGCCTTGTTAAGCCTCTCAGTGAGGTATAGCTGATACGTCTAAGCTCTGTGGGCCATGACATTTACTACTCGTCCTCTTTTTCCTTTGTTGGTTACTTTTTCTCACTTGATCTATGAATCAAATGGTGTGAAAATGTCCTTATCTGAGTACTGATATTTGTATATTTGTATATCAATACTCAAATAGTATTTTCTATAATTTATACTAGGTATATAGTTTGCAGTACATTGGTCTATTTTTCACCCTTCATTAGTCTGATTTGTTTAGCAAAGTCATCTCAACAGGGGGTGCAGTGACCCTGGTTAAAAAAAAAGTTGTTTTATTAAATTGCATAACTAGGGACAGGGTACTATAGAATTAAGAATACAAAAAGTTTTTGTTAATCAGAAGTGATTTGTTAAAAAATGTTTTCCACTGTGCGTAATTTCATAATTATATCACACTTTTTCAACAACTAGACATTGCTACAAAAAAGGCTGCTCTTTTTCCATCTTCTTTTACTTGCTGGAGAAGTTTTAAGATCCTGGGGAGCCAGGCAGGGCCTAGGCACGAACAGGGATATGTAAGTGTGAGGGGAGTGTATACAGAGGAATGTGGTAAAGTGATTTTGGGATGGGGATGCAGTAGTTTGGGTTGGATGGGTGGGCTAGTATAAAGAGGTTGCCATCTTTGTTGAACATCTAAAATCACATGGATTTCAATATCAGAGCCATGGGTTTACTTCAGGGAGATCATGCCAAACTAATCTTATTGATTTTTTTGATTGGGTAACTAAAATAATAGATCAGGGTGACATTGCTTACCTAGATTTCAGTAAGGCTTTTGACGCTGTTGCACATAGGCTTATCAATAAACTGCAACCTTTAAGTTTGGATTCCAATATTGTTGAATGGGTAAAGCAGTGTGAGTGACAGGCAACAGAAGGTTGTAGTCAATGGAGTATATTCAAAGCATGGGCTTGTCACCAGTGGAATACCTCAGGGATCTGTACTTGGACCCATTCTCTTTAATATTTGTATTAGTGATATTGCAGAAGGTCTTGATGGTAAGGTATGTCTTTTTGCTGATGATACTAAGATATGTACGTACCAGGGTTGATGTTCCAGGAGGGATAAGCCAAATGGCAAATGATTTATGTAAACTAGAAAAAAATGGTCAGAGTTTTGGCAACTGACATTTAATGTGGATAAGTGCAAGATAATGCATCTTGGATGTAAAAACCCAAGGGCAGAGTACAGAATATTTGATGGAGTCCTAACCTCAACATCTCAGGAAAGGGATTTCGGGGGGATTATTTCTGATGACTTAAAGGTAGGCAGATAATGTAATAGAGCAGCAGGAAATGCTAGAAGAATGCTTGGTTGTATAGGGAGAGGTATTAACAGTAGAAAGATGGAAGTGACCATGCCATTGTACAGAACACTGGCGAGACCTCACTTGGGGTATTGTACGCAGTACTGGAGACCGTATCTCCAGAAGGACATTGATACTTCAGAGAGAGTCCAGAGGGCTACTAAACTGGTTCATGGATTGCAGGATAAAACTTACAAGGAAAGGTTAAAGGCTAGTGCTGGTTGGAACGAGGGGGGAGGGGACAACTACCCTTAAGTTATGGTTGGTTGGCAAGGTGGTATTCAGTGATGTAACTATTTACGGAGTAATTATGTATATAGTGTTTTGTGTTATAAAGTTGAAGTTTAAAGATTTATATTTTAATAAAGATATGGCCTATTTTAATCCAAAGCAAGTCTGATGTGTTTTCATTGGAAGCAAAGGATGGGGTTTATCAAGGGTCAGGTTTATGCCCATACACAGTTACCCTCTACCTACGAACATGGTATGATCAGCTCGCTCCTAATATGAGATTGACTGAGCTACTTTCTAGTCTGAATAGAGACCTCAGGCGAATGTGGAAAATCCAGCAAAGTGTTTGTTAAGCATGCATGAGCAGAAAATGTAGGAACTCTAAAGAGGAGTTTTTATTTTTTTTAATTTCTTATTTTATTAGTTTAATTAATTTGCATATTTTTGAATACATTATCTGTACAATGCAATGCAAAACTAGGGGTCACCTTGAACCTGAAGTATCTTTTTTAAACAATGTTGTCTGTAAAAACCAGGAGCTGCTAGTAACGGATTTTGTTTCTTTGCTTTCTGTTGCTATAATTTTGTCATGTATAAATTATTCATCCATTCCCTCAGGTTCTCTTAATTATTAATTTATGGCATCTAAACATTATCCAGTGTATCTAAATCGTGATGTATAATAATATTTGTTCCATGCAGAGACAGAATCCATTTTAAACCAACAACCTGCAGACCACATTTTATAAGTAATATTTAAAAAATGAAAAGCTGACCCAACAAGGTGTTAACACAAACAGTGCATTGAAAAATAACCATTCCTAATAAACAATAACAGAATGCAATCTTCCTGTTTACGGATTTTCCGTCCTACAATGTTATATAACTTGCAAAAACAAGTATTGGATTCAAGTGTATAACCAGCATCACCAATTAAACTTAAAATATATTGTTCACAGTTTACAATCAATCCTGATTAGTCATGATGCTTATAGCCAGGCTAAAAAAGAATCTGCAATACGTTAAAAAAAAAATATCTAGCAGAAATGGGCCTAGACAAAATACAACAAACAATTCAGATTTTATTTTGCTACAATTACAATAACCCTGTGTTTGCCAATGTACCAGGATAATATGACAATTCTTCTTCAGCGAGAAATCTTTCAGGTGCTCAAAAAAATCCAAAAACGATCAATAATTTCTGTAGTGAGCTCCCTAGGCAGTATTTTTCTGATAATGTTTTATGCAACAATAGTTTGTTAGTTTTCTAATTAAAAGTACATTTAACAAGGTAATGGATTTTTGTAGTGATTCTCTTAGACCTAATTAATTTAATCAAAGGTCAGTTTATGGTACTGTTTGAAAAGAAATAATATAAAGTGTCTTTGTTTCCTTTTCTTTAATCATAGCTGAGAAAGTTTCCTCCCTTGGTAAAGATTGGCACAGACCATGTCTAAAATGTGAGAAGTGCAGCAAGACTTTGACTCCTGGAGGCCATGCTGAGGTACAGTGAAACATATTTAAATGGCATTCTGGAATTTTGACTCTAAAATTTTTTCTAATTGTGCATGTAAAATAATGCCACATGTAATACCTGTATGTATATTAATTTTTTATTTTTTTTTTCTCCCTTCACTATGCTTGTAAGAATTCTGTCACAGAAAGCAAAGTGTAACTTGAAATGCAGGCTGTCATTTTTCTTTGTCAAATACTATATCTGGAAAATTTTAAAAAATCTAATTTTGAAAAATTGCCATATATTTCACAGGTGACAAAAAAAAAACACATATATAATATCCATTACAATTATTTCTTCCATTTTAACTACTGATCCATTGTAGATTTCTTTTATATGAAGTTTTACAGATAATATGGTATCCCTTATCTTATATGTAAATAGTTTTGACAGCTTCAGAATAATTTACATAGATGTCAATATCACATTTTAAATGCATGGGTGAAAAAAAAAGAGATTTTTGTTTGATTTTTCTATGTTGCATTGTTTCCCAACCGTTTTGGACCAAGGCACACCATAATGAGAGGAAGATTTCCAACGCATGCCTTTCTTTTGATTTTTATCTCCATTAGCAATTTGTTACTTGCACTTGATAAATATGTATAACTCAAATTAAAATAAGCCAAATTAACATATTAATTTTAATTACTTGCTAGAAGGAGATCCCATTTTTAATGCTGACTCGTTTTAAAATATACATTTAAAGCAGCTCTGTCACACCCATTTCAAAAAAAGAGTATTTCTTTACAAGTAAATCTTTATGAAAAGCTCAAATTGACTGTATTGGTATTTCACTCAATTTAAAAGATATAGGGAGACAAGGTGGGGCTTCTGCTGTCAAGCTTGTCATTTCCCCCAGCCGTCACCAGTGAACGCTATAAGGGAAAAAAAAATTTCCTTCCATAGACCTCAATGCCATACTCTCGCTCTTAATGTTAACGCCTGGCAGATGAAGTGCCAGGAGCTGAAGAGAACCATCAGGGACAGGTTCAGGCCAGTAAATATCACTTTTCCCTGTGACACATAATGCAAAGATCACAGATGGTGACCGTATTAGTTGGACTGCATTCCAACTATTACAGCCCTGATGTCAATATGTTTTAGCACACTTTTAGATGACCTGAGGCAGACCATTTGAAAGCCATTACTGGTGTCAGCTGAATACTCAAATACTAACAATGTGTTGAGCCAACTTTGCATCAGCTGACCCAGATTTTCAATACAGAGCAAGATGCATTTCCACTACAGAGCAAGCATCTGACTCACAGCAAGAAAAGCTTAACTACAATATACACATTGACTGACCTGAACGTGTCTTCAAATGTAGGTTCCATTGTCATTAACCCCTTCAGGACGGAGTCAATAGTGCACGTTCTGATCAAAACAAAACGTAAACAAAAACTGGAATTTGCGCTATATGTCTGTTCACCCGTAGTTCCCCTCTTTCATATTATATGAACCCACACTTATTATATATCATTTTGTTCAGGAGAAACAGGGCTTTAATTTATCATTAACTATTCATATATGGAACATAATTCATTATGAATAAAAAAATAAAAAAAAATGTGAGAAAATAAGATTTTTTTTTTTTACATTTGTATTTCCGTCTGACATTTTAGCTGTGAATGTCATAATAAAAATGCACATATTTGTAATCAGCGATGTCTCACGAGTACAACAGTATCCCCCATTAACAGGTTTTATGGTGTTTTGGAAAGTTACAGGGTCAAATATAGAACGTTCCATTTTCAAATGGAAATTTGCCAGATTGGTAATGTTACCTTTGAGACGGTGTGGTAGCCCAGCAATGAGAATTACCCCCATAATGGCATGCCATTTGAAAAAGTAGACAACCGAAGGTATTGAAAGTGGGGTATGTTTAGTATTTTTTAGTAGCCACTTAGTGACAAACACTGGGCAAATATTTGTTTTTTGCTTTTTTAACACAAAAACAAATATGAACGCTCCAGGGCTCAAAGCCATTACGGCATTCTATGCTGTCGCAACGGCTTTAAAGCCCACTTAAAGCGTGACGGCATAGAACGTCGTAACGGCGTTAAGGGGTTAAAGGATCATGGTGGAAAAAATACAAGTTGCCAGCACACACCTAGATAATAGCACATTTAGACCTCAATTTAATATTGGCGGGTAAGCTTTTAAAATGATTGTTAATGAAAAATATTTTTATACATTTATTGATATTTTTTTTTATGATTTTTTTTAAATTTTAATATTTTGAAAACTTTTTTTTTTTTTTAGACGTTTATCTAAAAATATTAAATCACTTAACAAGTTTATCCAGCAATATTAAAGTATTGTATAGTAGCAAGCAATGGTACAGCACACCACTTTGAGTGTAAAGCAGTCCAATTTTATTGAGGTTTCCCAGCATGTTACATAGCTGAAAAGAGACTTGCGTCCATCAAGTTCAGCCTTCCTCACATTTGTTTTTTGCTGTTGATGCAAAAGAAGGCAAAAAAACAACAATTTGAAGCACTTCCAATTTTGCAACTAGCTAGGAAAAAAAATCCCCAGAATGGCAGTGTTAGTGTAGGACTTTACCAAACAGACACTTAAATTCACCAAACAAGTAGGATAGTCCAGCATTTAAGTCCAGTATTTAAGAGCATCAAATCCATGGGCCACCACCTCTAGTGCAAAAGGGTTACACATTAGCCCTGTCTGTGCTGACAAGGGTTCTGCGCAATACCTTCCAGCAACTCTCTCTTCCAGTAATGTGCTTTTAGCCAGTCCAGCAACCTCCCATTGTATTTCATCAATAGAAGCATAGCTTTATTAGGCTGTGACCCACAATCCTCTGTATTCTAGTGAATTTAGAGACAATTTCATTCATGCCACTTACTATGATAATATCACCTTTGATCTCCTAGAGAGGGAACCGAGGCTTTATTGCAGTGTTCACTGACAAAGCCCCAAGTGCACAGAATAGTCTTAGGCCCTTTTCCGTATCGCCTCCCCTCTTACCCACAGCATATTTTAAGAAAGGCTGAAAAAAAAGACACTTGTGACGATTATGTGACTTTCCAGTGGAGGATGGTTTTTGGTGTCTCATTCAGGAGCCAAATATCTAGTTGATGAATGGTAAAAGTGCTCCCCGAGTCTTCAGAGTTTGATTTTATAGCATGTACTGTTTGCCCTGAAAAAAACAGAGTCTGTGAAACCATGCTCTCTGAAATTGACAAAAGGCACAAAATACAACCATGGGAAAAAAATGCATTGTTATTGGAAACCCTTAATTACAATATAAAATGTAATAGCCCTTGTTTGTATTTGCTGTTGAGAGTTGTACTAGGTATTGTTTAGTATTTCCAGGGCCTGTTATATTGTGGTTTATTTTACAAACATCTGCATACTACTGTAAGACAATTGTTATAAAATGCGTTAAATATGTTCTTAAGGTTTTATATTGAAATTGCTACTTCTTTATTTTACTAAAGCAGTGATGGTGAACCTGAGGTTTAAGTTTAGAAAAAACAACTCGTACAGTTGTCCGAACTAATTAACAACTTTTGTTTTAAAAGAAGAACACATCAACAGAGAGTTTAATGATACAAATGATACAAATGATAAATAATGATGTAAATTATAGATAAAATTAAGCTTATATTTATCAGTATCTCCATCAAATGCCATACATACATACAATACATACACACTGCTGAACACATTCACACAACGATCGCTGAATACATGCACACATTCCACTGAATACACACACAAACATGCACACAGTAAAAATATGTACAAAGGATCAGCGCTAATATACTAGATCTTACAGAGATAAATGTAAGGCAGCACACCTGAAAAATAGGGCTCCCTCACAGGCCCTATAGAGTAGACAAAACGTAAAAAGGTGAAATAAAATATAAATAAATAAATAAACCTGATTATAAACTATAAAAAGAAAAGAGTGTATTCCAAAACCTGAAAAAAAATCAGGTAAAAAATACACAAAGGCGGGTTACAGGGGTATAAACAGGGCTTGACCCTAAATACTACATAGAATACAAAATAAAGGAAATGAGAGAGATAACTCTCCTAACCAGAGAGTAAATCCCTACATAACCAATACCCCAGTGGAGCAATATATACAAATCACATTAAAAATGTCTCAAAGACACGGTGCAAACCACGGAAAAATAATAAACAATTTTAATAAGTAATTAGTAAAGGTAGCACCACTTGCCTAGGTACATAAGACTGATCAAAACAGTCAATATGGACAAAAAACACAGTTAGAGATATAGACTCCAGCCGCAAATTACGTGTACTTGATAGATAGATGCAGTGGGTCTTAAGAAATATTGATAGTGGCCATAATATAATCAAACGTTAACAGCAAAAAACAGCCAACTGCATCATCAAAATTCTATAGAAAATGGGCCGGTGTGTATATCAAAATTTCCAAATAGGTGGAACAAAACGTATAAAATACAACCTGAAGTTCCCCTGGTGAAACATGATCCTCAGGTACAAACCAGGATCATACACCTAGGTATAGAGTATACCAGTTCAAACTGTCCCAAAAAAATGTCTCAAGTTTTAAGAAATCGAAAGGACAGGAAGAGGTAAGTATAATGGAAAACAAAAGGATGAAATTCAAGATAGATAATCCTACATGAAAGCATGCTGCTTAATGAGTAGCAGGGATTCAGCTGGCAAAAATAAAGTATATAGTATAAGTGGAATCCCTGCTAATATTTAGCATGTAGTGGTAGCAAAGCTACCAAAAGCAGGATGCAAAATTGTATAACAATGGTAATTAAATACCCATAGCCCAAACCTGAATACTGAGGTTTAAGTTTAGAAAAAACAACTCGTACAGTTGTCCGAACTATTTAACAACTTTTGTTTTAAAAGAAGAACACATCAACAGAGAGTTTAATGATACAAATGATACAAATGATAAATAATGATATAAATTATAGATAAAATTAAGCTTATATTTATCAGTATTGCCATCAAATGCCATACATACAATACATACACACAGACTGCTGAACACATTCACACAACGATCGCTGAATACATGCACACATTCCACTGAATACACACACAAACATGCACACAGTAAAAATATGTACAAAGGATCAGCGCTAATATACTAGATCTTACAGAGATAAATGTAAGGCAGCACATCTGAAAAATAGGGCTCCCTCACAGGCCCTATAGAGTAGACAAAACGTAAAAAGGTGAAATAAAATATAAATAAATAAATAAATAAACCTGATTATAAACTATACAAGCACATATACAAGACACTATGTAAGAGAAAATACATACAAGCTAAAAAACCAAAAAGAGCTTGAAATATGGATAATAAATAATAATCAAGAGTCCAAAGATTAAGTCCAAGAGTCTATGCCTGATAAATGCCTCAAAAAAAGTCCAAATAAAACCTTGTATAAGAAGTCAATCTGAATCTTGTCAGGGCAAGTATTCCTCAGTAACGTATGGACATGGGATATTCGTGAAATCCATATGAAAAAAATAAAAAGACAGCAAATAATGGCGCAGTATATCCCAACAGGTATTAAGTACTGTTGTTAGAGGTCGATATGGTCCTACTCACGTTTTCCAGAGCTATAAGACTAGCTCTAGTGTGGATGGCATACAGTGGTACAATCCCCACTTATGGGATACGTGAAGTTTTGTAGTGGATGTGTGGGGTGTGGGGGGGGTGGGGGGTGTGTGGGGGGGTGGTGTGTGTGTGTGTGAAGGGGGTTCTGTGTGTGTGTGAGGGGGTTCTGTGTATGGGGTGCTGTGTGTGTGGGGGGGGGGGGGATGAGTGCTGTGTGTGTGTGTGGGGGGGTGCTGCAGGTAGCAAATATGTATCCTGACCTATACATAAAATCTTGTGGGGGGGGTGGGGTGTGTGTGGGGGGGGTGGGGTGTGTGTGGGGGGGTGGGGTGTGTGGGGGGGTGGTGTGTGTGTGTGAAGGGGGTTCTGTGTGTGTGTGAGGGGGTTCTGTGTATGGGGTGCTGTGTGTGTGGGGGGGGGGGGGTTGGTGTGCGTGTGGGGGTGTGTGTGATGTGCCTGTGCTGGGGTGGTGTGTGTGGGGGTGGTGTGTGTGTGTGGGGGGGGGGGGGGATGAGTGCTGTGTGTGTGTGTGGGGGGGTGCTGCAGGTAGCAAATATGTATCCTGACCTATACATAAAATCTTTATCCCCCCTTCCTTTCTCTTACCTTTGTTGAAGGGGAGGGGGGGCACAAAAAGCCCTGGTGGGCCGGTGGTGGAAAGTATGTGTCTGGAAAGCAGCTCTCCTTTCCTCCCGTGCAATGCTGTGTGGAGCATTGCCACGGTAATGAGCGACAATTTAAATATGTTCCTCTTATGTAAACGGAAAGTATTAACTAAGCATTAGTTATTTAATTTACAATGTATTATGCTTGACATCAGTAGGATACAGTATCTTATATTACATTGATTAGACAAAAGGTTAATATATTCAATGCTTTCTTGGTTACATCAATTAAACATTTTTGAAATATTATGGTTTTATCCGGGAAAAAGCTTTTATTTATTTAAATTTTTATAGCCTCCGCCTAGTTTGCATTTACTGGTAATCCTAATAAACAGGAGCTTTGAAATTCAATTCTTTAAAATGAAAGAAAAGTATGAAATGAAGAATTAAGTAAGTCAATCCACTAAAAAATAAATTTGAATTAATTGAGTCCATTACTTTTGCAGCATGATGGGAAACCATACTGCAATCAGCCTTGTTATGGAGCGTTGTTTGGACCAAAAGGTAAATATTTTATCATCAAGTCAACTAAAGCTGAACATTTGCTTTATCCCTTCCACTTATAATATATTCACATTGCCATTATATATATTTTAGTTTTTTTTTTTTTTAAAGGGGAACTGTAACAGCAAAGGAATTGTATTGAGTTTTTATATATCCCTATATTTAACAAATATGTATTTGCAAAATATGAAAAATAACATTTAAATGTAGAAATCTGCACGTCTTTATTTGGCACCTACGAATGCACTTAGATACAGAAAAGTGGAATATAACATTGCAATTTAGCTTAATCCCAGAAAAAGTAGTGCCCCTTCTGTTTAGAGTAATAAAAAACCATTGATCTCCTTTGAGCTCACAGTACCAGAACGAAATACATACTATCATACACAACCTAAATGAAAGTATAACTGCTTAATGAAGTACTGGATGCTAGCAGATCTGGTTCAACTGCCATCAGCAAACAAAAGTAACAAAAAAACTAAAAATATATATACACTCAAAATCAAACTAGTTCTATTGCTAGATATTGCAGACCGTGCATTTCCGCCATAATCTATGTTTAGTCATTTCCTAAAGCAAAATCTTGGTTCACAATGTTTGGGATTTTAGTTTAATAACGACTAGTACTGATTTGTTACCAATTAGTAAATATATAATAAGTATGGCTTACTTTTTCCTTTTTTGTTCTCTATAGGATTTGGACGTGGTGGAACAGAAAGTCATACTTTCAAATAATTTGGTAAGTATTCTCTTTGTAATTTATTTTAACTGAAATCCTAACCTGACATTTTAAAAGCTAAATTGGTAAGATTCACTACTTTACATTATTTATTGTTTTTCTCATATCTTAAAAGTAAAGTTTGATTTAAAAAACCAAACCATCATGACTGAGGTGGAAAGTTGTACCTGTTTCTTCCCTCCAACTAAATCTTCTGGACAGGGCCGTTTTTACAGGGCAGCTGCCCTGGGCCCTGTTGCTCTCTCCCTGCAACAATTTATTTTAGGATCGCTGATCCCAAAATAATTTGTTGCAGGCAGTGGGTCCGCACACTTAAGGTTTGCCACCCGGTGGGTCTGTGTCAGTAGGGGCCCAGTCGGGCGCTGTGGCCCTTTAACAGCGCGACCGGGCCACTTGCTTTTTGGCAGCTGGCTGGGAAACAGAAACATGAGCCGTGTGGGAGGGAGGAGGACTCAGTGAGAAGGGGGCCAGGCCAGAGGAAGAGCTTAACTGCCAGCCACCTCATCCAGCCCAATGGACCCCAGATAAGCCACCCTCCAGCAAAAGGTAAGGAACTGGAGGGTGGCTATCAAATTTTGCGTGGGTCTGAATGTGTGTGCCTGTCAGTGTGTGTGTGTCTGTGAGCATTTCTCTGTCAGTGTCTGTGTGTGTTTAAGTATATCTGTCTGTGTGTGCCAGTGTGTTGGTCTGTGTGTCTGTGTGTCAGTATGCTTGTCTATGTTAGTATGTCTGCCAGTATGTCTGTGTGTGTACCTGTGTGTGTGTGTGTGTGTGTGTGTCTGTGTCAGTATGTGTCTGTGTATCTGTATGTGGTAATTTTGTGTATCTGTCAGCGTGTGTGTGCATATCTGTTTATATATGTGTGTGTGTAACTGTATATAGTCAGTGTGTGTATCTGTATCTGTGTATCTGCATGTGTCAGTGTTTGTATCTGTGTATCTGCATGTATTTCTGTATGTATGTCAATGTGTGTTTCTGTATGTTCTCATTGTTTGTATCTATATGTAGTCAGTGTGTGTATCTGTGTATCTGCTTGTGTGTCAGTGTGTGTATCTGTATGCTCTCATTGTTTGTATGTGTGTATCCGTGTATCTGCATGAGTCAGTGTCAGGTTGTGTTAGTGTTTCTGTATGCATGTCAATGTGTGTGTCTGTATGTTCTCCTTGTTTGTATATATATGTAGTCAGTGTGTGTATGTTTGTATATGTATGTGTGTCAATGTGTGTATCTTTATGTTCTTATTGTGTGTTTCTGTGTATCCATATGTAGTCAGTGTATGTATCTGCATGTCAGTGTGTATCTGTGTGTCTGTGTATCTGCATGTATGTCACTGTTTGCGGCTGTGTGCCTGTGTATCTGCATGTGTGTCAGTTTATGTATCTGTGTCTGTATGTGTGTCAGTGTGTATCTGTAAGTTCTCATTGTGAATTATTGAATTC
This sequence comes from Pelobates fuscus, assembly GCF_036172605.1. Lineage (NCBI taxonomy): Eukaryota > Metazoa > Chordata > Amphibia > Anura > Pelobatidae > Pelobates > Pelobates fuscus. The sequence continues at coordinate 60,738,251 of NC_086329.1, forward strand.
AGAGTATGACAATTCAATAAAACCTGTAGTATTATCCTCACACCAGGCTGCATTAATCCTTCACTTCACTGGATTAAAATCCTGCACCCCACAGCAATACGCATTGTGCTATATAATTAACTCCAAATATTGTATTTTAAAATGGCTTTGATACAATGTATACACTTGGAAGTGGTATCTCTCTCTTTCTAAGTATTACAAGGGGCTTGGGTCCAACAAAAAATGATGACAAAATTAGACTTGTGGCTTCTCAGGACCCTACTAAGGGTGTTGTCCTAGAAACCCGCCATGAATGAATGGTGCACATCAGAGGACTCCAGGCTCCATAACTAATTAAATGAGCTCAAATGGTTATAGTACCCAAAGTGTCCATTTCACATACTAATGTGACTTTAAACAACTTAAAAATAAGCAAGTTGTTACAAAATGTGAATTCATGTTTTAGACTAGACAATCAGAAAAGTAGTAAATTGTTACAAATGACAAAAAAGTGTTTTAGACTAGAGAACCAGAGAAAGTTATCTACACAGTTTTAGAGGTAATTGTATATTCATAGATGCATAAGTTCATAGATGTAGGATATGTTAAGCACATTTTATTTTAAACTAAACCTTAGAGCAGTGAGTATAGGAAAGAAATTTAAGGTTCATGAATAATTAGGCTCAGATATAGCAAAAGTGGATTAACTTTATCTGTGGCATCTTTAAAAGACTCCCAAAGATAAGGAGTACTTAAACTCATCACAAATTAATGTAAGCGTGCATTAAGGGAACATGCTGTAGTTCACTTCAAGGGCTATTTTTGCACATCAGTGCTGTTAGTTCAGAAAATGAATAAAGTATGTTATATAAGCAAAAATTCATGTTAGAACTGTTGAATTTCTTAAGTAGTTCTGTTTTCATGTTAAACCATAGATATTTCAGGTCATAGGTATTTTTAACTAATTTCAGGAAGTGGTTTTAGTTTGTGTGCTTATCACCCTGGGCAGGGATCTAAAACTTTGGAACCACAGATGTTAACTGCCTCCAACTCCCAGCATTCTTTGAATGCAACAGAAGGCCAGAGACTAATGAGAGTTGTAGTCTAGCAACATCTGGGGGGACATAGTATGAGGTGCTTGCCCTTGAATACATCTTACATTTAGATACAATATCATTTGGTTGACACATGTACGAGATCAAATAAACACACACACAAATCTGATATAATGGGGAGCTTTATCAAGGTAAAACAGATGTTATTGTGGGAGTAAAGCTCTAATTGTTAAGACATTGATTTCCATTGAGATGGTTCTTTATTTAACACTTTGCCACCTGTTTTTGACTTGATAACCCTCACCACATCAGTCTTCCAAAAATGACTGGTAATTTATTTGGTTACACAAAGTAAGAAATTACATGTATTTATTTGAACAGAACCGTTGTAAAGGTTGTTGTCTGCAAGTATGTAATTAAAGGGTTAAACTTTACCAAATATACTTTGTTAACCAAATGTACTTTGTTAACCTTTTGGTTTTTTTTTCTTCCTAGATTTGAAAACACTGAAATCTAGAAATATCTACAAGCAAGTCATGAGTGTTTAACCTTCCTTTTAATTAATCTAGTTTCAATAGTCACTTGTAAATTGGACAAATTGTGACCTTATCATGATTTATTGCTTTGCATGCAATGAGAAACAACATAGAAAATCATCTCTGTCTATTTAGCAAGATAATTGCAAACTTGATATGTTTGTTCTAAGCTACATCATACAAACATTGAATTGTGTATCCATAAGGCTATGTAATAATTTTTACTGAATAAACAAAAATATTGTAGAGAAAAGATGTATCTTAGTTTTGATTGATTTTCAATTGCACAAAGAGTTTAAGAATTCTGAAAAGACAGAATGCACCACTCAACCACAATACAACTGACAAATTATCAGATATTATGTTCTCTTTCATTGATTTCTTTGGGTCAAGGTCATTAGCCTATGCATCTTTATGGCACAGCCCTGACTATTAAAAAGTTGTGTAAATCATATGATAAATAATACATTGATCAGTTTGACCTAATTAGAGGGGAGATGTCATTTCTCTGGGATTTACACCATTGACCTCTAATGCATGTTAAAGAAAAAAAAGTGACATTTCCTTGTTCCTTCACTTCCAATAAGCACTTCTGCATTTCCAGGGCTTCGTTGTACTGGGTTACTTTGGATATGCACATGCATAACAGAGACATATTGTTTGCATGCATGTGCATACCCAAATCACATCACAATGCCATATGCACGCATGCGCCATGCATGGCGAGAGTTACCTCATTTACATGTTTTACCTGGCCTTGGCTGCAAAGTATGTAAGTTTAAAATAGAATGACGGAAAATTAATTTTAAAAACTTGCTAAGTTTTAGTTAAAAATTTACATTTCCTCTTTTTGTGAGATGCTTCTTTTATATTTATATTATTAGACTTGGCAAATGGACATCACCTATGGAATAACTTGCCTACTGCCATCAGACTCTCCCCTAGTCTTCAATCATTTAAGAAGGGCCTTAAATCCCATCTCTTCAGGAAAGCGTATGGCCTCCCAGAGTAATCTCTCCCTTACATACCTGTCCCTATGGGATAGTGCTTTGCTCTCTCCTCCAGCTCTGCTTCACTCCTACTTGATATTTCCTATCCTAATGTTTCTAATACCTCACTTCCTATAGACTGTAAGCTCATTTGAGCAGGGTCCTCTTCAACCTATTATTCCTGTAAGTTTTCTTGTAATTGTCTTATTTATTGTTACATCCCCACCCTCTCAAAATATTGTAAAGCGCTACGGAATCTGTTGGCGCTATATAAATGGCAATAATAATAATAATAATAATCACAATCCAGCTCAGACAAGGCAAAGTCCAGTATAGGCATTGGGGCAAATGAAGAGAAGAAAATAGAATAATTATTTCATTTCTCCTCTTGTCTGTATTTTTAGGTCTTCTCCCAGGTGCAAAGGATTGAGCTTATAACCATGATTAACAGAGGCCTGAATTGCAGGATAAGGAGGTCTTAATGTCTATATTTATTTTAATTTCTATACATGCACATCTCCTTTCTTCCAGTCTAAACATGTGACCTCATGTCCTACGGACAGTCCTGTTTATGCATAGATTTCCATACAATTGTTTTTTTTAGCTCCAAATATATTTGTATAATATCACCTCTGAGGCGCTGTTCTTCTAAACAGATTTAAATTTGTTAAACTTTCTTCATAACTAAAATGTTCCATTCCTTTTTCTGGTGCCATAACATACTTCTTTAGAACAGGTTCCCAACTTGCACAGCATATTCAAGTCGTGGTTCTTACAAGTTATTTATAAAGTGTTGAAAATATATTTTCATCAAGGAAATTGATTGCCCCTTTTTATACATGACAATACCTTACTAGCCTTAGCCATTGCTGATTAACATTGCACATTGTTGCCTAGTTTCTTATCTATAACAATTCCTAAATCCATCTCGTGGATTGTTATCACCAATTTACCACTGTTAAAAGTGTAAGTTCAGTGGTGGAACTACCGCGGTCGCAGGGGTCGAAGCTGTGACTGGGCCCATCACTCCAGGGGGCCCGACCCACCTGCGGATCCCTGCCGGCTAAGTAATGCGGCCCGGCCCTCGTGGTGTAACGACTGGGGCCGCATTGAAGGGGTCCATCGGGTGGCCCATGCTGTTAGGGCCACCTGATGATATGTATTTCCAGGAGGCCCGGTCAGTGCTTTAATAGCACGACCGGGCCCCCTCTGATGATGTCAGATGCTGGGAGGAAGTGACTGCCCAGTCACTTTCTCCCAACAACTACCGGAAGCCATGCGGGAGGAAAGAGGAGGGAGTGAGAGTGGAAACTCTGACGCCCATCTGGCTGAACCACTGGACCCAAGGGAAACGTATGTGTATATGTATGTATGTCTGTCTGTGTGTGTGTCTGTATGTGTGTGTTTATGTCTGTGTATGTGTGTGTGTATGTATATCTGTATGTCTGTGTGTCTGTATGTATGTGTGTGCATGTTTGTGTCTGTGTGTGTGTGTTTGTATGTAAAGAGGCAAGAGTAGTGTACCTGAGTAGCCTGGGTTATAAACCCTAAATTCACAAATGAGTATCTAGGTTTGCAGCAAGATGACTGCCAGACAAAGTATTGAGCTGATAAAAACAAAAAAATAAATACATTTTATTATAAAACAATGTAGTGAAGAAAAAAGTGAATAATATTCCAAACGTGCTAATGTACATATAGTGTACACAAAATAGGTACTAAAGCGTTACCCTGTTTAAAAAATACCCTAATGGTATTAAAACAAATAACCGGATATCATTCTGGTGTCAAATCTACGGATACAGATTCTATGCGTATTAGTGTATAGAGTAAAAGCTAAAGTATCACCTAATAGCTAGTAACAGAAATCTGTATAGCCTACTGTGGATTGCTAGTACCTGTATTCGACAAGGTCCCTATTGGTCCTGGGGATGCTCTACAATAAGTGTCAGTTTGCACAGGATTGGTAAGGAGAATGCCGGCGGCTAGGATACGTAATGTAAAGAATGCAGGCTAAGGTATCACCTATAAATATCACTGAAACCTGCTTGCATCAAAAACAATGTAGCCTATCCTGAGCTCCTAATGCCTGGAGAGGGACCAAGTCTCTATTAGTGCTGATAATAGTTTTTTTTTAAATGGATGCCAGTCTCCACAGGACTGGTAGAGAAACCACAGGCAGCTTGGCTTATACAGAATAAAGCCTGTGAGGTAGGGATGAATGCAAACAATTTTACTTATCGCCAAACAATAGCAGATAGATAAATATAATGTACTTAACTTAGTACAAATGTGAATAGCTTCCCTTGTGGCTTTTCCCTCAAGAGCCTCCGTATAACGAATGGATATGGATAACAATAGGGATACAGCTAGATGGTAGAATATAAGAAAAAACAGCACATAGTGATGTACAGTATACAGCGCTGGCATGCAAAATAATAGATTGCACTCACAAGGTAGAAATCAAATGGATGCCTTGAAATCCATAAATTGATTATACTGGTCCACCATGCATGGTAATTCAGCAGGTCTAGAAATATCGGGTAGCAGAATCAGGATGCAAATAAAAAATTCGCTTGTAGAAAAATAAATTTATATATGTATAAATTTATTGAGGCAACAAACTGCCTGATAAAAATAATAAATAAAAATAATAAATCTAACGCATTTCGTCCGACTTCGTCACAGATAAAATAACAAACTGATCAGCCAGGGCCGGACTGGGGATACAAAGCAGCCCTGGAAAAAAAAATCCATGCCAGCCCCATAAGTCATTGCGCCATATATTGTCGCATGTAATATGTAAGGCTATGTCTTGCCACCCCAGATGATTGAGTAATATATACTTTTTCTAATATAAAATATTGGTCCTTTCAGAGTAAAACATTTAATTATACAGTAAGCATACTCACATGCAGACACAGACAATCTCACTGACACACACAAGCTTATTGATACACAGCCTCATAGACAAACAATTTCACTAATATACATAAGCTCATTGACATAAAAACACAAGCTCACTCACTATTAGGCACACACACACACACATGCAAGCAAGCTCACTCACTAGCAGGCACACACACACACACACACAGCTTAATGTAGTGGTTCTGGTGTCTATAACCTGTCCCTGCAGGCTTTTGAATGTAAACACTGACTTTTCAGAGAAAAGGCAGTGTATACATTGCTTCCTAGTGAGACCTCTAGTGACAGACACTCAGACGGTCACTAGAGGCGCTTCCTGTGTCAGTGCAGATTGATGATCTCAGTCATAGAGGCAGAGACCAGCACGACGTGGGGAAAAAAAAGGTGAGTAAATACACAAAGACACCACGACTGACACACACACACTATGACAGACATACACACCCCATGGCAGACACACCATGACACAGACAGACACACACACACACACACACCATGACACAGACAGATACACACACACCATGATACAGACACACCGTGACACAGACACACACACACACACACACACACGACACAGACAGGCACACCATGACACAGACAGACACACACCATGACACAGACAGACACACACACACACACTATGACACAACAGACACACACACACTATGACACAACAGACACACACACACCATGACACAGACAGACAGAAACACACACACCATGACACAGACACACACACACACCATGACACACACACACACACAGCATGACACAGACACACACACACACACAGCATGACACAGACACACACACACAGTATGACACAGACACACACACACAGTATGACACAGACACACACACACACACACACTCCCACTGACATACATACTTGTTGCTACCTGTGTGGGTGGGCAGACTGAAAGGTGTGCTGGCGGCCGCAGGGGAAGCTCTTCTGGCGCTGTAGGGGGAGCAGGCTGTTCTGTCTCTGCTCTCCCACCCTCGCACGTGAGAAAGAGACCGGGGCTGGAATATAACGTCATTTTCCGGCCCCAGTCTCATTAAGCTGCGCGCGAGGGCGGGGGAGCAGAGACAGAACAGCCTGCTCCCCCTGCGGCCGCCAGAAGAGGTTCCCCTGCGGCCGCCATTCAAGTTCTCCCTGCGGCCGCAGGTCACCGAAATGTCTCCCCGGCCCCAGGTGCCGACGGCCCACCGAGAAATTTCCCGGTATCCCGTGGGCCAGTCCGGCCCTGTGAACAGCAATCAAAGAACTGCACAGCAATACAGAAAATGCATACCTGATCCCACCCCCCAACACCCTTTAAATACAAACATTACAAAGTCTTAATTAAAAGGTAATCCAGGTGTGATCCAAGTGCCTGATTGGTCGATGGAGAGATGAAAGCTTCCTATATGTCTTCGTTATGCTTTCCATCAGCTGTTTCCACTTGCCACTGTGAAATTTTTGCGGTCGTAATTTGTGCTTCCGGTTTGCGTTCCACCGGCTTGTGTATGTGTTCCATACCTTACGTCCGCTTCCGGTTCAGGGACACCCGATAATTAGCGGGATTAATTCTGTAACAGACAATTTATCAGCTTTTATAGATTCCAAATTACAGAAATATGCACAAAATGCACCCTCTTACGTTAGGGATACTAAGGCCATGTTGCAGGAATTAGATAGTATCGAATGGAGAAACGATTCTAGTTGGGCAACTCTGGATGTCACATCCTTATACACGGTGATTCACCACCATTTGGGTATAAAGGCCGTGGAATTTTTTATAAGTCGGGATCCGGAAGTTCATCCATCACTTAAGAATTTTATTTTATCTACCATTAAATTTATTTTGGAACATACCTATTTTTTTCTATGAAGGACAATTTTACCACCAAGTAACGGGTATCGCCATGGGAACCAGGTTTGCCCCAGTTATGCCAACATATACATGAGGAGGTGGGAAGACCTCTTTGTGTGGTGCAGGCATGATTGGAGGGCGAGCCTTGTCCTATGGCGGAGATATATCGATGATTAATCTAAATATGTTTCATCTTAAGTTTACGCTGGAGTGGAATAAACACGAAATTAATTTTCTGGATCTTCTCTTGTTTCATGAGGGTGACAAAGTGAAATCAAAATGTTTTTTTTTTTTTTAAACTGAGGGAAATAGCTATGTACACAAACAAAAGTTGCCACCATAAACCATGGCTTAAAGGCTCTAATGCACAGGATTTTAAAACACAAGCAGGACATATAGGTAAAAAAACAAACAAAAAAAAGGGTATGATAAAAATACGATTGAAAGAGAATTTAGGGTCATCTCACAGAAGGATAGAAATGATTTACTAGTTGACCGCCCAAAAGTGTCTCATTGTGAGGGGTTCAAACATCCATTCATCACAAGATATAATACAGATCATTGGAGAATAAAGAAATGTTTAAATACATTTTGGCCGATATTGTTACAAGACCCCTTTATGGGCAGCATTTTATCTAGTCGACCAACTATTACTTATAGGAGAAGTCAGAATCTAAAAAGTTTTGTAGCACCTAGCTATCCTAAGATGGACACTAGAAAAAGGGATGACCCACAGACACATGAGGGGTTTAAAGGATGCTCCATGTGTAAAGAATGCTCTAGGATTAATTTGGGACGAGTTTCCAATTTTACAAGTCACATCAGTCAAGCAAGCTTCCCTATAAAATCTGGTATTGGCAAGGGTTGAATGTAGATATCGATTTGGCTTGCTTTATGATTTAGTAAAGTTTGGATACCCCATTTTATCTCTTTTCTTCTCCTTACTTTTATATCTTACATTCCATGTCTATAACTAGGGGTCTATTATGTATTGATTATTGATATGTATTGATTTTTGATATGTACATATACCCATGAAGGGGATTTGCATCTCTCACTTCTAGGGGCCATTATTCATTTTTTAGGACTTTTTTTCTTGTTTTCTGGATATACATTTATCCTAAGATTAATGGTGCCTATAAAGATCCCACTAACTGATGGTCTTTTTCCTTTTTATTTTCATATTTATTATGATTCTTATTTTTATTTTTATTTTTATTTTGATTATTTATATTTATTTTTATTATTTAATACTTTTCATTATTATTACATTGTATTAATTATTATTATTTTTTATTTTATTATAATTTATTTTTATTAGTTATTATTATTTTTTATTTCATTATATTTTTATTTTTATTTACATATGTATTTTCATTTTTATTTTTCTGATACTTCCAGGTTGTTTCATATTTCTTACACCAAGATTTCACTGTTATTTAGTACGGGATCAGTTGTCAATTTTTATCAGCCATACGATGTGGATGGAATTTATTCCCCACATATATGTGGGATCCCCCAACTTTTCTGTTTAGTTTCAGAATTTTGGCTGGGAGCAGTATTCTTTCTGCTATTACTATATATATATTTTTTGTGTCATTATTTTTTCAGCAATTATTATTTTTTATAGTGTTTTCATGTTTTCTATTTAGAGACTATGTGTTCTTCTTATACTGTTAGTAGGGTTAGAAATCAAATTCCTCTTTTACAAATAAAGGCTATAGCAAGATAGGGTACAGCTCACGTGTAAAATCTATCAGATTCTGCATAGGATTAACGGTGGATAGTGAGATAATTATACAGTGATGTATAAGAGGCTATCAATTGATCTAGAGACATAAGTGTCTATTAATATTCTCTCAGTGTGCAGCAATACTAGATCGGTCTCTCCATCTCAGGAAACGAAAAATAAATACCTATCCACTGGGCATTGGAAAAGCCTGTTTGCCCGCCTCCTGCCTGCTGACTATGGCCCCTGGGAGATTTGACCCTTTAAATATAGGATTTGGGCATGTTGTATTGTATTATGCTGCTACTGGCCCTTTAAGAACCATCTGGGGACATACTGTGGAGTTACTGGGTGGCCACCATATTATGTATCAGAGGCACATGGTGAGAACAATGGATGGCGGCCATTTTAACTCACAGACACTGTGGTGACTTTTCTACACGGTGCCATCTCGCCGGTATTTGGTGCACAAAGACATCATGCAGTAGTTTTAAACTATACAACAGGGGACACATTATACAGTAATTATTTTTTATATAATCTGTATATGTTCTGCAGAATCTGCATTAAACGGTATCTTCCAAACTACTGAACGGATCTGGGTGAATTTGGGATATGTGGTTCACCCAGATCCCCTGGTTCTGAGGATATACGGGGTTATTGCATGTTTTGGGGTCCCTGTGATATGTTTTATAAAACTGTTTTTCTCTGTCTGTGATAATTATATTACCCATTGTGTTCAGCAATCATATCACAGGCAGAGGGGAGGATTTTGTGTGGGAGTGTCTGTGTGTATTGTACGTATTGATTGGTTGTTCTGTAAAACCCTGTGGGCAGTACTATGTTTGTGGATTGGGAATAAAAGAGGCTGTATGTGCCAGTACAGTCAGTTCTGCTTGACCTCAAAACAAAGTGTTGTCTCGGTATTGGGGGAATTGGATTATATGCTGATTGCCAGGAGTGTAAGCTGATTGTATGCTTTTTCTGTTCAGCTGTTTACAGCATTCATATGCTTGAGAGCCTTCGTATGCTTCTCTGGTTCGGTGGTTGTGGTGTCTGCTTGGAGTCCTCAGGAAGCGCTAGGAGCATCCATCAACGGAGGTACCCAGTCGGGGTGCCCGTCGATCCGTTACACTCTCTTAGACAGTTAGTACTGCAAAATTAGCTGGCACTAATCGAGTGCTACTGCTTAGACCCCCCTGTGCCTTCAAGGGCACCTGTAACAACCCCCCCCCCCCAATTAACCAGTATAGTGGCTGCTTATATATATATATATATTTATATATATATATATATATATATGTGACCTCAGACTATTTGTTGTTTTGCCTTCAGTAATCGTTTATTTGGGCTCATGGACTTGTAAAAACCTGTTTCTGACCCTTTAAGTACCTTGGGAAAAGACCTGCAGTTTTAAATTGGCACTTCGGATGCAGCCGAAGTACCGAAGTGGCCACCATATGAAAATCGAACACGTGGCGGCAGCCATTTTGATTCATTCGAACGCGGTCAGCGGTGTGTGCCGGCAAATCTATGGAACTATTTTCGACTACCCAATTGCGCGAACACCGCTGACCTGTAAAATAGAGAAGTTATGAAAATATATAAAAAGTGTAACTTTTCAGCTTGGAGATAATTGAGTAGATACAGTTAATTAACTCAATTATCTTCTAAGCAGAGGGGAGGAATTCACTGTAACTGCTGGGTGTGCTCTATTGTAATCATGTGTATGATTGGTTACTGTAACTGTATTGTCGGTGCCCCACAAGGTCCAGTGGATGGTGTCTAACCTGTAAAATCCTTCATAAAAGCAGCAATAAACGCTCAGTGGAGTCAGTTCTTCTTCACCTTTCAAAACGTAGCTGTGTCTCGTTGTTGAAAGGGAATTTGCAGCTTAATCACTAGCTCTTTTCAGAGCTCTGCCTCTCTATTGCTCCAGGGATCCAGCGGATGGGACTTCACCTCTCCCCTACAGCCCAGCATCTTGCCTGGAGGAAGGACGTCGCCAAAGGCAGATACCCCTCTCTACCCTGGGTAGCCGTTACACCACCTATCTGTAGTTCCACTGGCTAATATACACTAGTATAGAAATATAATCAAAAGTCAAAATAAAATCTGTGAATGGATAAATGAATAAATAGACAAAATAGCATGGTCGCAGGTCCATGTGCTAGACTCTAAATCATAGAAGTAGCACGCTGAGAACACCTGACGTGCGTGTTTCGCCCGACCTGGCTCATCAGAGGTTGTGTTTGTATGTATGTGTGTCTGTATGTGTGTCTATGTTCGTCTTTGTGTGTCTCTGTATATGTGTGTGTGTATATGTGTGTGTGTGTCTGCATGTGTGGGGGGAGTGGGGAACGTATGGGAGGGGGATGAATGGGGGAGTAGACTAACGGGGAAGGGGGTCCAGGGCAATTTTTGCACCGGGGCACCGTGGTTTCTAGTTATGCCTCTATATAAGTTGCTTGTGCATTCTTTCACCCGGAGAGCATAACTTTGCATTTATCTACATTAAATTTAATCTGCCATTTGAGTACCCATTCTCCCAATCTACCTAACTTCCTCTGCCGTGAAGTAGCATCCTGTTCACATTTTATTACTTTAAACCCTTAGTGACCAGACCGTTTTTCAATTTTCTTACCGTTAAGGACTAAGGCTGTTTTTATATTTCTGCAGTGTTTGTGTTTAGTTGTAATTCTCCTCTTACTCATTAATGTACCCACATATACTGATCTGGGGGAAGAGGCTGCCGATGACTATGACTGTCTTAAGGCTGAGATTCTAGCCAGACATGGTGTGACACCTGCAGTCAGGGAGAAACCAGTGGTTTTCATATAAAGGTTATCCTAAACTGGAAGGTTGTAAAGGCTATTGTGAATTCGGGGAGTGATATTAACTTAATTGCAGGGAGTCTGATAGAACCTGATCATTTTTATCCAGGGAAAAATAGGGAGTATGTTGTGTTCATGGTTCTACTGTGGAATACGCTAAGACAATACTTGACATATCATTGCAAGGTTGCTCCATAAGGACTGAATTTTCAGTAATCCCAAAGTTACCCTATCCCTTGGTGTTGGATCGTGATGTCCCTGACTTTAGAACCTTGGTGCAGAACCAGGTAACCCCCATGACATTGAAGTTGGCAAGTGACAGACCCAAGTTCCAGTGGGTGAACCTCTTCTTTCTGTAGAGCGAAGCAGGATCAGGAACAAGAGCTCTTACAAGATCTCAGTAGCTAAGGGAGTATGAAGAGCATAGCAATCCCTGTAGTGATTACAGCTGTCCCCTTCAAACACGAGTCAAAGCTGCGAGTTGAGGGTCACGTAGATCTGTTTAATGAGCACCAAAGGACTTTCTTTTATACAGGTTTTCCCACAGGGTTACCACCCACATGACCTTTTCATGTCATTCGTAGGCTCAATCCTGCTGCGTGCTCTCTGGCCCTTCCTCCCTCCTTGAAACTTCCTAATACCTTTCATGTGTCCTTACTCAAACCTCTTGTTTGCAATAAATATACTGTCTCAAGTGTCCCTCCTCCTCCCTTAGTTGTTTCTGGACAGGAAGAGTATGAGATCTCCTCCATAATGTCACGATCCCGGGGAACCCAACACGCTAACACACACACAGACACACACACAGAAAGTGTGCTGTACCGGTCCTTAGAGTGGCCGGGCTAAGCACACAAAGAATAGTCAGGAGACAAGCCGAGTAAGGGGAACCAGAAAACAGAATAACGAGAAACAAGCCGAGGTCAAAGGGTAGGAGAAAGTCACAAAGTCAGTATAACAAGCCAGAGGGTACGTAACCAGAAAGCACACGTTCACAATCGATACTATAAAGCAAAGACCACAACAGGGCACAGATAGACAGGAAAGGTAAGTATTTAAATCCTAGCCTGAATCCTGATTGGCTAACCACCAATCAGTATTAACAAACACACGTGGGGGATATCTATACCCCCCACTGTGTTTGTTGCACTGTAGCTTTAACGCCGGGTCACGTGAGTGACCCCGGCGCTTAGATAATAGTGCCGGCTCCCAGCGTGCAGCGTTAGACATGCTGCCGCTGGGAGGAGGAGAGGAGGACGCGAGCGGCGTGTCAGGAGGAGAGGACGCCGCTCGCTTAACGGTAAGGGGAGAGGGGACCGCGATTGCAGCCTCCCCTCACCGCTGCCCGCGGAGCCCTGACATAACCCCCCCCTCGAAGACCGCCCAGGGGGCGGGAAGCCGAAGGCTTCAAAGGAAACCGCGCATGAAAGGAGCGGATCAAGGAGGGGGCGTCCAAGTCAGAGACAGAAACCCACGACCGCTCCTCCGGGCCATAACCCTTCCAATCAACCAGATACTGCAACCGACCTCGAGAGAAACGAGAATCAAGGAGAGCAGCCACCTCATAAACGTCACTAGAGACCGCGCGGAGGGCATCGGAACGCCTGAGAGAGCCAGAGAACCGATTACAGAGCAAGGGCTTCAAAAGGGAGGTGTGAAAGGTGTTAGGTATGCGCATGGAAGGGGGCAAGGCCAGGGAGTAGGATACAGGATTCACCCTACGCAACACCTTATAGGGACCAAGGAACTTGGGCGCGAACTTCATCGAGGGAACCCTAAGGCGGAGATTCCTAGAGGACAACCAAACCCTATCACCCGGAGCATAAGAAGGAGCCGCACACCTACGACGATCAGCAAACCTCTTTTGAGTAGCAGCAGCACGACAAAGAGCAGCATGGACCTGATCCCACATCTTCCGTAAGGAGGCGAGGTGCTCGTCCAAAGCGGGCATTCCCTTGTCGGAGAATACACCGGGAAGGACAGCGGGTTGGAACCCATAAGCCACCATAAAAGGACTTGCGCCAGTAGAAGAATGAGACACAGTGTTCCTGGCAAACTCAGCCCAGGGAAGGAGACGGGACCAGTTGTCCTGGTGTGCATTCGTGAAACAGCGTAAATACAACTCCACAGACTGATTTGCTCGTTCGGCAGCTCCATTAGATTGCGGATGATAGGAGGAAGTAAACGATAAGGAGACCCCCATCTCAGCACAAAAGCCTCTCCAAAACCGAGAGACAAACTGAGGGCCCCTGTCAGATACGATATCTTGTGGTATACCATGCAAGCGGAACACTTCTTTGGCAAACACCTGAGCCAACTGAACCGCAGAAGGTAGCTTCTTAAGCGGAATGAAGTGCGCCATTTTGGAGAACCTATCCGTTACAGTCAAAATTACTGTCTGCCCATCAGATGAAGGAAGATCCACAATAAAGTCCATGGATAAGTGTGTCCACGGTTTCTTGGGTACAGATAGGGGCATAAGGAGTCCCAGGGGTTTAACATTAGGGGACTTACACTGTGTACAGACACGACAAGCCTGCACGTAATCTACCACGTCTTTTTTGAGTGAGGGCCACCAAAACTGTTGGAGAAGACCCTTGTAAGTCTTGGTAACCCCTGGATGACCAGCCGTTTTGGCTGTGTGAAATAAAGTCAACAACTTCTTTCTGTCTTTTACTTTCACGTACAGCTTACCAGTAGGTGTCTCAGAGGGTGCTTGGGGTTGGTATGACTTGATACCATCAAGAAAAAGAGACGAGATAACCAAACGGGTAGTAGCTATTATATTAGTTGTGGGTACAATGGGCTCAGGAGTGGAGGTAATAGAATCTACAGGTTCGTACTGGCGGGAGATGGCATCAGCCTTGACATTTCGATAACCAGGCCTGTATGTGATTATGTACTGAAAACGTGAGAGAAATAAAGACCATCTAGCCTGACGAGAGGATAACCTCTTAGCATCTGCGATATAGGATAGATTTTTATGATCGGTTATAACCAAAATCTTGTGTCTAGCTCCCTCTAACAAGTACCTCCATTCTTTAAATGCCATCACTATAGCTAATAATTCCCTGTTCCCAACGTCGTAATTCTTTTCAGACTCTGACAAGCGTTTTGAAAAGTAACCACAGGGAAGGAGGGGTTCGTCATACGATTGTCTTTGTGACAACACTGCTCCTATACCTGATTCAGAGGCGTCTACTTCCAGTACAAAGGGAAGGGAAGGATCAGGATGGTGTAACACAGGGGCAGTGGCAAATGCCTTTTTTAGAGTCTCGAAGGCCACAATAGCATTAGGATTCCAAACCCTGGGGTGTAAACCCTTTTTTGTCAGTTTAGTGATAGGGGAAATAATGGATGAGAAGTTTTTAACAAACTTTCTATAATAATTGGCAAACCCTATAAATCGCTGTATTGCCTTAAGTCCTTGGGGAAGGGGCCAGGACAGTATAGCTTCCAATTTTGAAGGATCCATGCTGAATCCTTGTTCAGAAATAACATAACCCAGGAATTGTACAGAGGTTTGGTCGAATAAGCATTTCTCTAATTTACAATAAAGACCATTCTGCAACAACCTTTTAAGCACCATCCTAACATGAGTATGATGTGTCTTCAAATCTGGAGAATATACAAGTATGTCATCTAGGTAGACTACAGCACAGACATGCAGTAGATCTCTAAGGACATCGTTTATGAGGTCCTGAAAAACGGCAGGAGCATTACACAATCCAAAAGGCATGACCAGATACTCGTAATGCCCACTACGCGTATTGAACGCCGTTTTCCATTCATCATTCTCCTTAATACGAACAAGGTTATAAGCCCCCCTGAGGTCTAGTTTAGTAAAATATCTAGAACCTTTGACACGATCAAACAATTCGGTAATGAGGGGAATCGGATAGGCATTTTTAATCGTTATATTGTTTAGGGCTCTGTAGTCTATACACGGTCTCAAATCGCCCTCCTTTTTTGCCACAAAAAAGAAACCAGCACCAGCAGGAGAGGAGGACCTTCTAATAAAACCTTTACTTAAGGCCTCTCGTATGTACTCCTCCATGACCTGGTTTTCTTTCTCAGAAAGAGGGTAGACCTTACCCCTAGGAGGCATAGTACCCGGTAATAGGTTTATGGCACAGTCATACTCACGGTGTGGGGGTAGCTTATCTGCCTCCCTTTTTTCGAAAACCAAAGCAAGGTCTGCATACACAGAAGGGACAGAAACAGAAAGCGGTTTAGCCGTGGGCACGTTAAGTAAACAAATGGGACGTACTTGGGCCATACAGTCTCGTTGACAAGATTCCCCCCAGGAGAGTATGTCTAAACAACCCCAATCAAGTACTGGGTTGTGTTTCACTAACCAGGGAAAACCCAGAACTATGGAAGCAGTAGGGGAGTCAATTATTTGGAAGGTTAACCTTTCCTTGTGTAAAGCACCCACACACATCTCTATATCTTGGGTCTCATGGGTCACCAGAGGTCTCTCAAGGGGTCTACCATCTATGGCCTCAACGGCCAAGGGTGTGGCCTTTTGGATCAAAGTCAAGGCTGCGGTTCTGGCAAAGGTCTCATCCATAAGGTTGTCAGCCGCACCTGAATCGATCAAGGCTTTAGTTGTTATGGTGGTTTTATTGACCAAAAGAGAGACCGTAATAAATGGTCTGGAGATGGACACATGAGGGGACAAAGTCATAACACCCGAGGCCGACCCCTCTCTAGGCCTTAGGTGCTGGAGTTTCCCTGTAATTTAGGGCATGTATTACAGTGGTGACCCCTCTTTCCACAATAGAGACATAACCCCTCCCTTCTACGATACGTTCTTTCAGCCTCAGTTAACCCCGTAGCACCCAATTGCATGGGTTCGGGGGATGGTTGCCTAGGAGCGGGTAACGCTAGTAATGCAGTACTGGGTAGAGCAGGTAACACCCGTGTATCCAGCCGTCTTTGACTACGTCTCTCTCTAATGCGGTTATCAATAAGGATTACATAGTCTATAATATCATCTAGAAGGACAGGCAGTTCCCTGGATGCTATTTCATCCAGTATGTAAGCGGCCAAACCCTCCTGAAAGGCTGTTACGAGGGCGTCGTTATTCCAAACCACTTCAGCTGCTAGAGTGCGGAATTCGATAGTATAATCCGCTACAGATCTGTTACCCTGTCGAACCCTAAGCAGAGCTTTGCCAGCAGAGGCAACCCTACCGGGTTGATCAAACGTGCGTTTGAATGCGGACAAAAAATCCGCAAAGGACATAGGAGACATATTTTCCCACATGGGGTTTGCCCATGCTAAAGCTCTCCCAGACAGGTGGTTTATCAAAAAGGCAATTTTGGATCTGTCGGTGGGATAGGAACGTGGATTCATCACCAGATGGATGTCAATTTGATTGAGGAAACCACGACACAATGCTGGGTCACCACTATAGCGCTGTGGCGGTGTCATATGGACTACATGGGCAGGAACGGGTACTGGAGTGGCAATGGGTTCGGACACAGCAGCAACCGCCTCCTGGACGGCAGGCTGCAGGTGTGCAGTACGAGCCAGTATGGTCTGCAAAGCTTGAGCAAACTGATCCATACGGTGGTCCAAGCCATCCATTCTAGCCTCCTGATTAACTAGGAGCTGTGGTATGTCAGCAGGTTCCATTATGGCCCTGTTGTAATGTCACGATCCCGGGGAACCCAACACGCTAACACACACACAGACACACACACAGAAAGTGTGCTGTACCGGTCCTTAGAGTGGCCGGGCTAAGCACACAAAGAATAGTCAGGAGACAAGCCGAGTAAGGGGAACCAGAAAACAGAATAACGAGAAACAAGCCGAGGTCAAAGGGTAGGAGAAAGTCACAAAGTCAGTATAACAAGCCAGAGGGTACGTAACCAGAAAGCACACGTTCACAATCGATACTATAAAGCAAAGACCACAACAGGGCACAGATAGACAGGAAAGGTAAGTATTTAAATCCTAGCCTGAATCCTGATTGGCTAACCACCAATCAGTATTAACAAACACACGTGGGGGATATCTATACCCCCCACTGTGTTTGTTGCACTGTAGCTTTAACGCCGGGTCACGTGAGTGACCCCGGCGCTTGGATAATAGTGCCGGCTCCCAGCGTGCAGCGTTAGACATGCTGCCGCTGGGAGGAGGAGAGGAGGACGCGAGCGGCGTGTCAGGAGGAGAGGACGCCGCTCGCTTAACGGTAAGGGGAGAGGGGACCGCGGGCGGCGACGGACCGAGGGTGAGTGCTGCGAGAGGATTGCAGCCTCCCCTCACCGCTGCCCGCGGAGCCCTGACACATAATTGATTTCAGGTTTTCTCGGGGCACTTTACAGTACTTGGTGGATTGGAAAGGTTATGGACCAGCTGATCGTTCTTGGGTTCCGGCATCTGATATACATGCTGGCCGCAAGATTCACTATTTTCAAGTCAAGTTTCCTCTCAAGCCTGGTCCTGCCCTCAATGTGGGCGTTCTTCGGGCGGGCGGGCGGGTTATGTCACGTTTTCCGCACATAAAAGTGTGATTAACCCCTTAACGCCGTTACGGCGTTCTATGCCGTCGCGGCTTTAATGGGCTTTAAAGCCGTTGCGGCGGCATAGAACGCCGTAACGGCTTAAGCCCCCAGAAGATCGCATCTACTTACCTCCGCCGCGATCCTCTTATGGGGGGCTGCCTGACAGCCCAGGCAGCCCCCCTCCGGCAAATGAGGCCCCCGGGGGCCATGTGATCGCTCTCAAAGAGCGATCACATGGCCCCCTATAGCTGGCTATGGATCTGCCAGCAGGGGGACTGTCTAAAATATTAGACAGTCACCCTGCTGGTAGGAAGAGTAAAACAAATTTATTAAACATGTGTAAAATTAAATTAAAAGTATTTATATATATATATAATATGTATATATATTATATATATAATATATATACATATTATATATATGTAACGTCATACAAAGTGTATTTTAATACTAATATAAGTATATATATTAATATTAAAATACACTTAGAATGACGTTACATATATATAATATGTATATATATTATATATATAATAGATATATACACATATATTATATATAAATACGTCTAATTACAATAATAAATAAATAAAATAATAAAATAAATAAATAAAATATTGAAACAAAATTTAAAATAAATTATATATGCATATGTAATTTCATTCTAACTGTATTTTGCTATTAATATATATATATTGGTAACATAATACACTTAGAATGACATTCTATATATATCTATCTATATATAAAATGCAAATAACCGCAAATATATATATAGAGATAAATACATATAATTACATAAAAGATTACATTAGTATGCACGTAGAATTTAAATACCTATAAATGCATATATATTAAAATTCTACGTATATATTTAAGTCATTTTTTTACATAAATATGTCATTTGATTAATTAAAATTTGATTGACATGCCTGACAACACAGGGAGAAAGTGCAGCGAATTTAATTCGCAAGCACTATATTTGACCCTGTAACTCTCCAAGACACCATAAAACCTGTACATAGGGGGTACTGTTTTACTCGGGAGACTTCGCTGAACTCAAATATTAGTGTTTAAAACTGGTAAATTTTATTAAAACAATGATATTTTAAGTAAAAGTTACGTTTTTTGCATTGTTTTCAAACAAATGGCACTTTTATGGACTATATTATTGTTGTAATATGTTTTACTGTTTTAAAACACTAATATTTGTGTTTAGTGAAGTCTCCCGAGAATAACAGTACCCCCCATGTACAGGTTTTATGGTGTTTTGGAAAGTTAGAGAGTCACATATAAGGCTTGCATTTCATTTTTTTGACATTGAAATTTGCCAGATTAGTTATGTTGCCTTTGAGATCGTATGGTAGCCCAGGAATAAGAATTACCCCCATGATGGCATACCATTTGCAAAAGTAGACAACCCAAGGTATTGCAAATGGGGTATGCCCAGTCATTTTTAGTAGCCACTTAGTCACAAACACTGGGCAAATATTCGTTTTTTGCTTTTTTCACACAAAAACAAATATGAACGCTAACTTTGGCCAGTGTTTGTGACTTAGTGGCTACTAAAAAAAGACTAAACATACCCCACTTGCAATACCTTGGGTTGTCTACTTTTTCAAATGGTATGCCATTATGGGGGTAATTCTCATTCCTGGGCTACCACACTGTCTCAAAGGTAACATTACTAATCTGGCAAAATTCAATTTGAAAATGGAACGTTCTATATTTGACCCTGTAACTTTCCAAAACACCATAAAACCTGTTAATGGGGGGTACTGCTGTACTCGTGAGACATCGCTGATTACAAATATGTGCTTTTTGTTGCAGTAAAACCTAACAGTATTATGACATGTACAGCTAAAATGTGAGGCGGAACTACAAATTAAAAAAAAATAAAATAAATTCTCACAGTTTTTTAAATTTTATTCATAATAAATTATGTTTCATATATAAATATTTGATATAAAATGAAAGCCCTGTTTCTCCTGAACAAAATGATATATAATAAGTGTGGGTGCATATAATATGAAAGAGGGGAATTACGGGTGAACAGACATATAGCGCAAATTCCAGTTTTTGTTTACGTTTTGTTTTGATCAGAACGTGTACTATTGACTCCGTCCTGAAGGGGTTAATGGCATTTATTGTTCTGACAGGAAACGTTGTTCCGATCAGCAATCAATACACAGGAAGGTTTGGGCTGAGCAGCAATATTGCAAATAGGAACCTGGTAACTGCCTTTGGGGTCAAAGGCTGGTCACAACCAATCAGATCCACAGGCGGGGTATTTAGGCCCAGTTCTCCTCTTGCTCAGTGCCCTGTCGTGGTTTCCCTTGTGGTTGTCCGAGAGCGCGTTATTGATTCTGTTTTTTTCTGGTTAATATGGACAGAAAAAACACAGAAAGGGAGCCTTAACTAACTGGTACCTCCATGTGGGGGATAACCCCTATGTTAAATGAAATAAAGCGAAGAGAAGTGGAGGTAGCAGTTGTATTTTGGTTTATATAACCAGGGAATTGCTGAGATACTGGCTGGATCAAAACATATGTTGAATAATAAAAAAAAAATAATAATGTTTAAAACTTCACTTTTAATAGATAGCTAAAAAGAAGCCCAAGTCTAGTGGGCTATACAGAATATACACACTAACATACAGACTTAAAGTGAAAAATACAGAATCAACAATTAGTGAAATAAAAAGTTATAGTTTTGATACCCAGAAATAATTGTATTTCAATGTCTCCTGCAGTTAAATACCGACAGATAGAGCTGGGCTACAAATCAAGATATCAGATGTGTAGGACCACTATATTGCAAGTCCAAAACTCCTATTTACAAGAAATTGGTGTGTAGGAAACACATTTTTACAAGTTCTCAATTGCTTTTATGATAAGGAGCGAAGTACAGCCATTATTGTACTAGCGATCTATTCTTATGGCATAAAAAGGTTTTGATACAGCAACCTGAATTATTGGCATTTTTTTGTTTGTGGGTAGCCCATGTTCTACTGACAGAGAGACGTAGTGTTAAGGCACAAACTCAACAACATGAGAAGGATGTGTGCGGCTGAGCCTGATAGTAATATCAGTCTGAGTTTGCAGACACAATTATTAGAAACTAAATAGACTAGATAACTAATTATATCTTGTATATATATAGTTATCTAAATCATTGCTATTATGAGCCTCCCTACTCTTTGTATGCCGGCTGTACAATATTGATTTTACACAATCTGATACTTTAAAATCGGTAGGATACTAATGTAGCCAAAGCACCTGATTGGTGCAAGATAGAAGTAGCAGCTAAATTGCAACAAAGTTATAACTTTGGTGGTTGATTGCTAGCCCAGTGTTTGTAACCATGTGAAATTTGCCTTCGGTTTTAGTGTAAAATAATGGCAGAGAAATAGAAAAAGATTCTAGCTGGTACACATTATTATTCAAATTTAACCCTTAGCAAATCTCCTTAATCCTGGAAGCAATGTATTCTTTGGGAACCTCTTAACCGAGTATTGTAGCTAATAGTAGAGATATTTGAGAAAATCGTACCCAGCTAGAAATTGCTGGATATGGGAAGAGGGAGGGAGAAGAAGATAGTCAATCAAGAGTGTATATTTAAACTCTCCCTAATGTGCCTTCGAGGGCACCCCTTAAGCCAAAATAGCTTTCCCTGGTTTGAATAAAACCACCCTCCTCATTCAGAAGTTAGCAGAATGGAAAATTTAAATTACGGTTGAATATAGAGATGGAATAGCCTATGTGACAAATGGATAAATGTAAAATAAGTCAACTCGGAAAATCCGAGAGTCAGGTCAAGTTATACTAGCAGAATAGAAATGCTTGCTGCTACAACATCTAATTATTTTGATAAAGTAATAGGCATCCTAGTTGCCCTGACGCGCGTTTCGCTTCGTAAGCTCATCAGAGGGGAACCGCAAATACAATTTACCCGGTTTAAATAGGTAGAAGTTGAAGTTGATTGGTAGCTGTTAGATTTGAATTAACCAATGGGCTGTTAGTACCACCCACCTCTGTAACGTAATGCTATACTCAAATTTCGATCGGGTTGTTAACCCATTCTATCCTAGTTTTCATTTTACAATTCAATGTATGAGAATTATGTTGTTTAAAGCAACATTAAAAAGAGGGGAATAATAAAGAGCTGTTTGCTGTTTGAGCAAATTGAGAAAGCTGCAAATCTGGGTAACACTTTAATTATTGGAGATTTTAATTACCCGAACATAAATTGGGACAGAGGGACTAGTAGCTCAGCAAAGGGAATAAGTTTTTTTAACTTGTTAAATGACACCTTCATGTCACAACTAATACAAGCACCAACTAGAATGGACGCTTGTCTGGACCTGGTTTTAACAAACAACGTTGATCTTTTGACCAACATTCAAGTAGGTGAGCACTTGGGAAATAGTGATCACAATATAGTGTCCTTTGAAATAAACTCAAAAAAACAAAAGCACATGGTGTATACTAAAACATATAATTTTAAAAAGGCCAATTTCAATAAGTTAAGGGAAGCTTTACAATATATTGACTGGCATAAACTCTTTAGTGAAAAGAACACTGAGGATAAATGGATCATCTTCCAACAAATATTAGAAAGGTACATTTCTCAGTATGTACCATTGGGAAATAAATATAAAATAAACAAATTAAAACCAATGTGGCTTACTAGAAAAGTAAAACAAGAGATTAAAAATAAGAAAAGGGCATTTAAAGCATTTAAATCGGACAAATCAGATGCATCTTATAAAAGATATAAGGAAGCAAATAATGCGTGCAAAAAGGCAATTAGACTTGCTAAACTTCAAAATGAAAAAAATATAGCTAAAGAGAGCAAAACCAACCCCAAAGCATTTTTTTTTTAAATTCTTTATTTTTAATATGCAGGTAGATATCTGTATCGCCACAACAGCTGCAACAGGCTTGCTTTTTATGATCATAGCATAACAATATTGTGGCATGTTGGATTTGCATACATTTTCTAAATAAAAAGTAACGATTCGAGATATAAGAGTTTGAGTATTAGTTCTCAGGTGTAAATAGTACATTATTGAACATTATTGAACTAGGCTTAACAATTGAACCTGGAATAAACTGTAACGTTAAGCGGTAACTAGAGATGTTAATATCTGCGATGAGTGATCTAAGGCATATAGTGTTATTGCATACGTTTTTAATTAAGTAGCTGGGTCTCAGGCTATTCATATATGTCCGATTAGATAGCACTGTAGATTCTGCATTCTATATGGGTTAGCTGGACATATGAGTGATTAGGTAAAGACAAGGTTACAGACATGCTTATAGGATACAAATTGGGAAAGAGAGAGAACATGTAACAGGAAGCATTTGGTATGTTTTATAAGCTTAGCTATACAGTAGTTTCAACAGATTATAACTAAGTGACATAAAATAAAATAAGAATAAGAAAGGCTGAACATTGTTAGGTCAGTTGTGCTAGTGTGAGTATAACATGTTGACATGTTTCATAATGTGGCAGTAGCTGGGTACTATAAGGTATATATACGCATGTGTGTAGGCTAGGAGGCATTTCATATTGCAAAACATCGCTAAAACCTGTTTATATTGTAAAGTAACATCGCTATTTTATCTAAACATAGTGAACTTATGGTTCTGCAAATAGGTATTATACCACTGGCTACAAGTTCCATCATAAATGTCCTTATCATCACAGGGCAATGCTGGCTTGGGGCACAATCTGCGTGTGATGTGCTTGAGGCATCTGTGTCTGGGTGGCCCGCTATGAGAATTCTGGACGGTCCAGGCTCAGAGCGCTCGTGTAAGGCGAGCTAGCGGTCGCTTCAGCCGATGCCTAGCGTTGGTAAGCCCTGGGTGTTTTCCTTGTTTATTTCTCCGTTGTTGACTCTGGGTTTGCTTTCCCTGCTTCGTGGGTCGGCTCCAGCGGTGCTCTGTAGCGCGAGCAGCTGCTCAGTCGCTGGAGGTGTAGCATTCTTCGTGTGAGGTCTGTACCTGCTGCGTTGGGTGCCGAGCTTTTGATCGGGTGAGTTCCTTGCTTGCGTCGGTTGTTTTGTGTTGCCAGGTGTTTTATTTTGCGGGTAGGAGAATGTGCCGTTTTTCTGCTTAGGGCCTGCAGATGTCTGTGTTGCCGGACAGTGTCTGCTTATAATAGCTGCGTCGCGCAGCAGGCCGTATCCACGATATCACAGTTATCTCTGCTTGATGGTAGGATTCTCCTCTGCTACGCATAATGTCCTTAAAGCTTATGCAGAGTCGATCAAATAGCTCCAGGAGGGACATGGGTGGCGGGGTTTGGGAGCTCCGCTTGTTATGTTTATGCTGGGCGGCCATCTTGGTTATGCCCTGTGTGCCAGCAGCCCCAGTGTGTCTTGTGGCTGAATCGCCTGCTCCAATCCTGGTCGTTGTGTCCAGTGGGGACCGGGATATCCCCCACCGGTCCATGGAGGGGGGGGGGGGTTGAGTGGAAGATGAGTCGCTTGAGAGCTCTCGCGCCGAGGAGAGTGGCCGCCTCCCCATGGCTTCAGCCCCAGTAGGCCGCATTTGTATCTCTGAGCTCCCGGCCTCGATAGGCCCCGGGCAGTGTGTTCTGGAGGGCACCCCCGACGTGGGTGGCGCACCTCCGAATGGCTTTGGGATATATTGCGCTGCTTTTGCCCCGGTTTATACACGTCTGCACGGCTCAGTGGTCAGGCTTCGCCCCCCAAAGCATTTTTTAAGTACATCAATTCTAAAAAAAACAAAAATGAAAGTGTAGGTACACTAAAAACTGAAACGGGGGTGTTAGTCAATGAAGACCAGGAAAAGGCAGGAATTTTAAATAACTATTTCTCCTCTGTATATATTAAGGAAGAACCCATGGCAATAGATGTGCAAATGATTGCTACTAAAAACTTGCAGAGTAATTGTAATTGGTTAACTCAAGATAAGGTGCTGCAGCAACTAAAGAAAGTTAATATAAGCAAAGCTCCAGGGCCTGACGCTATCCATCCACGTGTACTTAAGGAACTAAGTGTAGAAATAAGTGAACCTCTGTTTTTAATCTTTCAAGATTCTTTTCTTTCAGGAAGTGTTCCAGAGGATTGGAGAAAGGCAGATGTGGTTCCTATATTCAAAAAGGGTTCAAAATCCTAGCCTGGAAATTATAGACCTGTGAGCTTAACTTCTGTGGCTGGTAAAATATTTGAAAGGTTATTAAGGGATAATATTCAAGAATTTTATTAAAGACACGGAGGCTCATATTATGCATAACTTTTTCTTTATATCCTCAGCAGCAAAGATAGAGGAATATAAATATTATCAAACTGAAAGGAAAAAACTGTATAAGTACACAGGCAACCAATAGTATAACAGAGGAAGTGACTATATAATGCCTGTGTCTCCCACAATCCTCCTCTTTCTTTGCTGCTTCCTCAGACTGCTAAGTATCTTACTTGAGCTCTCCTACTCATTGCATTTTTGTTTTGTGATGTTTACTTGTGGCTCATGTTTTTGACTTATTGCTTATTGCTATTATTGTTGTACTTATTTGTACTTGGTATTTTCTGTTACCTACATCGTTGGTGTACTTGGGTGTTCCCCTGGGACTTTGCCCGCCGCCGCGGGCTGTTTTCCCCCTCCCTCCCGTCCCTGTTTAATCTGCACGCTTCCCAGCGCTATCCCTCTGCCGCGACGGTCCTTTCCCCTGCGACCGCGGCTGAGTGTGCTCGTTTCCCTCACGCGCCCCTTCCCCTGCCGGGAGCCGGTCCGCGAGCGCACTCTGACACGTGCGGCGGCCATTTTGGGTGATCACTCGCATCACTCCTTGTTCTGCCGTGCGGTCGGTCCCTGTTTTCACTCCGGGTTCCCCTGCTACACCAACGATCAGGTTATAATTTGTATGCTTTTCTGCTGGGTTAATCAACCCATTTATCTGGTTTTTCTTTTTATACTTCACTTAGTGCCCGTTTTTTCTCTAAGTGTCTACTGCCATTATGCAGGATAGTAAAGATGGGCCTACTGACCCCTCTGGGGATTTCCCAATTAATAACCCTGAGGGTGCTATGGCCTCTCAGGAGTTCCAAGCCTTATTAGAGGCCACTATGGCTTCCTCCCTTCAGAAGGCTATTGCCTCAGCAATGGGGGCTGTTTCATCCTCCTTTACCCAGTCACTTCACTCTGTGTTTTTGCCTTCCATGGCTACCCCTGCCCCCCTGGGTGTGGGGTCCCCTTCCCCTGCCCAAACTGTGCCGGGTGCCCGTAAGGCGAAGGCAAAATCTCGACAAATCGGCTCCCACTCCTCGATGCAGGCTTTGCCTGCCATGACTGACAAGCCTTTGGCGGTCACAGATAACGCGCATCCCACGCGCACAAGAGCCCCTGGCCGGGCTAAAAAGGCTAGATTGTAGAAACGGGCTAGAGCCCTGGATAATGGGTCGGATACCGACCGGAGTGTGGAAGATGATTCCGATATTATGGAGTATGACTCCTATGTTGAGGGCGAGTCGGGGGACGATCAACTCCCTTTGGGTGTAACCCCTTCTGGGTCCTCTGCCCACCCCCGAGGGAAGGTGCCAGGCCCCGCTGGGGATGATAATAAAGTGCTTTTAGACCCACAGGGTAACCCCCTGTTGGACCCGGCCGACCTACGTCACCCGCGGTCTGCTGAATGGTTCCCTCCGGACCATATCGCCCAATATGTGGCTAAGCGAATACGCACACCTCTGTCCAAAGAAGGCCGCAATAAATTGCGCGCCGAATGCCCACGACCTTCCCTCCCTGGCGCTACCTGTAAGACCCCAGACGTTTACCCTCAAATTGCCCAATTTTTAAATAAGTCTGGATGGAAACCTAAGAAGGGTCTTGATCACTCCCTGAAAGGGTGCCAAGACAAAATCCTAGATACGCTGGGCCCCCTGTCGAAGCTGTACGAGCTTCTTGACGCCGCTCGTACTGGTGACTCTGTTTTGGATGTCGATGTGGCCATCGGGTGGGTCCAGCGGGCCATCTGCCTTCTAGGGAATGCTAACACGGCCATGTCTTCCGAGAGACGCAAGGCAATTCTCTTAAAAATAGACCCTAAACTGGCCGCTATGACCGTGGCGGAACCTGATTCAGCCGATGAGGGGATGTTGTTCGGCACATCCTTCGTGAAGGACATGGGATCTTATGTCAAGACCTTTACGGCAATCGACAAGGCGCAGGCAAATATGAAGCGCGTATTCGCGCCCAAGGTTTTCGGAGGGGCCGGGCGTAGCAGGAAACGTCCACCCGGCCGTGGTTTCCGAGGCTCGTTCCGTACCACCAGAGGTTCCTTTTTTCCCTCCCGAGGATTCCAAGATCCGAAAACGCCTCCCTTCTTTCCGGCTAGAGGGAGATCGTGGGGCTCCAGATATCCCCGTGGTGGGTCTTCGGGCAGACGCCCTTATGGTGAGTACCCTTTCTTCCCCTCTCGATCAGGTTCGGGTGGCGGGGAGGCTGGCCTTATTCTACCTAAGGTGGGCAGATATAACCTCAGATGCTTGGGTTCTGCAATGCGTAAAGGGTTATCAACTGGAGTTTGTCTCCCTGCCTGTTCAAATTTCTGCCCCAGGGAATTGTCTCTCCCACAGGAGCAGGACGCGATGATCTCCGCAGAAGTCGAGGAGATGTTCTCGAAAGGCGCCATCGAGGAATTGGCGTTTGCCGCTCCAGGCTTTACGAGCAATCTCTTCCTAGTGCCCAAGAAAGGGGGCGGAGTCCGCCCAGTGATAAATCTTCGCCCTCTCAACGCCTTCCTACGCTACCAGCATTTTCAGATGGAAGGCATTCATTGTCTCAGAGACCTTCTGCGACGGTCAGATTGGATGGCCAAGTTGGACCTGAAGGACGCGTACTTCACGGTTCCAATAGCAGTAGAGTCCAGGGACTACTTACACTTCACCTGGCATGGACGGCGTTGGCGTTGGCGTTTTACATGCCTGCCATTCGGTCTCTCCTCGGCCCCTTGGTGTTTCACCAAGGTAATGAAGCCGGTGGTGGCGTACCTCCGTACCCGGGGGGGTCGCCTGATCATTTACCTGGACGACATCTTGATCATGTCCCAATCGATGGAATGCCTAAGACTGCATTTGGACTGGACAATCAACCTTTTGCAGAACCTAGGTTTTCTGATCAACTGGGACAAGTCAGTCCTGACCTCCGCCCAGTCTATGGAGTTTTTGGGGTTCCAGGTGGATTCCATACGGCAATTCCTGTACTTGCCGGAATCCAAGATGAAGGCCATCCAGAAGGAGCTTCGGCGAGCTCTTCGTGCTTCAGACTTATCGGTTCGGCAGTTAGCGAGGATCATCGGTCTGCTGGCCTCCTCCATTCAGGCGATATTCCCAGGCCCTTTGCATTACCGGGCCCTCCAGCGGCTCAAGGGGTCACACCTACATTCGGGTCACTCCTACGAATCACGGATATGTTTGGACGAGGAATCCAGAGACGAGCTGGTATGGTGGCTGGCACACATGGAAGCCTGGAACGGAAGGGCGATTTTCGGTTCCATTCCGGACGTGATCATAGAATCAGATGCCAGCTTGCACGGCTGGGGTGCTCGTTGTGGCGACGTTTCCACAGGAGGCAGATGGTCCGACACAGAGACGTCATTGCACATCAACTGCCTGGAACTTCTGGCAGGGGCCTTTGCGATTCGCAGCCTTACCCCTGGAAGGGCGAACTGTTGCGTTCTCCTCAAGTTGGACAACGTATCGGCGGTCCGGTACATAAATACCTGGGCGGCACCAAGTCCAGGATGTTGGCCTGCTTGGCGAAGGATTTTTGGCAGTTCTGCCTTTTCAACAACGTTTCGGTGACGGCAGAACATATTCCGGGTCTGGACAATTCGGGTGCGGATTGGAATTCCAGGCATTTAAGAGACTCAGGAGACTGGCGCTTGCACGCCTCGGTCTTCCAAAGCTTAACCAGTTTGTGGGGGCGATTCGAGATGGACCTATTCGCCTCTCGCCTGAACACTCAGTTGCCGAAGTTCTACAGTTGGAGACCGGACCCGGCGGCAGTGGCGACGGATGCCTTTCTTCAGGAGGGCCGCCGGGCCGCCTGTATGCTTTTCCTCCATTCAACATGATTGCTCGCACAATCTCGAAACTGGTTCGTCACGACTGCTGTCTGGCTCTGATCACCCCTCTGTGGAGATCCCGTCCGTGGTTCCCTCGACTGATGGAGTTGTCCATAGACTTCCCACGTCTGTTACCGAACTTTCGGGACCTCCTTCTGGATCCGGATGGGAACTCGCACAAATTGGTATTACGGCACCAGTTGCCCCTGGTAGCGTGGTTCCTTTCAGGGGACGCTGGGTTGTCCCTGACGTTCCACAGACAGCTCTCTTGCTCCTCGATAACGCCTGGGCTCCGGGCACGCGATCAGCTTACCGTGCTGCATGGAAGTCTTGGTCTGGCTGGTGCATGGAACGGGCAGTGGATCCCGTATCTGCCCCTCTCCATTTGATCCTGGAGTTTCTTACGGCCCTGTTCGATTCAGGCAAGGCGTACAGAACTATCAATATTTTCCGCTCTGCCATATCTGCCGGTCACGGCGGTTTGGAAGGTTTACCCGTCGGCAGGCATCCTTTTGTATGCCGCCTTCTCAAGGGTATTCGCCTCGCCCGTCCACCTAGGTCGCGTTTTTCGGCCTTTTGGGACGTCAACATAATGTTACAGTTCCTGTCGGCTTGGTACCCTAACCATGACTTGACCCTCAAGCAGCTATCCTCCAAGCTGGTTATGCTGCTTTGCTTGATCTCTTGTAAGAGGGTCTCCGATGTCAGGGCTCTTGACTGGGGTGCCATTGTGTTTACTCCTTGAAGGTGTTACTTTCAACATATCTAAGAGGACCAAGTCGGAGTCCAAATCCTTCGTGTATCCTAGATTCTCGGGATGTCCTGCACTCTGTCCGGTGGATTGTCTGAAGGCTTATCTGGATGCTACAAGGACGTTTCGTTCGTCTGACCGACATCCTCTATTCATTTCCTTTAAGGCTCCTCATCAGCTGGTTTCGACACCGACGCTGGCGCGTTGGATTAGTTGGCTTTTATCCCTAGCGGGTATAGACACGTCTATCTTCACGCCTCATTCTGTACGGGGTGCTATGGCCTCGAAGGCATCTACAGTTGGTTGCCGTCTGGAGGACATCATGCGCGCAGCGGACTGGTCTCGAGAGTCGACCTTCAGAGACTTCTGTTTCAGACCAATTGAGCACATCGCATCTCAGGTGATAGCACAGCTTTGAACTTGCATAATAGGAGCCTCCGTGTCTTTAATGAAATTCCCAGATTTGACTAGTAACATGACGTAAAGTCATGATTTTATTAAAGACACGGAGGCAAGTATTATTCCCACCCACCCTCCCGGTGTGGGGTCTGCGAGTGAGATGCGTTTTGGACTATTCAGGTATGTTGCCTATTGGTCCATTTTGTGGTTTATTACGTATGCCTATTATGATAGCTTGATACTAATCATATTTTGTATTTTTCAGATTTCAGTTCTGTTCTGTGAATGACCAACAGTTTTTGACTGGTAAGCACACAGTTTTGAGTTTGGTTATTACCATATTTCTCTCTCTCTTTTAGCTTGAAGTTATTGGAGTGCTTCCGTTTCCTGTTCTGACCATGTTGGATATCGTTCGTCTTAGCTGATCTTCGGTTTTCGCAAGAAAGAGGAGGATTGTGGGAGACACAGGCCTTATATAGTCACTTCCTCTGTTATACTATTGGTTGCCTGTGTACTTATACAGTTTTTTCCTTTCAGTTTGATAATATTTATATTCCTCTATCTTTGCTGCTGAGGAAATAAAGAAAGAGTTATGCATAATACTCGCCTCCGTGTCTTTAATAAAATCATGACTTTACGTCATGTTACTAGTAAAATCTGGGAATTTCTTGAGAAGAACATGGTTATCAGCAAAAATCAGCACGGTTTTATGAATCACAGGTCGTGTCAAACTAACTTGATTGCATTCTACGAAGCAGTAAGTAGAAGTAGAGATCAGGGTGTTGCAGTGGATGTGATCTATTTGGATTTTGCCAAGGCATTTGATACAGTTCCACACAGAAGATTAGTGTTCAAACTCAAGGAAATTCTTGGGTAGAACATTGGCTTAAAAACAGAGTACAAAGAGTTGTCGTTAATGGTAAATTTTCAAGCTGGACAGAGGTGGCAAGTGGTGTCCCTCAGGGGTCTGTTCTGGGACCCCTTCTATTTAACATGTTTATAAATGATCTTGAAGACAGCATTGAAAGTCATGTTTCAGTGTTTGCAGATGACACAAAACTTTGTAAAATAATACAATGTGAGCAAGATATTACTTTGCTGCAGAGGGATTTAAATAGACTGGAGGACTGGGCACTCAAATGGCAGATGAAATTTAATGTTGAAAAATGCAAAGTTATGCACTTCGGCGTAAAGAATACACAAGCAACGTATACCCTTAATGGAAGCAAATTAGGGATAACAACACACGAAAAGGACTTTGGAATTGTTATAGACAACAAACTATGCAACAATGTGCAATGTCAATCAGCAGTGGCCAAGGCCAGTAGGGTATTGTCATGCATGAAAAAGGGCATTCATTCTCGGGACGAGAATATAATTTTGCCTCTTTATAAATCACTGGTAAGACCACACATTGAATATGCGGTGCAATTTTGGGCACCTGTTCTAAAGAAGGATATTATGGCACTAGAAAAAGTGCAGAGGCGGGCTACAAAATTAATAAAAGGAATGGAACATATCAGCTATGAAGAAAGGTTAACAAATTTAAACCTATTTAGTTTAGAAAAACGTCGCCTGAGAGGGGATATGATAACATTATACAAATATATTCGAGGCCAATACAAACCATTGTGTGGAAATCTATTCACAAACCTTTACATAGGACACGAGGTCATGCGTTTAGACTAGAAGAAAGAACATTTCGTCTAAGGCAAAGGAAAGGTTTTTTTACTGTAAGAACAATCAGGATGTGGAATTCTTGCCTGAAGAAGTGTTTTTTTTTTATCAGAGTCCATACAGATGTTCAAACAGCTACTAGATGCATACTTGCAAAAACAGAATATTCAAGGATATAATCTTTCAATGTAGGGTAATAACTGCTTGATCCAAGGATAAATCTGACTGCCATTCTGGGGTCAAGAAGGAATTTTTTTCCTAGCTTGTTGCAAAATTGGAAGGGCTTCAAACTGGGTTTTTTTTGCCTTCTTTTGGATCAACAGCAAAAAACATATGTGAGGAAGGCTGAACTTGATGGACGCAAGTCTCTTTTCAGCTATGTAACTATGTAAAGACATATTTGGATAAAGTTGTACTCCCAATTGTTATGTCTTATAAAGATAGAAATCCAGTTATATCAGAACAATGAACTTATAATTTGTTTGTATTAATGATACGATGATTGTGTATTATAATCTTAGATTGTATAATGACATTATTTAAATGATTTATATAATTAGATAAATCGATGTTTAGGTTTTATATAAATACAAACGGTGTATATAATGATCGAACATAGATCCTTATTCTGCAAATATACTGTTACTTTTGACAATTAATGAAAGAGAAGTTTATGTAAGTAATTTAAAGAACAGTTTACTTGTGCTAATGTAAAAAATTGTTTTTCATTGTAGTTATAATTTTTGCCATAATCTTTGAAAGCAATAGGTTCACAACTATTGTTCTTTCTTTGTTATGATTATTTATTACTAATAAAGGTCCTCAATATTGTTAATAAAATTCCAGATTACCGATATTTTATTGTATTAAAAAATACCAAATTAGTTAGGGGGTATTATATCCTAAGAGAGAAAATTACTGTAAAGGGTTTCCCTATATAGTCCATTGGAGTGTGAACTAAGACATACTATGGAAGAAGTATAGGCATAAACCATCTATTAACCATGGATAAAAGGGGTGAAGTTGAATTCTTCATTAAGACCCCTTGAAACTCATGAATCCACCTTGATTCTTGTTTCAACAGTTTAAGGTTGAAATTGCCCTTTATAGAGTTTAAATTAATTTGTTCAATGGCCTGAAATTTTAAATGTGACGCATCGCTGTTATGATTTTTCCTGATATGATTAGTCACTGGTGTAGATATATTGGTATTAGTGACTGTATTAACATGCTGTAATATACGTCTTCTGAATTGTTGATATGTTTTTCCCACATACTGAATACCGCAGCTGCAGGTTATGACATATATTATTTTTGTTTAGTTTGCGTGCACTCAACAATTTTGGAAGGTTTCACATAATCACAGGCTTTGCAATGGCCACATTTAAACATACCTTTGGTCATAGCTAGCCATGTTTTTACTGGTGGTTCTGGTTCCAAATGACTGTGTACCAAGATATCTTTGAGATTTTTTGGTCTTCGTGCTGTAATACTTGGCCATTGAGTTAGGTGATTTGCTAAGTCATTGTCATGTCTCAAAATAGGCCAATGGTCCATATAATTTTTTTTTATAGGATCCCATAGTTGGTCAAAGGACCCTATACAACGTATAAGTTGTTTGGTCGATTCAGGTATGGTGGTTCGTAACGCAGTTGTTCGCTCGATTGCAGACGCCCATTGGTATGCCTTTTTTAATACTCTGTTCAGATACCCTTGAGATTTGAACCGTTTTCTCAGTTCACTTGCTTCCCTGTGAAATGAATCGTCGTCCGAGCAGTTTCGCCTTGCTCTTAAATATTGGCCATATGGTATGCCTGCTTTTTGGTTGTAAGGATGGTGACTCTCCCAATGGAGTAAACTATTTGTAGAAGTTTTTTTTTCAAAATAGTTCAATGTGTACTTTGCCATCCAGAGATAGTTTAATCTTTAAGTCCAGGAATTCGATTTGCTGATCATCAATGACATGTGCGAATTTTAGTCCTATCTGATTGTCATTTAGGATGTTTACGAAATCCTCAAAGATGTTAACTGGACCAATCCAAAACAGCAGGACAGTCCTGCTGTTTTGGATTGGTCCGGTTAACATCTTTGAGGATCTAAACGTATCAATTTTTTTTTCTCTTCCTCCTCTCCCTCTCTCTCATTTTTCCTCTTCTCTCTCTCTCTCTCTCTCCCTCCTTCCACTCACTCTCTCCTTTCTCTCTTATGTTGTAGGTCTCATAGGGAGCTTTTTTCAAGAGAAACCGCAACTTGGGTTTTTCTAGGTATATTGCATTAACCCTTTATCAAGCCCCCGTTCAGGGTTAGAGAACTGGCTGTTTAGGGATAGGCGCTGAAGAAAAAGCAAAGGCAAGAGATACAAGACACAAAAAGTAAAGTGGAAAGTCTTACTCACCAGATCAAACAGCTGAGCAAAACAGTGGCAGTGCTGGAATCAAGGCACAGAAGGAGGAAGAGCCGACTGAGAGGCATCTCTGATTGACTTGGAGGGAGGGGAACTGCTGCATTTCACCCAGAAGTTGGCTACCTCAATGGGCCTGAAGGAGGACACAAACCCCTCGCTGGTGATTTCGGCGTTCAGTGTCCGCAAGGCAGTGGCAGCCCTTGAGGGGGCACCCGGAGACACTATCATAGTCACTGAAGATATTGCAGCAAGATCCACTATCATGGCCCATTCCATCATGACACTGTATGGAGATCTCTTGTCCACAGTCCTAACAGAGAGAAGACAACTGGCCCCCACTGGAAAGAGATGAGAGACTAGTCCATCAAGTACCACTGGGGCATGAAGGGCTCTCTCATTCATGTCTCTCAAAAGGGGAGGCACTACTCACCTTAACCTCTGCTGCTAATCCAGAGATTTTCCATTCATAGGCTGAGTTTAACAGCTGCACCACCTATGACCACCAAGTCTGCACCAGAGGGGGCAAGGTTGACAGAGGACCAAATGGAGGGAACTTTGCGGCCCCGGGTTGCACAATCTGGGACTTCTGTCTGTCGACTGCAGTTTGAGCTATAATCTTAGCTGCCAAGTCAGATAAAACAGGCTATAATCGCCCTTAATTGAAATGTTCAACTTATTCATAGCTCTAATCTAGTATATGAGTCAAGACATTTTAGTTTAGTTATAGTCTTTTAGTTTAGTTATAGTCTTTATACATTCCAGCTGGTATATTGCTCTGACCAAGCTTAGCTTAATCCAGTCTTGGTCCTTTGGATGACAGCAAGACGTAAGTGTCAGTCACTCCAGATAGGCTGTACATTTTTTATGTTTCATTTTTTTCTTCATTCTGATAGTCCAGTGATGTGCTTGATGATTCTCTTGTAATGAACCCTTTTCTATATTATGACATGAATGTAAACATTGGGTATAAAATTCCAATAGATACAAACTGGGGGAAAAAAAGTGCTCGGTAGTGGGCCCAGATAAGAAGTCAAACTATACTAAAATGAATTTACTATTTACAATGAGAAGGGCACAAAGGGCACTCCTGGCACCAAGTTATGGTGCTTGGTGGGTTCCTTTACCAGCATGCAGACACCATCAATCCAGAGGCCCCTATTCTAAAGTATATTTGCCTCAAGCACAGTGCCGCCACAGGAAATACCTCATAGACCCAAATTGTTCCTCTGTAGTGCATAGTACAGTCTACAATTGCCTACAGAATAAACTGACTACAATGGCAATAGACTGATGAACCTGAAAATCCCATATCACTAGTAAACAACATAACAATGTAATGGGGTGCAGCTATCACATCTAAGTACAGCAGCATTGCCTGTCATTCACAGTTTATGGAGTTTGTTTTCAAAGAATAATCACTTTCTGTGCCACTGGGTTCTTTACTCACTAACTCACACAAAGTATTCTCGTTTATTATATGAAACATAGAGAATATGAACTTTTTCCAGCCTTGAGGCAAAGTTTAGTTTACTTACAATTACATGTGTAGAAACCACAATAAACTACTTTGTAAATAAAAAATAAATGGAACCCGACTGATGCATATGGTTCACTGCCTGAACCCAACCACCTGACTAAGACAGACCCCCTCCCTCACTGATTACCGGCAAAGACTCATCTATGATATGTGCAGAAGCCACGAGCTGCAAAGCTACGGTTGTGTTTTCAACATACATGCCTGTTGTATAGAAGCCTCTTGCACTTTAGTAGTTCTACAGTATATTGATAGAAAATATAAGATACCAACACAAATAAAGATTGTCAAAAATAATAAATTAATTAATTAATAAATAAATGTAAATTAAAATTATTACATGGGGCCATGACTAGAAGCCACTTAACATCATTTCCATCGTGAGGTAAAAAAATTGGAAATAACTCTTGCAGATCATCAACGTATAAGAAAATATTTCAATATTCACATTACATATATTACAAATGATTGACAGGATGTTCCTCCGATAAGGAAGGAAATCATCAAGACTGAGAACATCTGGTTTTTCATTTGTCACTAAAACTAAGACAAGAAAACTTCTGCACAAACACTGGATTTAACTTTAAACTTAATCCATTGTTCTCTCAAGACAGAAGAGAATATGCTGTAGACAGCCGCAAAAGGGTTTTAAATCCTCTGCAACATTCCGTCACCTTAAGAGAGAATTAAGAAGGTTTGCATCTGAAAGAAAAAAAAAATCTCTGCATGAAATCTTTTTGCAGTAGACTAGAAAATATTGGCCATCGTTTCCATGGCAATCCTTTTAGAGAGCTCTGCATGTTTCCTGCCTATTTTTTCTTGTAAATGAATTACTTCTACTTTCTTTAAAAGAATCGCAAGAACCTCACCCAGTGGGTGTTGGCAAACTATCCCTTCACAATAATTCAAGTGCATGACTTAATGTTTACATAAGCCAAAATGTCACCAAATTAATTACATATCAACTTAGAACAAACCAGTCTTTTAGAATGTACTGAATGGCGTATTTAAACACAGCATTAGTTCTTGTATTTTAATAGCAGATGTCAGTATACCACATCTATTTTACAATGAATATAGTATGTTGAAGTAAAAATAATGAAAAAATCTTTTTGCAGAATTTCAGCAGGAGAGACAATTATAACTTCAACATTTCACTGCCAGTAATTAAACAATAGAATTTTTGTATTCTTGATTTTTTTTTTTTAAGTCTCCCAGATGACAAGTATAACACCAGATGTTTCAGTGGCACCTGACAAAAACTAAATCAGATGATAATGTGTGACTCCAGCAGTCAGAGCTTGAACACACTTACCACTCTTGTCACTGTTTTTCACTGGGGAAGTACATTTTCTAAGATTAGTTTTGTATCCCCATTCTTTTTCAGTGGTTGGAATAGATATTCATCATTCCCCAGGCAAATGCAAACTATAAGTCTTTCTCCACTGAATTAAGCAGGGTCACAATGTGTGGCTTGTGTAAAAAGGTCTAACAAGTGGAGTAATCTTTAAAGCCAATCTCTGGCTAATCACAGCCCCACCTGTTCAGCAGAGTCAATGATCATACTGGCTCAGCTGTGTACGTACCGTAGAGCTGAGGTTAGCAACAGTGTGCCTGAAATGAGGAGGTGTGGTAAGAGAGCAAAATTATGATGCAGACAACTTTAAACATTTTTCTTCAGCAGATCTAAAGTGACGACAGGAGGTTGTGTACCTCTACATTTTGAGGGACAATTACAATTATATTTTTCCGCTTCAAAGGGCACTTCAAAGTAAATAATTTCATTTTAAGCCAAGGTTGTAACAGTATGTGTAAAATGAGGACTTATACAAGGAACA
The DNA here is from genome assembly GCF_036172605.1 of Pelobates fuscus. Classification (NCBI taxonomy): domain Eukaryota; kingdom Metazoa; phylum Chordata; class Amphibia; order Anura; family Pelobatidae; genus Pelobates; species Pelobates fuscus. The sequence goes on from NC_086329.1 coordinate 60,776,366, forward strand.
GTACACAGCACAGAAACAAAGTAGAGCATACACACTTGTATGAAACCACAAGGGACTCTTCCCACAAAACCCACATAGAGATTGCTCATGACATCTGTTTGTGGCAAGTCCAAGCCAATAACAGCACAAAACATGCCTACTCCATCATTAAAACATCTGTATAACACTTACTGAGACACCATGTAGTATGTGTTCTATTACTTCTGGGCTACCAGCAGTCTGGTCAAATTTGATTCAGGAAGCAGATGACTAATGTTATCACACACCTGTACTGTCTGCTCCTGTATCCTACTATTTTAGGATGCTTACATTGCATAAAATCTGAGCTGGATTAGCCATTAGGCAAATTTAGGTAAGTGACTCGGGCCTGTGAGAAATGCAGAGGTCGGGTAACTTGTGGTAGGAATAAATAGTTCCCATAGGGTTCTGCAGCTCTCTGGGCATAATGTAACACTGCACCACACACATTGTATCAGGGGGCCTCCCAGAGCAAGCTGCAAATCACTGGACGTGAATGTGATTCCTCAGCAATAATGCTCTAAAAAAAGAATAAAATCAGATGTGTTTGTTTGAAATGGACCCCTTTAGTGCTTGCATACTGTCTCAATCAACGGGAATGATGCATATTCTGAATAAGTGGCCCCTTTGCTCTACGCTCATAGAGTCTCCTAATGCAGAAATAGTGCTTCTACTATGACACAGAAGTAAACATAAGAGAAGGGTATAAATACCAAGAATATACTAACTAAACCATAGTATAAATTACTTTGGCATATCTAAAGAGGAAAGATGAGATAAAGTGTTTCCTGCCATATCTAAAGATGCCATCTCAGAATAAGAAGTTGGCAACCACACATTTCCTAGCATCTTCACCACCATAGTCATTGAAAGTAACCATTTTCTAATTGAGGCATTTTTCAGCTAGGCCTGTTTATAATTTCTCTTTCTCACAGGCTGTGTAGGATCAGGACAGGACAGGACAGGGGGAACCGCATGGGCAAGCCCTGCCCTCATTTTCAAAGGACATGATGACTGTAGGTAGAGTCTTGGGCTGAGATGGCAGAGACAGGCTAGGGGCGGTGTTAAAATGTTTCAGGTGGTTAGAGGCGGGGTTAGATACAGTAGGTGTAACGGCACCCCGGGCATAAAAGGGGTTAAAAGACGTTTAGTAGATCTTCCCTACCAGAGACACAGGCACAGCTACTGTAGACACCAATACACCGAACCGGAGAAGCATATGAATGCTCTCAAACATACGAATGCTGTAAACAGCCGAATAGGAAAAAACATATGACTAGGTTTACACTCCTAGCAGTCAAACTGAAACAGCATACAATAAATCCCCCCAAGAACGAGACAAGGCTCCGTTTTGAGGGTCAAGCAGGAACAGGTTTAATGTGGGCTACCTGCCCGGTATTTATGCAGGTCTTCCACCTGGTGGACACTCCCCTAGGGGACCAGATGGAAGACTGGGACATAAATGGTAAAATGACCAATCACAGGCATACAGGGTTAAAACACTCCCACATTACATTACAATCCCTCCCCTCTATCCTGGAGATAATTGGGAAGTAATCCAATTATCTCTAAGGACAGAGGCAAAAACTCCATTAAGCACATGGCAATAAAAATACAGTAAAATACAATAAAATACACAAGGTTACATTTATTACATAAAATACATGCAACATATCCCCAGATAGCTTAGGTCTGAGCACACATTATTACTTAATGGCGCTCAGACCACACACATACTGTTCAATTGCCATGGAGCCAAAGTCTTTCCCATAGTCTTTCATTACACGAATGGGCTCCATGGCATAGCTATCTGGGGTATCACCGCTCAAACCGAATGACCCGGCTTTCATGTCTTTGCAGGGGAAAATTAAGCCTTTCAACATGGGGCCATAGTCTAAAGGCAATAGGCGGGCAACCAGGCTCCTCCAATGCACAGTGGCGAGATTGGTCTCGTCACAGTAGGAATGGCGTTAAGGTTTTGTGGGAGTTACAAATGTTAGAGAGATGCTGTGTGGGTATAGCATGTTACAGAGCCAAGCCACCAGTAGAGGGCAGGAGCAGTGAGGGGTGGGCACTGCCAGCAGCTCTGTCACAGGGGCAGGAGGCACTCTCTCTGCATATTCTCATGGGGGTTCAGATGAGAATTGTAGCCCCTGCTGTAATTCTTACAAAGCACCCTAGGCCACTGACTAATTGGCCTTGACATAGGCATAGTCACCTTTCCGGCATATGTGGTATAAACTCCCCTCTCCCCCCCAAAACCCGAGGATAATTATCACACCTTTATTAATAAATAAAACATATAAATTATTAAAGGTAATTGTCAACATATTTAACATTACATCTCAGCCCCATCTCTTTTAACAATTCGATCCTGACAATGGCCCCCATAAACAAACAAATTTAACATATATTAACATAAATAACATCTAACTACTTAAACCATTGTCACCGAGGAGATGATTTAGCATGTTCCACCATGTAGGGGTATACCAAGATACACTCTACACACACCAGGTTCGGAGCTACCGACAAACTCAAACCTACCAAAATCGATCCAAACCTAACAGTTCTTATCGAACTTAAGAATGTTACATCTGGACAAACAACCTACACCCCAACTTGTTTATCCATTCCCCGCCGCCATGACCAAACGGGATCTAGAACCTACTTAAAGGGAGGGAGGGTGGGACAAAACAAGGAAGTGATGATTAATTAAAATGGCCCTTGATCTAAAAGGGCCACTATATATACTACCATAATCCAAACCACACACCCACTTTCTATAGCCATACCCACATTAACACCTCCTATGTCTGTCTCCTAGCCATGTCAAGGCCCATTCTACGTAGCTGCGCTGCTCCATGGGCTACAAAAGGAAGTGCCAGCTCTGCTTGCTGCATACAAAATGCAACTGTCCATCTACAAAATACCTACGTTTATGATTAAAACTACAAAAACCTTCCGTTAGTCCCTGCTTATATTCAGAAATGTTGTTGTTCACTTATGCCATTACAGAGAGGATTGACCCATAAAGGTACACCAGATCCAAATTACCAACAAGTTATCTCTGCACAGGAAATACAGCAACTTTGGGCAATTGTTTGATGAAAGGCACACATAGGTGCACAGGGAAAAAGCAGCAGCTTTCCAGGGGCCAGCTACAAGTTATATTGATATCACACATATCTTTCAGTCTGTTCTTTATATTTTTTGACTCTATAATATGGTGCCTGACTAATTCTGTTTCTTCCTCCTATAATCCATGAGACAATGGAGTCTTAAATGAATCACCAACGATCAGAAAAAAAGAGAAGATGGGAACTGGAGGAGAAACATATGGAGTTTTCACACACTCTTAGTCTCCTATCAGCATTAAAGATGACTAACAGCCACTGGCCAGCAACATTTCCTGTCCAGAAGCTGATAGGGTAATTGTTTAATTTATTTACAACCATTATGCTAGAGGTGGCATGAAATGTGAAGACATTTCCTAAAATAATTTGTTGGAATTAGTGTGTAGCCTCTTAATCAAAAGGTGGCTGCTATTCTTTCAAAGGACCACTTAGATCAAAGAAGGATTTTTGTGAGTAGACCAGAAATACATCAGTAAATGAAGATGTATCTCAGAGACGACATGTCAAACATGGGCCAAAAACATATATATTACTTAACAATGCAGTATATATGAATATATATTACTTAACAATGCAGAATATATGAATATATATTACTTAATGAGGAGTGTAGTAAAACTAAATGCTTTTCCTGAAATGTATGTGTTGTAAATCCTGCACCACTGACTATGGTGGACAGAAAGTGACCTATAGGTGAACTATGTCTGGTGAAATACTGCAAACTACACTGAAAGAAGAAAACAGGTCCGTGGGTTGGTAAGTAAAGCAAATCACAGCATACAATCATATAAGGATTTATTCAAGTAAACATAATAGACTTAACTTTCTTTGGTAGTTTAGTTTTTTAAAAGCTTAAACAGGTCAAAGCGCTGAAGAACATAGCAATGCATAAAGGTGTGTAAGGAATAAGTGATCACTTTCAAGTATGATACAAACTCTATCTGTACCCGTGGGTCCAAGATGCACCACATTGGTTCTACATCAGACACACTACCCAGGGCATCTTAAACGTTGAATTTAAGTTAACATATGATTAAAGTGCTACTTCAAAGCCCAATACATTGACTTTTTTGTATATCCATATACAGGCATGTCAAAGCAAAAGGTTAAGTAGAAGGCTCTCTGCCAATGTAATTAGATTGCAAACATACTACGGAAGTAATAGTTTCCTGTCAGAGATGTTTCAAGACCACAGTATGAACTCAATCATTTTAACCCTGTCGACTCACATTAAATGAAAAACCTAAAGAATTGAAACAGAAAGTTTATTGAACAAAGAGAAGAAATAGAGTATAGCAAATGGGGACATTTTCTTTATTTGCAATAATCAAAAAATAAGTTTACAATATAAGCCAGGTATAGACAGTTTTCTGTATAGGATACCAGCTAGCATTTCAGCCGAGATGATGGGATTTTATGATATTTTACGATTGTTATACCAGATGACAATTTTTTTTATTTTTTCTTACAAGGGATCTCCCTAGAAATAAAAACAGTATAGTAATGCCATGTTATTTCCGAGGCAGTCTTTTCCATTCTGCAATCTTAGCAGATCAGCGTCCTAAGATATGAATATGTAAGTGAAACATATTTTTAGGCAAATGCTTAAATCTCCAGGTTGTCAACATATCTTTTTTTCTGTTGTTTGAGATGCTGTGTATGAGAAAGACCCCCAAATATTTGATTTCTCCATTTTATGAACTTCAAAGAGAAAATTATTGTTTAATTCAATAGGAAATGATCACTTTTCCCAAGCTCCTCAGTTTACCTTACAATAACAAAAATCTAGTTATGTAAAAAACAAAACACATGGCTTACAAATTGCTCGTTATATGGTATAGAGCACCCAAATATTTGATGGCATTGTGAGAGGACTATAACATTCTGCAGTATCTTTAAGACATATTTGGAACCCAGACAGAGTTTGCTCCCACTGAACTTTTTCTTTCTAAAAATTCTTGAAATTTAAACAGTCAGACCCCAAACCATAGAATACTGTAAAAATAGTTCACAAATATCAGCAGAGGCTCTAACTTACCTCCAGCATTGGGTGGTATGGAATCAGGACTGTCAAGCGTCCCTTCAACTTGCATCACTGGAAAGTGCAACACACCTATTGAGTGGACCAGCCTAGGACGTGGACTATTAGCCTGGCTCTATTAGCCTGGCTCTGGCTGGCACCTGACCTTGCAGAGAGTGCTGCTGAAGCTCTGTTTGCACGCTCCTTAAGCCCACTTCATTGCACTTACTCTGTGACCCCTTCAGCCTCGCGGGAGGTGAGGTGCGAGGGAGAGGGAGGACCTATTAATCCTATAGTGCCAGGAAAACGGCTTTGTTTTCCTGGCACTATAGGATCCCTTTAAGAAGGCTAAAGAGATCAGCAATACTCATTGTTTACTCACTTGCCCTCAAAGAAGAGTGGCAAGAGTCAGGAAATAAGACCTCTGTAGGACAGGTTAATTTAATCTAATTTTTATATGCACTTTCTGATATGGCCTTTTTTGCTCTTTTGATCTTAAACAAATAGACCTTTCAAATCCATAGAATACAGTAAAAAAAAACATTGGGTGGTATGGAATCATGACTGTTGGACAGGCTGAATCACTGGCAAGTGCAACACCCCTAATGAACAGACCTGCCTAGGAAGTGGAGTGTCAATTGGAAGGTTTTAAGGCAATTGGAAGGAACATGACTTGTTATGACTTTTTTTTAATATTCTTTTTATTGGCTAAACGGAAATATGTTTTAACATTTTATGTGTTAATATGGTGTCCTGCTCTTTATTATTATGATTAATATGTCACTACATGTATATTGATAGGTGACTGAAGACTTATCCTTGTACAAAATAAACCAATAAAGAGGATTTTCCTTTAATTTGGTATTCACTCTTTGTTACTCATGAAGAAGAAAATATAAATAGAAGAACCCATACCTGCCTTGAAGAAAGCCTAAGCTGAAGAGCCAATGCCTGCCCACTGAGACGAGCCTAGCTCAGGGAGATACAGTATGGCAAAACTAGCCACTTCATTGTGCAAAAACTGTGTTCATTTGTTTATTTCAATGTGCAAGACTATGTGCATTCGTTTAATTTGACTTCACGAACAGAACAGGGATATACTGTTCGTGAAGTCGAATAAAGTGTGTCTCCAATTAAGAACTGGCAACATAGGGAAACCGCAAACACCTAATGATTGAATGGTTGGTCGCCGTTTGTATGATTTCCGTTCAGTGTTTGGTCGTCGTGTGCATGGAACTAAAATCGGCAACTCGACCTCGCGAACACCGTTCGTGCAGATAATTCAGTTTGTCAAAATTGAGTGCCGTTCGTCGAAATTAAATCACCGAACGTCAGACACACGACTACCCAGTTATAGTTGTGTATGTTCATTTGTTAATTCGTATGAACTCCATAAAGAAGATGGGTCAAAGCCTGCAATTGCCTGGAACTGTTTTGGGACTTCACCTCGTGGCTTACCGGTCCATAACTTCACTCGAATGGCTTCTCTATTCTAACAAACGGATCTGAGCGGTATTTCGACAGATTGAGTGCTCAGATCCCAGCTATTCAGTGAAGTGTCTTTCGTGGAGTTCGGATAAATATTATATGAATTATGACATTTTAACCAATATTGTGTAATTTTCTGTACGGAGAGATAATGTAATTAAAGGTGTGTTCTTACGCAATTATCTCTCCAGTACAGAAAAGGATTATGGGAAATGTGACTGTACACTAAGTTTTCCACAAGGTCCACCAGGTGAAAACCCCTGGAATGTCTTTAAGGAAACCCCTTGTATGTGGATTTGTATAAAACCGGCTGTGGTTCAATAAAAGTTCAGTTGACTCCCAAAACTGTGTGTCATCCAGTTGTTGGGGAATGGGATTGGAATTACTACGCTACTCTTGAATTTATATGCTGACTACGTCTACCAACGAAGATATTGCAGTTTACACTTCTACTCCGCTACATACAGCTGCTGGTATAATTCTGAGCTCAGCTACAATCTCTCTCTGGTGGCAAATTCATTACCCACTTATTGCCCTCACATTTCTTTCTTCAGATATTTCTCCCATGCAGAGACTAAAACCTACAGGGTTATTCACTAGTGAGAATTGCCATGATAATTCAGTAGCCGAACTGGATGCATAGTAGAATTTGAGATGTTCAGCTATTTCTGCCTTAAATATGAATTTCTCTTTGATTTACCAATCATTTTAAGTTTAGTGAATAACCCCCTGTATGTCTGATTTTACGCCATAATGGTGTGTTGTTATTTATACCAGCTGTAATGTGCCTAAACTATTAATGGTGGGAAATAAGTCTGAGCTGTTTCTTCTTGCTTGCAATGTTTCCCATGTGACAGACATGTCTACAGTTTGTGTCCAAACTATCTCTAGAAATTTGAAAGGGATTTGTAACTATGGTTTTATGTTTTCATGATGTTTTCAAGAACTGCTTAATCAAATACTTTCTTGAAACCCTGCTGAGGTATATGAATATAAAACAGTGTCAGCACATGCCTAGCCCTATATACATACTGTGGAGAAGAGAAAGAATAAAAACGTGTTAAAACTATGCCGGCACACCCTTATAACTGACAATAGTCATTAATGGGCAGCTCAACACTAGCTCTATGTATATATGTGTTGGAGAGGATTAGCGACAGAAATAGGAATGGTAATAATTATAACACACCCCAGACAGAGAGACAAGTGGGTTCCATAAAAAAAAAAAAAGTGAAGTCAATCAAGATCTGTAGCAACCAACTGTCAGAAGAAGGCAAAACTGGAACTTTAGCCTGACTTGGCAGTTCAGGTTCCAAAGCAGAAAGTTATGAATAATCTAGTCCACTGGGTAGATGTGGCATCTGTCACTAGAAGAAGAGTATGATGGGTGCACACTATATAGGCAACTTCTTCTCAACCTATGTCTGAATTGACCTGTGCAAGTTCAGAAGGTTCCAACTGATTTAGGAAAGTAAGTAGTATGAAATGCAGCTGGATAAAGGAGTCCACAATTACTGTATATAAAAGGCAAATTACTCTGTGTTTTATAGTAAGGGAGTTCAGTGATACACTAACAGACATATTACTTAGAGTTGTAATGTTGTGTAGTGTATGATCTTGTCACAGAGCACCACATTACTGGGAGTTTTATTGTTGTGAAGCTCTGTGATAAATGGAAAAGTAGTGCATTACTACAATTTATTATTCCAAAGAGGTCAAGGTAAATAAGTATAATCAAACAAAATATAAAATCTACGATCTAATTTTAGATGTGAGCCAATAGTGATTCAAGGTTCCGCTTCTACTTACATATCCAAATGTGTCACACCTCACACGTGGGACACCAGCATCACCCACCAAGATAAATAAAATTGTAGAGCCTTCATGTCTTTACTTTAAATACATAAGCTGGAGATGAAGGGGGGTTCCACCAAACAGGAAACACCGATTTACACATTTTGTGCTATTTAGCATTTCATCTATGCATAGAACTTTAGGAAAGTATTAAGTCAGACTACAGGCATGGGACAACACATGTAGCAAGGATAAGAAAACTCATTATGGTGGATGTATCAAATAAGTAATAATTTCCACTAGGCAATCCAAAATGGTCACTTTGTCTGGTCCATTGTAGAATTTTAGAATTACTTCCAGTAATGTGGATTTTGGGATACCCTAAAAGTCCATCAAATCAGATCTATTTTGCATGTGTAAAGTGAGAATGCAGTAAGCTACAGATAAATTGGAGCCATTTATGTAATCACCATTTATATAGTGCCAACATATTTAACACCACCTGACAAATGTGCTAGAGGCAATGTGAGGATGACAGTTATGATATCTTTCTCCAGTTAATCTTGGCAGGAGAGTGGTAAGATAGAGATATAAAGTAGCGAGTAGATAGAGACTGAGATGGACAGTGGAATCTCTAGTTGTGTTATTAGAGACCAAGGGGAAGTTGTAAAACTGCTCAAGAGTCATTGTACAGTAGAAGAAGATCGTGAAGTGTACATGAAGTCAAACTAAGGTTTTGAAGATAGCTAGTAAAATTGATTATTCTAGTTGATTAATTTGGAGAATTTTCAGGAAGTCTATAAAATATGTACCAAAAAAAAAATTTATGTACCAAGCACACAGGTTTGAGATATTGGGTTGATAGGTTTTCCATTGACTTTGAAAGGAGAACATTAATGGAAAATAATATATGGAAATAATCAAGGCGATAGATATGAATCCTAAACAAGTTGAATGTGATGTAATTAAACAAATGTGTATGATGTAATGTGGATTATACAACTCTAAAATGTCAAAAAACTATTGCAAATCTGTATATTGCTCTGCTCACCGCAATGGGAAATGCATTGGGTTGGGCTGCTAAAAAATAAGAATGTCAGTAGCATTCTGTATGAACACATTTATTACTGGCTGAATTGCATGATCATGGAGTTATTCAAAGGCACTAATCAAATGCCCCAAATAATCTGTAAAAAAGAAAAAAAAAACTAGTGTAACTGTTAAATACTACATACCTTGGTAGGTTAGATAGTTGTATGAATTCAATCTAAGACATTGAGGAATCCTCAAAGAATCCATATGTTCTATAGGATTCAGAAACAACGCTAATAGCGACCTACTTAGATTTCACTCAACTGAATAACCATGAAAAACCAGGGAACTGATAAAGATGTAGTCACATATCATGCTAAGCCAAAACAGAAATTAAATGTAGGACATTGTTACTTTGAGAGCAGATACTGTACATACATCCGGCACATGCCAAGCACATTGGTAAAAGTATATGAGTCACTACAACAAGACAACAAGGAATATATAACATAAAAGAAACAACATTTAACAGATCTTGATATTGTATGTGCCATCAGAAAGTAGTACCTTAATCATCTATATGGGCTAATGTTCACAAGACGTACTCAACCTAAAGATTACAGTATAGCTAAAAAAATTCTGACATAGTAGTGTAGATTCGATTAGCCGTATCAGTCTACTAAAAAAGTCTGAGATGAAGTGAGTTACCAGATAGAAAATGTGAATGAAGATAAGCGAACGGCAAGTAGTCTACAATACTAAGCCTTAATTGTAAACTCTTCTAACGTACTACTTTTCCATTACATTAAATAGATCTTACCCTCACCTCTTGTTTCATTTTAACGCATCCCCATTAGAATGTAAGCTCATTAAAACAGGGGCCTCCGCACCTTCTGTCCCTGTATATTTAACTTCTTTTGTTGCAACGACTTGTTTGTTACTCCACCTATTGTACAGCGCTGCAGAATTTTTTAGAGCTTTACAAATATGAATATTACAAATAACAATGAACATTGTGACAAGTGGATGAATTACAAAGTGATGTAATAATGTACACAGATAAATCCAGAGTCAGAAACCTGATAATAATGATAATATCAGATATGTGAAATACTGTAATTTACAATCTCTTAACAGTTACAGTTAACATTAATAATATAACAGCAGCCTGAATTCTTTAAGCAATGTGGACAAGTATCATTTTACTTGTCCACATTACCCAAAGAATTAACCTAATAAGAGTTAATTCTATATAACTGATGAGCCAGGCAGGAAATATTTAGTAAGACATATAAGCCATCAGTGAAGAAACCAAAGAAAATCTGGGGATACAGCCTTTCATAACAAACCCAGTGCCCCATTGGAAAGCAAGCATATTTAAAACCATGCAGTGTTCAAAAGGTAAAATTATACTCCACTGTTTTTAGAATAGGTTCTAGACCTATTTAAGCTACATGACATCACTTTCTAATAAATAAATATGTAACTTCTCAGAAATGTATGTTAAGATTTTATAGTATAGTTAATCTACTGTTCAGTTGTCCTACGCAAATAGCTATTGTAAAGGTTTTGATACATAACAGTACTGCTAAGGAAAAAGATTGCTTCAGTAACAAACCATGAAGTCATTATTAGATGTATAGACAAGATCCATGGCTACAGATTTATGAGTATGTGGACAGGAAAATTATGGATGAATTGTCTGAATCAAATGGATTTTTTTTTTTACATGTTGCTGCTTGCCGGTTAGCAGATCATTAAAACTTAGAATTGTTACAAGAAAATTCAGTGATTTAAGTAATCCCCTTCATTGCTTACAATTTCTGTGCAACTGCCACTGCTTTGTGTGTAGGAAGCCAGCAGTTGTGACAAGAAAATCAAGTATTACATACTGTGAAGGAGCAGATTGAAGAAAGGTTGAATGATGTAGAGATGAAGAGGGTACCATTACAGTCTTGGCATTTTGCAATACAAAAGAGGCTGACCATTCCCACTGAATAGCATAATGAATGATCTATAATAACAGCTGGGGAAGAGAAATGCTATTGATATTTCTTTAAATATGCCAAACAATAATTACAGTGATTTGCATGAAGTGGGAGGTATTGTAGAGTGAAAAAATAGATTTAGAAATGTTTTTCTTTGCAAATAGCCCCAGTCTCTACGGAGCGCTTAGTAGATGGACAGTGACATGTTTGTGTGCAATAAATGTGTCTTGCAATTGTGAGCCTTATGGATGAGAAGATTCTTTTTTTGGTCTTATGAGTAAGACTTTTTTTACAAAAATATGCCAAAGTGCAAAGGGTTTAAGTAACACTCGAAGAAACATTAGATCACAATTTATTATGTTTATGGTGATTGGAGTGCCTCACTTGCAGTGGTGTCGCTAGGGGGGGGGGGGGCAGAGGGGGCTATGGCCCCCCCTACATCATGCTTTGCCCCACCTTGGGGGGGCAAAGCATGTCCTTACATTCTATTCCCTCGGACTGTAACATTGTGTGACAGCCCGAGGGAATGCAGGGCAGAGCAGCTGGAACAGTGCTGGGTGTTTTCAGCACCCAGCAGCTTCCCCGGCACAGGCCCCGCCCCCAAATGAAGCCCCACCTCCCGCACATAAGACCCGCCCCCACCGTTAAGCAGCAGCCCATGCTGCTGCTGGAAAGGATGGAAGATGGCTGCCTGACCACCAGCAACAGCCTCCAGTGACAGGTAGGCTTAATGTGCTTGTGTGTGTCTGTCTGTCTGCTAGTGAGGAAGCTTGTGTGTGTGTATGGATTCAGCAGTGTGTGTGTGTGTATGGACTCTGTATGTGTATATGGACTCAGCAGTGTTTGTGTGTGTATGGACTCAGCAGTGTTTGTGTGTGTATGGACTCAGCAGTGTTTGTGTGTGTATGGACTCAGCAGTGTGTGTGTGTGTATGGACTCAGCAGTGTGTGTGTGTGTATGGACTCAACAGTGTGTGTGTGTGTATGGACTCAGCAGTGTGTGTGTGTGTGTATGGACTCAGCAGTCTGTATGTGTCTGTGTATGGACTCAGCAGTCTGTATGTGTCTGTGTATGGACTCAGCAGTCTGTATGTGTCTGTGTATGGACTCAGCAGTCTGTATGTGTCTGTGTATGGACTCAGCAGTCTGTGTGTGTGTGTGTATGGACTCGGCAGTCTGTGTGTGTGTATGGACTCGGCAGTCTGTGTGTGTGTATGGACTCGGCAGTCTGTGTGTGTGTATGGACTCGCCAGTCTGTGTGTGTATGGTCTCGGCAGTCTGTGTGTGTGTGTATGGACTCAGCAGTCTGTGTGTGTGTATGGACTCAGCAGTCTGTGTGTGTGTATGGACTCAGCAGTGTGTATGGACTCAGCAGTCTGTGTGTGTGTATGGACTCGGCAGTCTGTATGTGTGTATGGACTCCGCAGTGTGTGTGTATGGACTCAGTAGTCTGTATGTGTGTATGGAGTCAGTAGTCTGTATGTGTGTATGGACTCAGTAGTCTGTATGTGTGTATGGACTCGGCAGTCTGTATGTGTGTATGGACTCGGCAGTCTGTATGTGTGTATGGACTCGGCAGTCTGTGTGTGTGTATGGACTCGGCAGTCTGTGTGTGTGTGTGTGTGTGGACTTGGCAGTCTGTGTGTGTGTATGGACTCAGAAGTCTGTGTGTGTGTATGGACTCAGCAGTGTGTGTGTGTATGGACTCAGCAGAGTGTATGTGTGTATGGACTCAGCAGAGTGTATGTGTGTATGAACTCAGCAGTCTGTATGTGTGTATGAACTCAGAAGTCTGTATGTGTGTATGGACTCAGCAGTGTGTGTGTATGGACTCAGCAGTGTGTGTGTATGGACTCAGCAGTCTTTTTGTGTGTATGGACTCGGCAGTCTGTGTGTGTGCTTGGACTCAGCAGTCTGTGTGTGTGTGTGTGTATGGACTCGGCAGTCTGTGTGTGTGTATGGACTCGGCAGTCTGTGTGTGTGTATGGACTCGCCAGTCTGTGTGTGTATGGTCTCGGCAGTCTGTGTGTGTGTGTGTGGACTCGGCAGTCTGTGTGTGTGTGTGGACTCAGCAGTGTGTATGGACTTGGTAGTCTGTGTGTGAGTATGGTCAGCAGTCTGTCTCTCTGTGTGTGTAAGGACTCAGCAGTCTGTGTGTGTGTGTGTGTGTATGGACTGTATCAAGGGAAATGTGTTTGTTTTTTAATAATCCTTGGTGGGAAATAATGAATTCTCCACCAGGGATTATAAAAACAAAACAAAAAAAACCAACACATTGTGTCGGGGGCGGGGCTTAACATGAGGCAGGGGCGGGGTCAAACTGCGGTGAGAGCGGGGTTAAATGTGCCCCCCTACTTTTGTCCCTGGCCCACCATGTGCCCCCCCTAAAAATTAATCCTAGAGATGCCACTGCTCACTTGGCGTACCTACCGCAGTCGCAGGGGTCGCAGCTGCAACTAGGCCCGTCCCTCCAGGGGGCCAGACCGTCCTGTGGACCCCTGTGACTGCAAGTGTCATTCTGTGTATCTGAATGTGTGTCTATATGTGTAGCTGTCTGTATGTGAGTGTGTTTACGCATGTTTTTCAGTGTGTGTTTGTATATCTGAGTGTTTGTCAGTGATTGTATCTGTAAGAGTGTTATTCTGTGTGACTGTGCATTTGCATGTGTGTCAGTGTGTGTATCTGTGCATCTGTATTGGTATATGTGTCCATGTATCAGCATGTGTGTCCATGTATGTATCTGTATTTGTTATACGGCGTGTATTTGCATGTATATAAGTGTGTGTTTGTCAGTTTATCTGCATGTGTGTCAGTGTATGCACTTGTGTGTCTGTGTATCTGTCAACCTCCACACTGTCACCCCACCACACACACTGTCACCCCCCCTTCACGCTGCCACACTTAAAATAACTCCCCCAATCCTGTCTCTCACCCATGCCATACTTGCCTCCCATCGCTCTGCCATAGTCACCTTCTCTTGCACTGTCACACTCACCAACCCAATCCTGTCACACTCATTCTCCATCAGGGCCGGACTGGGAAAAAAATTTGACCTGGGCATCACCAATGACAAACATGCCCCCTCTCAATGTGAGCATGTTGGTTCAATGCTCTTCCAAGGCAGACCATGCACAGAGCTCTGCTGCAGAGCTCTAGCATTAGATAAAAGCCCTGTATTTGTTCTACAGAGTGCAAGCAAATTTAATAACATGCTTGCACTGTGTTTCCTTGCAACTTGTCTCTGGTGCAAGGCCAGCCTTAGGGGTGTGCCAGCTGTGTGGCCGCACAGGGAGCCATGTGAGCAGGGGGCGCAGTGCGGCCGACCCAGCTCACACATGGCCGGCCGGGATTATAAAACAAAAACAAACAAAAAATAATAATATTTAGGTGGGGTTTCCTATGCAGCAGGGGCAGAACTTACCGTGTGGCCGAGGCATAGCTAAACTGACGGAGGGCGTGGGGCTAAAAGTGCCGGGTAGCTACTGCAAGGGAAGCAGGAAGGAGTCCCTGCTTCCCCAACAACCAGTCTCCAGGAGCTGCACTGCCTCCACTCCTCCATAATGAACAGAGGTAACCACTGGCGTACCATCTCTCCAGGGGGTGAGGCCGCCCTGCGGACCCCTGCGACCGTGTCTGTATGTATGTGTCTGTGTTTATGTGTCAAAATATAACATACAACCAATACACGCATATCACACACAGTTTATACAACTATTACATATATCACACACAGCCAACACATAGCATACATATCACACACAGCCATCACACCTATCACATACACAGACAGGACAAACATTACATCGTATTACGAGATGTATTACAGTGGAGCTCTGGTATATAAAATGCACATTACTCCGTGTTTTATAGTTAGTGAGCTCAGTGATACACTAACAGACACATTACTTAGAGTTGTATTGTTGTATAGTGTATGATCTTGTCGCAGAGCTCCACATTACTGGGAGTTCTATTGTTTTGAAGCTCTGTGATAAATGGAGAAGTAGCGCATTATTACAATTTTTTGTTCCAAAGAGGTCAAGGTAAATAAGTATTGTAACGGAACCGCTGGCACCCCGACCGGGTACCCTCTGCTGACAGATGCTCCTAGTGCTTTCCGAGGTCTCCAAGCACTCTGCCTGACATCATAACCACTGCAGACCCCACGAACCGCCGCAGCTTGGTTGGGGTCTCGCTGACTCCACCCACTCTGGACCCAAGACCAGGGTCCAGCTTCCAGTAGGTGGACCTCTCCTAATTCCAGAGAGCAGGAACAGGAACAAGCTCTTAGCAGAGCTCAGCGATTATACCCTGGGGAGTATAGTGATTATAGCAATCCCCAGAGTGTAGTTCTCCAATCCCCCAAACATGAGCCGAAACTTCATGAAGGTACAAGATGATCTCAGGTGCTAGCACACCCAGTCTGCTTTTATTTCCATCTTACACATATAAGACCGCCCACAGGGGAGGCATAACGGTTGCAACCCACAGGTTCCCTCCCCTCAGATAACCAGTTAACATAATTATTACAGCCAGGAAAACTACAGTTTTTATACATGTGCTATAACTTTAAAACCGTACATCAAATCTTCATAAATTCATATTTAGAATCAGCACACTTTAAACATAAACCCTTCAAAAAATCAGACAAATCCCTCCAGTGGATCAAAAGTTAGGTGGAAGTCCTTTATGACCGACCGCAAGCACAATTTCCTGCCCAAAACAGTTCCATAGATTTGGGCTGTGCGGTCAGTCAATTTCATGCAGAAAAAAGTCCCATTCGAACGGGCGTTCGAAAATTCGAACGGGACTTAGTCTCTGAAGCTGAAAAATGAAGTGTAGGAGAAGGTAAGGGGCAGCGGTGTTCGGTAAAATGTGTAACCGATTTCAGTTCCATGGATTTGGCTACACACACCGCTGACCTCGTTCGAAGGAACCAAGATGGCCGCCGCCACGTGTTCGTTTGTCGAATGGCGGCCACTTCGACTACTTCGGCACTTCGGCTGCATCCGAAGTGCCAATTTAAAGCTGCAGAATTGTTCCATATTATTTAAAGGGACAGTCTTATAAAATCCAATCTGCTAAAAGAGTCTTTAACAGGTAATACCTTCCAGGGGCCATAGTCTTAAAGGGTATTGTTACCCAAAGTCTCAATATGTCCCCAGACAGTTCTTAAAGGGCCAGCAGCAGTACAATAAAATACCATTCACTGTGCTTAAAGGGCCAGTAGTCGCACAATAAAATACAATATGCCCAAATGTTGCACCTGAAGGGCCAACTCTCTCAGGGACCATAGTTAACAGGTAAGAGGCTGGCAATCAGGCTCCTCCAACAGCCATGGGTAAAGGGCAGCTTGTCACCAATAAACCCAGTGACAAAAGGCATTTCGTCACAAGTATAATCCAGCTCCAAAGCAAAACCACTCACAGTATTATGTGACATACTGAGTCTGCTCCTCTGTAATGTAAGGGAGGCAGTCTGGCACTTCTGTGATAGAAAAATAAGAAAAGGGTCAGCGCTAATAAAACTGAAGTAAGGTAGGCAGCGGCCCAACGGAAGGTAACCCTCAAACCCTCTGAGGAAAGAACATGTAACACAAAGAAATACAGAAAAAGGGTACAATAAATTTGTCTGAATAGGTAAGGCAATGTAACTTAGTTGGTCTCACTGATATGGTGGGACTAAAGTTCTGATGGCGTAACTGAAGGTAAAGTCCAATAATATTGAGGTCTCACTCAGAAGTAAGTATCTTTATAAGGTGCCTGTTTTTGGGTGTAGAGTACTCAGTGTCCCTAGTGGTCCAACCGTCCCGCTTATATGCAAGACAAAAACAAGGAGACCCAATGGTGCAGTATATAAAAGTCAATATGGGTAAAATAAACAAATATGTGCAATAAACTCACATTTATAAGAGCTATAACCAGCTCTGGTGTGAAGGGTGTACAGCGGTATAATCCCCGCTTTAAAGGATATGTGATGGGAGTCCTTCAGAGGGATGGTATCCAACACTCAGGAGAGGGATATAAAAAAAAAGACAGCCAATAATGCTCTCAGTAGAATAAAATATGCAGTAATCATAAATAAAAATGTACTCACTCAAGTGAAGTGCAGGCAGACTGCACTGTGATGTGGTATGATCCGAGGTGGGGATCATACCACCAACGCTGACATCAGATTTTCGCACAGGGCGCCTAAAGGCCTAAGGCTGGCCCTGCTCTGTTGTCTCTATAAATTAGATACCAGGAGACAAAAGGGCCAGGAAAGAGTATTGTGCTGGCTTCTCCCCTTTCTACTACAGCTACTGAGAGCCAGATGTTCTCACTCTGAGCTAAGCCGTGAATTGCACTCTCAGCCAACTGAAGAACTAACAGAAGCTCCAAGCAGGAACTTCTGGCACTTGGACAGCACTAGTGAAGGCGTAAAGTGGTGCCCAGTGGACCCCAATTAAAAAGTTCAACCATTCTAGCTTGATGAATTACAGTAGGACCACCGTAACCGCTACAGCAATGCCCAGTGCCACAAATTATCATTTCCCATGAGCTGTTGCCCAGCATGGTAAATTCCACATTGTACACTTGTGCGTATGTGAAAGTACAGCAGAGATACAATTTCCTTTCTTTCAGCTGTACTTTCATATACGCAGAAGTGTACAATGTGGAATTTACTAAATCTAGCAACATCATGGGTATCTGTTATGCACTGGCATTACCCTCATTTCTTATAATCATTTCAATATTTAAAATAAAAATTTCCCTAACTGACTGAGTGACACCAAAATCAGAACAAGGTATTTCAATGTATACGTGATGACCCTCAGAATAGAAAATTACTAAAAGATTAAATATTTTCCAAAAATTAAACGAAACAGAATTGGACAGTGATGTATCAGCTCCTTCAATGGACTCAGTATCCAAAGTCTTTACGAGCAATTGAGATAAAAATATAATAAACCCAACAAAGTATTTATTACAAATGAAAAGGGATATTTGCTTAAATTTAGATAAAGAGTCATAGTTATCAATATTCCCAATTAATCCTGGGTGTCCATTTTCAAACGTTACTTCTTATATATGTCATGAACACATGATATCAATATCTTGCTTTCAAGAATGGAAGCTTTCATGAGTGAGTGACCTGGTGGAGTCATGCAATTAGTCAATTGTGAAATAAAAATAATTTAGGATATTATTGATTACATGAACCTTCCTATTTGAGAAAAAGATCACTATTAGCCAAGTATCAAAGACAGGATATACATTCAAGGTTGGAGGTACAGCCATCAGTCCCAGTCAAAACACTAATACGACTAAGTGGTTTTTATTCTACAGGATTGGACAGACATCATGCACATCATAGTGAAGGTTGGATTCTGTTTGTAATTTATATTAATTACATTATTCCAACCTATATTTTTATAGTGACTTGGTTTGGATTGTGGTGAATTACTGAATTATGAATGCTGTGTTTTGCATTTGGTCAAATTCAATGCACTGTTCTATGGCTGAGAGCCAATGGATACCAGTCAGCAGCCAAGCCTCAAAAAGCAATCACAATGTCCCTCCCAGCCTAATCTATCCCTTTGCCAGCAACTGAGATTAGCCAGTGGGACAGCCCAAAACGGCTGACACATCACTGCAATCAGTGAACCAAGCCTAAAAGATACACAGTCCAAATTCAATATAGTCTTGTCATAACTACAGTTTAGTGGAAAATAATCAATGTCATAACACTCATGGCACTGTAATGCTTAAAGACAAAGTAATTTCTATGTAATCTAGAATACAAAGTGGGAGATTTAGCAAAATAATCACTCTAAAATGTGGTGCAAAAATATAAAAGGGGAGGAGTCAACAATAGAATTGGCTTGCTGGTTCCATTGGTATTTATATTGATTGTAATACTTTTAATATGTTAGACCACTTTTAGAACAGAACACGTTGATATGTATTCCCTAATTCAAGATTTGTATTATACAATCAAACTTTAGTTAATTTAAAAAAAATCTTAATTTCGGCTGTAGGCACAGTTTTAGCCTGAATATTGCCATTGTCACACGTCTCACTTTTATACCTAGGGTCTCAACAGGAGGTCCCCAGAGAGAACAAAGGAATTGCGACATCCCCGGCAATGGTGTATGTGCCTGAACAATTAAATTTGCAGCCAGATACCAGAAGCCAGGCAGCCAAAAGTTAATTCAAGAAACAAAGAGTATTTACAGAGTCCAAGCAGGCCGGGGTTAATTCAGGAATTACAGAAGCAAAGAGTATTACCAGAGTCCATACAGGCAGGGGTTAATTCAGGAAATCCACAGGTGACGGTGATCAAATTACTTCAATCAGGATCTGGCTCTGTACTTAACCCCTTAACCCCTTAAAACCGGAGGGCGTACTATTACGCCCTATTCTAAGCGGCTCTAAACGCCGCAAGGCGTAATAGTACACCCTCCGGTTTTTTTTTTACTTACCCGGTCGCCGGCGATCCCACGCTGGCAATCGCGGTTGGGGGGACTCCCAGGGAGTCCCCCGCGGCAGATCCATCCTCCTGCAGCCCCCCCGGCCATGTGAGAGTGAGGTCCTTGCGAGGACCTCACAATCACATGGCCGGGTTAGCTGCCTGCTGCATTGCCAGCAGGAGGATTGCCTGTAATGAAAAATAGTCCCCCTGCTGGCTGGAAATAAAATAAATTAAATTAAAATAAGTGTAAAAAATAATAATAATAATATACTTAGATCATATAAATATATATACACATATACAGACACACACACACACACACACATACACTGTCTAGGTGTATTCTACTATTAATATATATTACACGTAGACTGATACTGATTATATATATATACATATAATTATTGTTATATATATTTATACATAACATAAAAAATATGTAAATACGTTAAAAAATAAAATTTACAAAATAATTAAAAATAAATAATTAAAAAATATATAGATTTGTATTATTTCGTTCTAACTGTATTGTGATATTAATATATATATCTATATATATATATATATATATATCTATATATATATATATATATATATATATATATATAAAAATACACATAGAACAAAATAATATATATGTCTATATACATAAATATATATGTATATATCACTATATATAAACCTATATATAAATAAAAATATTTAAAACAAAATTATATATGTATACACATATATATATATATATTCATATATTAATTCTACATATATATTTATGTAATATTTTTACATAATTAGGTATCTTAATTAATTACAATTAGCGGGACCTGCCTGACAACCCATGCCGAAAGTATAGGGAATTTAATTTGCTAGCACTATATTTAACCCTATAACTTTCCAAGACACCATAAAACCTGTACATGGGGGGTACGGTTTTACCCGGGAGACTTCGCTGAATACAAATATTAGTGTTTAAAAAACGTAAAATGTATTACAACGATGATATCGCCAGTAAAAGTGAAGTTTTTTGCATTTTTCACTCACAAACAGCACTTACACGGACGATATTATTGCTGTGATACTTTTTACTGTTTTGAAACACAAATATTTGTGTTCAGCCAAGTCTCCTGAGTACAACAGTACCCCTCATGTACAGGTTTTATGGTGTTTTCAAACGTTACAGCGTCAAATATAAGGCTTGTGTTTCATTTTTTTCACATTGAAATTCGCCAGATTGGTTACGTTTGAGACCCTATGGTAGCCCAAGAATGAAAATGACCCCTATGATGGCATACCATTTGCAATAGTAGACAACCCAAGGTATTGCAAATGGGGTATGTCCAGTCTTTTTTAGTAGCCACAAACACTGGCCAAAATTGGCGTTTTTTGCATTTTTAACACACAAACAAATACTAATGCTAACTTTGGCCAGTGTTTGTGACCAAATGGCTACTAAAAAAACTGGACATACTCAATTTGCAATACCTTGGGTTGTCTACTATTGCAAATGGTATGCCATTATGGGTGTAAATTTAATTCCTGGGCTACTATACAGTCTCAGAGGCAACGTAACCAAGCTGGAAAATTTCAATTTCAAATGTAACGTGCTATATTTGACCCTGTAACTTCCCAAAACACCATAAAACCTGTACATAGGGGGTACTGTTTTACACGTAAGACTTTGCTGAATACAAATATGTGTATTTTATTGCAGTAAAAGCAAACAGTATTATGACATTGACAGTTAAAATGTCATGTAGAACTAAAAAAATAAAATTTCTTATTTTCTCCAATTTTTTCATATTACATTATGTTTCATAGCTAAATATTTGATAGTAAATTAACGCCCTGTTTCCCCTGAATAAAATGATATATAATAAGGGTGGGTGCATTTAATATGAAAGAGGTTAATTACGGTTGGACAGACATATAGCGCAAATGCCAGGTTTTGTGTACGTTTTGTTTTGTTCACAACGTGTACATTTGGCTCAGTCCTTAAGGGGTTAATATTAGTGTTTCAAAACAGTAAAAAGTATCACAGCAATAATATTGTCCGTCTAAGTGCTGTTTGTGCGTGAAAAATGCAAAAAAACATCACTTTTACTGGCGATATCATCGTTGTAATACATTTTACGGTTTTGAAACACTAATATTTGTATTCAGCGAAGTCTCCCGGGTAAAACAGTACCCCCCATGTACAAGTTTTATGGTGTTTTGGAAAGTTATAGGGTTAAATATAGTGCTAGCAAATTACATTCCCAATACTTTCGGCATCGGTTGTCAGGCAGGTCCCGCTAATTGTAATTAATAAAGATACCTAATTATGTAAAAATATTACATAAAGATATATGTAGAATTAATATATGTTTATATATATATATATATATATATATATATATATATATAATTTTATTAAAGACACGGAGGCTCATATTATGCATAACTCTTTCTTTATTTCCTCAGCAGCAAAGATAGAGGAATATAAATATTATCGAAATTGAAAGTAAAAAACTGTACAGGCATAACAGGCAGCCAATCACATAATAGAGGAAGTAGCTATATAAGTCCTGTGTCTCCCACAATCCCCCTCTTTCTTTGCTGCTTCCTCAGACAGCTAAGTATCCATGTTTAGCTCTCTTACTCATTGCCTTTATTTGTTCTGTGATTATTGTTATATTGCTTTAATTGTTTTATTTATCTGTGTTTTATCTGTATTCATTGTTTTATTTATCTGTATTCATTGTTTTATTTACGTGTTTGATTTGTTCCTCACACCTTAGTGTGCCTTAGAGATCCCTGGGGTTTTTTTCCCCTTTACCGGGAGATTATCTCCCTGCCCTCCCTTGCTCCCCGCGTCTCTCGTGGGTGCCGGCGGCGGTTTTTCTCTTTTCCTCACGGCCGCGGCTGCATGCACTCCCCTGCCCGCTCATGGGCTCCCCGCGCGGGCAGAGTGCACGCGCCCCTTCCCCCGACGGGCGCACAGCCACGAGCACTCCCCTCGCGTGCCGCGGCCATCTTGGACGGACCTCCATGCGGTCTGCTTCCTTTTGCCGTGCAGTCGGTCGCCTCGATCTCTCCTGGGCACACTAACGGTCTGACTATTGAATATTGTTGTATTTGTGTTCTTCTCTGTGGGTTACTCAACCCTTTAGTTCTCCTGCTCATTAGTTTGCATTTTTACGTTTTTTAATTACTGCCATTATGCAGGATAGGGATGATGGGCCTTCAGGTCCCTCTGGGGACTTTAACATGGAGACTACTGAGAGTGCTATGGCCTCTCAGGAATTTCAAGCCTTGCTAGAGGCCACTATGGCTTCTTCACTGCAGAAGGCTATTGCCTCAGCCATGGGGGCCGTCTCCTCCTCATTTACCCACTCCCTGCATTCCATGGTTTTACCTGCAATGGCCACCACGGCTCCCCAGGGTGGGGGGTCCCCTTCACCTGCCCAGACTGTGCCTGGGGCCCATAAGGCTAGGGCCAAGTCCAAAAATGTCGGCTCCCACTCCTCGATGCAGGCTCTGCCTGCCATGACTGACACGCTAGAGGCGGTCACAGATGGCGCGCACCCCACGCGCAAAAGAGCCCCTGGCCGGGCTAAAAAGGCTAGATTGTGGAAACGGGCTAAGGCCCTTGATGATGGGTCGGATTCCGACCGGAGTGTGGAGGACGAATCCGACATCATGGAGTATGACTCCTTTGACGATATTGATTCTGGAGAGGATTTGCCCCTTACGGGCGTGAACCCCGCGGGGTCCTCTGCCAAGGCCCGGGGTCAGATATTAGGCCCCATTGGGGATGACAAAACAATCCTTGACCCGCAGGGTAACCCCCTGTTTGATCCAGACGACCTGCGTCACCCCAGGTCCGCTGAATGGGTCCCCCCGGACCATATTGCCCAGTACGTGGCTAAACGCATCCGCACGCCCCTTTCTAGAGAAGGCCGCAATAAACTGCGCGCGAATGCCCACGCCCCACCCTCCCGGGCACTGCCTGTAAGACTCAGGACATTGACCCGCAGATTGCCCAGTTCTTGAATAAGTCGGGCTGGAAGCCCAAGAAGGGCCTCGACCATTCCCTGAAGGGGTGCCAGGACAAGATCCTGGATACGCTAGGACCCCTCTCGAAGCTATACGAGCTTCTCGATTCTGCCAGGACCGGCGACTCGGTCTTAGATATTGATGTGGCCGTAGGTTGGGTCCAACGGGCCATATGCTTACTGGGGAACGCCAATACGGCGATGTCTACAGAGAGGCGTAAAGCTATTCTCTTAAAGAGCGACCCTAAGTTGGTCACCATGAATGTGGCGGAGCCTGAGCCGACCGATGAGGGTTTGCTGTTCGGCTCCTCCTTCGTTAAGGACATGGGGTCGTATGTCAAGACCTTCACTGCTATTGACAAGGCACAGGCGAACATGAAGCGCGTGTTCGCGCCTAAGGTTTTCGGAGGGGCCGGGCGTAGCAGGAACCGTCCACCCGGCCGTGGTTTCCGAGGCGCATTCCGCGCAACCAGAGGTTCCTTTTTTCCCTCCCGGGGATTTCAGGATCAGAGAACCCCTCCCTTCTTCCCAGCCAGAGGCCGGGCTTGGGGCTCCAGATACCCCCGCGGTGGTACCCCCGGCAGACGTCCTTACGGTGAGTACCCTTTCTTTCCCTCCCGTTCGAGTGGCGGGGAGGCTGGCTTTATTTTACCGAGAGTGGGAAAATATCACCTCGGATGCTTGGGTTCTGCAATGTGTGAAGGGGTATCGCCTAGAGTTTGTTTCCATGCCTGTCCAGTTTTGTTTCCCCAGAGAACTGTCTCTTCCACCGGATCAGGACGAGATGATTTCCACGGAAGTCGTGGAAATGTTGTCCAAGGGCGCTATAGAGGAATTGCCGTTCGCCGCCGTAGGCTTTACGAGCAATCTGTTCCTGGTGCCCAAGAAAGGGGGCGGAGTTCGCCCTGTGATAAATCTTCGCCCCCTCAACGCCTTCCTACGTTACCAACACTTCCAGATGGAAGGTATACACTGCCTCAGAGACCTTCTACGCCAGTCAGACTGGCTAGCCAAACTGGATCTGAAGGACGCTTACTTCACGGTACCCATTGCTTTGGAGTTCAGAGACTACCTCCATTTCACATGGCACGGGCGTCGTTGGCGCTTCACTTGCCTGCCTTTCGGTCTCTCCTCGGCTCCCTGGTGCTTCACCAAGCTCATGAAGCCTGTAGTGTCGTTCCTTCGAACCCGCGGGGTTCGCCTCATTATTTACCTGGACGACATTTTGATTTTGTCCCAATCAAAGGAGGACCTCCTCCTACATCTGGAGTGGACTACCAGCCTGCTACAGAAGCTGGGTTTTCTGATCAACTGGGACAAGTCGGTCCTAGTTCCCGCCCAGTCCATAGAGTTCCTGGGATTCAGAGTGGATTCCGTCCAACAATTTCTGTTCCTACCGTGTTCAAAGGTGAGAGCCATCCAGAAGGAAATTCGAAGGGCTCTTCGTGTCTCAGATTTATCCGTCAGACAACTGGCGAGAATAATTGGCCTTCTCGCGGCCTCTATTCAAGCGATCTGCCCAGGCCCGCTACATTACCGGGCCCTCCAGCGGCTCAAAGGGTCACACCTTCGGTCAGGTCACTCCTACGAGTCTCGGATACGTTTGGACACGGAGTCCAGGGACGAATTGGTGTGGTGGTTGGCACACATGGAAGCATGGAACGGGAGAGCAATTTTCGGCTCCATCCCAGACGTAGTGATCGAGTCTGATGCCAGCTTGCACGGCTGGGGTGCTCGTTGTGGCGACGTTTCCACAGGAGGCAGATGGTCCGACATGGAGAAGTCGTTACACATCAACTGCTTGGAACTCCTGGCAGGGGCGTTCGCGATCCGCAGCCTTACCCCAGGACGGGCGAATTGCTGCGTTCTCCTCAAGATGGACAACGTGTCGGCGGTCCGCTACATAAATCACCTGGGGGGTACGAAGTCCAAGATGTTGGCGATTCTGGCAAAAGAGTTCTGGCAGTTCTGCCTCTACAACAATGTTTCGGTAACTGCTGAACACATTCCGGGTCTGGACAATTCGGGAACGGATTGGAATTCCAGACACTTAAGAGACTCTGGGGATTGGCGTTTACACGCTTCGGAAGATTCCAGATGGATCTGTTCGCATCTCGGCTGAACACTCAGCTGCCGGAGTTCTACAACTGGAGGCCGGACCCTGCAGCGGTAGCGACAGATGCCTTTCTCCAAGAATGGCCACGGGGTCATCTGTACGCTTTTCCCCCGTTCAACATGATCGCGCGCACGATCTCGAAGATGGTTCGCCACGACTGTCGTTTAGCGTTGATCACCCCTCTATGGAGATCTCGACCATGGTTCCCTCGCTTGATGGAGTTATCGATAGATTACCCTCGGCTGATACCTGTCTTCCAGGACCTCCTTCTGGATCCGGATGGGAACTCACACGAGCTGGTGTTGCAACACCAGCTACCCCTGATAGCGTGGTTCCTTTCAGGGGACCTTGGACTGTCCCAGACGTTCCGCAGGCAACTCTCCTGCTCCTCGATAACGCTTGGGCCCCAGGCACCCGTACAGCCTATCGAGCTTCATGGAGATCGTGGTCTGGTTGGTGCATGGAACGGGCAGTGGATCCTGTATCTGCCCCTCTGTGTTTGATCCTGGAATTCCTCACGTCCCTGTTTGACTCGGGCAAGGCATACCACACGATCACTCTTTCCTGCTCGGCTATTTCGGCCGGCCACAAGGGTTTGGATGGTTTCCCTGTAGGCAGACATCCTTTTGTATGTCGTCTTCTAAAGGGTATTCGCCTTGCTCTTCCTCCTCTGCCTCATTTCTCGGCCTTTTGGGATGTCAACATGATGTTGCAGTTCCTCTCATCATGGTACCCTAACCGAGAACTGGCGTTAAAACGATTGTCATCCAAGTTGGTAATGCTACTATGTTTGATCTCTTGAAAGAGGGTCTCTGACGTCAGGGCCCTGGATTGGGACGCCGTTGCATTCACCCCAGAGGGTGTTACTTTTGTATCTTTTAAGTCTCCTCATCGGCCAGTTTTCGACACCCACTCTGGCACGTTGGGTGCGTTGGCTGTTAACCTCTGCGGGTATAGACACCTCTGTATTTACGCCTCATTCTGTGCGAGGCGCAATGGCTTCGAAAGCTTCCTCAGTCGGATGCTGTCTGGAAGATATTATACGAGCGGCAGATTGGTCCCGGGAATCGACCTTCCGAGACTTCTATTTCAGACCTATTGAACACATCGCATCTCGAGTGGTGGCACAGCTTTGAACTTGCATAATATGAGCCTCCGTGTCTTTAATAAAATTCCCAGATTTTACTAGTAACATGACGTAAAGTCATGATTTTATTAAAGACACGGAGGCGAGTATTATTCCCTCCCACCCTCCCGGTGTGGATTTGGGATAAGAGATGCTTCGATACTATTCAGGTATGTTTTCAATCAGGTCTGTATTTCTATCATGTGTTTAGATCATGTATTTGTTTCATGTATTTTATCATGTTTTTGGATGATTTTGGACGCTTTTGCTAATTTCTAATTCTATATATTTTATATTTCAGAATCCAGTGTTATGTGTGGCTCCTCACGGTTATGTTTGGTAAGTCTACAGTTTTGAGTTTGGAAATTACCATATTTTTCTATTTTTTGTAGCTTGAAGTTTTCGCATTGTTTCCCGTTTCCTGTTTGGATCTAATGGAGCATCGTTCATCTTACCTGGTCTTCGGTTTCGCAAGAAAGAGGGGGATTGTGGGAGACACAGGACTTATATAGCTACTTCCTCTATTATGTGATTGGCTGCCTGTTATGCCTGTACAGTTTTTTACTTTCAATTTCGATAATATTTATATTCCTCTATCTTTGCTGCTGAGGAAATAAAGAAAGAGTTATGCATAATACTCGCCTCCGTGTCTTTAATAAAATCATGACTTTACGTCATGTTACTAGTAAAATCTGGGAATTTTTTTTAAATATCTTTAGTTATATATAGGTAAATATATAAATAATAAAACCGGGTGCTTGAAGTCTGGGGGAGATTGCACATACCGGTAGAAGAAATTACCAGCACTCACGGATTCCAATAGGTGATTAAAAGTTATAAATGTATTAATCTATCTTTAAAAAGCTGCTTCAACATTTCAGTCCACGTTTGGGACTTTCATCAGGAACAACAGCCATAATACAAAACAAACATATATAGGAACAGTAATCATTGTAAATTCACTTACCCCAGGTGTACCCGATCCCATGAGTGCAGCCGCCCACGGCCCCAAGTGTCCTCTGCGCATGCGTGTTGTGCTCCGACCCCATTCTACGTGACCACGTGATTCCGTTGTCATGGAGACCCTGAAACACGCCACGTCTCCATGACAACCCGGCTACATACTGGCCGTTTTCTAAAGAATAGTGGTAATAGATAAGATCCATCCAGTAACACAAAAAATACCTTAGTCCCAATTATAGACTACAGAACCGAGGAATATGTGCAATATGTATCATAAAGTGATTAAAGTGACCATTGTCATTAACCTGTTCCACTTAAATTTATAACTTTTAATCACCTATTGGAATCCGTGAGTGCTGGTCATCTCTTCTACTGGTATATTTATGTATATAGATATATATATTATTTCGTTCTACGTGTATTTTGATATAAATATATATATATATATATATATATATATTAATATCACAATACGGTTAGAACGAAATAACACACATCTATAATCTTTTTATTTATTTTTAATAATTTTTTAAATTTTATTTTTTAACGTATTAACATATTTATTTATTTTATATTATATATAAATATATATATAACAATAATTATATATATATTTAATCAGTATCAGTCTACGTGTAATTTGATATTAATATATATATATATATATAACTATATATATATATATATATATATAAATAGTAAAATACACCTAGACAGTGTATGTGTGTGTATGTATATGTGTATATATATATACTTAGATCATATATATATCATATATATATGATCTAAGTATATAATTATTCTTTTTTTACACTTATTTTAACTGTATTTTATTTGAATTCAACCAGCAAGGGGACTGTCATTACAGGCTGTCCTCCTGCTGGCAATGCAGCAGCCATCTAACCCGGCCATGTGATTGTGAGGTCCTCTCAAGGACCTCACTCTCACATGGCCGGGGGGGGGGTCTGCAGGAGGAGGCAGGATCCGCCGTGATAAGTAAAAAAAAAAACGGAGGGCGTACTATTACGCCCTGCGGCGTTTAGAGCCGCTTAGAATAGGGCGTAATAGTACGCCCTCTGGTTTTAAGGGGTTAAAGCGGCACTGTCATGCCGAACATACCTTTCGTTAATCAATTCCTCTTCGCTCCCTCTGCCAGGATCTGTTCTTTATTTCTTCCTAGCTACTCTAGTTTTCTTTAAAACATAAGACAAAGTAGGGACTACTTTGTCTTATGGGGGTTTCCTACAATTGACCAGCGGAGGAACAAAGTGTGCTCCGTTTCCTGTGGTCAAAGCAATTTCCCCACAATTCTCACCTTTCCTCCGTGATCTTGCGATGCTTCCTGTCAGTATTCCCGAACGTCCTGTCACTTAGACAGAACGCCGGCGAAACTACTGAATTTTGTCCTAACAGAATGAGAACAGTTTGTTCATTCATGTTAGGACACAATTCGAGACTTTGTTCGGATCGGAATTTCATTCTAATTTCCAAACAAAAAACATACTATCCCCCTCCCGAGCCCCAACCCGTGCCGCGTGAGTGGCCTTGTGGGGGCCCTAATGACAATGGGTGGACCTATTGTCCCCCCCTGTCCCCACCTCTGAGCAGCGGTGTGGGCCCTAAATGAAAATAGGGGGGACCTATTGTCCTCCCCCCAGCCCCCACCCCTGAGCGGTGAGTGGGGGCCCTAAATGACAATGGGGGGGACCTATCATCCCCTCCCTGGCCCCCACCCCTGAGCGGTGGGTGGGGGCCCTAAATGAAAATGGGGGGTGGACCTAGTGTCTAAGTGTAAATACCCCACCCAGGTGACCAAAACTAAATCCCTGTAAATAAAAGATAAATTAATATTTGATGTCTTCTTTTTTCTAAAATCTTCTTTTTTCAGCCCCCAAAAAGCCCAAGTAAAAATCCATAATACCAGTCGAATTTTGAAAATAAAATCAAAAAACAAGATCGCCCAAAAAAAATTAGACGAAAAAAAAATAACGCTAAAAAAGTAATGCATCTTCACCCAGCGAGGGCACCGCGCAGACTGAACTCCTACGCCCTGCAATTAGGCTAAGAGTGCTCTAATTGGTTGGTTTAAGCCAGTGATGGTCAACGTTTTTGAGCCATGAATACTGAAGTTTAAGTTTAGAAAAAAACAACTCAACAACAGTTGTCCGGACTAATTCTCCTCTTCTCTCCCCCCAGCATCTCTTCTCTACCCACAGCATATCCCTCAGCATCTCATGGAAACATAGAATGTGATGGCAGATAAGAACCAACTGGCTCATCTAGTCTGCCCAATTTTCTAAATATGTTCATTAGTCCCTGGCCTTTTCTTATAGTTAGGATAGCCTTATGTCTATCCCATGCATGCTTAAACTCCTTTACTGTTAACCTATACCACTTCAGCTGGAAGGCTATTCCAGCATCCACTACCCTCTCAGTAAAGTAATTACTTCCTGATATTATTTTTAAACCTTTGCCCCTTTAATTTAAGACTATGTCCTATTGTTGTGGTAATTTTTCTTCTTTTAAATATAGTCTCCTCCTTTACTGTGTTGATTTCCTTTATGTATTTAACCCCTTAAGGACCAAACTTCTGGAATAAAAGGGAATCATGACGTGTCAGACACGTCATCTGTCCTTAAGGGGTTAAACGTTTCTATCATATCCCCCCGCCTCTTCTTTCCTCCAAGCAATACATGTTAAGTTCCTTTAACTCTCCTCCTCCTCCTCTCCCCCCAGCATCTCCTTCACCTCTCTCCCAGATTCTCCTCCTCCTCTCCCCCAGATTCTCATCTTCCTCTCCCCCAGATTCTCCTCTTCCCTTCCCCCCAGCATCTCCTCCTTTCCCCCCAGCATCTCCTTCTCCTCTCCCCCAGATTCTCCTCTTCCCCTCCCTCAGATTCTTCTCTTCCTCTCCACCAGATTATCCTCTTCCTCTCCTCTTCTCCCCCAGCATCTCCTCCTCCTCTTCTCCCCCTCCTCTTCTCCCCTAGCATCTCCTCCTCCTCTTCTCCCCTAGCATCTCCTCCTCCTCTCCCCCAGATTCTCCTCTTACATGTTGTGTAATTTGACTCATAGCAACTCTCTGATTCCAAAGAACTTTCCCACACTGTGTAAAATGACACAGAGCACTCTGATTGGTTGGATTTCAAGCCAACCAATCAGAGTGCTGTGCCAGGAAAATGTAGATACTTACCAGTCTCTTCATTTACCTATCAGAGTACTCTGATTGGTTGGCTTAAACCAACCAATCAGAGCCCTCTGAGCCTAATTGCAGGGCATGGGAAGATAGATTACATGGGTGAAGATGGATTACTTTTTTAGCGTCAGTTTTTTTTTCCGGCTGATTTTTTTGGGCGCTCAGATTTTTTGTTTTATTTTCAAAGTTTGACGGGTAGTATGGATTTTTATTTGGGGGGTGACTTTTTTATGGCTTGGGGTCCCCTAGTCACCTGGGGGGGGTTTACACTTAGCCCTCACCCGTCGCCCATGGGTGGGGTCGGGGGGAGGACAATAGGTCCACCCCTTATTGTTATTTAGGGCCCCCACCAGCTGCTCAGGGGTGGAGGCCAGGAGGGAGGACAATAGATCCCTTATTGTTATTTAGGGCCCCCACCACTTGGTCCACCCCCCATTTTCATTTACGGCCCCCACCCACCGCACAGAGGTGTGGGGGGCCAGAGGGGAGGACAATAGGTCCCCTCATTTTCATTTTGGGCCCCCACCCGCCGCTCAAGGGTGATGGGTGGTGGCCAAGGGGGATCCTATGTCCCCCATTTACTTTTATAGCCCCCACTCGTGGGGCACTGGTGGGGGCTCGGGGGGGGGACACTATGCCCCCCCCCCCCCGCTAGTTAATAGATGCTCCACCATCTGGGCATTTGTTGGGAGGAGGGCTTTTTTCATTGTTACCACAATGAGCAGCCACTGGCTGCTCACTGTTTAGTAGACATGCCCCTACTCACAGCCTAGCGAGTAGGGGCATTTGGGAGATTTTAACCTCCCTTATGCTATAATGGGGGTCATATTGACCCCCATAGAGTGAGGGAGGACATGGGGGGCTTAGGAAGTGTCGGGAAGCACTGCTCCCTGCCGCTTCTATATTTACATATTACAAGGAGTGAGCTGCACACCGGTAGCTGTCTCCTTGTAATAAACCAAAGGAATGAACGAAGAGGTCTTTATTCATTCATTTGAAATGTCTAATTTATTTAGCCTTCGGATGATTGAATGAATAGATGAAATTCCCGTTCGAATGCCCAAGTGTTTAACTGGGCATGCGCAGGAATTTCAAAGCACTACCTAATGTGAGCAGTTAATGTGTCCCACAGGGACTTAATCTACCCACACAAAGATGGCGGCGCCCAGGACCTAGGTCCGGGCAGGACTAGTGCAAGGATTTTTGCCTCTCTAGGCAAAAGAAAGATTTGCCACCCCCCCATGTGACATTACATTGCCCCACCACTATGATCTGCCATATGAGCTAATGCCAGTGCTGCACAGAGTGTGTGTTTACATTAAAAAGCCTGCAGAGACAGGCTATAGACACCAGAACCACTACATTAAGCTGCAGTGGTTCCGGGGACTATAGTGTTCCTTTAATGTGAGGTCAATTAGAGATTAGTGCCACAAATAATATACTAGATTGCCTACTTACAACTAGCTGAGGATGATGATGGGCTCTGGCTGCAGTCTGGCTCCACTGGTCTGGTGTAGAACAGACTGTCTGGCGGCTGTTTGTAACTGTGGTCACAAAAGTCAATGTTCTGGGGGAACGGGAAGCAGCTCCATTTTTTGGGCCCCTTCCACAGCAAGGTCTGGGGCCTGACGGTGAGTATGCCCATAAGGTCCATCCATAAGTTCACCTACATGTTCCACTCATGGGTTCCCTCACAGGGATGTGTTACGTGCAGGGCCGGCCTTAGGCATTTAGACGCCCTGTGCGAAAAATCTTCACAGCGCCCCCCCTCCCCCCCTCATCCATGTATGCTGTAATGTTTGTGTTGTCTGTGTATGTGATAGTAGGTGTGATGACTGTGTGTGATATGTATGCTATGTGTGATATTTGTAATGGGTGTATTAACAGTGTGTGATATGCGTGTATTGGTTGTATGTGACACACACACACACACACACACACACAGAGTCAGACGGCCATACACACACACACACACACAGGCAGACAGTCATACACACACACACAGACACACACACAGACACACAAAGGCAGACAGTCAGTCATACACACAGACACAGACAGTAATACACACAGACACACACAGAGGCAGACAGTAATATATACAGACACACACACAGTCATACACACAGACACATACAGAGGCAGACAGTCATACACACACACACACGCAGACAGTCATACACACGGGGACACACAAGCAGACATAGGCGTGCGCAGCCTTTGCATTAGGGTGTGCACCCTAAAGCACAAACACACGCCGCGTGTATATGTATGTGTGTATATATATATATATATATATATATATTTATTTACACACACACACACACACTGCTGTGTGTGTGTGTGTAAGGGCGCTGTGTGTGTGTGTGTGTGTGTAAGGGCGCTGTGTGTGTGCTGTATGTGTGTGCTGTATGTGTGTGGGTGCTGTATGTGGGTGTGGGTGCTGTGTGTGTGTAGGTGCTGTATGTGTGTGTGTGCGCTGTGTGAGGGTGCTGTATGTGTGTAGGTGCTGTGTGTGTGGGTGCTGTATGTGTGTGTTTGCGCTGTGTGAGGGTCCTGTATGTGTGTGGGTGCTCTATGTGTGTGTGGGTGCTGTATGTGTATAGGGGCTGTGTGTGTGGGTGCTGTATGTGTGAGTGCTGTATGTGTGTAGGTCCTGTGTGTGTGTAGGTGCTGTGTGTGTGGGTGCTGTATGTGTGAAGGTGCTGTATGTGTGAAGGTGCTGTATGTGTGTGTGTGCTGTGTGAGGGTGCTGTATGTGTGAAGGTGCTGTATGTGTGTGTGTGCTGTGTGAGGGTGCTGTATGTGTGAAGGTGCTGTATGTGTGTGTGTGCTGTGTGAGGGTGCTGTATGTGTGAAGGTGCTGTATGTGTGTAGGTGCTGTGTGTGTGGGTGTGTGTGCTGTATGTTTGTGGGTGATTGTGGGGGGTGGAGGTGGGGGTACATGACTCAATATCCCCCCTCCCTTCTTACCTTATGTAGGGAGGGGGGATTCTTGTTCCTGCTGCCTTCCCTGGTGGTCCAGTGGAGGTGAGGTGAGGTGCCGTTTAGTTAATACCCCCCTCCCTTGTTACCTTATGTAGGGAGGGGGGACCATGCTACCGCCATCCCTGGTGGTCCAGTGGAGAGTGAACTCTACCCTGCGGGGCTAGAGTTCACTCTCGCGAGATTTGAGCGTTGCTGCGGCAACGCTCAAATCTCGCGAGAGGAACCCGGCGGAGCTGCTGGCAAGAGCTCCGCCGGTCCTCTCCTGCCTCCCTCCCTGCCTGTGGGTCGGTGGGGAGGGAGGCTGAGAGCAGAGCCGGCGCTCGGATAGCGCCGGCTCTGCATGAGCCGACAGCGGAGATCCTGAGATCTCCCCTGCCGGTCTCAATACATAGGCGTGCTGCGGGGATTAGGGTGTGCCCGTGCGCACGCCTATGCAGGCAGACAGTCATACACACACACACACACAGACAGTAATACACACACAGAGGCAGACAGTCATACACACACACACACAGACAGTAATACACACACAGAGGCAGACAGTCATACACACACACACACAGACAGTAATACACACAGGCAGAGAGTCTGTAGCGGTACTTACCCTCTCCAGGGGCCGGCCGGGGTCCTCCCTTCTCGCCGCGCGCGGTCCTGCTCCTGCACGAGCCGCGCGCGGCTCAGCCAACGATGGGATCAGTCAGGCGGGCAGTGACCGCGAGAAGCGGTCACATGTCCCGCCCGACACTAAGAGCGCGCCGCGCGTCTCGGGCGCGCTCTTAAAGGGACAGTGGGAGACTAAATTAGAATCAGTCTCCCATTGGCCCCTGTCAGGCCACATTCCCCATTCACTCACGTTTTGGGGGCGTGGATATGACAGGAGCCAATCAAAGTGAACCTTAGGGTTTTTATACTCACCTGTTTCCCCTTGCTCCTTGCCCTATCGTGGTTTCTGTCCAGTTCCCTTTAGTGCTTGTATCGTTCAGTTGGTTTTTTGGTGCTTGACCTTGGCTTTGTTCCTGACTCCGCTCTCTCCTTATCCTTGCTTGCTTATCCGCTGTTTTGTCCTCTGTGTACCAGTCCTCGGCTTGTTCTACGTTACGCTGTCTCTCAGTTCCCTTGACCTCGGCTTGTTCTGACTCTGTCTTTCTCTCGTCCTAGTCCGGCCATTCTAAGGTCCGGTAAGACGAACACTGTTTCTTGTCTCTTGACTGTGAACTATTCCTGCGTGTTGGGGTATATTACCGTGACAGAGTCTCACTCACCTGACAATCACAGTTACCTGTGGAGTTCATTGTGGAGGCAGTGCAGCTCCTGAGACTGTTTGGTGGGGAAGCAGGGACTCCTTCCTGCTTCCCCTGCATCAGTTTTCCGGCGCTTTTAGCTCCGCCCCCGCCGCACGGTAAGCTCCGCCCCCGCTGCAAATTTTAAAAAAAATATATATATTTTTTTTTTTTTTTAAATCCCGGCCTGCTGTGGCGCCCTGTGCGGCCGCACAGCTCGCACACCCCTAAGGCCGGCCCTGGTTACGTGTTAGTGTAAAGGATCTAAAGTGTGTACTTATGGAATGTAGTGTATAGGGATACCAGGGACTAATGGAAGTATTTAAAAATTTGGGCAGACTAGATGGGCTGAATGGTTCTTATCTGCCATCACATTCTATGATTCTATGTTTCTAAGTTTGTGTAGGTGATGCAGTGTGTGTGTGTAGTGGATTCAGTGTGTTTTTGTGTAAGGGATGTAAAGCAGTGCATGTTTGTGTGTAAGGGATGTATTGTGTGTTTCTGGTTTACCCTTAATGGAAGCGAATTAGGGAAAACCACACACGAAAAGGACTTGGGAATTGTTATAGACAACAAACTATGCAACAATGTGCAATGTCAATCAGCAGTGTCCAAGGCCAGTAAGGTATTGTCATGCATGAAAAAGGGCATTCATTCTCGGGACGAGAATATAATTTTGCCTCTTTATAAAACACTGGTAAGACCACATATTGAATATGCTATGCAATTTTGGGCACCTGTTCTAAAGAAGGATATTATGGCACTAGAAAAAGTGCAGAGGCGGGCTACAAAATTAATAAAAGGAATGGAACATATCAGCTATGATAACATATCAGCATCTAGTAGCTGTTTGAACATCTGTATGGACTCTGATAAAACCACTTCTTCAGGCAGAGAATTCCACATCCTGATTGTTCTTACAGTAAAAAAACCTTTCCTTTGCCTTAGACGAAATCTTCTTTCTTCCAGTCTAAACGCATGGCCTCGTGTCCTATGTAAAGTCCGGTTTGTGAATAGAAGAGAGTCCGGTTTGTCTCTCTTGTCCTCTTCCTTCCTGTTCCTTTGTGTTTTTGTGTGTGTTTGTGTGTGTGTGTGTGCGTGTGCGTGTGCACGCATGCTTTTCTATGTGTGGTCATCCTCCTGAGACTTTAATATAGATTTCTAAAAGAGCAGAGATGCTTTTTGGAAAAGCAGAATTTTACAGGATACAATACTTAAAAGGAAACTTTAGGCAGCCAACCTTTATCTTAATAAAGTAGTCTGGATGCCATGTCCCCCCATTTTAACCCTGCAAGTGAAGATCCACTCAAGGCAATCTAGATAAAAAGCAGAGTAAAACTTTGCCTTTTAAATGAGATGTTCTCAGAGACACCATCTGACTGGTGCAGAGCATCGTGCGCACTAGCCTCCCAATGCTTTTGTAGAGCAAAATATTGGTTTAGCTGAAACCAAGACTGGTGCTGCGAGGGAGAAGACATAAGTAAACTGCATTTTTTACTCCCTGCATGTGGGGGCTGGGGACCTAAACAACCACTATGGCACTATAGAGTTAGGAATACACATTTATATTCTAAGCACCATAGTGCTCCTTTTATTTGGGTGGTAACAGCATGTTGCACGGAGATAGTTAATTGCCATTTGAAATCAAGAGGATCTTCATCTCTATTTGTGCAAAATACTTAAAATTTTCTTTGTCACCGTTTGCGTGAGGCAGACTGCAAACTCAGATGATCATTGGGCCTCATTAGTGACATGTAGCTAATACCTATCAAGCTTTCCGAGCATGAGGTTAATGCATAGAATTAAAATAATGGCGACACTAAGCAAATGCATTAAAGGAAAAACAAACAGAAGACATGGGCATGTTGAGAAGGGCAAAAATGTAATAGCTTGCATGTGCCTTCTCTGAGAGAACCATGGCCTATCTCATATCAAACTGATCCCAACCAAAATAGTAGTCCAGATCTGAAATGCCAACCGTTTGCATGAGAGATACAGCAATACCAGAGGATCATTTCAGCTTTCTTTAGTCTATTTGTCAATCTGCAGATGTATTAGTGGTGTGCTAGGGACTTGCAAACAGAGGCATTCTCAGGGTCCAGCGATGAGTTTTTTTTAAACATGGTGGGGATAATCAGTGCTTTGTTTTTTTGTTACTTTAGTGGTGGTTGCAAGGCTGCTGTGCAGTAGTCATGTCTACTTTGTTAATGCAGTTTTTTTTTTATTGCCACATCTCATCCATCTGGTTTAACGTTCTATGCATGATTGTCATATTTATTCATTGTGATTTTATTTCTGTATTACAATTTAATTTAATTTTTAAATAAATAAAGGATTCCTTTAATTCATTGGAATCCTGCAGTACATATTTTGAAAGTTTTAAAATAGAAAAGCTTTCTTTGTTGGCCATTAATGTTCCTGTATATTTTGTCTGTTGGAAAACGCCTATTTATCTATAAAACAACATTATGATCTGTCCTGAGAGGTTTTAATTTTTCTTTTGATCATTTTAGTGGTGAGTGAGAATTAAAACATGGGAAGTTTTATCTCAGTAATGCAGAACATGTTTGTTCATCTGCCTATTCTGGACTTTATCGTTACAGAGTTAAGGAAATATGAGTCATTTCCTACCGTTAAAAAAAAAAAAAAAAAAAAAGGCTTAATTACCAAGCCAGATTTCTAAAGTAAATTTAGCAAAGAGAATCAAGTAGTTTGTGGTGGGTAATATTTTGATAAGTCTTGGAAAAGCAGAGCAAGCAAGACATTAATGAAGTGGTTGATTGTGGATTGCCAACATTCAAAAATCTCTGAATTTAACCATTACAAATTCTACATTTCTGTCTTCTTGCAGTGGAAAATTCCTTCCTAATTATCATAAGGACATTTAAGGCTTTCTTTTTATAACCTACTTAAATGTAGAACATCCTTTTAGATTTAGAGCCTCAGCTGTATTAATAAAAATATAATAAAGAATAGTATTTTTGTTTGTGGAATAGACAAAATATTACACTGCATTAAAGAAACACCCCAATCACCATAACTTCTACAACCTGCTAGCTCCATGCTACAGTAAGTAGTCAAACTGTTTTAGTACAGTTTGACAACTTACCTGTGTCCTGCTGCATGCCTGCAGACACAGCTTCTGTTTCCAGTGTTCACCTGCTTGAGCCTCTGACAAGCAGGGCTGTGCAGTACTGTGTTTATTGGGAGAGAATGTCAGCTTAGTCCTGAATGAGACATGCTTTCTTCTATAGACATATACAGACTGTAGTGATTATGGTGCTTGGAGAGTCCTTTTATCCAATTGTTACTATGTAATTATTATCAGCAGTTCCTACATCCCCCTGGCAAAACCTCCTTGACACACACACACATGCTTAAAATAAGATGAAAACTATAATGGTGGATCCATATTATTAATGCATTTACTTTAAAGCAAAGAAAACAAAATCATTTAGTGGGGCTCTGAGAATGATTTAAAATAATTTTGCTTATTTAGTAACCCGACCGATTACCTCCGCTAATTCCCTTCCTCCAGCCAGTCAGGAACCCTTTAAAATGATTATTATGTTATTATTTATATATAGCACCAACAATAGCACCAACAGCGCTTTACAGTGAGTAGACGAACAAACATGTAGTTGTAACTAGACCAGTTGGACACACAGGAACAGAGGGGTTCAGGGCCCTAGAGGGAGTGGGGTAAAGTGACACAAAAGGTAAGGATAGTATTAGACTAAGCCAGTTGCAAGAGAGGAATCAGTCGGGAGCTATTAACAGTTTAATTGATAAGCTTTTATGAAGAAGTGGGTTTTTAATGATTTTTTGGAGACTTTGTGAGCATCTAATGGAGAAGGGAAGTGAGTTCCATAGGAACGGTGCAGCCCTCAAAAGTCTTGAAGGCTAGCATCAGAGGTGGGAGTACGGACTGAAGATAGACGTATGTCTTCAGCAGAGCGTAAGGGCCCAGATGGGACATACTTGTGTATTAGGGAGGATAGATAGGAGGGAGCAGCATTATGTAGAGATTTGAAAGCAAGAACTAGAATTTTAAATTGAGCCCTATATCTTACAGGAAGCCAATGTAGGGACTGACAGAAGGGTGAGGCGTGGGAGATGTGGGCAGACAGGAAGATGAGCCTCGCCGCCGCATTCATTATGGACTGTAAGGGCGCAAGTTAGAAGCATGTAAGACCACTGAGAATCAGATTACAGTAGTCAAGGCGAGAAAGGACAGTGGGATGGACCAGCACCTTAGTTGCATCTGGTGTTAAGTAGGGTCGGATGCACGCATTGTTTTTGAGATGGGAGCAGCAGGATTTGGCGATAAACTGAACATGAGGAGCGAAGGAGAGGTCGGAGTCAAAAAGAACACTTAGGCAGCAAGCCTGCATGGTGGAGCTAATGGTAGCACCATTGACTTGGAGGGAGACAGACACAGGAGTAGCAACACTTGAGGGAGGAAAGACCAGAATTTCAGTTTTGGTCAAGTTGAGTTTAAGGAAGTGGGCAGCCATGCAGTTAGAAATAGCAGATAGGCAGTCAGAGACACTAGTCAAGAGGGACGGGGAGAGACCAGGAGAGGACAAATAGATTTGCGTGTCATCCGCATAGAAATTATATTAGAAGCCAAAGAAGCTACTGAGTTTACCAAGGGAGGCAGTATAGAAGGAGAACAGTAATACCCATTTA
Organism: Pelobates fuscus; assembly: GCF_036172605.1. Taxonomy (NCBI): domain Eukaryota; kingdom Metazoa; phylum Chordata; class Amphibia; order Anura; family Pelobatidae; genus Pelobates; species Pelobates fuscus. The sequence goes on from NC_086329.1 coordinate 60,816,688, forward strand.
CTGACCCATTTACCCCCCAGTAACTGGACAACATACAGTCCTGGAGGTACAATGTGGTTTTATTTGCTACACGCTGCTTTTATGCATAACCCTGAGCAAGGGGTTTACCACACAAACAATTTAAGGACACATCCCAAGATCCTCCCCCTCCCTGAGGTCCCAGCCCGCTACTAAACCCACACAGGGTTCCCCACACCAACCGTCAGGGGTTTTCTTCCCAGGAGTTCCTGTGCTTGGGAGGCTAGGCGTGGGAAAAAGGGACCACCCATTTGTCTCCCAGGCACAGAAAAGCTGGTCTCTTTGTCCCTCAGGCTCATGAGAGCCCGCCAAACTCACCAGTGCCCACACCAATCTCAGGGACCCTCACCTCGGTCCCTTGATCGACTAGTCTCCGTTTGCGAGGTCTTGGTCGAAATGTCTCCTTCCGGGTATGAATGCTCCCCCTGGCTGGCGTTTGTCTATTGGAATGGCGGCCACCCAGGGAGCACTCATTGATTACTTTCCTTGCGGTTTCATACCTATATTCCGAGTGCGAACGTTCGATTAATTGGTGTGAGCGTTCTAATGGGGAACCGGAGAGGTCCTTGTTCGGGAGACAAACGAGGTGAGAAACAATCCATGAACGCTCCCCCTGGTGGCATTCGTTCTTATGAATGGCAGCCACCCAGGGAAGCTCTCATTAATTCTTTCCCTTGCAGTTTGCGGTTTTGACACTTATGGTGCGAGGCATGAACATTTTAACCTAATATTCTAAATGAGGTATTAGGGCGGTCCCTGTTCGGGAGGTGAATGAATTCCCTTCGTGAAGCACTCTCAAACAGTGAGCGGGCACAATAAACAGGGTAAACACATGTAAGCACATGTAAAAAGAGAGAGAAAATCCACGTACAGGCAGCGATTCCGCCACAGCTTACTCCCATGCCAGTCAAACATAAGTAGATTTCTTAACCCCTTAACGACCGAGGACGGTTCAGGACCGTCATCGGCATTTTTGCGTTGCCGACCGATGACGGTCCTAAACCGTCCTAACGGTCAGATGTACTTACCTGATCGCCGTCGTTCCCCCGGCGGCGATCGGCGATGCTCCCATTGTGGGGAGACTGCCTGCAGCCCAGACAGTCTCCCCATGGCGGATTAGGACCCCTGTGGCCATGTGATCGCCCAACAGGGCGACCACATGGTCACAATAGGTGTCCATGTGTCTGCCTGCAGGGGGACTGTCTGTGCTGACAGGCAGTCTCCCTGCTAGTGTAAAATAAAAAAAAATTAAAGTTAAAGTTACTAAAAAAAATAAATAATTTTATATGTGTATATATATATATATGATATATAGACATATATTATACCTATATAATATACGTCTATATATCATATATAAAATGGCATGCTAAGTGTATTTTTATATTAATATGTACATATATTAATATAAAAATACACTTATAATTAAATTACACACGTATATATATAATAACTATATATATTGTATATATATATTATTATAAAATACAAATAATAAGTAAATTAAATTAAATTAAAAAAATTAAAATAATAATAAAAATTTAAAAAAAATTACATATCTATATGCAATTTTATTCTAACTGTATTTTGATATTAAAATATATATATTTATATCAAAATACACTTAGAATGAAATTGTATATATATCTATGTATATATAAATAAATAAATATAAAAATGTGACACTTCGTAATGACACTGACTCTATGGTTTACCTACAAATGATATATGCACTGTACAGCTTATGAAGACTAGACATGATAGAGACGGTGTTTTGATCCATTTATTTGATAATAAGGAAAGGATTAAATAGGAGCATAAAAGTAATATTATATAAACTTTATGCTGGCTCCATATAAATCCTTCCCCCTCTTTTCCCCTTTGCGTTTTTTTGGGGGGCTATGGTGTATCTCCTTAAATGGTTACAAACTATATCCATCCCTTAGTTACAAGAAGTACCAACCCTTGGAAACAGTTTAACACAGGGCCAATACGATGCCCTATCTAAACAGTACACTGTGGTGCTCTAAGATTTCGGTGACATGTGATGCTTAACATAAATAATCCGTCCTCTGACCATTGACACTATACGTTAATAAGCTCCAGCAATCATCATAGCGCACAACATCGGGATACGAGTATGTTTTACACACATACTCATTTTTGAAACACGCCCCCGAAATGACGTGGAGGGGCGGCACTAAGCGGCAGTGTCCGCCCATCCAGGATTTTGGCGCGCGAGGTGTGAACGAGATGCGCTCAGGGATTGGCTATCAATCTAAGGTAACATAATATAAAATAAGAGCCAGTGTCAGTGTCACACTTACCTTTGAAAAAGGCGCTTGCATAGCGCCGAAACGTGCGTTAGGTTATGCTTTTATTTAATCACTAGCACTTTGTGTGTTCACTAGGTGGGGGAGATTCTTGAGATATATAGGAGTTTCATATAGGAGTTTGATATTTCTATTAGTTTGGAGTTTTTCTAAGTTCTAGCAGTCAGTACAGTATGATACTCTTTATTTAGCTAATTCTGAAACAGTGTTAGCAGTAGCAACCCTTGTGTTCAGCGTCATGGACATTTGCTTAAGAGACTAAGCTACAGAATTCTTTAATATGTTGTACATTTGATAGATAGTACGACTAATAGACTCTGTACATCTGTCCTGCAGCGTCTATCTGCCAATTACAGTGTATCGCAGCTTACCTACACTGTTCTGCTAATAGCCTACTGAATAAGAGTACTTTCTGTTCTACGCTTATCCCAGATAGGATCTAGAGGGTCTGCCCATATGGAACTGACATTCTAGCCATGATCTAGGTGTCCCTACGGCGGCAACATCAAATCCTATAAAACTAAGCGACTTACTAACAGTCTCACTGATAGGGGAATCGTAATAGACACTTATTTCAAGGCTCTGCCTACAGATCTCTCGTAATTGTCCAATACTGATTGACATTACGTCCTAGATAGTCTCTGATCAGCAAGTCTTTAGTGTTTACTTTTTCCCTCTAGAGAGAATGGTCTGGATATTCCCTTGCTAAAGCCCATTGCTTACAGATAGGATTCCGGGAGTTCTCGAATACAGTTGACACTCTGTCTTCAACGCTTAAGTGTTTCAACTGTATTAATCCCCTTACCTATCGTATACTAAGCAACGGCTCTATTTATAAGGGACACTATCTATCACCACTCTATACAGGATCTCTATACTATGATCAGTATGCATCAGTTACCTCTCATGCAGATCATAGCCATACTTTAAGGATCCGATGACGTTATTACGAACTATTTTATCATCCACTCCTATCTCATATTGATACAGTACTATCTCCCCCTCATTTCATTAGATGTGTTAATTAGTTATAAGTTTCCTTTATTTTTTTAGGGGAATTTATACCCTACAATAAAGGTGTTTTTTATTTTTCTGTCCATCAAGGGTAGACTCACAGAATCTTTACTGGTGTTCATGTGCCTATTTGGGCTCTTTGATCACCACCTGTCTACTTAGTTATTATATATTTAAGGGTTATCCCCTATTTAAGATTCTGTGGACACATCATAGATCCTGCTTGTCGGGTATCTTACTACTTGCCATGTTTCTGTTATGCCTATAATATCTTATTGTTTAGTGTATGCTATTGCCTCTAGTTCCCCCATTTGGTTATATAGGCTCCTTGCATTAGTAAGCATACATTTAATATTATCATGAGTCATTTGTACTTTTTGTGAATTTTTTTTCAATATCACATACCTTCTCTGTTCTGAGCTTTCCCCTCCTCCCATCTCCACCCATTATACTGAGCTGAAGCCCATCTCCTTTCTATCCTATCTCCATTTTATAGATTGCGTTGACCCTCCCCCCCACTACTAGTTTAAAATCTCCTCCAACCTTCTAGCCATCCTATCCCCCAGCACAGCAGACCCTCTCCCGTCACGCCTATACAGGTTGTACCCAAGTGCAAAACCGGCCCTATGCTCTAAAAAACCCAAACCCTCTTTCCTGCACCAAGACTTCAGCCACGCATTGACCTCTCTAATCTCCCGCTGCCTTTCTGCTGTAGCGCGTGGCACAGGTAATATTTCTGAAAATATTACCTTGTAGGTCCTTTTCGTTAACTTACTTCCTAGTTCCCTGAACTCATTCTTTAGGACCTTCCATTTTCCTCTGACTTTGTCATTGGTACCAATATGGACCATGACAGCTGGGTCATCCCCAGCCCTCCCAATAATCCCTCCACTCTGTCGGCAACATGCCGGACCTGAGTACCCGGCGGACAGCAAACTATCCGCTTGCGACGATCAGAGGGGCAGATTACCCTATATACTCTCTTACTAATATAGTCCCCCACCACAACAACCTGTATGGCCTTCCTTCCACTCTCAACCCGTACTAGAAGGGCGGTTCCCACAGCTGTTATAAGGAACAGCTTCCTGCACTACAGCTACTCCTGAGCTCATGCGCCCAACATCTTCACTCAAACGGGCAAATATGTTAGGCTGCACAAGATCAGGACTAGCTAAACCTTTCCTCTTCCCTCCCCCCCTGTTTCCTCGCCCCACCCTTACCCAGCTATGTGCCTTCTCATTAACTGTTTCATCTTCTACCACTCCACTATCTAAACCCACTAAACTCTGCTCAGTGAGCAGCAGACTCCTCTCAATATTGTCAATCTCCCTCAGTGTTGAAATATGCCTCTCCAGATTTCCAATCTTGGCTTCCAGTATACACTCCAGTATACACTCACTCACACCCACCACAGAGGTATGGACCCTGGACAGATTCATCCACACATGCAAACATGCAGCAGGATGTGCACTGAGTAAAACTCGAAATCTTGCTAGCACTTATCCCCAGTTACCAAAAACACAAGTGAGCAAAACAATATTTACCCTCTCGGTTTAAACGTGCTTATAATTTAAACTCCTGTTGTTTCAACTCCTACTTAAAAGAGACTATTCGAAATAGCCTACTTTCAAGCAAACTCTATTGAGCAAGCTCTGTGAGTCAGTAGTGGGTTTATATTTTACAATACAAATCCCACACAGGTGGAAATTAAGGGGCACTACCCTTAATTAGCTCAACAGCAGCACCACCCACAAACATGTGCCACACTGGTCTATGCAGAGAGGGTTGGTGGACAGATCAAATATGGGTTGGTGGACCAATCAAAGATCTAGCTCACTGGCCTATTACACACACTGTAGGGGGAAAATGGGAGCCCAGAGAGCCTCAGGTGTCACCACCTGCTGGGTGTCCACCTGGTTTACAAATAAATGTCCCCCTCCTGCCAGAGTTAGGGGGATTAATATAATGTAAAAGTTAAAAAAAAGTTTTTTTTATACATATATATATATATATATATATATATATACACTGCTCATAAAAATAAAGCTAACACTTAAACAACATAATGTAACTCTAAGTCAATCACACTTCTGTGAAATCAAATTGTCCACCATTAATTACACATGCTGTTGTGCAAATGGGATAGACAACAGGTGGAAATTATAGGCAATTAGCAAGACACAATAAAGGAGTGGTTCTGCAGGTGGTGACCACAGACCACTTCTCAGTTCCTATGCTTCCTGGCTGATGTTTTGGTCACTTGAATGCTGGCAGTGCTTTCACTCTAGTGGTAGCATGAGATGGATTCTACAACTTACACAAGTGGCTCAGGTAGTGCAGCTCATCCAAGATGGCAAGAAGGTTTCCTGTGTCTGTCAGTGTAGTGTCCAGAGCATGGAGGTTGCTACCAGGAGACAGGCCAGTACATCAGGAGACATGGAGGAGGCCGTAGGAAGGCAACAACCCAGCAGCAGGACCGCTACCTCCGCCTTTGTGCAAGGAGGAACAGGAGGAGCACTGCCAAAGCCCTGCAAAATGACCTCCAGCAGGCCACAAATGTGCATGTGTCCGTTTAAACGGTGAGAAACAGACTCCATGAGGGTGGTATGAGGGCCCGACGTCCACAGGTGGGGGTTGTGCTTACAGCCCAACACCGTGCAGGACGTTTGGCATTTGCCAGAGAACACCAAGAGTGGCAAAGTCACCACTGGCGCCCTGTGCTCTTCACAGATGAAAGCAGGTTCACACTGAGCACGTGACAGACGTGACAGAGTCTGGAGACGCTGAGGAGAATGTTCTGCTGCCTGCAACATCCTCCAGCATAACCAGTTTGGCAGTGGGTCAGTAATGGTGTGGGGTGGCATTTCTTTGGGGGGCCGCCGCACAGCCCTCCATGTGCTTGCCAGAGGTAGCCTGACTGCCATTAGGTACCGAGATGAGATCCTCAGACCCTTTGTGAGACCATATGCTGGTGCGGTTGGCCCTGGGTTCCTCCTAATGCAAGACAATGCTAGACCTCATTTGGCTGGAGTGTGTCAGCAGTTACTGCAAGACAAAGGCATTGATACTATGGACTGGCCTGCCCGCTCCCCAGACCTGAATCCAATTGAGCACATCTGGGACATCATGTCTCGCTTCATCCCCCAACGTCACATTGCACCACAGACTTCCAGGAGTTGTCAGATGCTTTAGTCCAGGTTTAGGATTAGATACCTCAGGAGACCATGCACCCCCAACTAATCAGGAGCCTGCACAGGCGTTGTAGGGAGGTCGTACAGGCACGTGGAGGCCACACACACTACTGAGCCCAGGGGCGTATTAGCCGTGAGGCAAACAAGGCATTTGCCTTGGGCGGCATTTTCCAGGGGGCGGCAAAAAAAGCCGCCCCCAAATGCCCAAGGCAAATGTCTTGTTAGCCTTGCGGCTAACAGACATGCCGGCGGGCTGCTGGGTGATCGGGCGGCACTGCCTGCCTGGCGGGCGGGCGGGCGGCCGGCTGGCCGGCGAGGGAGCACTTCCCCTGAGCTGTCTGCTCAGCTCCCTCGCCAGCCTCAGAGTGAGTCTGGGAGCCGGAATATGACGTCATATTCCGGCTCCGCCTCCCAGCCTCACTCTGCGGCTGGCGAGGGAGCTGAGCAGACAGCTCAGGGGAAGTGCTCCCTCGCCGGCCAGCCGGCCGCCCGCCCGCCCGCCAGGCAGTGCCGCCCGATCACCCAGCAGCCACTGGACCACCAGAGAGGAAGAGACACCCAGGGCCGGCCTTAGGCATTTTGACGCCCTGTGCGAAAAATCTTCACAGCGCCCCCCCCTCCCCCCCCCCCCGTCATCCATGTATGCTGTAATGTTTGTGTTGTCTGTGTATGTGATAGTAGGTGTGATGACTGTGTGTGATATGTATGCTATGTGTGATATTTGTAATGGGTGTATTAACAGTGTGTGATATGCGTGTATTGGTTGTATGTGACACACACACACACACACACACACACACACACACACAGAGTCAGACGGCCATACACACACACAGGAAGACATCCACACACACACACACAGGCAGACAGTCATACACACACACATAGACACACAAAGGCAGACAGTCTCACACACACACACACACAGACACACACAGGCAGACAGTCAGTCATACACACAGACACAGACAGCCATACAGCCATACACACAGAGGCAGACAGCCATACACACAGAGGCAGACAGCCATACACACAGAGGCAGACAGCCATACACACAGAGGCAGACAGCCATACACACAGAGGCAGACAGCCATACACACAGAGGCAGGCAGCCATACACACAGAGGCAGTCATACACACAATCACACACACAGAGGTAGACAGTCATACACACAGAGGCAGACAGTCATACACACAGACACACACACAGAGGCAGACAGTAATACACACAGTGGCAGACAGTCATATATACACACACACACACACACAGGCAGACAGTCTCACACACACAGACACACACAGGCAGTCAGTCAGTCATACACACAGACACAGACAGTAATACACACAGACACACACAGAGGCAGACAGTAATACACACAGACACACACAGAGGCAGACAGTAATACACACAGACACACACAGAGGCAGACAGTAATACACACAGACACACACAGAGGCAGACAGTAATACACACAGACACACACAGAGGCAGACAGTCATACACACAGACACACACAGAGGCAGACAGTCATACACACACAGACACACACAGAGGCAGACAGTCATACACAGACACACACACACAGGCAGACAGTCATACACAGACACACACACACAGGCAGACAGTCATACACAGACACACACACACAGGCAGACAGTCATACACAGACACACACACACACAGGCAGACAGTCATACACACAGACACACACACAGGCAGACAGTCATACACACAGACACACACACAGGCAGACAGTCATACACACAGACACACACAGGCAGACAGTCATACACACACAGACAGTAATAAACACAGGCAGAGAGTCACAGTTACCTGGCTCCTGGTGACTGTTTGGTGGGGAAGCAGGGACTCCTTCCTGCTTCCCCTGCAGCAGTTTTCCGGCGCTTTTAGCTCCGCCCCGCCGCACGGTAAGCTCCGCCCCCGCTGCAAATTTAAAAAAAAAAAAAATTTATTTATTTTTTTTAAATCCACGGCGCCCCCTGCTCCATGGTGCCCTGTGCGGCCGCACAGCTCGCACACCCCTAAGGCCGGCCCTGGAGACACCCCCCTCCCCAGCATTCCCAAAGGTAAGGAGGGGGGTGTTAAATTAAAAAAAAAATGTGTTAAAAATTAATTTTAAAAAAAAAAGTGTTAAAAACCAGCACAAAACCAGGATACACCACTGACTGAGCCTCATTTTGACTTGTTTTAAGGACATTACATCAAAGTTGGATCAGCCTGTAGTGTGTGTTTCCACTTTAATTTTGAGTGTGATTCCAAATCTAGACCTCCATGGATTAAAAAAATTGATTTCCTTTTTTTTATTTTTGTGTGATTTTGTTGTCAGCACCTTCAACTATGTAAAGAACAAAGTATTTCAGAAGAATATTTAATTCATTCAGATCTATGATGTGTTTTTTTTGTGTTCCCTTTATTTTTTTGAGCAGTGTGTGTATATATATATACACACATTGTATATACACACACAGTGTGTATGTATATGTATATGTATATATATATATATATATATATATATATATATACACACATACACGTACACTAGATCTTCTCCCTCATATTATAATAATCATAGGTGTGCGCAGCCTATTGCATTAGGGTGTGCACCCTAAAGCACAAACACACGCCGCATGTATATGTGTATATATATATATATACACACACACACATATATACATACACTGCTGTGTGTGTGTGTGTGTGCTGTTAGTGTGCTGTGTGAGGGTGGTGTGTGTAAGGGTGCTGCTGTGTGTGTGTATGTGTGAGGGTGCTGGTAGTGTGCTATGTGGGTGAGGGTGTTTGTGTGTGTGTGTGTGAGGGTGCTGTTTGTGTGTGAGGGTGTTTGTGTGTGTGTGTTAGGGTCCTGTTAGTGTGCTGTGTGAGGGTGCTGTGTGTGTGTGAGGGTGCTGTTTGTGTGATGTGTGTGTGTGAGGGTGCTGTTTGTGTGATGTGTGTGGGTGTCATGTATTTCTGAGGGTGCTGTTTGTATGTGTGTGTTTGCGAGGGTGTTGTTAGTGTGCTGTGTGTGAGGGTGTTGTGTGTTTGTAAAGGTGCTGTGTGTGTTTGTGAGGGTGCGGTTAGTGTACTGTGTGTGTGAGGGTGCTGTATGTGTACTGTATGTGTGTGGGTGCTGTTTGGGTGCTGTGTGTGTGAGGGTGCTGTGTGTGTGCTGTTTGTGTGAGAGTGCTGTATGTCTGTAGGTGCTTTTTGTGTGTGGGTGCTGTATGTGTGTGTGTGTGTGTGTGTGCTGTATGTTTGGACAGATTGTGGAGGTGGGGGCAGATTAGTAAATATCCCCCCTCCCTTCTTACCTTATGTAGGGAGGGGGGATCCTTGCTGCCATGTGCCATCCCTGGTGGTCCAGTGGAGAGTGAACTCTAGCCTGGCTGGGGCAGGAGGGTAGTAGGGTGGCTGGGGCAGTAGGGTGGCTGGGGCAGAGGGTGGTAGCGTGGCTGGGGCAGAGGGTGGTAGGGGGACAGTGACAGGGTAGTGGGGTGGTAGGAGGGCAGAGGGTGGTAGGGTTTCTGGGGCAGAGGGTGGTAGGGTGGCTGGGGTAGTAGGGTGGCTGTGGCAGTAGGGTGGCTGGGGCAGGAGGGTGGTAGGGTGGCTGGGGCAGGAGGGTGGTGGGGTGGCTGGGGCAGAGGGTGGCTGGGGCAGAGGTGGGGTGGCTGTGGGTGGCTGGGGCAGAGGTGGTGGGGTGGGTGGGGCAGAGGGTGGTGGGGTTGCTGTGGGTGGTGGGGTGGCTGGGGCAGAGGGTGGTGGGGTGGCTGTGGGTGGTGGGGTGGCTGGGGCAGAGGGTGGTGGGGTGGCTGGGGCAGAGGGTGGTGGGGTGGCTGGTGGGGTGGCTTGGGCAGAGGGTGGTGGGGTGGCTGTGGCTGGTGGGGTGGCTGGGGCAGATGGTGGTGGGGTGGCTGGGGCAGAGGGTGGTGGGGTGGCTGGTGGGGTGGCTGGGGCAGAGGGTGGTGGGGTGGCTGGGGCAGAGGGTGGTGGGGTGGCTGGGGCAGAGCGTGGTGGGGTGGCTGTGGGTGGTGGGGTGGCTGGGGCAGAGGGTGTTGGGGTGGCTGGGGCAGAGGGTGGTGGGGTGGCTGTGGGTGGTGGGGTGGCTGGGGCAGAGGGTGGTGGGGTGGCTGGGGCAGAGGGTGGTGGGGTGGCTGTGGGTGGTGGGGTGGCTGGTGGGGTGGCTGGGGCAGAGGGTGGTGGGGTGGCTGGGGCAGAGGTGGGGTGGCTGTGGGTGGCTGGGGCACAGGTGGTGGGGTGGGTGGTGGGGTGGCTGAGGCAGAGGGTGGTGGGGTGGCTGTGGGTGGTGGGGTGGCTGGGGCAGAGGGTGGTGGGGTGGCTGGGGCAGAGGTGGGGTGGCTGTGGGTGGCTGGGGCACAGGTGGTGGGGTGGCTGGGGCAGAGGGTGGTGGGGTGGCTGTGGGTGGTGGGGTGGCTGGTGGGGTGGCTAGGGCAGAGGGTGGTGGGGTGGCTGGGGCAGAGGGTGGCTGGGGCAGAGGTGGGGTGGCTGTGGGTGGCTGGGGCAAAGGGTGGTGGGGTGGCTGTGGGTGGTGGGGTGGCTGGGGCAGAGGGTACCTTATGTTTCCCTGGTGGTCCAGTGGGCGGCCGGGCTGTTTCCCTGGTGGTCCGATGGGCTCCCTTTACAGTCTGCAGCTCCGCCGGGTGCAGAGCTGCAGACCACGTGGTGAGTTTAGTCTCGCGATCTCAGTCAGTCAGAGCGTTGCCGTGGTAACCCGCGGCAACGCTCTGATTGGGTGAGATCGCGAGACCCACTCAGTCTGCAGCTCTGCACTCGGCGGAGCTGCAGACAGGCTGGCTCTCTCCCGGGCAGGCATAGGAGGGGCCTCGCACCCGGCGGCATTAAGGGCAAGCCACCGGGCCCCCTCCTGTGTCGGGTCCTCGGTCTCTGACCGAGGACCCGACCTGTCACATTGCCCTAAGGCGATTTAGGCGGCCGCGAGGCCCCCATCAGCGCGAGGCCTTAGGCGGCCGCCTAAATCGCCTAATTAGAGAGCCGCCTCTGCCGGTGAGGTAGATCTTTGATCTCCCCGCCGGCCCATGGAGGCTTAGAGCAGAGCCGACACTCAGCGCCGGTTCTGCGTGAGCCGACAGGGGAGAATAAAGTCCTGGGGAATAAAGTGTGGGAACCAAGATTCCCACCCCCCCAAAAAAATAATATACACTCCAGTGTGTGTATGTATATGTGTGTGTGTGTATATATATATATATATATATATATATATACACACACACTGACACACATACACATTCACAGACACACATTCACAGACACACATTCACAGATACACATACACAGATACACATACACACATTCACAGACACACACACACACATATTAACATACACACACATTCACAGACACACACACACACACACACTCACATACACACACATTCACACACACATTCACAGACACACACACACACACATTCACATACACACACACACACAGACACACACACACAAACAGACACACACACAGACACACACACAGTCACAGACACACACACACAGTCACAGACACACACACACACATTCACAAACACACAAACAGACACACACAAACAGACACACACACACAAACAGACACACACACACAGACACAAACACAGTCACAGACACAAACACAGTCACAGACACACAAACACAGTCACAGACACACACACACAGTCACATTCACACACACACAAATGATAATTTTTTTTAATTAAAAAAATGTCCACCCAGCCTCCCTACCTGGAGTGCTGGCGTGGACTTGTCCCTGGGGTCCAGTGGGTCGGATGCCTGTGTCCATCTCAGACGCGGTGAGGGAGCTGTGAGCTCTCTGCTCCCTCTCGCCGCGTGGGCTGTCTGCTGTAGCTGGGAGCCGGAATATGACGTCATATTCCGGCTCCCAGCATCAGCAAGCAGCGCGCGGCGAGAGGGAGCAGAAAGCTCACAGCTCCCTCGCCGCGGCTGATATTGAGAGAGCCGACTGGGGGGGGGGGGGGGTCCATAACCTCTTGCCCCCCCCCCCCTCCCATCCATGACAGGGGGGACATGGGGGGAGGAAGGGGGGCACTGAGTGCCTGCAGGAACGGCGTTCCTGCACAAAAAAAGTGCAGGAACTCTGTTCCTGCAGGACACAATCCATAGGCGTGCCGCGGGGATTAGGGTACACCCGGCACACCCCGTGCGCACGCCTATGATAATAATAGCCCTCATCAGCTGACCTTAGGAGGGGCAGGGGGTACATAAGGATGTCCTACCAATTATTTTATTAAATAGCCCCCACCTGCTGGCCACGGTTTGGAACAGGGTGTTGGACAGTAATCGGGCCACCCTCATTACTAGTTTTAATGACCCCCACCCAATCTCCATGGGTGAAGGCAAGGTGTGGGGGACCTTTTATAGCAACTGAGCAATAACGTCTGCCCAGTTGCTAGTTATAACAAATTAGTAGATATAGCCAGATAGAAGGTGGGGGCAAGGTGAGGTTTAAAACCTCACAGTAATATTGGGACCATATTAACCCCTTAATGCCGTTACGGCGTTCTATGCTGTCCTGCATTAAATGAGCTTTAAAGCCGTTGCGGCGGCATAGAATGCCGTAACGGCTTTTAGCCCCAGGAGCCTCCAGCTACTTACCTCAACCGCGATCCTCTTCGGGAGGACTGCCTGACAGCAGGGCCGGTGCAAAGATTTTTGGCTACACAGGCGAAGACACACTAATAAGATGTATCTTTAGCGGTGTCCCGTCTCTCCCCCCCCCTCTCCCCCCCCCCCCCCCCCCCGCCCCTCTGTGTGTCTTTCTTTCCCACAGCCCTTTTCTGTGGGTCTCTCCCCTCAGTCTGTTTTTTGTGTGTCCCTCTTCCCCTCAGGGCCCTTTGTGTAACTTTTCTCTGCCAAGCCATATAGACATAGATATATAGCTACACACACATACAGGCACATAGTCACAGAAATATGCAGGCACACAATCAAACAAACACAGTCATACAATCAACACATACAGGTACACAGACACACACATATAGATAAATAAAGACACAGTTATACAAACACAGACATACAGAGACATGAAGATGCAGGCATACAGAGACATACAGAACAAAGCATACAGATGCACACAGGCATGCAGAGACATACTTACACAGGCATGCAGGGACATATATACACAGAACAAGGCATACAGAGACATATGGATACGGTCATACAGAGACATACAGACATAGGCAGAAACACACGGACACAGTCATATAGAGACATACAGACACAGACATACATACACTTTCATACACAGACAGACATAGTCATACAGAGACATGCAGACACAGGTATACAAAGCAGGGGCAGATCCAGAACCTAATCGGGGTGGGGGGGCTGGTAGTGAGTTTTAGTGGGGTAATAGGGGCTCTAATTGAGGAGTTAGGGGCTGTGGTAGGGGACAGGGGCTGTAGTTGAGAGTTAGGGGCCGTAATTGAGTAGTTAGGGGCTGTAGTAGGGGGACAGGGGCTGTAGTTGAGAGTTAGGGGCTGTAATTGGGGGCTTAGTAAATGTAGTGGGGAATTGGGGCTGTAGTAGGGGGTTAGGGACTGAAGTAGGTTGATGGCTGCAAGTGGGAACAGGGGCTGTAGTGTGGGGGATATGGGCAGCAATTGGGGGAGAGGGGCTGTAGTTGGGGTAAGGACTGTAGTAAGGGAATAGGGGCTGTACAAGGGAGTGGAAGGGATGTGAAGTAAGGGAGTTAGGGGCTGTAGAAGGGAGTATAGGGGCTGTGGTGGGAGCAAATGGGCAATGTGGTTGGAAACGGGCAGTAGAGGGGGACACGGGCAGTATGGTGTGGGCACAGGCTGTAACGAGGGACACTGAGGCAATAAAGTGGTGTCACATGAACAGTATGGTGGGGGTAAATGGGAATTAGAGGGGGGTCGGGGGGAACAGGGGCTGTATAGGGGGTAGGGGAAGTAGAGGGGGGAGACAGGGGCACTAGAGGCGTGTGAAAGGGGGGCAGAGGCAGGGGGCAGGGTCTGTAGAGGGAAATAGAGGAGGCACAGGGGATAAAGAGGGGACATGGGCAGTATAGTGGGGACAGGGGCTGTAGAGGGGGGGCATGGGCTGTATAGGGGGCGCATGGGCAGTATGGTGGGGTAGAGGCTTTAGAGGGAAATAGAGGGGCTGTAGACAGGGCAGGGGCTGTAGATGGAAATAGAGGGACTGTAGAGGGGCAGTATGGTGGGGCAGGGGTTATGGAGGGAAATAGAGGTGCTGTAGAGTGGCACATGGGGCAGTAGAGGAGGACAGGGTCAGTATGGTGGGGCAGGGGCTATAGAGGTGCTGTAGAGGGGCACATGGGGCAGTATGGTGGGGCAGGCACTATAGAGGGACGTAGAGGGGCATGGGCAGAATGGTGGGGGCAGGGGCTATAGAGGGAAGTAGAAGTGCTGGAGAGGGGCACATGGGGCAGTAGAGGGGGGACTGGGGCAGTATGGTGGGGACAGAGGCTATAGAGGGGCTGTTAAGGGGCAGGGGTAGTATGGTGGGGCAGGGGCTGTAGAGGGGGCAGGGGTAGTATGGTGGGGCAGGGGCTGTAGAGGGGGCAGGGGCAGTATGGTGGGGGCAGGGGCAGTATAGTGTATAGTGGAGGCAGGGGTAGTATGGTAGGGGCAGTATGGTGGGGGCAGTATAGTGTATAGTGGGGGCAGGGGTAGTATGGTGGGGCAGGGGCAGTATGGTGGGGGCAGGGGCAGTATGGTGGGGGCAGGGGTAGTATGGTGGGGCAGGGGTAGTATGGTGGGGGCAGGGGTAGTATGGTGGGGCAGGGGTAGTATGGTGGGGGCAGGGGTAGTATAGTGGGGCAGGAGCAGTATGGTGGGGGCAGGGGCAGTATGGTGGGGGCAGGGGTAGTATAGTGGGGGCAGGGGCAGTAGAGAGGGGCTGCAAAAAAAAAAAAAAAAAAAAAACGTTTTGATTTAAAAAATAAAATAAAAGTAAACATACTGAAAGTTATTCCCCTTCCCCTCCCAGAGGCTTACCTTGGGCCAGGAGGGAGACCTTATCCCTGGTGGTCGGATGGGACGGGCTGCACTGGAGGCTGGAGCTGCAATCAGGACCGCTGGGGAGTCTGGGAGCAGTAGAAGTCCCGCCCCCTTCTGACATCATCAGAGGAGGACGGCTGACTTCACTGCCAGGCTCCTGCTGTGTGCTGGCTGCAGGGAGAGAGGTAAGATTAAAAATCCGAGTCTCCAGCCAGAGGCAGGGGATTCGGATTTTTGCGCCCCCCTCCTCTGGCGCCCTAAGGCGGCCGCCTGTGCCGCCTTATGGACGCGCCGGCCCTGCCTGACAGCCCAGGCAGCCCTCCCCTGGCAAATCAGGCCCGCGGGGGCCATGTGATCGCTCTCAAAGAGCGATCACATGGCCCCCTATAGCTGGCTGTGGATCTGTTTTAAAATCAATTAAATGTATATTTTTATATATATATATATATAAATAATATATATACATCTTATATATATGTAACGTCATACATAGTGTATTTTAATGTTAATATAAGTACATATATTAATCTTAAAATACACTTAGAATGACGTTACATATATATATATATATTGTAAATATAATACATCTATATATTTTATATTTATATATACACGTATAATTACAATAATAAATACAATTATAATAAAAATAAATAAAATATTTTTTAATAAATTTAAATAAATTATATATACATATGTAATATCATTCTAACTGTATTTTGTTACTAATATATATATATATTGGTAACAAAATACACTTGGAATGACATTCTATATATATCCATATATAAAATACAAATAACTGCAAACATTTATATATAGATAAATATACATAATTACATAACTACATAAGTATACACGTAGAATTTGAATACATATATATAAAAATTCTACGTGTATGCTTAAGTAATGGTTTAACATAATTATGTGATTTAATTAATTAAAATTTGATTGACGTGCCTGACAACCCAGGCAGCAGGTGCACAGAATTAAATTTGAACGCGCTATATGTAACCCTGTAACTTTCCAAGACACCATAAAACCTGTACATGGGGGATACTGTTTTACTCAGGAGACTTCGCTGAACACAAATATTAGTGTTTCAAAATGATATATTGTATTACAACGAAGATATATTTAGTACAAATTTAGTTTTTTGCATTTTTTACACACGAACGGCACTTTTACTGACGATATTATTGTTGTAATATGTTTTACTATTTTGAAACACTTATGTTTGTGTTCAGTGAAGTTTCCCAAGTATATTAGTACCCCCTATGAACAGGTTTTATGGTGTTTTGGAAAGTTAGAGAGTCAAATAAAAGGATTGCATTTCATTTTTTTCACATTGAAATTTGCCAGATTGGTTACGTTGCATTTGAGACCGTATGGTAGCCCAGGTGTTAAGACACTCACAGCTTCAATGGATGAAACCGCCGTTTAGCCGATATTCCACCTTTCCAGAGACACAGGCTCTATACAGCAGACCGCCAAACTCCCGAACGGAGTGCAAGGGAATGCGGTAAACCCACGAACACAAAATCAGCCGAACTCCTTCCACAGCTAAAACAGGCGATATAAATCCTTCCAAGTAGCAATCCCCCCAAACACGAGACCAAGCTCCGTCTTGAGGGTAAAACAGGAATCTGTTTAATGAGGGCTACCTGCCCGGTATTTATGCAGGTCTCCCACCTGGTGGACACTCCCCTAGGGGACCAGATGGAAGACTGAGACATATACTGGACAGTAGCCAATCACAGTAGCCCAGGTTTAAACACTCCCATTTACACGAGTAAATCCCTCCTCTCTATCCTGGAGATAATTGGGAAGAAATCCAATTATCTCCAGGGATAGAGGCAAACCGCCATTTTATATGGTACAGTAAACAACACATAAAAATACATAACTTTACAAATACAGAATACATTGGATTCGTGCAACGTATCCCCAGATAGCCTGGATCTGAGTGCATATTACTACTGAATAGCGCTCAGATCCAAAGCGCACAGTTCAATCGCCATAGAGTCAAAGTCTTTCACATGTCTTTCGGTATATGATTGACTCCATGGGATGGCTATCTGGGTTAAGTCCATTCGTATCATCCAAACTCCCGAACGGACCGGTGCTCGTATGCCTCTACGAAAAAGAAGGGCGATCGGTAGTTCCAGCGGTGTTCGTTAGGTAAAGTGTCCGTTTATAGTTCCATTATATCTTCGTCGAACACCGCTGGTCTTTCGTGTGTTTAAAATGGCTTCTGCCTCGTGGTCGGCATACGAACGACGACCACCCTGCATACAGTTAGAATGAAGAGGTGTCTACGGTTAACCACAACGTTCTAATTGGGGCCAAGAGGTTAACCAGCAGCACACTTCTCTCCTGGGTGGCCGTCCGTTCGGTAGTTTTGTTCGGAAAATTCTGTAACAAACGAACAGGGGCATACGGACAGGCAATTCCACGAAGGGAGGCAAAACAGACGAACCAGCAATATCAGTTTATACAGATGGACCTGTCACACCAGGAATTAGAATTGCCATGATGGCATACCCATACCCATACCCATTTGAGTGCCCAGTCCCCCAGTCTATCTAAATCCCTCTGCAGCAAAGTAATATCTTGCTCACATTGTATTATTTTACAGAGTTTTGTGTCATCTGCAAACACTGAAACATGACCGAACCCCTAGTCACCCCCCTCCCCAAAAAAATGAATCCCTACCTACCCCCCTCACCCTAAAAATAATGAGGGGGGACCATTTAACTAAGTACCTGAAAAAAAAAAACACTTACCATTTGATGTTTTCTTTCTTCTAAAATCTTCTTTTTTCAGCCCCAAAAAAGGCCAAATAAAAAGCCATAATAACCGACGCACTTAAAAAAAAAAAAAAAAACGAGCGCAAAAAAAAAAAACATCTTCACCCACGCTGTGTAATTTGACTCATAACACTCTGATTGGTGGATTAAGTAACCAAACAGAGTGTTATGAGTCAAATTACACAGCGTTGGGAAATTCCAAAGAATTTTCCTACGCTGTGTAAAATGACACAGAGCACTCTGATTGGTGGATTTCAAACCAAACAGAGTGCTGTGACAGGTAAATGTAGAGACTTACCTGTCAGTCTCTTCATTTACCTGTCAGAGCACTCTGATTGGATGGCTTAAACCCACCAATCAGAGTGCTCTGAGCCTAATTCTATTTAACATGTTTATAAATGATCTTGAAGACAGCATTGAAAGCCATGTTTCAGTGTTTGCAGATGACACAAAACTCTGTAAAATAATACAATGTGAGCAAGATATTACTTTGCTGCAGAGGGATTTAGATAGACTGGGGGACTGGGCACTCAAATGGCAGATGAAATTTAATGTTGAAAAATGCAAGTTATGCACATCGGCGTAAAGAATACACAAGCAACATATACCCTTAATGGAAAAAGGACTTGGGAATTGTTATAGACAACAAACTATGCAACAATGTGCAATGTCAATTAGCAGTGGCCAAGGCCAGTAAGGTATTGTCATGCATGAAAAAGGGCATTCATTCTCGGGACGAGAATATCATTTTACCTCTTTATAAATCACTGGTAAGACCACATATTCAATATGCTGTGCAATTTTGGGCACCTGTTCTAAAGAAGGATATTATGGCACTAGAAAAAGTGCAGAGGCGGGCTACAAAATTAATAAAATTAATGGAACATATCATCTTTGAAGAAAGGTTAACAAATGTAAATCTATTTAGTTTAGAAAAACGTCGCCTGAGAGGGGATATGATAACATTATACAAATATGTTCGGGGCCAATACAAACCATTGTGTGGAAATCTATTCACAAATCGGACTTTACATAGGACACGAGGTCATGCGTTTAGACTCGAAGAAAGAAGATTTCATCTAAGGCAAAGGGAAGGTTTTTTTACTGTAAGAACAATAAGGATGTAGAATTCTCTGCCTGAAAAAGTGGTTTTATCAGAGTCCATACAGATGTTCAAACAGCTACTAGATGCATACTTGCAAAAACAGAATATTCAAGGATATAATCTTTCAATGTAGGGCAATAACTGCTTGATCCAAGGATAAATCTGACTGCCATTCTGGGGTCAAGAAGGAATTTGCCTTCTTTTGGAACAACAGCAAAAAACAAATGTGAGGAAGGCTGAACTTGATGGACGCAAGTCTCTTTTCAGCTATGTAACTATGTAACTTTTTCAGGTACTTAGTTAAATGGTCCCCCCTCATTATTTTTAGGGTGAGGGGGTAGGTAGGGGTTAATTTTTGGGGGGAGGGGGATGACTAGGGGTTTGGGGACCCCTAGTCACCCGGGGGAGGGGGGTTATTTTTTTAGTCAGGGTCCCCACCCACCACTCAGGGGTGGGAGCCAGGGGGGAGGACATTAGGTCCCCCCAATTAGTATTTAGGGCCCCCACCTACCACTCAGGGGTGGGGGCGAGGGGGAGGACATTAGGTCTCCCCCTAATTAGTATTTAGGACCCCCATCCACCGCTCAGGGGTGGAGGCCAGGGGGAGGACATTAGGTCCCCCCCATTACTATACTTTAGGCCCCCACCCGCCGCTCATGGGTGGGGTCCGGGGGGAGGACAATAGGTTCCCCCCCTTATTTTACTTTAGGGCCCCCAACCACCATTCAGGCTGCTCACTGTTTACACATGCCCCTACTCGTGGTATAGCGAGTAGGGGCTGAATTTACTAATACTAAGTAATCTTTACTTAGTATTAGTAAATTTGTCTGAAAGACCAATTCAGGTCTTTCAGCCTTTTAGTAGATAGCTCCCTAATACCGTGGGAATTAGAGAGTTATCTACTTATTCATTCCTGTCATTCCATTGACTGGCTAAGTAACTTACATTTTACGTAAATGTATGTTACTTGATTGTTGTAAGTGTTGCAAATGCTTACAGCTGAATCCTGGCTATGTTTGTATACTTTTTTATTTAAAATTGTATACAGTGGGGGGGCGGGGCTTGGACGCCATCCTGGAAGGTCGCAGGACGATTGAGCTCCCGACAAAACTCGACATAAAATCATTTTAAAAGGTGGAAAATACCCCAACACAGCTGCCCCTCACACGACAGCATCCTCCCGCACCACCGGAGCAACCTAGCAGGGGACAATACACCCACCATCCTTGCTAACCAGCAGCTGCGGCCTAAAATCTAAAGCGGCCTGGCGCTGCCCTGGCGGGAGAAACGGCAGATCTCCATGTCTGGGGCTTTCACGCTTGAGGACAGTCCGAGCCTCGTACTCCCCCCCCTCTGGGTCGGCAGGGGTGATCCTGGCCTCCACTAGGCGAGTACTCACTTCCACAACGCTCCTAGGTGACACAGGTGAAGGCAGCCTACACGCGGTCCCCCAAAATGGCCGACTGCAGAGCTCCACAAACCTACTCGCAACTTAGCAACTGGGAAGCAGACTTCCAGAAAAGATTCAATGCTATGTGCCAGCGGTATTGGAGCAACTGGGAGAACTGGCAAAAGCCACCTATAAAGCCTGTACCTGTGGCACAGCCTCCGGTAAGAACCCCGGCTCTACGCCTCACTCATAAGCTGAGGACCCAGAAGGTCCGCGGCACCACCCGTAGTTCACGCTCCAGGTTGCGACACCATTGCCCGAGACACCGGAACCCCCCTCCAAAGACAGTGAGGGTGACTCATGGACGGAATTAATGGGTCCTGACAACACCCGAGGCTGCTGTGATGCTGCTCGGCACGGCGACACAGGAGATGAAAGGACTCTGCTGCACAAGCCTGCACCAAGCCTGACTGCTACAGGCATAGGCTGAGAGAACTGTTTCCACCTGGGTCGAGAACACATCCAGGCTAATCACTTGCTTTTTACTTTTCATTTTTTTAATTTCTGCCTTGATAATACTGTGATTACTACCTTAACTATTAATCTGTATTCTATGTATCCTCTCACTGTCAACCAACAGAGAGGTCAGGAACATACATCTTTCCATAGATTGATAGCCCCATTCTCTCAGCCAACTATGGCATCAACCACAAGCATGTATACAGGTGCACAGGGCTCCTTAATCAATCCACTTGAGGCAAATCGTGCTAAATCCCCAGTTACACCCTATCACTCTTCCACAACCCAGTAGCAGAATTTAGTGAATAGCCAACATAAACCGTGACATGCCCATATACCAGAGCCTATTGAATGGTAGAGCCAGGCTGCACACTCATGCTAAGATCCACTGTAATGTGCCCTCAATGTTTAACCCCTGCATAATTAAGCGCACCTAATCACCTAAACTACGAGTACCCACACATGCTTGAATGTAACCTACATACTCAAAAATCAATGTATGTTTAATGTCACAAGCCTGTAGACCACAGCGAGACCCGCCACATTGGACGTACTTACTTAGCTTATACTCAGCTTGCACTAAAACCTTTATAAAATTGTGCCTACACTCTAAATGCCACGCAAATGTTTAACTATGTTTGTATTCTAATAGCCTGTAACTGCCGTTGTGGCAATACAAGCATGCCTGTTATCTCTTGCACAGCAAAAATAAATAATAATTAAAAAAAAATTGTATACAGTGTAACATTATTCTTCTTCCACTGGGTAAGTATATTAGTACTTAGGCAATACTGTGCTTCGGAAATTCAGCAACTTCGGAAATTCGGTAATTTCGGAACTTCGGAACCTCGGTAATTCGGCAATTCGAAGTACCCGAATGTCCGAATTGCCGGAAATTTGTCCGAATTCATATTCGGACCGAAACGAATTGCACATGTCTAGTGCTATATTTGACCCTTTAACTTTCCAAAACACCGTAAAAACTGTTGGGGAGTACTGTTGCACTCGTGAGACTTTGCTGAATCCAAATATGTGGGTTTTTTGCAGTTAAAGCTAACTGTATTATGACATTTACAGCTAAAATGTCTACAAAGTTTTTAAAAAAATCTTAATTTCTTTAAGTTTTTTAAATTTTATTCATAATAAATTATGTTTCAAATATGAATAGTTCATGAGAAATTAAAGCCCAGTTTCTCCTGAACAAAATTATATATAATAAGTGTGGC
The DNA here is from genome assembly GCF_036172605.1 of Pelobates fuscus. Taxonomy (NCBI): domain Eukaryota; kingdom Metazoa; phylum Chordata; class Amphibia; order Anura; family Pelobatidae; genus Pelobates; species Pelobates fuscus. The sequence continues at coordinate 60,839,347 of NC_086329.1, forward strand.
TGCACTTAATATGAAAGAGGTGAATTACGGTTGAACAGACATATAGCGCAAATACCAGTTTTTGTTTACATTTTGTTTTGATCAGAACATGTACTATTGACTCCATCCTTAACCCCTTCAGGACCGCTGACGGTTCAGGACCGTCAGCGGCAAAACGTGCGTTTGGACCGCTGACGGTCCTGAACCGTCATAACGGTTTTGGGCTACTTACCTGATCGCCGTCGGTCCCACGGCGGCGATCAGCTCTCCTCCCGGTCCAGGGGGACTGCCTGTCTGCCCGGGCAGTCCCCCCTCGGCAGATCAGGACCCCACGGCCATGTGATCACTCGATCACATGACCGCAATAGGGGTCTTTGTATCTGCCTGCAGGGGGACTGTCTGTGCTGACAGGCAGTCTCCCTGCAAGTGTAAAATAAAAAAATAAAGTGAAAAAAAAAACAATCAGTGTAAAAAAAATAATAATATGTGTATATATATATGATATATATACATGTATTATATCTATATATATAATATATGTATATATATCATATATATAATGTCACACTAAGTGTATTTTTATATTTATATATACGTATATTAATATAAAAATACACTTATATTTAAATTACACACGAATATATACAATATATATAATAACTATATATATGGTATATATATATTATTATAAAATACAAATAATATGTTAATAAAAATAAATAACAAAAAATAAAAAAAAATTTAATAATTAAAAAAAAATTATATATATATATTCAATTTTATTCTAACAGTATTTTGATATTGATATATATATATTTATATCAAAATACACTTAGAATGTAATGATATATATATCTATGTATAAATAAATAAATAAAAATAATACAAAATATACATATGTCCACATACAAAATTACATTAATAATTTCATAAATATACACGTAGACGTCAAATATATAAATATGTATATATATTAAAATTCTACGTGCATATTTATGTAATATTTGTACCTAATTAAGTAATTTTAATGATTGCAATTTGAGGGACCTGCCTGCCAACCCAGGCCAAAAGTCCAGATAATTTAATTTGCTAGCACTGTGCTTAACCCTGTAACTTTCTATGACACCCTAAATCCTGTACATGGGGGTACTGTTTTACTCGGGAGACTTCGCTGAACACAAATATTAGTGTTTCAAAACAGTAAAACATATCACAGCGATGATATTGTCAGTGAAAGTGAAGTTTTTTGCATTTTTCACACACAAACAGCTCTTTCACTGAGGATATTATTGCTGTGATATATTTTACTGTTCTGATACACTAATATTTGTGTTCAGCGAAGTCTCCTGAGTATAACAGTACCCCACATGTAGAGGTTTTATAGTGTTTGTGAAAGTTACAGGGTCAAATATAAGGCTTGATTTTACTTTTTTTTTTTTTATTGAAATTTGTCAGATTGGTTAGGTTGCCTTTGACAGCGTATGGTAGCCAAGGAATGAGAATTAGCCCCATGATGGCATACCATTTACAAAAGAAGACAACCCAAGGTATTGCAAATGGGGTATGTTCAGCCTTTTTTAGTCGCCACTTAGTCACAAACACTGGCCAAAGTTAGCGGTTTTTGCATTTTTAACACACAAACAAATATAAATGCTAACTTTGGCCAGTGTTTGTGACTAGGTGGCTACTAAAAAAGACTGGACATACCCCATTTTAAATACCCTGGGTTGTCTACTTTAAAAAATATGTACATGTTAGGTGTGTTTCGGGGATTTATGACAGATAACGGTGTAACAATGTCACTATTGATACATTTAAAATATATATATATTGAAACAGCAATTTCCTACTTGTATTTATAGGCCTATAACTTGCAAAAAAAAGCAATAAAGCATGTAAACACTGGGTGTTTTTAAACTCGGGACAAAATTTTGAATCTATTTAGCAGTTTTTTTCATTAGCTTTTGTAGATAAGTAAACGATTTTTCAAGTAAAAGTCCAAAAACATGTTTTTTTTTTTATTTTTCACCATATTTCATTATTTTTTTTAAATACAATATATGACATAATATAAATACTGGTATGTAAAGAAAGCCCTTCTTGTCGTGAAAAAAACAATATATAACTTGTATGGGAACCGTAAATGAGAGAGCGGAAAATTACAGCTAAACACAAACACCACAAAAGTGTTAAAACTGCTCTGGTCCTTAACGTACAAACATCGCAAAAACAGGCCGGTCCTGAAGGGGTTAAGGGGTTAAATCCCATATTTTATTTATTTATTTTGTTTTGTTTTTAATGTGGCAGCTGGCTAGAAAGTGCTGGACAGCAGCCATGTAATTAACCCTTTCACTGTCGAGGGCTATTTAACCATTTGCCCGCTGACTGCTAGCACAGCCAGAGCGTAAATAGTTCCGATTATATATAATTTTTTTAATCCAGGCCTCAATTGCTAGCCTTTGGGCCAAGTTAAAACATTTGTTCCAGATTTCAGACCTCCAGCAATTTTGGTCTAGCTGAAATTCAGACCAAAAGCAGGTCTTTTCATGCCAAAATTATAAAATCCAGATATTGCTACATAGTGTGAACAATATCTGGATTTTGCAGTCTGAATTGGACTTTACAGAGTAACCCAGTTTGAGTAAGCCTTTCTGTCACTCACAATACTTATGAGTGATGATAGACAGATAGACAGGCATGACACCTCTACATCACTGATGAATGTGCTAATCCTTTGGGTTTTTTTTAGGGTGAATTATTTGCAGCAGTTAACTCAAAGCCTCCTGATTCAATAAATTAGGAAATTTGAAATGTGCATGTTTACTTTTTAGCTCAGTGGGCAAGGGACTGATTTTTTTTTTAATTTTCTTTTTTTAAAGTGGGCAAAACTGTTTTACCGTTAGGCGTAGAGAGATAGGCTCACCTTAAACCCAAGTCTCAATTTCACTCATGATCAATGTAAGAGAAACAGAGGCTTACAATGCAGACACAGAAGCATTACTACTGTTGTGTATGTCAGTCAGCATTTCCTAACATGCAATACAGTCTGACAGCAATCATATACCAGCATTTGCAATGACATTTTCTTATATCAATACTTTTGGAAGAGTTCAGTATCAGTGTTAAGATGATTATTTCTTATATCAATACTTTTGGAAGAGTTCAGTATCAGTGTTAAGATGATTATTGGAGTGTGTTGTGATCATTAAAGACCAATTTGCTGGGACTATCATTTGTCCTTGGCACAGTTGATGATGTTAAAGGGCTAATGAATTTCTGCAAAGTTGTGACACAGCTGTGCATTTCAATCGAATAAGAGTTCTTGGGGCCTTGAATAGTTATAGTGGAAGATGTAATTAACTCATCCGCAAATACAAATTATATGGTTTCTCCTGCTTTGAAACACTTATTTACTTTTATTATGATAATTTATTTTTACATGAGTCTTTGATATTGAGGTGCAATGCATCAACTTATAGATATGAAGTAATCAGACTTGTAGACAATAATGAAGATAAGATATAGGGAATGGCAAGATAAGATAAGACATTTTAGATTCAGCATACAATCTAAACAGACCAAAGTACATATGACAAGAACCTGAAATGATGGATAAGGAAGAAAGAAGGAATTACACATTATTTGGAAGCAGACTCTATTAAGTAGACTCGTTCAAGTAGGCGTTAGAAAAACAGGAGTTGCTTGGAGTGGTTTGTATACTGTGGAGAGTGGTTTGTATTTTATTTTTGTTTAATTGGTTCAGTCTGTAAAGTTTAAAAAAAAAAAAAAAAAATTTTTTTTTTTTTTGGTGTTCTGTTTTTTCCCCCTCTTTTGTGCTGCTGCTGCCTGATTGGGGGGAGTGTTCATTAATTGCACCTGTGTGGGATTTGTATCCCTATAAAGGCACACCCCTAACTCTTTTATTTGGAAGCAGACTCTATTAAGTAGACTCTTTCAAGTAGGAGTTAGAAAACCAAGAGTTCAAACTAACTAGGGGTTTAAACTATCAAGGTAATTTTTAATTTTTTATTTTATATATTTATTTATTTATTTAATTCATTTTTTATTTTTTATTATTATTTATATATATATATATATATATATTTTTTATCTGTATCTGGGGAAATGAGTGTTAGCAAGATTGCTAGTTTAACTCAATGCACATCTTGTTGCATGTATGGATGCCTGGATGTACCCGTCCATGGTCCATACCTCTGTGATGGTTGTGTGCGAGTGGCTTCTCTGGAAGCTCAGATTGGAGATCTCGAGAAGCAAATCGCAACTTGGAGGGAGATCGACAATCTTGAGAGGAGTCTGCTGCTGACTGAGCAGAGTTTAGTGGGGAAAGGTAGTGGAGAGGGAGGAGATATGACAGATGGGGAACAGGCATGTAGCTGGGTGACAGTGGGGCGAGGAAGCAGGGGGGGAGGGAAGAGGAAAGGGCTAGCTAGTCCTGATTTGGTGCAACCTAGCAGATTTGCCCGTTTGAGGGAAGATGTTGGGAGCATCAGCTCAGGAGTAGCTGTATTAGAGGAAGCTGTTACTTCTAACAGCCGAGCTAACAGCCCCCCTAGTACGGGTGGGAATCAAAATGTAAGGAAGGCAAGACAGGTTGTGGTGGTAGGGGACTCTATCATTAGGAGAGCAGATAGGGCAATCTGCCGCTCTGATCGGCTCAACCGGACAGTTTGCTGTCTCCTGGGTGCTCGGGTCCGGCATGTTGCTGATAGAGTGGCTGGATTATTGGGAGGGGCTGGGGATGACCCAGCGGTCATGGTCCATGTTGGTACCAATGACAAAGTAAGAGGAAGATGGAAGGTCCTAAAGAATGATTTCAGGGAATTAGGTAGCAAACTTAAGAAAAGGACCTCCAAGGTGGTATTCTCTGAGATATTACCTGTGCCACGCGCTACAGTGGAAAGGCAGCGGGAGATTAGAGAGGTTAATGCGTGGCTGAAGTCTTGGTGCAGGAAGGAGGCTTTTGGGTTTTTAGAGCACTGGGCCGACTTTGCGATTGGGTACAACCTTTATAGTAGTGATGGATTGCACCTAAACGGGAGAGGGTCTGCAGTGCTGGGGGATAGGATGGCTAGAAGGTTGGAGGAGATTTTAAACTAGTAGTAGGGGGGGAGGTTCATAGCAATTTACAAAATGGAGATAGGACAGAAAGGAAATGGGCTTTAGCACAGTATAAGGAGGGTGCAGATGGGGGGAGGGGCAAGCTCAGAACAGAGAAGCTATGTAATGTTGCTAATTCACAAAATATACAAGTGATGCATGATATTAAATGTATGCTTACTAATGCAAGGAGCCTAAATAACAAAATGGGAGAACTAGAGGCATTAGCATACACTAAACAATATGATATAATAGGCATAACTGAAACATGGTGGGATGAGACACATGACTGGGCAGTTAACTTAAATGGGTACATGTTATTTAGGAAGGATAGGCAAAACAAGAAGGGTGGTGGGGTATGTTTGCATGTCAACCATGATTTAAAGCCAAATCTTAAGCAAATGGAATGCGATGAGGAAAATGTGGAGGCTTTATGGGTAAATATCTGCTTGGGGGAAAATAAGGGAAACCAACTATTGGTTGGGATATGTTATAAACCACCTAATGTTAATATTGACGAGGAACAACAGCTGTTTGAGCAAATTGAGAAAGCTGCAAATCTGGGTAACACTTTAATTATTGGAGATTTTAATTACCCGGACATAAATTGGGACAGAGGGACTAGTAGCTCAGCAAAGGGAATTAGGTTTTTAAACTTGTTAAATGACACCTTCATGTCACAACTAGTATAAGCACCAACTAGAATGGACGCTTGTCTGGACCTGGTTTTAACAAACAACATTGATCTTTTGACCAACATTCAAGTAGGTGAGCACTTGGGAAATAGTGATCACAATATAGTGTCCTTTGAAATAAACTCAAAAAAACAAAAGCACATGGGGTATACTAAAACATATAATTTTAAAAAGGCCAATTTCAATAAGTTAAGGGAAGCTTTACAATATATTGACTGGCATAAACTATTTAGTGAAAAGAACACTGAGGATAAATGGATCATCTTCCAACAAATATTAGAAAGGTACATTTCTCAGTATGTACCATTGGGAAATAAATATAAAATAAACAAATTAAAACCAATGTGGCTTACTAGAAAAGTAAAACAAGAGATTAAAAATAAGAAAAGGGCATTTAAAGCATTTAAATCGGACAAATCAGATGCATCTTATAAAATATATAAGGAAGCAAATAATGCGTGCAAAAAGGCAATTAGACTTGCTAAACTTCAAAATGAAAAAATGATAGCTAAAGAGAGCAAAACCAACCCTAAAGCATTTTTTAAGTACATAAATTCTAAAAAACCCAAAAAGGAAAGTGTAGCTACACTAAAAACTGAAACGGGGGTGTTAGTCAATGAAGACCAGGAAAATGCAGGAATTTTAAATAACTATTTCTCCTCTGTATATATTAAGGAAGAACCCATGGCAATAGATGTGCAAATGATTGCTACTAAAAACTTGCAGAATAATTGTAATTGGTTAACTCAAGACAAGGTGCTGCAGCAACTAAAGAAAGTTAATATAAACAAAGCTCCAGGGCCTGACGGTATCCATCCACGTGTACTTAAGGAACTAAGTGTAGAAATAAGTGCACCTCTGTTTTTTTTTTTTGTAAATATGTGTTTATTGAAGTGATATGTTCATTTAGTCAACTTAGAGTAGACATTAAGCGGGACACGCAGGTCCCGGCGGTCAAAACATCAACGGTAACATGCAAAATCTGTAAGTCATCTTTTCAATTGAAGCGACACGCAGGTCACCTCTGAACACAAGCATATCATCATTAATTAACATTAATTATCATCATTAACTACCAACATGTTAACATTTTGTTTTCTGTTTTCCTTCCCCCCATACCCCCCCCCCGCCCCCCGTGTGTGGCCCCTCGGATCTCGGGGAGAGCCATTGGAAGTAACAAGTGGGGCCATTGAGCGTAGTATCCATAGCCTTCCATAGAGGGACGTGTCGAGAGATACATGCTCTAGGTGTCTGTTTAGCGACCTATCCAACCACCTCATACACCAGGGTCTAATGATGTTGGGTGCAAGACTTGGTTCGGAGCTCGGATGGTGGGTCCAGCGCTCCGGGTATGGGCCTATATATCCCTACTTGAGCTTGGGTTGGTAGGTATCAGGTTGCAGTTGTGGTGTGAATGACAGTACTGGACACAGTTCACTACTAGGCTGGGTCAGGGGTTAGCTGTCACGATCTTATTACCGTGTGTTCTCTGGGGTGCATGAGGCATCCGTTCCCCCACCCCCTTCCCCGGTATCCGTCGGTGGGAGTTATGTGGAGCCTTGAGGTAGTTCTGCGTTTGGGAGTTAATACGACTCACCAGTGGTTTGTTCATGTGTTCTGCTGGTATCAGGGTGTCCAGTGTAGAGAACGGGGCTAGGGTAGCGTCTGTGGACCCCCTGCTCCCCTATTTGTCCCTGCTTTCTAAGTGGTAGCTGTCGGGTTATGCGTTCCCTGTGTTCCATAGCCAGTACGTTTCCGTCGTCCCTCTGTCTGCTAAGATACCCAGCGTCTGTGGAGTCATCTCTGGGCTAGTCTTGCTTCTGGTGTATGTGTGGGTGTCAATTTAGGTGGTCTTAGGTGCTGGCATGTGCGTGTGGTGGTATGTGTGGTGTGCGTTCCCAATGTACCTCTCCCTGTCCCCCCACCCGCCCGCCCCCCCCCCGTGCGGTTCAGTGTGATGTCAGTCTCTCTCGTGTTGCCTCGGTTGTCAGTGTGTGTGTGTATTCTATATTATAAGAAAATAGTCATCCCCTTACGCGCGTTGCATGCAAGTCTGGTTACTCTATGCGCTGGTAGCGTTCCCTTGACTCCATCCCCCGGGTGTCCATTCCCAACCGTGGTGGGGCCTCCTCTCTGGTCTCACCGGGGTCCCTGCCCACCTGTCCCCCGGCCCCAGGCGAGGATATGGCAGATCGGAGTGGAGGTAGGGAAGTTGTATCAGGCAGGCCCGGGCCCCGTATTCCCACATCCCTTTCAGTCATCATCCGTGTTTTGCGAGCGGTAGAAGAACCAGGGTCCCCAGTGATCCGCATGCTTTTCTTGTTTGCCCAGCAGGTTGGCTATTATGGATTCAGCTTTTTGGATATCATCCACTTTACGTCTCCATTGTCCGATCGTCGGCGGGTGCGTCTTCTTCCAGAGCAGCGGTATCAGTGTCTTCGCCGCGTTCAAGAGGTGTCGGAGGATCGACTTTTTGTAAGCTGAGAGCGATTTGTCCGTGTGGTGCAGTAGGACTAGGTCTGCCGTCAGGTTCTGAGGTTCGCCTAGTATCTTTCGTATTTCGTCTCCAACCTTCACCCAGTATGGCTTAATACCGTCGCATTCCCACCAGATATGTTGTAGGGTCCCTGTCTCCGTCTCGCATCTCCAGCATGTGTTTGGAATTTCTGGGCTGATTCGGTGTAGCAAAGATGGGGTGCGGTACCAGTGAGATAGCAACTTGTAGTTCGTCTCCTGGTATTGTGAGCTAGAGGAGCTCTTATGTTGCAGCAATAATACTTGCTCCCATTGACTTTCTGTGTATTCTCTGTTCAGTGCATCTTCCCAGCGCCCCTTGAAGGTATCTTTCCTCTCCCTCTCTCCCGTCGCCAGTCGCTGGTATATTGTGGAGACTGTACCTTCCGCCTCGGGTGTCTGGTAGCATAGCTGTTCAAACCACGTTAAGTCTCTATGCAGTCTATTTCTATGCGGTAAGTTGTGATAAAAGTGTTTAAGTTGGGCATAATGGAATTGGTGCATCAACGTGGGTCTCTCTATTTCCGATATGTCCTGTAGCGTCTTCATCCCCCTGTCTGTGATCGCCATATGTAGTGGGATGAACCCGTCTTGGTTTGGTAGCGGCCATGCTGGAGGCGGTATTCCGTCGCCTATGTACGTGTTATGAGCAATGGGGATCAGGGGGCTCGGGGTAGGTGAGATATAGGAAGTTTGTCTCAGTCGGGTCCATGTCCTAAGGGTCTGGGTGATTGGCGAGTCCTCCCCGAGGTTCTTCTTGGCGTCTGCCTCCTTGTACCATAGGAAGAGGTGTAGGTGGTTGTCCGCCAATTCCCGGCCTAAGGAGGTCCACCGTTTGTGGGGGGACGCCAGGTGCAAGTCTCTGACGCGTTGTAGAACCGTGGCTTGGTAGTATTTGTGGAGGTTAGGCAGGGCCAGTCCTCCCCACGGTTTGGGGAGGCAGAGTGTGTCATGCTTGATCCTAGCTCTCTCTCCCTTCCATATATATCTGAGGAATGCTGAGCGGAGGGTTTTAAAGAATGCCGGTGGGATTGTGCGAGGTATGGTGTGGAACTTATATAATATCCTTGGTAGGATGTTCATTTTTATGACTGCTATACGACCTTGCCAGGAGATGTGGTTGAAGTTCCATCTCTTAAGGTCGTCCAGGATGTCTGTCAGGAGGGGTGTGTAGTTCTGTGCGTATATATCTCTAGCTTCAGGTGTGACCCGGAGCCCGAGATATGTCATATATTCCGTGCACCAGTGGAATGGAAACTGGCGTTGCAGGGTGGCGCATTCCTCTCCCCTGACCGTCACATTCAAGACCTCGCATTTGGGCAGGTTGAGCTTAAGCCCCGATAGTGTACCATACAACCGGAATTCGCTCATGAGTTGTGGGAGCGACTCAAGGGGTTCGGCTAAGAAGAACAGCATATCATCTGCATAGGCAGCTACCTTGTGTTCCTGAGTCTTATGCGTAAGGCCTAGGATCCGGGGGTTGTTGCGGATTTTGTCAAGGAACGGTTCCAGGGTGAGCGCGAACAAGAGTGGCGAGAGTGGGCACCCTTGCCTGGTTCCGTTTCGTATCTCGAAACTGTCCGTGAGGGTTCCATTCACCCTGACTCTGGCATTAGGTTGGTGGTACAGCGTCTGGATCCAGGTCATCATTCCCTCTCCGACACCGACCTTCCTCAGTGTCTCCATCATGAAGTGCCAGTTCACCCTGTCAAATGCTTTTTCCGCATCCGTGGATAGTAAAAGTAGCTTCTTCTGCAGGTGTTTCGCCAGGTGTTGTAGCATGAAGAGTCGGAGCGTACTATCTCTGGCTTCCCTGCCCGGGATGAAGCCTGTCTGGTCAGGGTGGACCAGTCTAGGTATGAAGGCCTGCAGACGGAGGGAGAGTATCTTCGAGAAGAGTTTTATGTCGGAGTTGATGAGGGAGATTGGGCGGTAGTTACCCACCTGTTCCGTGTTCTTCCCTGGTTTGGGTATCACTGTGATCGTCGCCGCTAGGGATTCCTTATGAAAGGAAGCTCCATCACGTAGGTTGTTTAGGGCTTTTACTAATCTCGGTATTAGGTCATCGCTAAATTTTTTGTAGTACTCCACCGGGAACCCGTCCGGGCCCGGTGCCTTACCGTTTTTTGCCGATTTTAGGGCCAGCTTAAGTTCCCCTTCGGTGATGGGCGCTTCAAGACCCTCCGCTTCTTCTGGGGTGAGGGCGTCTGGGTTGAACCCTTGTAGGTAGTTGGTGGTTTCAATTCTCTGCTGTGCGATACCGGTGTCACCATCTGTTGCAGGGATGTGGTATAGTTGTGAGTAATATCTCCGGAATTCGTTGGCGATGTCTTCTGGGAATTGTGTGAGTTTGCCCTGTCTAGTGCGCAGGGCGTGTACTTGCGCCTGCTTCTGCGGTCCCCTGAGCATTTGGGCGAGAAGTTTGCCCCCCTTGTTAGCGTGCGTGTAAAAGAATGCCTTTGAACGTTGCACCTGTCTCATGTGGTTTCGTTCCAGGATGTCTGTGAGTTGTTTCCTTTTCAGGGTCAGCTCACGGTAAGTTGGGTCGTGTTGGGTTCTTTTGTGTATCTGTTCCAGATCTGCTATCTGTCTGGTGAGGTCTTTAATCTGTGCGCCTGCCTCCCTCTTTTTTTGTGTGGCCATTCTGATGAGGTGGCCCCTCAGAACACTTTTGTGCGCCTCCCAGATGGTTATGTCCGAAACGTCTTCTGTGGAGTTCTCCTCGAAGTATCGACGAATGTGATCCGCAATCAACGTTCTCGACGGGACATCTTGGAGTAAGGCGTCATTGAGTCTCCAAGTCATCCTAGCTGGGCGATAAAGTGGTGATTCCAGTTCTACCCTCACTTCACTGTGGTCCGACCAGGGGGTCGAGTGGATGTCAGCCTTTCGGAGGAATGTGAGTCCTTCCTGCTGTATGCATAAGTAGTCGATCCGGGAATACCTATGGTGTAGCGTGGAGTAATAGGTGTAGTCCCGGTCGGTAGGATGGAGCGCCCTCCGCGCGTCTGTCAGGCGAAGCGTTCTGAGGGATCGTCGAATCGTTTGCAGGGCTGAGTCAGGGACACTACTCCGTCCCATCGATGTATCGACCAGAGGATCTAGTGGGACGTTTAGGTCGCCTCCCATTATCAGCACTCCTTCCGTGAAGTTGGCTAACTTTCTCAGTGTCCTACGGAGGAAGCTGGCTTGTCCCGAGTTCGGGGTGTAAATGTTCGCTATTGTATACGTCCTTCCCGCCAGGATCCCTTTAACGAATACGTATCTGCCATCGCCGTCCGACAGATGGTCTGTGGGTACGAACTGGAGGTTAGCTGCGATCAGGATAGCTGTACCCGTTTTTCGCATGGTGGGGTGGTTGCTATAGAAGTTTAGCGGGTAATGTCGGTTTTTGAGTAGCGAGTTTGCCTCAACTCTCAGGTGAGTCTCCTGCAGGAGAGCAAACGAAACGTGTTGTCTCTTGAGGGTTCTCAAGAGGTGTGATCTCTTTTCCGGGGTGTTGAGGCCCCTGCAGTTCTGCGTCGTAATGATCAGGGGTGCCGGAGAGTAGGCCATTGTCGCGTCCCACTCGCTGGTCAGCTGTAGGCGGTCCGCTCCGCGTCTCCCGCTAGGGGTCTCTCCTTCTTGCGAGCGGGAACGGGGCCGGGGCCTGCCGGATCAGTCGCCGTAGGGCGGCAGGGAGAAAGAGCGGGGGCAAGGGGAAGGAGGGAGAGCGCAGAGGGGGGGGAGAGAGGCAGGAGGGGGGGGGCCAGGTGAGCACCTCCCGGGGCGTCCAGCGAAGAGTTAGAGCGCTGTGGGTATGAGGTCCCTCGCGACTCAGCGTCACAGTCGTATAACGACTGCGGGTGTGTTTCCGCAGGCGCTTGTGTGTCTACCTGTGTTCGGCTGTCCCCTGGAGTGTGTGCGGGTGGTTAGTCGTGTGTGGTGGTGGGGGTGTGTGTGTGGCAGTTATGTAGGGTGTGTGTGTGTATACCAATTTATGTAGTAGGTGTTGGTGTACCCTTTTGTATAGGATGTGGTCCCGTGTAACTGGGTGGGTGTCCAGAGCCGTACCACTACACGGTATGTACCGGAGTAGCCGCGGCTGTGGCCCCCTCAGTGGTTCTGGTTTACACGGGCTTGGTTCGGGTCGTGGCCTTCGCCAAGTCGAAGTGGTGTGCGGGTGTGTCTGGAAGTCTCAGGTGGATTACCTGTCCCGCTGAAAATATAGCGTTTCGTGTGCACTTTGTTGCTGGTGGTACTAGCGGTTATGTACTCTCCCTCTGGGTCTGGGTCAGCACTATCTACAATTGCGTTAGTAGAGTCTCCCCCGTCCGGTGGTCCAGGCTCTGTAGGGTCTCATAGTCAGTCAGCTTTCAGGTGGCATCGGGCAAGTCAGAGTCAGTCAGGTTATTTGTAGGTGAAGCGTAGGTCGTTATAGTTCGTCGTCGTCATGGTGGTGGGGTGCGTCTTCTAGGCTTCGGTCCGTGACAATGGGTGTGATTCCTGGGTGCCTGTCTCTGCAGTGCGAGTGCGGTCTGGAGTGTGGGGTAGTTCGCGTTAAGAGTGGGGTGGTTGAGGCGTTTAAGCTAAGTCAGGGATGTGTGTCCGGGGTTTCACTGGGTTTAATCCCTCCGTATACAGTACCTGTCTGATCTAGTGATCCCTAGACTTTCCTGTGCTAAGTACAGTGCTCAGTGGGCTCCGTGCTATACAACCATCTTTACCATCATTATACATTTTCATCCTCCCCCACCCTCTCCCTCCCGCCTCAAGCATTTTACCCTTTCAACATTTAACATTGCCCCGATCCCCCTCACCCACCGTCTCAGTCCTCCAGTAGAGCCTGGAGTATCATCGGGTTGTACCCCTAGTTTGGCGGTGATCCAGGTGTAGTGTCACTACAGTATTAAGCGGTAAGGTCCCATGTCCCAACTTTCTCCCCCCCTCCCAAGTAGCATCCAGGATCCCACCCCTTCCATTCAACAGTGCCAAATTGTCAATGTCTCGGTGGTGCGTAAGTGCCCCTGACCACTTCAGGTGTGGGTGATGTCGTCGGGTGGGTGGCAACAGTCCGCAGGGAGTCAGTCCATGCCAACAGCACTAGTGTGTGGTGTAGGTGAGTAAAGTCAATAGTCACGGGTCAACGTCGATATTTGTCAGTGTAATAACATAAATGTACTTAGCTGTCATGATCTCAGTCGCCAGGATGCCTCTGTCCTACCAGCCGGGGGAGACGCCAGGTCGTCCACCTCAGTGCCAGGTCGTTAGTCAGCCTGCTGGGCCGGGTTGCGTGGCCGGTGCGCCGGCGGTCTGTGCGGCGATTCCTCTCTGCGGCGTCGTGCAAGTCTTTGTGCCATCGGGCCAGGGCGTGGTTCTGTCGGCCTCAGGATCCAGTCTTCAACCTCCGTGGGCGGCAGGCCTAGTCGCCTCAGGAATATCGGTACTTCTTCAGGCCACCGGATCGGGATCCACTCGTTATCATGGCGGGCCAGTAAGCTAAAGAGGAAGCCCCATTTATAGGGGATGTTGCGGCTCCTCAGAAGTTGGGTTACCGGCCGGAGTGCCCTGCGGGCCTCAAGAGTGAGGGGTGACAGGTCGTGGTAGAGGGCCACTTCTGAGCCTTGAAACGGCCAGGACTGTTTGGAGCGGGCCTTGGACATTATCAGTTCTTTTAGTTTGAATTCATGCAAGCAGCAGATAATGTCTCTGGGAGAATTGTCAATGTTTCTCGGTCTTGTGGCCCTGTGAGCTCTGTCGAATTGGATATGTTGCGGTGCATCCGGGCCTAGTATACCTTTGAAGAGGGCGGAGAGTATAGCCTCCACGTCTTCTTCTCCATTGGATTCAGGGAGGTTGCGGATTCTTATATTAGATCTGCGTCCTCTGTTATCCAGATCTTCAGCTTGTCTTCTAAGGTGCAGAAGGATAGTCCCCTGTCGGGTAATTGCTAAGTTATTAGCTTCTATGCGGCTAGACATTGCCTGTTCTGAGGCCTCCAGGGTCTGAATGCGGTTACCATGTGCTGCCAATTCGTTTCCTAAGATGGCGACCTCCGCTCTAATCGCCTCATGGAGCGTGTCCGAGGTACTTTTGAGGTCGTCCTTCATGGTTGCAGTAAGGGCCCTGATATCAGCTCTTATGTCCGCGAGGGATAGCGCTTGTGGTTCCGTCTCCGGCGGTGAGCACTGGCCGTCGGCCATTTTGGAGCCTTGTGTGCCGCGTGGCTGGCTGCTCGGTGTTTGCAGGTAGCCGTCCAGGGAACCGGCGTGTGGGCTGTTCAGTGGTCTCCTGGGGGTCTGGTGGGTGTCTGCCCGTTTGGTGCGCCCCATCGGGAGAGTATTGCGGCGTTTAGTGCTGCTTACAATGCTGCGCGGGTCGGAGCTCCGAAGTTAAGCGGCCATCTCCGACGGCTTCCAGGCCACGCCCCCCTGCACCTCTGTTTTTAATCTTTCAAGAAGTGTTCCGGAGGATTGGAGGAAGGCAGATGACCTGTGAGCTTAACTTCTGTGGCTGGTAAAATATTTGAAAGGTTATTAAGGGATTATATTCAAGAATTCCTTGAGAAGAACATGGTTATCAGCAAAAATCAGCACGGTTTTATGAAGCACAGGTCGTGTCAAACTAACTTGATTGCATTCTACGAAGAAGTAAGTGTCAGGATCGGGACAGGGATCCAACACGCAGAGTCCAAACAGTAGAAAGGTACGTGTACCGGGCCTTAGAATGGCCGGACTAACGTACAGAGAATGATAGAGAATGGTCAGAGACAAGCCGAGGTCGAGGGAACGAGAAGACAGGTAAGCGAGAGACAAGCCGGGTCAGAGGGATAACAGAGATAAGCAGAATAGTACAACAAGCCGGGTCAGAACCAAAGAGAATACTAGAATACAAGAGCACTGAGTGACTAGACAAGCTAGAACCACGACAGGGCAATGAGCTGAAGAGAGAAGCAAGCTTAAATACCCTGACTCCGGAGAGTAGACACGCCTCCGACAAGTCCTGATTTGATATCGGACAATTGAGTGACAGGTCACTCGGGATTGGCGTCATGACGTCACGTACTGAGCGTCATGTTAGAAAAGGAAGCGGATCCCTCGCGGCCAGCGTTTAAGTGACTGGATGGACCGCGAGGAACGGGGGAAACGGCTCGTCTAGACGGATAAACGACTAAGTCTCTACCTCTCTCAGAGGTAGAGACCTCAGGTACCCTGACAGTACCCCCCCTCTCAGATACGCCCACCGGGCGGAAGGAACCGGGACGAGATGGAAAGCGGGAGTGAAACGCCCTGCGGAGGCGAGGGGCATGAACATCCTCCTGAGGTACCCAACTCCTCTCCTCAGGACCATATCCCTTCCAGTTGACTAGATATTGTAGCTTCCCCCGGGAGACTCGGGAATCGATAATGGAGTTGACCTCGTACTCCTCCTGACCCTCCACCTGAACTGAACGAGGTGAGGAAACCGTAGAGGAAAATCTGTTGCAAATTAGCGGTTTCAGCAAAGACACATGGAAGGAGTTGGGGATGCGTAAGGCAGATGGCAGAGCTAGGCGATACGCAACCGGGTTGATACGAGTCAGAACCCTGTAAGGACCTATGTAACGAGGAGCAAACTTCATAGAGGGAACTTTTAAACGAATGTTCTTAGTACTCAACCATACTCTATCCCCAGGAACAAAAACTGGAGCCGCCCTTCTGTGCTTATCAGCGTGTTTTTTGAACAACATAGAATTATGCAGGAGAATTTGACGAGTCTGATCCCACAACTTCTTCAGATTGGCGACATGATCATCAACCGACGGTACTCCTTGGGAAGAGGAGACCGAAGGAAAAATGGAAGGATGAAAGCCATAGTTCATGAAGAAGGGGCTAGAACGAGTAGAATCACAAACGAGATTATTGTGTGCGAACTCAGCCCAAGGAATCAAACCGACCCAATCATCCTGGTGTTCGGAAACAAAGCAGCGCAGATATTGTTCAATCTTTTGATTGGTACGTTCAGCAGCCCCGTTAGACTGGGGGTGATAGGCAGAGGAAAAGTTCAATTTGATGCCTAATTGAGAACAGAAAGATCTCCAGAATCGTGAGACAAATTGAGAACCTCTATCAGAAACAATTTCAGAAGGTATCCCATGTAAGCGAAAAACCTCTCTCGCGAAAATCTCCGCCAATTCAGGAGAAGTCGGGAGTTTAGGTAACGGCACAAAATGAGCCATCTTAGTAAATCTATCAACCACCGTGAGAATAACAGTCTGTCTCTTGGAAGCAGGCAAATCCACAATAAAGTCCATGGCCAAGCAGGACCATGGTTTCTCAGGAATGTCCAAAGGGTGTAATAGACCACATGGCGATGTGTGAGGCTGTTTAGTCTTGGTACAAATCTCACAAGCTCCGATGAACTCCTTAATATCCTTTCGTAAGGAAGGCCACCAGAAATCCTTGGAGATCAGGGAATAAGTCTTGCGAATGCCAGGATGACCAGCCACCTTACTTTCGTGGAAACACTGTAAGAGCTCCAATTGGAGTTCAGGAGGAACAAAGTTTCTTCCCTCAGGAGTCTGTCCAGGTGCCAGATGTTGTGAATTCATGATCTGGGCAAGCAACGGAGAATGGATTTTGAGACTTGTGTTAGCAATAATATTGCATTTAGGTACAATAGAGGACAGAACCGGTTCAGGTGAAGCAGAAGGTTCATATTGGCGAGATAGGGCATCGGCTTTAGAATTTTTCGAACCAGGCCTATAAGTGAGAACGTAATTGAAATGGGTGAGGAATAACGACCAACGAGCTTGCCTGGAGGACAATCGCTTGGCCTCTCCAATATAGGACAAGTTCTTGTGATCCGTTAAAATAGTAACAGGATGTAATGTCCCTTCCAATAAATGTCTCCATTCTTTTAAAGCCTTGATAACAGCTAGTAGTTCTCTGTCACCAATGTCATATCTGCTCTCAGCACCAGACAATTTTTTAGAAAAAAATCCACATGGGTGTAACGGTTTATCCACACCTAGCCTTTGGGATAGGATAGCACCAATGCCAGTCTCCGAGGCGTCAACCTCAAGTAGGAAAGGAAGAGTGGTATTGGGGTGAACTAAAATTGGGGCGGAAGCAAAAAGCTCCTTGAGAGTTTTGAAAGCAAGGAGAGCTTCCTTAGACCAATTCTTAGTATCAGCCCCCTGTTTGGTCATATTGGTAATGGGCGCAATAATAGAAGAATAACCCTTAATAAAGCGCCTATAATAATTGGAGAACCCAATAAATCTCTGAACGGCCTTAAGACCCTTGGGTAGAGGCCAATCCAGAATGGACTGGAGTTTATCCGGGTCCATCTTAAATCCCTCCCCAGAGATCACATAACCGAGGAAGTTTACTTGGGATTGATCGAAACTACATTTCTCCAATTTGCAGTACAGACCATGTTGAAGAAGTTTGTGCAAAACCCTTCTGACTTGTTCGTGGTGAGTCTCAATCTCTCTAGAATGTATGAGTATATCGTCCAGGTATACAATAACACACTCATGCTGAAATTCCCTAAGAACCTCATTTATGAGATCCTGGAATACAGCCGGTGCATTGCATAACCCAAAAGGCATGACTGTATATTCATAGTGACCGTATCGAGTATTGAACGCCGTCATCCACTCGTGTCCCTGCTGGACTCTCACCAAGTTATATGCCCCTCTGAGATCCAACTTGGTGAAAATGTTAGAACCCTTTAAACGATCAAAGAGTTCGGTAATCAAAGGAATGGGATAAGCATTCCTAATGGTTATCTTGTTCAAACCTCGATAATCAATACAAGGCCTAAGTGTACCATCCTTCTTTTTAACAAAAAAGAATCCAGCCCCGGCAGGGGAGGAGGATCTCCTAATGAATCCCTTGTCTAAATTCTCGTGAATATACTCCTCTAGAACTGAATTCTCTTTAGTAGATAACGGGTATACATGACCCCTGGGAGGCATAGTACCAGGAAGTAGGTTAATCTTGCAGTCAAAGGATCTGTGTGGAGGTAAGGTATCGGCTCTCTTTTTATCAAATACTGCCTTTAAATCCAGGTACTGAGGCGGTATTTGTGTCTGTGTAGGATTAGAGGAGTTAGCCGACGTGTTAGCCAGGCAAAGAGGCGAGACCCTCCGCAAACATTTCTCTTGACAATTGTGACCCCATGAGACTATCTCCCCTAACTCCCAATCAATGATAGGGTTATGTCTCTTTAACCAGGAGTACCCCAGGACTATGGGAATAGAAGGAGAGGAAATGATCAACAGGGATAGGTCTTCCTCATGCAAGATACCAACAGTTAAATTAACAGGTATGGTCTCACGGAAAATAACAGGCTCAAGTAAAGGTCTACCATCTATGGCCTCAACGGCCAGGGGTGTCTCCCTTAACTGGGATGGGATAGTATGCTTGTTAACAAAAACTTGATCGATAAAGCTCTCAGCGGCTCCAGAATCGATCAAAGCCATGGTTTTTACTACTCCCTTCTCCCAAGTCAAAGAAACGGGTAACAGAAGCCTGTGATCTTTATAATTGTGAACAGAGGACAAAATAGATACACCCAAGGCCTGTCCTCTAGAGAAACTTAGGTGCGAGCGTTTCCCGAACGATTGGGACAATTTAGGCGTAAATGACCTCTGACTCCACAGTACATACATAAACCCTCCCTTCTCCTGTACTGTCTCTCCTCCTCTGTGAGGTGAGTATTACCTATCTGCATAGGCTCTGGGAAACGTGAGGTTTTGATCTCAGAATTTTGAAATGCAGGAGCTAGTTTAAAGGAGGGTCTACGAGTCCTATCTCGAGTATTCTGCCTCTCTCTTAAGCGTTCATCAATGCGAGAGATAAAAGAAATTAAATCCTCCAAATTCTCAGGGAGCTCTCTAGTAGCGACCTCGTCAAGGATTACATCTGATAACCCATTTAAAAATACGTCTATATAAGCCTGTTCGTTCCACTTAACTTCTGCCGCCAAGGATCTGAACTCTAGTGCATAATCCACAAGTGTTCGATTTTCCTGTCTAAGGCGCAACAGTAATCTAGCTGCATTGACCTTCCTACCAGGGGGGTCAAAAGTTCTTTGAAAAGCAGCTACAAAGGCATTATAGTTATACACTAACGGGTTATCATTCTCCCATAAAGGATTAGCCCATCTCAGAGCCTTCTCAATGAGTAACGTAACAATAAATCCAACCTTCGCTCTATCTGTAGGATAGGAGCGGGGTTGTAATTCGAAATGGATGCTGATCTGGTTCAAAAAGCCACGACACTTCTCAGGAGAACCGCCATAACGTACTGGTGGAGTAATACGAGAAGAAGCACCTACAGTAGCTACTTCTAGACCTGAACTTACAGGAGAGATCGAAGGAGTACGTGTCTCCTCTGGTGGGTTACTAGCACGAGACAATAGTGCCTGTAGTGCTAGGGCCATCTGATCCATCCTGTGTTCCATGGCATCAAACCTGGGGTCGGAAGAACCAAGCTGACTGTTTGTACCTGCAGGATCCATTGGCCCTGTCGTAATGTCAGGATCGGGACAGGGATCCAACACGCAGAGTCCAAACAGTAGAAAGGTACGTGTACCGGGCCTTAGAATGGCCGGACTAACGTACAGAGAATGATAGAGAATGGTCAGAGACAAGCCGAGGTCGAGGGAACGAGAAGACAGGTAAGCGAGAGACAAGCCGGGTCAGAGGGATAACAGAGATAAGCAGAATAGTACAACAAGCCGGGTCAGAACCAAAGAGAATACTAGAATACAAGAGCACTGAGTGACTAGACAAGCTAGAACCACGACAGGGCAATGAGCTGAAGAGAGAAGCAAGCTTAAATACCCTGACTCCGGAGAGTAGACACGCCTCCGACAAGTCCTGATTTGATATCGGACAATTGAGTGACAGGTCACTCGGGATTGGCGTCATGACGTCACGTACTGAGCGTCATGTTAGAAAAGGAAGCGGATCCCTCGCGGCCAGCGTTTAAGTGACTGGATGGACCGCGAGGAACGGGGGAAACGGCTCGTCTAGACGGATAAACGACTAAGTCTCTACCTCTCTCAGAGGTAGAGACCTCAGGTACCCTGACAGTAAGTAGAAGTATAGATCAGGGTGTTGTAGTGGATGTGATCTATTTGGACTTTGCCAAGGCATTTGATACAGTTCCACACAGAAGATTAGTGTTCCAACTCAAGGAAATTGGTCTAGATGAAAATGCTTGTTCTTGGGTAGAACATTGGCTTAAAAACAGAGTACAAAGAGTTGTCGTTAATGGTAAATTTTCAAGCTGGACAGAGGTGGCAAGTGGTGTCCCTCAGGGGTCTGTTCTGGGACCCCTTCTATTTAACATGTTTATAAATGATCTTGAAGACAGCATTGAAAGTCATGTTTCAGTGTTTGCAGATGACACAAAACTTTGTAAAATAATACAATGTGAGCAAGATATGACTTTGCTGCAGAGGGATTTAGATAGACTGGAGGACTGGGCACTCAAATGGCAGATGAAATTTAATGTTGAAAAATGCAAAGTTATGCACTTCGGCGTAAAGAATACACAAGCAACGTATACCCTTAATGGAAGCGAATTAGGGATAACAACACACGAAAAAGGACTTGGGAATTGTTATAGACAACAAACTATGCAACAATGTGCAATGTCAATCAGCAGTGGCCAAGGCCAGTAGGGTATTGTCATGCATGAAAAAGGGCATTCATTCTCGGGACGAGAATATCATTTTGCCTCTTTATAAATCACTGGTAAGACCACGCATTGAATATGCTGTGCAATTTTGGGCACCTGTTCTAAAGAAGGATATTATGGCACTAGAAAAAGTGCAGAGGCGGGCTACAAAATTAATAAAAGGAATGGAATATATGAGCTATGAAGAAAGGTTAACAAATTTAAACCTATTTAGTTTAGAAAAACGTCGCCTGAGAGGGGATATGATAACATTATACAAATATATTCAAGGCCAATACAAACCATTGTGTGGAAATCTATTCACGAACCGGACTTTACATAGGACACAAGGTCATGCATTTAGACTAGAAGAAAGAAGATATCGTCTAAGGCAAAGGAAAGGTTTTTTTACTGTCAGAACAATCAGGATGTGGAATTCTCTGCCTGAAAAAGTGGTTTTATCAGAGTCCATACAGATGTTCAAACAGCTACTAGATGCATACTTGCAAAAACAGAATATTCAATGTAGGGTAATAACTGCTTGATCCAAGGATAAATCTGACTGCCATTCTGGGGTCAAGAAGGAATTTTTTTCCTAGCTTGTTGCAAAATTGGAAGTGCTTCAAACGGGGTTTTTTTTTTTGCCTTCTTTTGGATCAACAGCAAAAAACATATGTGAGGAAGACTGAACTTGATGGACGCAAGTCTCTTTTCAGCTATGTAACTATGTAACAATCTTACAGGCTATTAATGAAACAAACTTCAGATTATTATCTTCTTAATTTCAAATCTTTGGAATTATGGCAAAGTAAAATGTAATTCTCTCAACCATGAAGAGTTATGCCTAAGTAAAATTTCATATCCATCTCCTCGTTTCCTTGTTATGTTTCCATAAAAGTGTCTGCACTCTAAATTAATATCCACAAATCTCGCCTACCATCTCAATCCCCAATGCCTACTTTATCGCTTAAGGGGACACTAGGGATACCAATACAGCTTTATTGTACAGCTTGGAAGAAAGACGAGACAATGGGGACATGATAGAAACATTCAAATATATACAGTGGGACCTCGGTTTACGAATTTAATTCGTTCTCCGGGACGTTTCGTATTGCGAAAAATTCGTAAACCGAAACACGGTTTCCCATAGGAATGCATTGAAAACCAATTAATGCGTTCCGGAGGTGAGAAAAAAAGTCAAATAAAGTATTTTATCTTTTCAAAACTCTTTATAAAGTGCACTTTAAAGGCATAAATACTGTACAGGGACATGGTTAATCAAGAAATAACATTTCAAACATCCAACTTTATGTTTTAAAACATCACACATCAACTTTTAAAACATGGCAAAGTTTTGATAACATGGTACAGTACACTTTAACTGTACATAAATCACACGTCAACAGGGAAAACATGGAAAATAGCAAAACAATTTCAACACTGTTTGGAAGATGAGGAGGACGAGGGCAATTGGGCAGCACTAACACAAGCCGGTTCTTCTTCATGTCTAGGCTGTTTTTGTAGGAACCTTTCCATTGTCTGCTGCCTCTGGCGCCTTTTAAGCATCCCTCGGAAAGGGGACATGATGTCTGTGTCAAAACTGCTCACAAGTCTGTGGGCTAGAGCCTTATCTGGGTGGTGCTGCTGTACAAAAGTCTGTAGGTTTACCCACATTTGGCATGCCTCCTTGAGTTCCGTGGAAGAGAGCTGTTCCTCACTCATTTCCTCCTCCTCCTCAAATGCGATCTGCTCCTCCATCGACTCCTTCTGCAATTCCACCAGCTCCTCGGTGGTTAGGTCACGGTTGTGTTCCTCCACCAGCTCGTAGACATCCTCCTCAGTCACCTCCAGGCCCATGGTCCTCCCCAAGGAAACAATTTCCTCCAAGACTGTTGACTCTGGTGCAGGTGCAGAAGCACTGGAGGCAGGTTTTACAACACAGTCTGGCCAAAGGTTGCGCCAAGCAGAATTTAGGTTTGTCTGGCTGACCCCGGCCCAGGCAATGGTGATAATCTGCAGACAGCTCACAATGTCAAAATGCTCTCTCCAAAATTCATGGAGGGTGAGGCTTGAGCGATCTGTCATCTCAAAGCATCGCCGGAAAAGCTCCCTTGTGTAGAGTTTTTTAAAATTGGAGATGACCTGCTGGTCCATTGGCTGGAGTAGTGGGGTGGTGTTAGGCGGAAGGAACATGACCTTGATGAAATTAAAGTCCTCCAGCAAGTCTTCCTCGAGGCCTGGAGGATGGGCAGGAGCATTGTCCATGAGCAGCATGGCCTTGAGTGGCAGGTTATTGTCCAGAAGGTACTTCTTCACAGCAGGACCAAAAACCGCATTGACCCACTTCACAAACAAGAGGCGTGTGACCCAAGCCTTTGCGTTAGACTGCCACAAAACGCTCAACTGCTCCTTGTTCACCTTGTGTTTCTTGAAGGCCCGTGGGTTCTCTGAATGGTAGACAAGCAGAGGCTTGATCTTAAGGTCCCCACTGGCGTTGGCGCAGAACAGGAGGGTAAGACGGTCCTTCATCGGCTTGTGGCCAGGCAATGAGGTCTCCTCTTCTGTGATGAAGGTACGCTTTGGCATCCTCTTCCAGAAGAGTCCAGTCTCGTCGCAGTTGAAGACCTGCTGAGGAAGGTAGCCCTCTGAAACTATGACCTCCAGGAACTCCGTAGCAAATTCTTCAGCTGCAGCAACATCAGAACTTGCAGCCTCTCCATGCCTGACCACACTGTGGATGCCAGATCTGTTCTTGAACCTTTCGAACCACCCCCTGCTGGCCTTGAAGCCTTCTGCATCTGCTGACGTTCCTGGCTGTTGTTTGAGGAGGTCAGCGTGCAAGGCCTTGGCTTTTTCGCAGATGATCGCCTTGGTCACTGAGTCCCCTGCACGCTGCTTCTGTTCAATCCAGAGCAGGAGCAACTTCTCGACCTCGTCCAGAACAGGTGGGCGTTGCTTGGAGACCCTGGTGACTCCCTTGGCTGCATCTCTCCCAGTAATCTTCTCTTTCATTTTTAGGATTGTACCGATTGTGGATGCACTCCTTCCATACTCTTTGGCAAGGTCGGTCAATCGCATTCCTCCTTCATGCTTCCTGATGATTTCCTTCTTGTCCTCAAGCAGAATCATCACCTTCTTCCTCTTCCCAGCTTCCACTGCTTTCTTGGGTGCCATGACACCACCGTCCCTATGTATGCAAAAAAAAAAAATGAAAGATGCTTTACACCCATATGAGCTGGCATGGAAAACAACCCCACAATGCAAAACACACAGTAAAAGGCATGCACAGCACATGAGCTGGCATGGAAACCACAGTAAAAGGCATGCACAGCACATGAGCTGTAACAGGCATGCACAGCACATGAGCTGTAACAGGCATGCACAGCACATGAGCTGTAACAGGCATGCACAGCACATGAGCTGGCATGGAAACCACAGTAAAAGCCATGCACAGCACATGAGCTGTAACAGGCATGCACAGCACATGAGATGGCATGGAAAACAACCCCACATTGCAAAACACACAGTACAGTTGTAACAGGCATGCACAGCACATGAGCTGGCATGGAAATCAACCCCACAATGCAAAACACACAGTAACAGGCATGCAAACAACCAAGCTCAGCTCCCTACCTTTCCACTTCTTTAGATGCACCAAAAAGGCTCCAAACCCTGCTGCAAATGGCTCCAAAAGGCTCCACAACTTGCTGCAAATGGCTCCAAAAGGCTCAACAACTTGCTGCAAATGGCTCCAAAAGGCTCAACAACTTGCTGCAAATGGCTCCAAAAGGCTCAACAACTTGCTGCAAATGGCTCCAAAACCTCTCCAACACCTCCACACTACACACTCACGTGCTACCCACACTTCAGTATGCAGGGGGCGGAGCTATAAACCGGGACACTTGTTTCGTATTGCGAAAAAAATTCGTAAACCGAGGCAATTTTTTTTACGAATTTTCATTCGTAAACCGAATTTTCCGTTAACCGAGGCGTTCGTTAACCGAGGTTCCACTGTAAAGGGAATCAACAGAGTAAAGGAGGAAAGCATATTTAAAAGAAGAAATATGGAGGACATAGTGTTTTAGGAGATATAAATAAAGACACTGCCACAACAGGAGGACATAGTGTTTCAGGAGATATAAATAAAGACACTGCCAGGTATTAGTGTATAGCAGCCATGTTTCAGGAGATATAGGAAGGAAGTACACACCCCAACAGGAAACACGTGCAATAGAGAATAAACCATAGAGTTAGTTGCGTGTAAACCAAACATAACATATAGTCTTAAATTAGAGGGGCAAACATATAAAAATAATATCAGGAAGTATTACTTTACCAAGAGGGTACTGGATTCATGGAATAGACTTCCAGCTGAAGTAGTAGAGGTTAACACAGTGAGGGAGTTTAAGCATGGATGGGCTAGGCATAAGGCTATACTAGATGTAAGATAACGCCAGGGACTAATGAAAGCATTTAGAAAATTAGGCAGACTAGATAGGCCGAATGGTTCTTATCTGTCATAACATTTTAAGTTTAACCCCTTAACACCGCAGCCAAATGTACAAGTTGTGAACGAAACAAAACGTAAACAAAACCTGGCATTTGCGCTATATGTCTGTCCAACCGTAATTCACCTCTTTCATATTAAATGCACCCCCCCTTATTATATATCATTTTATTCAGGGGAAACAGGGCTTTCATTTAATATCAAATATTTAGCTATGAAACATAATTTAATATGAAAAAAAATGGGAGAAAATAAGATTTTTTTTTATTTTTTTCGTTCTACATGACATTTTAACTGTTAATGTCATAATACTGTTTGCTTTTACTGCAATAAAATACACATATTTGTATTCAGCAAAGTCTCACATGTAAAACAGTACCCCCAATGTACAGGTTTTATGGTGTTTTGGGAAGTTACAGGGTCAAATATAGCGTGTTACATTTGAAATTGAAATTCGCCAGATTGGTTACGTTGCCTTTGAGACTGTATAGTAGCCCAGGAAATAAATTTACACCCATAATGGCATACCATTTGCAATAGTAGACGACCCAAGGTATTGCAAATAAGCGATGTCCAGTCTTTTTTAGTAGCCATTTGGTCACAAACACTGGCCAAAGTTAGCGTTCGTATTTGTTTGTGTGTGAAAAATGCAAAAAACGCCAATTTTGGCCAGTGTTTGTGACTAAGTGGCTACTAAAAAAGACTGGACATACCCCATTTGCAATACCTTTGGTTGTCTACTATTGCAAATGGTATGCCATCATAGGGGTAATTTTCATTCTTGGGCTACCATAGGGTCATAAAGGCAACGTAAGCAATCTGGCGAATTTTAATGTGAAAAAAATTAAACACAAGCATTATATTTGACGCTGTAATTTTTGAAAACACCATAAAACCTGTACATGAGGGGTACTGTTGTACTCAGGAGACTTCGCTGAACACAAATATTTGTGTTTCAAAACAGTAAAAAGTATTGCAGCAATAATATCGTCCCTGTAAGTGCTGTTTGTGCGTGAAAAATGCAAAAAACGTCACTTTTACTGGCGATATCATGGTTGTAATACATTTTACTGTTTTGAAACACTAATATTTGTGTTCAGCGAAGTCTCCCGAGTAAAACAGTACCCCCCATGTACAGGTTTTATGGTGTCTTGGAAAGTTATAGGGTTAAATATAGTGCTAGCAAATTAAATTCCCTATACTTTCGGCATGGGTGGTCAGGCAGGTCCCGCTAATTGTAATTAATTAGGATACCTAATTATGTAAAATTATTACATAAATATATGTGTAGAATTAATATATGTATATATATACATATGTGTATATATACGTATATATATATATATTTTTTTTTAATATTTTTATTTATATATAGGTATATATATAGTGATATATACGTATATATTTATGTATATAGATATATATATTATTTCGTTCTACGTGTATTTTGATATAAATATATATATATTAATATCACAATACAGTTAGAACGAAATAAAACACATCTATATATTTTTTAATATTTTATTTTTAATTATTTATTTTATTTTTTTACGTATTTACATATTTATTTTTTTTATATTATTTATAAATATATATATAACAATAATTATATATATATTTAATCAGTATCAGTCTACGTGTAATTTGATATTAATATATATATATATATATATATATTAATATTTAAATACACGTCGTGTATGTGTAAATGTGTGTGTATGTGTATATATATATATATACTTAGATCATATATATATATATAATATATATGATCTAAGTATATTTTATTTGTAACTGTCATTTTTATTATTTCTTTTTTTAACTAATATTTTATTTTTATTACAGGACAGGGGGCAGAGACAGTGTCAGCCAGTGATTTCACATCACTGGCTGACACACAGGATCAGTGATCACAGTGACTGCCTGTCACTGTGATCACCTCCTGCAGATTGGGTAATTGACCACAGGGGGGAGTGCCTGGGTGGTACAAGCACTCCCCCCTTCCAATCTGCAGGGGGATCACTGTGCCAGTTACATGTGTCAGCCAATAGGCTGACACATGTAACACTGATCGCAGTGACAGGCTGTCACTGCGATCAGAGCGCTCTGAGATCGCAGTGACAGCCTGTCACTGCGATCTCAGACTTAGCAGATCGCGGTCACTGACCCCAGGGGGACTGCCTGGGGGGCCAGGTAAGTCCCCCGACCGCGATCTGCAGAAGGGGAAAGCCGCCGGCCGCATGTGTCAGCCGATTTGAAATCGGCTGACACATGCTGAATACTGGTCGCAGTGACAGCCTGTCACTGCGATCAGAGACTGCAGATCGCGGTCACCGGCCACAGGGGGGGTTGCCTGGGGGGGCAGGCATCCCCCCCGACCGCGATCTGCAGCGGGCGATTAGCGCCGGCCACGTGGGCGGCCATTATGGCGAGGACGTACTATTACGCCCGCCGGCGTTTAGAGCCGGTTCCTGCAGGGCGTAATAGTACGTCCTCCGGATTTAAGGGGTTAATGCATTAGATAAGTTTTGGACATGTACACACATCCCTGCATTTGACATCAAAGTAGTCTTCTCGAGTAAAGGTGCATGGCTAAGAAGGCAAACTTATGGTACCACATATAAGCAAATTAAAGGGATACTATAGACACCAAGACACTTCATCTCATTAAAGTGGTCTGGGTACAGTGTCCCTACAGTTTTTGAGAAACTGCAATGTTTACATTAAAGGGTTAAGTTTGTCTCTAGAGGCTGTATACCAGACATCCACTAGTGGCACTTTCTTGATGATGCTGGACGTCTTCACACTTTGAATGAGAACATCCAGCATATTGAAAATCCCCATAGGAAGAGGCAATGTTTTCCTATAAGGAAGGCCTAATGCACGTGCTGTACATGCTCATTAGGTTTCCTACAGCTGACATTGAAGGAGAAGGAGCATGACCAGTGGCGTACATGTCGCGGTCACAGGGGTTGCTGCTGAAACCAGGCCTGTCACTCCAGGTCTCTGTGTGTGTGTTTTAGACATGTGCAATTAGTTTCGGTCCGAATTTCGGGCAATTTGGACATTCAAGTGCCGAAGTGCTGAAGTTCCGAAGTGCCTAAGCACAGTATTGCCTAAGTACTAATGTACTTACCCAGTGGAAGAAGAAGAACGTTACACTGTATACAAGCATTTGCAACACTTACAACAATCAAGTAACACAGATTCATATAAAATGTAAGTTACTTAGCCTGTCAATGGAATGACAGGAATGAATAGGTAGATAACTCCCTAATTCCCACGGTATTAGGGAGCTACCTACTAAAAGGCTGAAACACCTAAATTGGTCTTTCAGACAAATTTACTAATACTAAGTAAAGATTACTTAGTATTAGTAAATTATGCCCCTACTCGCAATACAGTGAGTAGGAGCATGTCTAGTAAGCAGTGAGCAGCCTGTGGCCTGTGGCTGCTCACTGAAAAAAAAAAAAAGCACGTCCACCCCTCCCGAGCCCCCACCGGCCCCCAACCCTGAATGGCGGGTGGGGGCCCTAAAGTAAAATAAGGGGGTACCTATTGTCCTCTCCCCGGCCGCCACCCATGATCGATGGGTGGGGGCCATAAATTACAATAAGGGGGTACCTATTGTCCTTCCCCCCGGGCCCCCCCCTGAGCGGCAGGTGGGGGCCCTAAAGTAAAATAATGGGTGGGGACCTATTGTCTTCCCCCTGGTCCCCACCCCTGAGCGGCGGGTAAGGGCCCTAAAAAACAATTAGGGGGGACCTAATGTCCTCCCCCGTGACCCCCACACCTAAACAGTGGGTGGGGGCCCTAAAAACCAATTAGGGGGGACCTAATGTCCTCCCCCCTGACCCCCACACCTAAACGGTGGGTGGGGGCCCTAAAAACCAATTAGGGGGGACCTAATGTCCTTCCCCCTGACCCCCACACCTAAACGGTGGGTGGGGGCCCTAAAAACCAATTAGGGGGGACCTAATGTCCTTCCCCCTTGCCCCCACCCCTGAGCAGTGGGTGGGGGCCCTAAAAAACAATTAGGGGAGGCGGAGCCTGACCACGGAGGTGAACGGATGCACAGGCCTGTAGCTCCGTGCTCACAGCAGCCAAAAAGCCTAAAACTTGAAACCCTTACCTCCGAAAACTGACCAGACGGGCTCATCGGGTCGACCTGGACAACATGGGGCGCAGGGCCGCCATCAGGGGGTGACAACCATGATCGTTGTCACGGGCCCGGCGGCCCTGGGGGGCCCGGCCACCCGGGCCCCACGTGGAGCGGCAAAACTGCCGCAGGTGCATCTGCACCAGGGCCCATCAGGTGGCCCAAGCATTTAGGGCCACCTGATGGGCCCTATAGCTTCAGGGGCCCGGTCAGCGCTGCGACCGGGTAATTGCGCGACCGGGCCCCTTTAAAAAAAAAAATTGCGGCAGCACCGCAAGGGCTGCTGGGAGGAAGTGCTTACTGCGCTTACTGCGCGCGGGAGGAGAGCGGAGGGACAGCAGAGGAGAGGAAAAAGGAGAGGAGAGGCATCCACTCACTCCCATCATCCCCAGCCACCCTCCTGCAACTTAAAGGTGAGAGGAGGGTGGCTGATAAATGAGGTGTGTGTATGTCAGTGTGTATGTCTTTGTGTGTATGTCAGTGTGTATGTATGTCTGTGTGTGTGTGTATGTCAGTATGTATGTGTGTATGTCTGTATGTCAGTGTGTGTGTGTATGTCTGTATGTCAGTGTGTGTGTGTATGTCTGTGTGTGCATGTCTGTCTGTGTGTATGTCTGTGTGTATGTCAGTGTGTATGTCTGTCTGTGTGTATGTGTATGTCTGTGTCTGTATGTCAGTGTGTGTGTTTATGTCTGTGTGTGTGTATGTCTGTCTATGTGTGTGTCTGTCTGTGTGTATGTCTGTGTGTGTGTGTCTGTGTGTGTCAGTATGTGTGTGTGTGTGTGTGTGTGTCAGTGTGTATGTCAGTGTGTGTATGTTAGTGTGTATGTCTGTCAGTGTGTATGTTTGTGTGTGTGTGTGTGTATGTATGTATCTGTGTATGTATATATCTGTGTGTGTGTGTGTGTGTGTATGTGTATGTATGCCGTTATGTATTTATGTGTATGTCTGTATGTCAGTTTGTATGTATGTCTGTTTGTCAGTATGTATGTATGTGTATGTGTCAGTATGTATGTACGTCAGTGTGTGTCTGTATATCAGTGTGTGTGTGTGTGTATATGTGTATGTGTCTATATGTGTGTGTGTCTGTTAGTATGTGTGTATCTTTCTGTGTCTGGGTCCTTTTGTGTCTATGTGTGTGTATTCCTGTGGGCGGGATTTGGAGGCGGGCACACGGGGGCCCGGAACTTGAGCTGTGTTAGGGGCCCCACAATTTCTGATGGCAGCCCTGATGGGGCGCAAATCTAAGCGACCAACAACGGACAAACCCGCACCGGGACTCACTATTGGGGACATGTGGAGGCAAGCGCATGGCACCAGCGGGCCCAAAATGGCAGCACTTTCCAGTGGCTGCTCAAACTTCTCGGATGGGATGTCTGACGACGCTGATGAAGATTACCTACCCATGCCTGCACCGGCTCCCTCACAAGCACCAAAACACACCAAAGCAGGGTCTGACTCAACACCTGTGACCACAGAGGTCCTCAAGACACTGCTGGCAGACCTACAAAGAAACATCTTGGCGGACATCACGGCGGTACGCACTGACCTGCAGGGGTTGACGGGCCACATAGGGGCCCTAGAGGGAACTTCCCATACCAGCACCCAACAAATTGCCAAACTCCACCTAACCGTACAAGACCTGCAGCAGCAGACCCTGTTACACGAACGCCGCCTTGCGGCACTAGAGGACTCACGGAGACAAAATAACCTCAAACTCAGAGGAGTCTCCGACGACATCTCTGAGCAGGAAATGCCACACTTTTTGAGACGCATGCTGGCGGCCCTGCTGCCACAGAGGCAGAGGAAAGCCATCATACTAAACCCAACAAAGCGCCAGCCACAGCCCCCAGGGACTTGATAATTACCTTTCAAAACAGGAATGACAAAGCAGCGGTCCTCACAGCACTACGGGACAAATCCCCCCCTCCGCTTCGAAAATATGGCAATATCATTTTACGCCGACCTATCGAGTGGCACGCTGACATGGAGGCGATCGCTCCGACTGCTCTCCTCCCTACTCCAACAACGTGGGACTCAATACCGCTGGCACCAATCCCACAAGCTAATGGTCAAGCAAGGAAGTGAAATGTACTACATTCAAGACCTCCAGAGCTCAGCGACGCTACTGCGGGAGATGGGCCTGTCCATGGACTCGCTGACACAACAGGGAGTACGCAACACCCCCCCTCAACCCACACCTGGGATCCAGCTAGAACCACCATTTTCATCACCCAAGGAAGAACACCCGACTCCTATGCAGCTGTCACTACATGAAAGGTGACACAAACAACCCACGGGCTGAGACTGCATGTTTATTGTTTAATGAACACTATCCATGGTTTTACTGACCCCTGTTATTCACGGATATGACGACCTCATTCTACTGTTGTAAAGATCGTACCCCATTCTTTCCCCCTACGATGTCCTACCTAGCTAGCGGACACACCACAGACAGGTCAGCCAACACATGGCATGGTAACTCCTACACCTATACAGAGGAGGACCGACATACGCCACGCTCGCTCCACTGCCACCTCATCGCCCCTGCAATCACTCACTCACCATATGCTCAGTAACAACAAATAATCCAAAGCTAGGCAACAGTACACAGAGGGTGGGGATGCAGCGGTTTCATGTCTCATGGTAATGCATAATATGCTCCGTGTCCATATAGCTATAAGTTACACTCAGTATACAGGGGACACCTAGCCTACAACCTATTACCTATACTTTATATAACCATGCAATATTATCTCAAAGCTACAGTGTTCTAGGCAGTATGTATAGCCTGTCAGTGTATTTTTAGTTTGCCGGTCTCTGTTCGCTCTTGATTTCCCTGACTCACGAGAGCTGAGTTCTATACTGAAAATGCATGCACTAGTATTGGCAGGCTGGGCAGTACTGTACTCTACTTGAGTAGAGTTACACGCCTCTACTGACTGTTTTAATTCTGTAACCTTCCACACTTAATCTAAACCTACCGTACAATCCAGCTATTAGATAGAGAGCTACATGGGATTGCCACACCACACAGCAACACCCAGTTAAAATTACTACTTACAACCTGCTCTATAACTCCTACAGCCAGTCTTAGTTTAACACGACGTAGCAGGATTTCTCCTACTGGCTTGGTACAAGCTTGTTTCACTAAAACACAAGAGCAGTCAGGTACTGTGACAGGCGAGGTCAGATCAATATATCAGTGCAAAGCTTTAACCTAACATTAACCTCTACTGTTCCCAAACTACGACGTAGATTATTTGTAAAGTCTGTAATCCAGGTACCCCAAGAATCTAGTTCCTGGAAACCAAATGTTTAAATCCCTGATAACATCCCTGATCACCTTAATAGTTTTTTCTGCGCTTTAGCAACCCAAGCAGTCGAAATTAAAGATCCGGGTAATTGATTTGGATATCTTCTGATTCATGCATTAACTGGTAAAAACAGGTAAACAGGTAAAAATATGAAATCCTTTAACAAAGTAGTGTTGTTTCTGCAAATAAAAATTGCTTGCATCTAAAGATAAGTGTGTGCAGACATTTGCAAATGTAAATAAGCACTGAACCTGGGATACATTGAAATCACAAAAATCTTCAGTGCTCTCCAGCAACCCCAGACAATCATTTCATCCTTCATTGTATATCATCATAAACATTTGTTTTTGGCTAATGTGCATATGACTAGGGGTCTTCATGAGCCAAAAAAGGTAATCCAGAGGGGCATGACTTGGATGTCAGAGAGCATGACTGCATAATCTCTAAGCTCCATGATGGCTCAGCAGAAATCTCTACAAAATCCACCTAAATCCCATTGTACTCAAGGCTCCCAGAAGACTCACAGTACCAGCAAGGAGGTACTTACTGCTTTACTAAAACAATACTTGGTTACGCAGGCTGATCTGACCTGTTAGAGAACGTGCAGGCCTTAGACATGTCACTCCCATCCTCTCCACGCATAAGCATGCCCTCTACCCCGGCTCAGATTGAGGTGCTTTTCTCGAAAATCTCCACGCAACGATCACCATGGAACTTTACATTATCAGTGCAGAAAACCAAAGCCCATGGTAGAGCAGCTGGAGGCGGACTATGACCACATGCTACCAGCACAAACTGTCACAACTCACACCCTCGCCCAGCAGACACTGCAACTGCAGTACATACATGGCCCAACATATTAAAACAGTTTTTTTTAAATTGTATTTTATTATTCATTTTAATTTTTTTTCTTTGTGTGCTTATTTAATTGAATATATCTTATCTGATTTTATATTAAACATCTAGGCTAATATGTATGTACATTATGAATTAGGAAAATGTTGTTTATGTTTAAACTGTAAATTTTGGAAAATTTCAATAAAAATATATGTGAACAAAAGAAAAACTCAACAACACAGGCAGACATCACAACATAGGGGGAAGAGGGTTACTAGAGATGGAGGAGACGACAGCCATCTATGGCCCACACTAACCACTATTTTCAATGGTGCTAGTTATAGCACTGAAGGTGGCACTACCCATCTGGACTAATGGGAGTGCACTTCTAAATGTCCCTTTCTGGTTCATTTACCTGCTAACATGGGCACCCTAACCCATGAAATCCAACTTCAACTGTAGTCTCTCCAGTGGCCTTATAGACAATAAGTCAACAAATCTGGCAGGGATCTTTGTACATGTTTCTTTTAGGTTAAAGCCATTCCCTCAGCCTTCTCCTTCCTGGATAGTCCAGGTAACTCCCACTAGAACAAACAAACCCATCACGCCATGGCATTCATACCTGCATCATTAAAAATTTCCCAATAAATGCGAGAGATCTGAATCTGCCTTACGAGACTTTCAAGCACAGCATGCCTTAGTGCTCGTAGTAATGAGACTAATTAGACCACACTACTGCACAGGCTCTAGACTAAAATTCGAGAATCACCTTTTGTCCCATGGGATACTTTGGTGATAATGACTAGCAAATCCAAAGGCACAGCAATTATTTTTCATAAAACCGTACCATTTAGGGACGGCTGGGTTCTGGTGCATCAGGAGGGACATTTTGTATTCATGAGGGGTACAATCCTAAGCTGTACTTTTGCATACATCTATGCACCAAATAAAGACCAATATAGATTCCTGACCAAGACATTTAACAGTTAAAGAGCTTTACCTTTCGACCCTTCTAAACAAAAACCATCATCGCTCTTTCATCCAAAATAAGAGCGCCTTCTTTCTGCATGGCTATAAAAGTGGTAAACTGTTGCCTATAAGGCTTAACAAAAAGAAGTAAATTACATATATAGGAAAATAAGAGATAAATCAAATCAGGTCTGCAACCTACCAACAAAAGTAAACTCTGCTATCTGGAGATACTATCTAGACCTTTATTATTTTCCACAACCCCAAAACAGCAGAGACAAGACTCAAGCTCACAAAAGACATACAAACTTACCTATCCTTGAAAATACAGTGGACCTTACTTATAGACACTGCAGAACTCCTGGGCGCCCACTAGCTCAGGAGTAAATATTTGCGAGAGTAACAGCAATGAAACCAGGCAGTAGCAGGAGTCCTAGACTGGATGGGCTGCCCCTCAATTACTATAGATGCTTTGCAGAACAATTTTACCCACAATTTATCAAAGCCTTTTTTGCAATACAAGATGAACAAAAGGGGTGTGTCTGACTGCCATCCAGTGAGGTCGCATGGAGTTAGAGCTCCACACCTCGTGTGCCCGACAGCGTTCTAAATAAAAAATAATCTAAAATTCTGAGTGCCTGTGAGATAAACTTACAAACCAAGTTGCTGAATGGCTGAGTGAGCGATTCTGGAAATAAAACTGCAGCGGGGTGAATTTGAACTGTATTGGTTTTGGAGGTTATTGTTAATCCCGATGGCCCCCTCTATGCAGCTTAAACGTACGGATTTGGTCCGGCAGACTAGGAAGGATAAGGGAAAAAACACACACAAGACAATGGCGGTGACCAGACAGCGTCATCTCTATCCTCAGAGAGTTTTCCAGAACTGAAATCCTTAAAAGGTGGTTAAGAAAAGCACCCTTGGGTGCCAGGGCACCCCTGTCACAGACAAAATCCTCCATAAAATGTTACAAGTCCTATACACTACTATACTCTACTAGGATTACTGCCTCTATTCATAAGGAGTTGGCAGATTTGAGTGGCAGGAAAAAGGGATGTAGTGTTTGTATAGGGGATTTATTAAATTAATAATGATTTAAAAACATATATTCATTTCTCCTTTCCTGTTGTTACCTTGTTCGGAGAGGGGCATGCTGATCTCTGGTGTTCCACTGCACTGGGTGCAGACCATGCGTAACGGTCTCACGAGCTCAGACACTTGCAGTGTAAGAGCTTTCCTGTGGTAATCTGCTGCAATGTTCTGATTGGCCAGAGCTAGAAAGACAGCTACTGGTCTGCAGCGAACAGAAGTGAAGGCCAGGGTGCCAGACTGCCTCCCCTGCATTACAGAGGGGCAAACTATGTATAATACTGTGAATCAGGGCCACCACCAGAAATTTTGGGGCCCCTAACTCAGCTCAGGGTCTGGGCCCCCTGGGGCCCGCCTCCAATTACCGCCCACAGGGTCCGCCTCCAAATACCGCCCACAGGAATACACACACAGACACAAACACACACACTGATACAAACGGACACAGATACATACTAACAGACACACATACTGAAACAGACATACACGCATACAGGCATACATACTGACACGCACATACTGAGACATACAGGCATACATAGTGACAGACAGACACATACTAACACACATACAGACACACATGCATGAGGACATAAAGACACATACATACATACACACTGACATAGGAGCGATTATGTACAAGAAGTACTGCGACAATTACGGGATGTTGAGACATATAAAAAAATTGATTTTGACCCCACTAATATGCTGCAAGCTAAATTTGAAAAAATACTCAAATCTGCTCTAGACAAATTAATTATTGACCGAGATACTTATGGGTTCTTATATGAAAAAACACCAATTGTGCCAGTAATCTATATGTTACCTAAGATTCACAAGAGTTTAATATGTCCTCCTGGTAGGCCCATTGTAGCAGGAATTGGTTCGGTACTTTCACCCCTTGCACAATTTTTGGACTGTCTGTTAAGACCCTTTTTACTAAACATCAAGTCGTATGTTAAAGATACGACAGAGGTATTAAAAATATTAGAGACAGTGAGGAATGTTGAGACATATACTTTGGTTTCTTTTGATGTAACCAGTCTTTATACCTCTATAGAACATGATCTGGGTCTTTTGGCAGCAAAAAATGCCTTTGTGACATTAGGATTTGAAGGTGAAACTTTACTTTTTCTTGTTCAATTGTTAGAAATGGTGATGAGAGACAATTATTTATTTTTTCAGGAAGATATCTATCTTCAGCTTAGAGGAACTTCTATGGGCTCCAATGTGGCACCCACATACGCCGCTATAAACATGTCTGAGATTGAAGAAAAACGTATCTATGATAATGTATTGTTTAAAACACATGTGGATAAATGGATCAGATATATCGATGATGTACTGGTGTTGTGGACTGGCACATTGGAGTCCTTAGAACAGTTTTTTTCCTTTTTAAATTCTTGCTCCCGGACCATTAAATTCACTATGACACATAGTGACAGTGAACTCCCTTTTTTGGATATACTGATTACTAAGGGGTCTGAGGGATTCGATACTAATGTTTTTTAGGAAGCCGCTTGATAGGAACACTCTTTTGTACTTTAATAGTTACCATCCCTCTTCTGTATTTAAAGCTTTACCTAAAAGCCAGTTAATGAGGGTTAAAAGGTTGGTTTCAGACACTGGTAAGATTGATATTCAATTGAATAACATGGTTGACAGATTTCTCAAACGGGGCTATCCTAGGGTTCTTTTGAAAGAACAATTAGATGAAGTTCAAAATAAAAGTAGAGATGAGTGTCTATATCCAAGATGGAAAGACAATGAAATGTAAGACTTAAATGAATTTCTAATTTTGGGAGATGTTCATCTTCTCTCAATAAAATCATTTTTAAATATTGGCATGTTCTGTCTGACTGTCATCCTGATATTCCTGAAATGAATGTAAGACCTATAATAGCTTACAAGAGATGTCCTTCTCTAAAAGATAAATTGGTGAGAGCAGAATTACCACTAATTAAGCCTGAAATGACTAGAAAGGGCAATTTCCCATGTTACAACTGTGTGTCATATCACTCTATGATACAAGGCCAATGGCTTTATCATCCACATAGTGGTAAGAAATACATATTACAAAATGTTTTGACATGCAACTCTTCGTATGTAATTTACACTCCCAAATGTCCCTGTGGTTTTTTGGATGTGGGTCAGACCTCACAAAAGATGAAAGAGAGGTTTTCTAAACATAAATCCACAATACGGACAAAAATGATTGAGCTGCCCATACCATTACATTTTTCCAAAGCGCATCATAATATCTCTCATCTTCAATTTCAAATGATTGATCATGTTCCTGAAACCCCTAGGAAGGGGGGATAGGATTAAAAGATTACTAATGAGGGAAGGGTTCTGGATTAGGGAATTGGATACATTATCACTAGTGATGTACCGAACTGTTCGCCGGCGAATAGTTCCTGGCGAACATAGCATGTTCGCGTACGCCACGGCGGGCGAACACATGCGCGGTTCGATCCGCCCCCTATTCATCATCATTGACTAAACATTGACCCTGTGCCTCACAGTCAGCAGACACATTGCAGCCAATCAGCAGCAGACCCTCCCTTCCAGACCCTCCCACCTCCTGTACAGCATCCATTTTAGATTCATTCTGAAGCTGCATTCTTAGATAGAGGAGGGAAAGTGTAGCTGCTGCTCATTTGATAGGGAAATGAATAGCTAGGCTAGTGTATTCAGTGTCCACTACAGTCCTGAAGGACTCATCTGATCTCTGCTGTAAGGACAGCACCCCAAAAAACCCTTTTTAGGGCTAGAACATCAGTCTGCTTTTTTTTTTTTGTGTAATCTAATTGCAGTTGCCTGCCAGCTTCTGTGTCAGGCTCACAGTGGATACTGTGCCCACTTGCCCAGTGCCACCACTAATATCTGGTGTCACAATAACTTGCATTTAAAAACCCCAAAACTTTTTTTTCACTGCAATAGATTGAATAGCAGTGAGTTGTCTGCAAGCGTCTGTGTGTCAGGCCAACAGTGTGTACTCTGCCAGTTCACAGTGCCACTCATATCTGGTGGCACAATAGCATGCATTTAAAAACCCCAAAACTTTTTTTCACTGTAATAGATTGAATAGCAGTTAGTTGTCTGCAAGCGTCTGTGTGTCAGGCTCACAGTGGATACTGTGCCCACATGCCCAGTGCCACCACTCATATCTGGTGTCACAATAGCTTGCATTTAAAAAAAAAAGTTTTCACTGTAATAGATTAATTAGCAGTTAGTTGTCTGCAAGCGTCTGTGTGTCAGGCCAACAGCGTGTACTCTGCCAGTGCACAGTGCCACTCATATCTGGTGGCACAATAGAGTGCATTTAAAAACCCAAAAACTTTTTTCCACTGTAATAGATTTAATAGCAGTTAGCTGTCTGCAAGCGTCTGTGTGTCAGGCTCACAGTGGATACTGTGCCCAATTGCCCAGTGCCACCACTCATATCTGGTGTCACAATAGCTTGCATTTAAAAACAAAAAAAATGTTTTCACTGTAATAGATTAATTAGCAGTTAGTTGTCTGCAAGCGTCTGTGTGTCAGGCCAACAGCGTGTACTCTGCCAGTGCACAGTGCTACTCATATCTGGTGGCACAATAGCGTGCATTTAAAAACCCCAAAACATTTTTTCACTGTAATAGATTGAATAGCAGTTAGTTGTCTGCAAGCGTCTGTGTGTCAGGATCACAGTGGATACTGTGCCCACTTGCCCAGTGTCACCACTCATATCTGGTGTCACAATAGCTTGCATTTAAAAACAAAAAAAATGTTTTCACTGTAATAGATTAATTAGCAGTTAGTTGTCTGCAAGCATCTGTGTGTCAGGCCAACAGCGTGTACTCTGCCAGTGAACAGTGCCACTCATATCTGGTGGCACAATAGCATGCATTTAAAAAACCCAAAACTTTTTTCACTGTAATAGATTGAATAGCAGTCAGTTGTCTGCAAGCGTCTGTGTGTCAGGCTCACAGTGGATACTGTGACCACTTGCCCAGTGCCACCACTCATATCTGGTGTCACAATAGCTTGCATTTAAAAACAAAAAAAATGTTTTCACTGTAATAGATTAATTAGCAGTTAGTTGTCTGCAAGCGTCTGTGTGTCAGGCCAACAGCGTGTACTCTGCCAGTGAACAGTGCCACTCATATCTGGTGGCACAATAGCGTGCATTTAAAAACCCCAAAACTTTTTTTCACTGTAATAGATTGAATAGCAGTTAGTTGTCTGCAAGCGTCTGTGTGTCAGGATCACAGTGGATACTGTGCCCACTTGCCCAGTGCCACCACTCATATCTGGTGTCACAATAGCTTGCATTTAAAAACAAAAAAAATGTTTTCACTGTAATAGATTAATTAGCAGTTAGTTGTCTGCAAGCGTCTGTGTGTCAGGCCAACAGCGTGTACTCTGCCAGTGCACAGTGCTACTCATATCTGGTGGCACAATAGTGTGCATTTAAAAACCCAAAAACGTATTTTTCACTGTAATAGATTGTATGGCAGTTAGTTGTCTGCAAGCATCTGTGTGTCAGGCTCACAGTGGATACTGTGCCCACTTGCCCAGTGCCACCACTCATATCTGGTGTCACAATAGCTTGCATTTAAAAACAAAAAAATGTTTTCACTGTAATAGATTAATTAGCACTTAGTTGTCTGCAAGCGTCTGTGTGTCAGGCCAACAGCGTGTACTCTGCCAGTGAACAGTGCCACTCATATCTGGTGGCACAATAGCGTGCATTTAAAAACCCCAAAACTTTTTTTCACTGTAATAGATTGAATAGCAGTTAGTTGTCTGCAAGCGTCTGTGTGTCAGGATCACAGTGGATACTGTGCCCACTTGCCCAGTGCCACCACTCATATCTGGTGTCACAATAGCTTGCATTTAAAAACAAAAACATTTTTTCACTGTAATAGATTAATTAGCAGTTAGTTGTCTGCAAGCACAAATACAAATTTAGACCACCCAGGTGCAGTGTAAAACAAGAATAAAAAGAATAGTTACTTCCTTTTATGGTCAGATATAACAAAAGGATTCCTCTCAATCCTCACAGTACATATAGGATAAAACAGAATATATCTAGACCTATAAAGAAATAAAAGAAAGCGCTCATAGGGGATTAACGTTAAGCCATAGGTGTCCCCTTGAGTTTATATCGCACTTACAGAATATCTGTAGTTTTCAAGCTCATCAAATTGATGGATATCCCCAGATTCCTCGAAATTAGGATGGTAGATTAAGCATGCAAAAGATAAAAAATATCATAGTGCAACACCGTTTGAAAAGTAAAATCACAGCTTTTAATGGTTACACTTACAATATAGTA
Source organism: Pelobates fuscus (assembly GCF_036172605.1). NCBI lineage: Eukaryota > Metazoa > Chordata > Amphibia > Anura > Pelobatidae > Pelobates > Pelobates fuscus. The sequence continues at coordinate 60,880,510 of NC_086329.1, forward strand.
GTGGTAAAAAGGCTCATCAAAATTATTCTGTTTTCTTCCATCAGTGTGGGGCCAAAACGTCCTTATAAAGAGGTCAGGCAGGCAAAACAGATACACATTTATAAAATAATAAAATGCCAATAAAATAAAAGTCTCAAGTCTCTACGCGTTTCGTCTGGGTCACCAGACTTCCTCAGGAGTAGTGCTTCTCCTGAGGAAGTCTGGTGACCCAGACGAAACGCGTAGAGACTTGAGACTTTTATTTTATTGGCATTTTATTATTTTATAAATGTGTATCTGTTTTGCCTGCCTGACCTCTTTATAAGGACGTTTTGGCCCCACACTGATGGAAGAAAACAGAATAATTTTGATGAGCCTTTTTACCACTACTATATTGTAAGTGTAACCATTAAAAGCTGTGATTTTACTTTTCAAACGGTGTTGCACTATGATATTTTTTATCTTTTGCATGCTTAATCTACCATCCTAATTTCGAGGAATCTGGGGATATCCATCAATTTGATGAGCTTGAAAACTACAGATATTCTGTAAGTGCGATATAAACTCAAGGGGACACCTATGGCTTAACGTTAATCCCCTATGAGCGCTTTCTTTTATTTCTTTATAGGTCTAGATATATTCTGTTTTATCCTAGTTGTCTGCAAGCGTCTGTGTGTTAGGCCAACAGCGTGTACTCTGCCAGTGCACAGTGCACTCATATCTGGTGGCACAATAGCTTGCATTTAAAAACAAAAAAATGTTTTTCACTGTAATAGATTAACTAGCAGTTAGTTGTCTGCAAGCGTCTGTGAGTCAGGCCAACAGCATGTACTCTGTCAGTGCACAGTGCCACTCATATCTGGTGGCAAAATAGCATGCATTTAAAAACCCCAAAACTTTTTTTTCACGCTAATAGATTGAATAGCAGTTAGTTGTCTTCAAGCGGGTGTGTCAGGCCAACAGCGTGTACTCTGCCAACCTCTGCAAGTGCATTGCCACTCATATCTGGTGTCACAATAGCGTGCATTTAAAACCAAAAAACGTTTTTCACTGTTATAGATTGAATAGCAGTTACTTGTCTTCAAGCGGGTGTGTCAGGCCTACAGCGTGTATTCTGACAACCTCTGCCAGTGCACATTGCCACTCATATCTGGTGTCACAATAGCGTGCATTTAAAACCAAAAACATTTTTCACTGTAATAGATTAATTAGCAGATAGTTGTCTGCAAGCGTCTGTGTGTCAGGCCAACAACGTGTACTCTGCCAGTGCACAGTGCCACTCATATCTGGTGGCACAATAGAGTGCATTTAAAAACCCAAAAACTTTTTTCCACTGTAATAGATTGAATAGCAGTTAGCTGTCTGCAAGCGTCTGTGTGTCAGGCTCACAGTGGATACTGTGCCCACTTGCCCAGTGCCACCACTCATATCTGGTGTCACAATAGCTTGCATTTAAAAAAAAAAAGTTTTCACTGTAATAGATTAATTAGCAGTTAGTTGTTTGCAAGCGTCTGTGAGTCAGGCCAACAGCGTGTACTCTGCCAGTGCACAGTGCCACTCATATCTGGTGGCACAATAGCATGCATTTAAAAACCCCAAAACTTTTTTTTTACTGTAATAGATTGAATAGCAGTTAGTTGTCTTCAAGCGGGCGTGTCAGGCCAACAGCGTGTACTTTGCCAACCTCTGCAAGTGCACATTGCCACTCATATCTGGTGTCACAATAGCGTGCATTTAAAACCCAAAAACTTTTTTCACTGTTACAGATTGAATAGCAGTTACTTGTCTTCAAGCGGGTGTGTCAGGCCTACAGCGTGTATTCTGACAACCTCTGCCAGTGCACATTGCCACTCATATCTGGTGTCACAATAGCGTGCATTTAAAACCAAAAACATTTTTCACTGTAATAGATTAATTAGCAGATAGTTGTCTGCAAGCGTCTGTGTGTCAGGCCAACAACGTGTACTCTGCCAGTGCACAGTGCCACTCATATCTGGTGGCACAATAGAGTGCATTTAAAAACCCAAAAACTTTTTTCCACTGTAATAGATTGAATAGCAGTTAGCTGTCTGCAAGCGTCTGTGTGTCAGGCTCACAGTGGATACTGTGCCCACTTGCCCAGTGCCACCACTCATATCTGGTGTCACAATAGCTTGCATTTAAAAAAAAAAAGTTTTCACTGTAATAGATTAATTAGCAGTTAGTTGTTTGCAAGCGTCTGTGAGTCAGGCCAACAGCGTGTACTCTGCCAGTGCACAGTGCCACTCATATCTGGTGGCACAATAGCATGCATTTAAAAACCCCAAAACTTTTTTTTTACTGTAATAGATTGAATAGCAGTTAGTTGTCTTCAAGCGGGCGTGTCAGGCCAACAGCGTGTACTTTGCCAACCTCTGCAAGTGCACATTGCCACTCATATCTGGTGTCACAATAGCGTGCATTTAAAACCCAAAAACTTTTTTCACTGTTACAGATTGAATAGCAGTTAGCTGTCTGCAAGTGTCTGTGTGTCAGGCTCACAGTGGATACTGTGCCCACTTGCCCAGTGCCACCACTCATATCTGGTGTCACAATAGCTTGCATTTAAAAACAAAAAAATGTTTTCACTGTAATAGATTAATTAGCACTTAGTTGTCTGCAAGCGTCTGTGTGTCAGGCCAACAGCGTGTACTCTGCCAGTGAACAGTGCCACTCATATCTGGTGGCACAATAGCGTGCATTTAAAAACCCCAAAACTTTTTTCACTGTAATAGATTGAATAGCAGTTAGTTGTCTGCAAGCGTCTGTGTGTCAGGATCACAGTGGATACTGTGCCCACTTGCCCAGTGCCACCACTCATATCTGGTGTCACAATAGCTTGCATTTAAAAACAAAAACATTTTTTCACTGTAATAGATTAATTAGCAGTTAGTTGTCTGCAAGCGTCTGTGTGTTAGGCCAACAGCGTGTACTCTGCCAGTGCACAGTGCACTCATATCTGGTGGCACAATAGCTTGCATTTAAAAACAAAAAAATGTTTTTCACTGTAATAGATTAACTAGCAGTTAGTTGTCTGCAAGCGTCTGTGAGTCAGGCCAACAGCATGTACTCTGTCAGTGCACAGTGCCACTCATATCTGGTGGCAAAATAGCATGCATTTAAAAACCCCAAAACTTTTTTTTCACGCTAATAGATTGAATAGCAGTTAGTTGTCTTCAAGCGGGTGTGTCAGGCCAACAGCGTGTACTCTGCCAACCTCTGCAAGTGCATTGCCACTCATATCTGGTGTCACAATAGCGTGCATTTAAAACCAAAAAACGTTTTTCACTGTTATAGATTGAATAGCAGTTACTTGTCTTCAAGCGGGTGTGTCAGGCCTACAGCGTGTATTCTGACAACCTCTGCCAGTGCACATTGCCACTCATATCTGGTGTCACAATAGCGTGCATTTAAAACCAAAAACATTTTTCACTGTAATAGATTAATTAGCAGATAGTTGTCTGCAAGCGTCTGTGTGTCAGGCCAACAACGTGTACTCTGCCAGTGCACAGTGCCACTCATATCTGGTGGCACAATAGAGTGCATTTAAAAACCCAAAAACTTTTTTCCACTGTAATAGATTGAATAGCAGTTAGCTGTCTGCAAGCGTCTGTGTGTCAGGCTCACAGTGGATACTGTGCCCACTTGCCCAGTGCCACCACTCATATCTGGTGTCACAATAGCTTGCATTTAAAAAAAAAAAGTTTTCACTGTAATAGATTAATTAGCAGTTAGTTGTTTGCAAGCGTCTGTGAGTCAGGCCAACAGCGTGTACTCTGCCAGTGCACAGTGCCACTCATATCTGGTGGCACAATAGCATGCATTTAAAAACCCCAAAACTTTTTTTTTACTGTAATAGATTGAATAGCAGTTAGTTGTCTTCAAGCGGGCGTGTCAGGCCAACAGCGTGTACTTTGCCAACCTCTGCAAGTGCACATTGCCACTCATATCTGGTGTCACAATAGCGTGCATTTAAAACCCAAAAACTTTTTTCACTGTTACAGATTGAATAGCAGTTAGCTGTCTGCAAGTGTCTGTGTGTCAGGCTCACAGTGGATACTGTGCCCACTTGCCCAGTGCCACCACTCATATCTGGTGTCACAATAGCTTGCATTTAAAAACAAAAAAATGTTTTCACTGTAATAGATTAATTAGCAGTTAGTTGTCTGCAAGTGTCTGTGTGTCAGGCCAACAGCGTATACTCTGCCATTGCACAGTGCTACTCATATCTGGTGGCACAATAGCGTGCATTTAAAAACCCAAAAACATTTTTTTCACTGTAATAGATTGAATGGCAGTTAGTTGTCTGCAAGCGTCTGTGTGTCAGGCTCACAGTGGATACTGTGCCCACTTGCCCAGTGTCACCACTCATATCTGGTGGCACAATAACTTGCATTTAAAAACAATTTTTTTTTTCACTGTAATAGATTAACTAGCAGTTAGTTGTCTGCAAGCGTCTGTGAGTCAGGCCAACAGCGTGTACTCTGCCAGTGCACAGTGCTACTCATATCTGGTGGCACAATAGCATGCATTTAAAAACCCAAAAACTTATTTTTGGCTGTAATTGATTGAATAGCAGTTAGTTGTCTTCAAGTGGGTGTGTTAGGCCAACAGCGTGTACTCTGCCAACCTCGGCAAGTGCACATTGCCACTCATATCTGGTGTCACAATAGCGTGCATTTAAAACCAAAAAACTTTTTTCACTGTTATAGATTGAATAGCAGTTAGTTGTCTTCAAGCGGGTGTGTCAGGCCTACAGCGTGTACTCTGCCAACCTCTGCAAGTGCACATTGCCACTCATATCTGGTGTCACAATAGCGTGCATTTAAAACCCAAAAACTTTTTTCACTGTTACAGATTGAATAGCAGTTACTTGTCTGCAAGCGTCTGTGTGTCAGGCCGACAGCGTATACTCTGCCATTGCACAGTGCTACTCATATCTGGTGGCACAATAGCGTGCATTTAAAAACCCAAAAACTTTTTTCACTGTTATAGATTGAATAGCAGTTAGTTGTCTTCAAGCGGGTGTGTCAGGCCTACAGCGTGTACTCTGACAACCTCTGCCAGTTCACATTGCCACTCATATCTGGTGTCACAATAGCGTGCATTTAAAACCAAAAAACTTTTTTCACTGTTATAGATTGAATAGCAGTTAGTTGTCTTCAAGCGGGTGTGTCAGGCCTACAAAGTGTACTCTGCCAACCTTTGCAAGTGCACATTGCCACTCATATCTGGTGTCACAATAGCGTGCATCTAAAACCCAAAAACTTTTTTCACTGTTATAGATTGAATAGCAGTTACTTGTCTTCAAGCGGGTGTTTCAGGCCTACAGCGTACCACTAAACCAAAATAAAATGACAGGCAGAGGTAGGCCACCCCGCAGGGGCCGTCGTGGTCGTGGTGCTGTGATTCCCTTTTGCCCTAGAATAATGCCCAATTTTCAGTGGCCAGGTACCCTGAACTTGAAAAGTTCTGAGGTCATAGTTGACTGGCTAACACAGGACACCCAATCTTCTACAGCTTCCGCTCGAAACCTTGACGCACCATCCTCCTCCAGCTTAGCTTCGGGCACCTCTCAAGATACCACTCACCCGCCTGCCGCCACCACCAACACTAGCACCACAGCCACTTCACTTTATCTGTCAGAGGAGTTATTTACACATCCGTTTGAAGAAATGAGTGATGCACAACCATTATTGCCAGAGGATGTAGATAACAGGAATATGTCTCAGTCAGGCAGCATTACACACATGGACGTACGGTGAGATGATGATGTTGAACCCGCTGCTGCTTCCTTTGCGGAGTTGTCAGATACAAGTGAAGCGGTTGATGATGACGATGCGTCCATGGATGTCACGTGGGTGCCCGCTCGGCAAGAAGAAGAACAGGGCGAAAGTTCAGATGGGGAGACAGAGAGGAGGAGGAGACGAGTTGGAAGCAGGGGGAGGTCGTCTCAAGGAGCTTGTGGCACAGTCAGACAGCATGCATCGGCACCCGGGGTCAGCCCGACAGCACGCCAATCAACGCATGCTGTGTCCACCACCAGAATGCCGTCATTGCAGAGCTCAGCAGTGTGGAATTTTTTTTGTGTGTCTGCCTCTGACAACAGCGATGCCATTTGCAACCTGTTTCAAAAGAAACTGAGTCGTGGGAAGTCCAACACCCACCTAGGAACTGCTTTGCGTAGGCACATGATCGCACATCACAAACGCCTATGGGATCAACACATGAGTACAAGCAGCACACAAACTCAAAGCCGTCATCCTCCTCCTGGTCCAGCATCTTCAGCCACGTCAACCACTGCTGTCCTCCTTGCCCCCTCTCAACCATCCGCCACTCAGTCTCTCGCCTTGAGCAGTTCCCACTCATCTGCCCACAGTCAGGTGTCTGTCAAGGACATGTTTGAGCGTAAGAAGCCAATGTCAGAAAGTCACCCCCTCTCCCAGCGTCTGACAGCTGGCTTGTCTGAACTATTAGCCCGCCAGCTTTTACCATACAAGCTGGTGGAGTCTGAGGCGTTCAAAATATTTGTGGCTATTGGGATACCGCAGTGGAAGGTACCCGGATGAAATTTCTTTGCACAAAAGGCAATCCCCAACCTGTACTCGATTGTGCAAAAGGAAGTAATGGCATGTCTGGAACACAGTGTTGGGGCAAGGGTCCATCTGACCACTGATACCTGGTCTGCAAAGCATGGTCAGGGCAGGTATATCACCTACACTGCGCATTGGGTAAACCTGCTGACGGCTGCCAAGCATGGAATGCGTGGGGCTCTGCAGAGGAGTTGGTGACACCGCCACGACTTGCAGGCAGGCCTGCTGCCACCTCCTCTACTCCTCCTACTCCATCCTCTTCCATAACCTCCTCGGCTGAGTCCTCTTCTGCTGCTGCGTCTTGCTCCACATCAACGGCACCCCCCCCAGCTCCCCAGGTACTATTCCACATCCCGGATACGGCAGTGTCACGCCGTCTTGGGTTTGACTTGCTTGAAAGCAGAGAGTCACACCGGACAAGCACTCATGTCCGCCCTGAACACACAGGTGGAAAAGTGGCTGACTCCGCAGCAACTGGATATCGGCAAAGTGGTTTGTGACAACGGAACAAATTTGTTGGCGGCATTGAAGTTGGGCAAGTTGACCCATGTGCCGTGCATGGCTTCCTAGAGTGTGCCCTGCGAAGAGTGCTGGATCACGCCATAGATGAGCGTGAAGAGGAAGAGTAAGAGTTGTGGTCACCATCACCACCAGAAACAGCCTTATCAGCATCGCTTGCTGGACCTGCGGCAACGCTGGAAGAGGATTGTGAGGAAGAGGAGTCAGAGGAGGAATGTGGCTTTGAGGAGGCGGAGGAAGACCAACCACAACAGGCATCCGAGGGTGCTCGTTGTCACCTATCTGGTACCTGTGGTGTTGTAGGTGGCTGGGGGGAAGAACATACCTTCATTGAGATCACTGAGGAGGAGGAACGGGAAATGAGTAGCTCGGCATCCAACCTTGTGCAAATGGGGTCTGTATAAAAAGGCTGAAGGAGAACGACCTGTACTGGGTGTCCACGCTACTAGACCCCCGGTATAAGCAGAAAGTGGCTGAAATGTTACCAAATTACAACAAGTCGGAAAGGATGCAGCATTTGTAAAATAAATTAAAAAGTATGCTTTACACAGCGTATAAGGGTGATGTCACAGCACAACGGGAATCTAACAGGGGAAGAGGTGAAAGTAATCCTCCTCCTCCCACGACCACGCCGGCAAGGTGAATACAGTGTATCAAGTGAATACAGTGAGTTTAGGGCTCGCAGGCCCTCACATACCAAATAATGTAAGAATACAATAAAGTAGCATTATAGAAAGACAATATGGTTAGATACAGATTCAAGTGCGCTTCCCGAGACAGTTTATAACAGGTAACATTGTACAGTTGTATTTACATCCCATACTGGGAGTTGCAGAGTGTTGTCGTATCGATATATCATGGAGCTGAGGGCGTCCGATTAGAGCTAGAGCGATGTGGACACAGTAGCGCCCATAGATACCCTAAGGATGCGGTTCTGTGAGCGTTAAGTATCTATAATAGTCGTCGATGAGTGTGAGTTTGTGATTCGTTGTGTGGGGTGGTGGCCCAACAAGGGGCCGTGTGTGAATAATGGTATAGTGTCGGCATGATACGAAGTATATAATGTAGGGGTGAGGAGAACAATGGAATATGATCCGTAAGTGCCCAGGCTATAGCGCAGTCAATGTCCCCCCCCATGGTCCGATCTAGCGAACGATAACCCTGTCCGTAGTGCAGTCGGTTTTGCTCGTCGTGACATCTCTACTGAGGTGTACTTGTTTGGGTGAGCATGTCAGGTTTGTGCCCTCCTCTAGTTTGCGTGTTCCCTCTCGGGCTGGGTAGGTTAGCTAGCATCCAAGCTGTTTCTCTGGCTAGATATTACGTTGTCATGATGCAATATGACAGGGGTAATGGGTGAGGACAACCGCTAAGTTCCCTGCCTGAGTCAGTGGGGGCGCGGATCGCGCTTGTTCCAAGTTCCCTTGGGAGGGGGTAAAGTGTTGTTGTACGTGTATGAGTTGTGGTGTCTTGAGACTGCCGTACACATTCGTAGGTCGGTCCGTCAGCGTCTTCTTGCATTTGTGTTGTGCGCCTCATGTCGGCGTGTGCCAAACATTCCCCCCGTTGTGGCCTCTGGGAGAGTGTGGGCTCTATTCCTATTTGTCCCCCCTTACCTGTGGAATTATTGAAGTTTAGGGCTTGCTGTCGTATTGAGTGGGGGTCGTGTTTGTCCCCCAGTCGTCGCGTGAGTTGTGAGCGGACTACTAGGGGTACCGCCTGTACCTGCGAACGCCAGAGGGCTGGTACGGAGTGTAATTTATATCACATGTATGTTGTGGAGTTCGCACCGTCTCCCGGCTCCGAATTCCCCTCGGACGATATACTTTATTAATGTTTCTCTGACAAAAACATAAAAAATGTATTCACAAAAAAAAGAAAAAAAAGATATTCCAGACCTGGACCCCCCTGTTGAAACCCAAACAACCATCTGACGTTGTTGTATCTCTTGTACAAATAGAGTCAGTCAGCATTTTGATCCAACCCACAAGGCCAGCCCAGACTCAGTTTGGTATATGACAAACTAAGGTTCTCTCTGTAATGGCACAAATTGTTGTGCCTAATCATTAAGTTCATGAAGCGCCAATATCCAAAAAAAAGTAATAATCAATTCCTAATAAGGTTTAAAGCGATACTGTGGGGCATACAACCCAGTTCGGGATGAGTATCTTGAACTATAGGAAAGAGAAATCACACAGAGACCAAGTTAAATATAAGAATTCACATCACATATAATTTGCCATAAAGGGACCCAATACAATATAAGTGGTATTCTCATTTAGGTTATTGCATGCATTCATATCAAACAGCTTAGTATCTAGATATGAGCTTAAGTATACATCACCATTAGAGAAGCTTAGTTGTCACTCTGCTGCACACGACTGGGGGAACTCAGGCAGTCAGACTTGGAGGGACCCTCTCTACTGGGAAACAGCAAAGACCAGCAACACACATCCATATTACAGGTCGGTAGGGAGTGCCAAGTTTCTCCGTCTTTTATACCTTTTTACCAATGGGATGGATAGTCTGTACTTTTCCACATTTTCTTATCAGTGCAGCCCAGCATGTATATGTCATGCGCATTAAGTAATTTTTATGGTTGATCAGGCCAGTCATGATCACCCAAAGCTCATGCCAAACACATGCGGTACCTTTTCTCTGAAGCTATGTCCCTATATTCAGTCTTTTTAAACATTGCTGGCACCAAATCCTACTTTTAAGCATGTAGGCCACTTTGGATATTGGCCAGACATGTTATAGAACATTCTATGCTGTGTCATCTTGTTTTTCTTAGTTGAATTTCTTAGTGCCACACAGTTTAAGACAAGTGCCATCTTAGTTGTATTTCTTAGTGCAACACAGTCAGAGACAAGTGCCATCGTAACTATCTATAATAGTTTAATTTGCTCAATAGTGATCAATCAATCAATCATGCTTAATAAATATGGAATATTATAATCACACAAATGAGCTAACACCTGCAAAAAAACCTGAGAGGGAAAGCACTGAAGGACAAGTTATTCATGCTATTGTCTGTTCTTTGGACCAAGGATTGCACAAGTTTTATTTTTTTGTCTATAAAGCTTGGTGTATTATGATGATTTGATATATACATTTTAGAAACATGGACAATAAGGGAAGTGTAAAAAAAAAAAATCAGTTCCCTATTTTCTTCTGATTCTAGTTTCTAATTTTTGTAATGTTAAATATCCAACAATTAGTGATTTAGTGGCTAACCCTGTTACATGAATATATTGCCACTTTTAGCTTACACAATGTTGTTAGCATTTCAGAGAATAACATTCTTACAGTCTGAATAATGTGGGTTTCAGTAGATCCTAACTTTTTTCCCAGAAAACAGAAAACAGGAAATCATGAATACTTTTAGCAATTTGACAGTCACAGTTCATAATTTTCCTTCAAGCTCTCACGGACTTTAATAGTTTCATAGTTATTTCTGTGGATGGTATATACTAGGGACAAATATGCAGCAGTCTGAGCTATCCAAGGGAGAATATAAAACACTAGAACAGTAACTAGATCCTCCCATAATAAAATCTACCCAATAATGGAACATATTATTATAGGAAAAGTAACATGTTAATCAGAGATTATTATTTCAGGATATGATAAAAGCCAACATAGAGAACTTTGGAAAAATGAAATATCTGAGTGATAGACATGGCAAAAAAGTGATATATTACTGGTCTTTAGAAAGGCTGGACTTAAGGAACACTATAGGGTCAGGAATAAAAACATGTATTCCTAACCCTATAGTCTTAAAAACACTATTTAGCCCCCCCTTGGCCCCCTTACAATCCTTAAATAAGTAGTTTACTCACCTTTACTCCAGCACCGTTTGGGTCCACCAGTGCTGGCTCTGCCCTCTGCTCTGCTTCCTTGGCTGAGACCATCAGAATTGACAATCTCAACTAATCCAATGTTTTCCCATTGGAAAGCATTGGGATGCTATTGTGCATGCTCGTCAAAATGCAGCGGTGTGCCAATCAGCATCTCCTCATAGAGATGAATTGGCTCAATGCATCTCTTTGGGGAAAGTTCAGCTTGAGTGTGGAGACGCTGAATGCCAGTTCTTCAGTTGTGCAGCACTGAGCCAGGAAGCAGCTCTAGCGGCCATCTGAGTGACTGCCACTGAAGGTGTCCCTAGGGAGCAATGTAAACACTGCCATTTCTCTGACTGACTATACTCATCAGAACAACTACATCAAGCTGTAGTTGTTCAGGTGACTATAGTGCAGGGCCAGTCCTGGGCAGGTGCACGGGGTGGACAGTGCTCAGACGCTCTGTAGCTAGAGGCACTTCACAACATTAGGCCCCTCACCTTTGGCCCCGCTTCTCACACTTGGCTCCACCTCTAACCCCCCTACTATAGCCTCTTACCACTACAACACCTAACCCCAACTACTACAGCCCCTAACTGCCCCATACTATAGCCCCTACCTTTACCACTATCCCCCTAGCCCATAAACCCACCATAACAGAACCCAAACCCACTACTACAGACCCTAACTCACAACTACAGGCCTTTACCACTACAGCCACTAAAACCACAACTACATACATCACAACCCCTAACCTCCAATTGCTGACCCCATACCCCACTGCAGACCCTAACCTTCTAATTGCTGCCCCTATACCCTACCCTATTTCTAAATTTCTAACAATCTAATTGCTGCTCCAATACACTACAACAGCTCCTAATCACCCAATTATTGCCCAAATACAATACTACAGCCACTAACCCCACAATTGCCGCCCTATACCCTACTACAACCCTAAACCCATTACTAAAGACAATTTAACCCACCAACAACCCTTATATCCACAAATGTAGCTCCTATCCCCGACTACAGTGCCTACTTTCCAAATGCAGCCCCTAACTTCCCATTACAGTCCCTTACCCCTACTGCAGCCCTAATCCCACACTACAGTCCCTAACTCCAAATATAGCCCCTACAGTTCCCAGTCCCCAAATGCAGGCCCTATCATCCCAATTTCAGCCCATATCCCCCACTACATGCCCTAACCCCCCTAACTACAGGCTCTATCCCTCCTACTACAGCCCATTTTACCACACTACAGTCTATATTTCTCCCACTACAGCCCCTATTCCCCCTTTTACGCCCTACTACAGTTCCTCTCCTCACATTGCAGCCCATATCCCCCAACTATAGCCCCTGTCTCCCACTACAGCCCCTAGCCACCAACTACGGCCCCTAACTCCTCAATTGTAGCCTCTATTCCCCCACAACAGCAAACTGTCAGTGCCCCTCCTGATATTAGGTTCTGTATCTGCCCCTAGCACTCACAAGTTATTTGAGCACAACGATGGCACCAGTAAGCTATTAAGGCACAAAGATGGCACTGATTAGCTATTTTAGGATACAGATTGCTCTGGATAGCTGTATGGGCACAGAGATGGCACCGAGACACTGGGCACAAAGATGGAACTTATAAGCTTTTTTAAGGGCAAAGCTGGTATTGCAGGAAGTTGGTGACATTTTACCTGGTGAAGCTGGGATGCCTAAAGAGTTGGAATGATTTCCATAGAAAATGAGTGTGGTTAAAAGTGTTGTTTGTGAAAGGGAGGGGTAAGTGATGTAACCACGCCCGCCCATGATGCCAAAAATATTATTGCACCCAGGCATCAGTAAATCTAGGACCAGCCCTGCTATAATCTCCCTTTAATGCAGAGCCTGCAAACAGGTGTATTATAGTCAAAGAACAAGAACAGGCCATTGTTTGTTTGTTTTTTTGGTTATTTTTTGTAGAAGAAATAAAGAAGGTTGCAAAAGGTTTTTAAATAAAAAAAAAAAAACAATTGCTTTTAATTGTATATTTTTGCACCCCCCTCTACCCACCAATTAATATTGTTAGTGTAAGATGGTAGGATGGAATATATTTGGAGGGGTACTAACCAACTCAGAGAAGTCAAGCATATCCATTGTCCAGGAAACTGAACATCTGCTGGGCACAGGTAATATGGCAATATTACAGGCCCAAAATACTGGTCACCTCCTGAACCTCAAATCTGGAGTAATATTAAGGGGGGATGGAGGGGAGGAGATAAACGCTATAGGTAAGAGATCTGCAGTTCCAGCAAGTTCTTATAGATAACCTTTAAATAAAACAGAAATACATTATTTTAAAAAATATTGTTTTCAATTGAGTGTTCCTTTAATACAGGACTGAATATACAGAAATACAGCAAATTTCTTAGAGCAAAAGCTACAAAAACGTTCTGTTGATGCCTGTAGTGTATCTTTAATAGAATAAAATCATTCCTGAATCTCGAATATAAAAATTAAAGTAAAGTGCGCATACATCATCTAGCCAGAACACAAAAATACTTCTTAAGTCTACTCTATTATTAGGAGCAATGGTGTGCCACATGTACCTCACAGGCATAGCAGGGATTTAGTGACTCATTCAATTCAGTTCTATGACTCATCTTCCAGTGCTGCCCTCCTTTTATTAAGAACAGGTAATCGTTAATGCAGACATCTGTCTGCCTCATTTTAAACAGAAATCTGGATTTCTTATTGTTTTGTCTTTTGCATGGTGTTCTGGACAGCCTTTACACTGGTACATAGCTTTCTGCTCTAAAATGCAGGAAATATTTTACTGCTCTATACCAGCTTAACTTGCATGTTTGGGACTCTTATCTTATGCCAAACTATACACATTTCATGGTGTGGTAATTTAATCCCTAAATCGTGGCATTTTTAGCTAAATTAGCTCCCCCAAGACATCTCCAGGTGCTTTCGCTTGGTCCTACAGTCATATAGGGTTGATTTGGTAAGCTTACTTGAGATACACGTTTAGTCATAGAGGCAGAGTTCCCCCCTGTTTCTCATGCCCACGCCAGCCACTCCATGTGTTTCATTCCCTCCGCCCCTCCACAAGTCTCATCGCCCACTGTCTGCCCCGCCACACGTCCAGTGTGGGGCTGTACTGTAATCTGTCATTTTCCATGTCATCTGCATAGAAATTATATCGGAAGTTAATGGAGCTGTAGCAGACTCCATTCCCCTAGATGCGGTTGTCCGTACCCACTTGTTCGTCTCCTGAATGACTGGTGTGTGGTCCCTTGTTATGCCCCAGTGAACACCTACCTCCCCTGGCTCTTAACCGCAAATTAATGACTTGACACCTTTGCTTGAGTGCGTTCCCTGGGTGGCTGCCATTCGTATAACTGAACACACTTGGTCCAGTGCATTTTGTCTCCCGAACGCAGGCAGCAGTACTTGGTTTTCAAACACCTAGAACAGTTTTCGGCCTCGTGTCTCTGTGAACTCTGGCAAAGACAGTGCCACTGTCCATTCAACTTCCTGACCATCTGGACAAACGACGTTCCGGAGATATGATCTACCGAACAGTGGTAGCACTCGCTCCATAACAGGTAGGGGTAGTGTTCGTTGGTGTTTGCACAGGAACCCCTGAAATCCAACCGGCCATCCTGCCCAATCGTCTGAAATTATTTCAGGCTATCCCCTCGTGACCGGTCGGTCAAAACTTTATTCGAACACAACTTTCGTTCTACCAAACCGATCTGAGTGCTTTTTGGATATGTTGTGCACTCAGATCGGGGCTATTGTGGAATATGATTTTTGTGGGGTTCTTGGATTCCTGTCATGTACTTTTGGGGTATGTTAAAAATGTATGAAAGTTTCTGTATTTGAGAGATAATTGACTTATCTTGATAAATTGAGCTCTCATACACAAAGGCTCCTAGGAAAGAAACCCTTGTGTTTTTGATCTGGAAACTCCATGATAGGGACAATGCATAAAAGTCGTGTGTGGCAGAATAAAGTCAGCTGTACTCCCAGAACTGTGTGTCGTCCAGTTGCTGGGGAGGAAGTGGGCTATTTACTTGGCATTTTCTTGTTCATGATTCTACTCTTGGTGTTCCAGCGGAGGAAAGTCCCTGTTAGGACTAGGGCTCTGCTACAGGAAGCATAGATCAAGAATAGTAGAGGATCAAGGACAGAACCTTGGGGAACACCAACAGAGAGATTTGAAGAGAAGAGGCAGAACCATGGAACCAGTATCACTTAGGCTGAGATTACAGAGTATGTGAAGAAGCTGATGATCAACAGTGTCAAAAGAAGCAGAGAGGTCAAGGAGAATTAGGATAGAGTAGTGACCTTGAGATTCAGCTGCGATTAGATCATTGGCATGACGAGCGCGGAATTTAGACTGCTCTGTTTCTTTACATTGCTACTTTGTTTACTATTCTATTATACAGGAAGTGTTAATCATATTGTAGCAACATCAAGGAGAGTTGTTTACATTATGTTATTGGTTCTGTATGTACATATATATTTTTTCTTGTATATATTTATTTCGTTTTTATCTATACTAATAAAAGTTGTTTTATTTAGCAAATATTTATGTCCTAGTAGTCTTTCTGAGGTGGATAATCTTTAAGCATACACTCCTTTTCCACATCCCTCATTGTTCTTTCCTTTTACTTAGTTCACTATTTAGGGGTTATGCCCCATTTTGAGGGTGTTGGTATACTTGGTAGAAAAGTAAATACAAGGTGTAATGAATAAACAAATAATAAAAACTGGCAGCTACATACGTTCACAAGCGACTAAAATTGAGTGATAGCTCAAAAAATAAAAAAGTATGTGCGCTCAGAAATAGATATTTAGAAAATGTATAAGCTGTATTTATTGAGGTAAAACTCATATACAATAAATATAGTTAAGATAAATCAAAACAAAACACTAAATAAATAAAAATAAAATCACAGTGAATACATGAACCCACTAATGTAAATGATGTACCAATGAACTGTATACTATAGGTATACCTATAGGAACCTACTATTATAAAGGGTATACCAATGAACTATGTATTACAAATACATGGTAAAAAAGAGAGTATCAACACCGCTGCCTAAAAGGTGACACAGTATAAGTGAAAAAAGAAATCACAAAAGATATATATAAAACACGAAAAAATTATAAAAAACAATAATAATAGTACCTGCCTCGGTGTGGGCCCCCCACCGAGGTATATGTAAATGGAGATCGATACTTGAAGAGAGAACAAAAATAAAAAATAAAATATGTAAAGGAGGGTGGGAATTCTGTTCAGCAAGCCTCCGACCTACTCCAAAGGGGATCCGTCAGAACCAATGATAGGCACCGCGGTCGGGATCTTCAAAAAAGGCCACGGTGTAATTAAGGCAGACCACCCACAGATACGGCTGGTAGATCACACACGAGCTGGAAACATATACCGCGGTCGGAATCTTCTCAAAAGACCGCGGTACAGTTAGATGGAACAGCTAAAGGTATCTGAAAGTCCTCTACTCCCTCACTCACCGAAAAGTCAAAGACACAAATAAAAATAAAAATAAAAAATGGAAAACGGCACTCAAAGACAGTCGAAGGATACCAAGTGGGTCCAGTAGCAAAGTGCAGACACGTCTACGCGTTTCGTCCCGCCCACGGGACTTTCTCAAGACTAGATAGCTGCAGGACAACCTGATTTAAATACCTCCAAGGTAATGAATCAATTAAACATGTGAGGGAAAAAAAAACCCTAAATTAGGTAAATCATTCAAATATACTTAACAAAATTGCAAAAAATAATAATATAATACACATCTGTGAGTGAAAGGTAAAAAACACTTTCCTCAAAAACAAATTAATGATATATAACAGTTAGGCACTAAAATGTAATTAAGTAAACAAAATAATAAGCAAAAAATAAAAAATTATATATAAATGCATAAATGGTCGATCACAACACCATTTAAAGGGACAGACCTCGTTTTTCCAAAATATATAATAGGAGACCCTTAATATAATAGGAGACCCTTAGTAGAACTTGGGAGGTCACTAAGAAATTATTAAACTTGATATGAGAGATTATATAAGATAATAATTTCCCCACTAGACATGAATGAAAAAGAAACTCAGGGTGGACTTGGGTACTTGTCACTCATTGGAGCAAGGGAGTAAAAAGAGCATGGGTACTTCTGGAATATCGCTACCAGTAACCAAAAAACAATATATATATGTTAATAAAATAAATTAAATATTAATAAAATAAAAAAGAGAACAGATATCCCCACCAAACATAAATGTGAAGAGAGCCCAGAGTAGACTAGGGTACTTATCACCCAAAAGGCAAAAAAGAAGAAGGGTGAACATGGATATATCAGAAGAGCTCTAACTCTTCGTTCAAACCATTAGGTGTCATGGTATCAAGCCTGAAAATCCAAACTGACTCGGATTTCACCAATTCTCTTTTCCTTTTGGCCTCATCTTGGTAGGGGGGGAATATGGGTTATCCCCATGAGCTGTATACCAGATGGATTATTCTCGTGGAAAATAGAGAAATGGCGGGCTACTGAAGACCTAGTATCGTTACGAATGATGGCTGTTCTATGCTCACGAAATCTACATTTTAGGGGTCTTGTGGTTTGGCCCACATGTGGACGCCCACACGGGCAAGTTAATAAATACACCACAAACGAAGTGTTACAAGTGATTTCAGATTGAACTGAAACAATTACATCAGAATTCTTAAAAGGGCTAAACGTGGAGCTCTGATAGCAAATAAACTTGCATGTAAGACATATATTACGACCACAACATTTATTGGGAACACCTTCTTTATACACCGCTTTGTTTATTTCACTGATATGGTGTGACTCATCTTTATGTACCCCTTTATTTTTCTCACTGGAATGATGTAATTTGGAGGGGGCCAGAATATTCTTTTGACTTGGGGCCTTTCTGAAAGTGACCTTTGGGACTTCAGAGATACAAAACGATAGCCAGGGGTCCTTAGTTAGAATAGGCCAATACATATAAAAGATATTAATGATATCGTCAAAACCTTTATTAAACGTAGTAGAGAATATAGGTGTAGAACCTTTTCCCACCTCTTTGGTACTGATATTGTACTTCGCTCTTTTCAATGTGGAGACATGGGATTTTCCCAATAGTTCAAGGATCATATAATGCTCATTTGTGTGGAATATATGTTCAGGGGTCGATGACGCTGTCAGGGTCACGTTTGAGTGGCTCAAAACTTGAGACCTAGGCTCAAGTATATGGGTAGAACTAAGCACTTTCATATAGGCCTTCACGATCTTATTGGGTGGATAAGATTTTTCTATAAAGCGCTGACACAGCTGTAACGGATCCACTGGCACCCCGACTGGGTACCTCCGTTGAAAGATGCTCCTAGCGCTTCCAGAGGACTCCAAGCACTCCACCAGACACCATAAGCACCGCAGGCTGCAGCTATCTCCCTTCAGAACGAAGCAGGAACAAGCTCTTACAATAGCTCAGTGATTATAACAAGGGAATATGCCTAGCATAGCAATCCCTTGTAGCAGATTCCCCCAATAAGAGACAGGACTCAAGTTGAGGGTAAAAATAGAACTCTCTGGCTGCTAACTTGCAGCCCTTTTTATTAGGTGCTCCCATGAAGGGGAGGGACACACACAGTAACGTACATTAACCAATCACACAATAGTTACATCCCACACATAGCCCTCCCCTCTACCTGTAAACTAATTATCTGTACACACAGGAAAATACAATTATCATAGGTAGGGAAAATACAGTTTTTACACAACATTCATAACTCCCAAAATATATATCACATTCGCATAAAAATACATATTCACAATCAATCCATTCGGGGGAACAACATACTCAAAAATCATACGAATTGGACCAGGGGTTCAAAAGTTAGTACAAATGTGCATTTGACCTTCTGGAAGCATGGTTTTTCCAGCTCAAACTAGTTCCACAGAATCCTCTATCCTGGAGACAATGGAGAAGCTGATTTAATTATATCCAGGGACAAACACAGCCTCCATTAAGCACATGTTACCAGCAACCACCAAAAGACATAAAAATACATAACTCCTGTTATACTAAACAGTACCCCCACATTCAACCCATCCCCAGATGGCTTGGATCTGAGCGCTCAACATATCCAAACAGCGCTCAGATGCCACAAACACAGTTCAAACGCCATGGGGTTTAAGTTTCGTATGGGCTGATGAGAGGGCCCATAATCCTGGGGCAGCCCAATAACCCACAGTATGCCCAAATACCGTGCATAAAGGGCCAAATCGCCCAGGGACCGTAGTCACAGGGTAAGAGGCGGGCAAGCAGCCCCCTCCAAAACACAGTGGCGAAGTGGCTTTCGCTACAACAGCTTCAGGGACTCTCTCTCATAATCAGCCGCAAATGTACAATTTCGCTTGATTCTGGTGAACTGCCCTAGGGGAATGTTCTGGATCCATGTAGGGTGATGGCCACTGTTGGCATGTAGGTAACCATTCACATCTACACTCTTTAGATATGTTTTGGTGGTAATACGCCCTTCAGAACCCGTAAGAGATAAGTCCAAGAAATCAACAGTGGACTTATGTTTCTTATATGTAAAAGAAAGGCCCCAACGGTTACTATTGATATAGGACATAAAATCTTCCACCTCATTCCAATCACCCCTCCAGATAATAAGGATATCGTCGATAAACCTACGATAGAGAGCGAGTCGCTCCATCCAATATGGTTCATTGAGTATCATCAGCTGTTCCCAGTGACCCATGAACAAGTTGGCATAGGATGGAGCAAAACTCACCCCCATCGCGATACCCTTAGTTTGGATAAAAAACTTTCCGTCAAACTCAAAATAATTGTGTGTTAACATAAATTCGGTGAATCTGATGATATATTCGGACTGTTGAACTGGAAGGAGAGGGAATGATCTTAAATATGATGAAATAGCTTTCAGACCCAAAGTGTGGTCAATATTGGAATAGAGTGCTGCCACATCAATTGTTAGCCAGCAATAGTGTTCTCGCCATTCTACTTCCTTGACAATGGACAACACATGTCCTGTGTCCTTCAAAAACTGAAGGCAACTGTGGAACGTATCTCTGCAGATGGAAATCTAACCATTTAGAAATGGGTGATATCAAGTCTAAAGAATATTCTGGCCCCCTCCAAATTACATCATTCCAGTGAGAAAAATAAAGGGGTACATAAAGATGAGTCACACCATATCAGTGAAATAAACAAAGCGGTGTATAAAGAAGGTGTTCCCAATAAATTTTGTGGTCGTAATATATGTCTTACATGCAAGTTTATTTGCTATCAGAGCTCCACGTTTAGCCCTTTTAAGAATTCTGATGTAATTTTTTCAGTTCAATCTGAAATCACTTGTAACACTTCGTTTGTGGTGTATTTATTAACTTGCCCGTGTGGGCGTCAATATGTGGGCCAAACCACAAGACCCCTAAAATGTAGATTTCGTGAGCATACAACAGCGATCATTCGTAACGATACTAGGTCTTCAGTAGCCTGCCATTTCTCTATTTTCCACGAGAATAATCCATCTGGTATACAGCTCATGGGGTTAACCCATATTCCCCCCTACCAAGATGAGGCCAAAAGGAAAAGAGAATTGGTGAAATCCGAGTCAGTTTGGATTTTCAGGCTTGATACCATGACACCTAATGGTTTGAACGAAGAGTTAGAGCTCTTCTGATATATCCATGTTCACCCTTCTTCTTTTTTGCCTTTTGGGTGATAAGTACCCTAGTCTACTCTGGGCTCTCTTCACATTTATGTTTGGTGGGGATATCTGTTCTCTTTTTTATTTTATTAATATTTAATTTATTTTATTAACATATATATATTGTTTTTTGGTTACTGGTAGCGATATTCCAGAAGTACCCATGCTCTTTTTACTCCCTTGCTCCAATGAGTGACAAGTACCCAAGTCCACCCTGAGTTTCTTTTTCATTCATGTCTAGTGGGGAAATTATTATCTTATATAATCTCTCATATCAAGTTTAATAATTTCTTAGTGACCTCCCAAGTTCTACTAAGGGTCTCCTATTATATTAAGGGTCTCCTATTATATATTTTGGAAAAATGAGGTTTGTCCCTTTAACCCCTTAACACCGCAGCCAAATGTACAAGTTGTGAACAGAAAAAAATGTAAACAAACCACAGGATTTTACTATATGTCTGTTCAACAATAATTTACCTCTTTCATACTAAGTGCACCCACACTTATTATATATCATTTTGTTCAGGAGAAACAGAGCTTTCATTTCATATCAAACATTCACATATGGAACTCCATTTTATATGAATAAAATCTAAAAAACTTGAAAAATTAAAGAAATCTTGTTATTTTTCAATTTCAGCATGGCAATTTAACTGTTAATGTCAGAATACTGTTCGGTTTTCCTGCAATAAAACATAATATTTGTATTCAGAAATGTCTCACGATTAAAACAGTACCCCCCATGTATAGGTTTTTTTGGGGTTTTGGAACGTTATAGGGTCAAATATACGGCTTGTCCATTATTTTATTTTCTACATAGAAATTTGACAGATTGGTTTGAGTGGCCTAGGTTGCCTTTGAGACCGTATGGCAGCCCAGAAATGAAAATTACCCCCATCATGGCATACCATTTGAAAAAGTAGACATCCCAGGGTATTCAAAATGGGGTATGCCCAGTCTTTTGTAGTAGCCACTTGGGCACAAACCCTAGCCAAAGTTAGCGTTATTTTTTTTTTTTTTTAATTTTTCACATAAAATCTGTACTTTCACTGATAATTTTATTGTTAGTATATAGTTTACTGCCCTGAAACACTCCTAGTTCTGTTCAGTGATGTCTCACGAGCGCCATGGTACCCCCCATGTATAGGTTTTATGTGGATTTTGAAAGTTACAGGGTCATATATGAGGCTTATCCATTTATGCTTTTTCACATTCAAATTTGTCAGATTGGTCTGCTGTGACAAGGCCGCCTTTGAGACCGTATGGCGGCCACAAAATGAAATTTACCCCCATCATGGTATACCATTTGAAAAAGTAGACATCCCAGGGTATTCAAAATGGGGTATGCCCAGTCTTTTGTAGTAGCCACTTGGGCACAAACCCTAGCCAAAGTTAGCGTTTTTTTTTTTTTTTTGCATTTTTCACATAAAATCAGTACTTTCACTGATAATATTATTGTTAGTATATAGTTTACTGCCCTGAAACACCCCTAGTTCTGTTCAGTGATGTCTCACGAGCGCCATGGTACCCCCCATGTATAGGTTTTACGGGTTTTTTTAAAGTTACAGGGTCGTATATGAGGCTTATCCATATATGCTTTTTCACATTCAAATTTGTCAGATTAGTCTGCTGTGACAAGGCCGCCTTTGAGACCGTATGGCGGCCACAAAATGAAATTTACCCCCATCATGGCATACCATTTGAAAAAGTAGACATCCCAGGGTATTCAAAATGGGGTATGCCCAGTCTTTTGTAGTAGCCACTTGGGCACAAACCCTAGCCAAAGTTAGCGTTTGTTTGTTTTTTTTTGCATTTTTTACATAAAATCTGTACTTTCACTGATAATATTATTGTTAGTATATAGTTTACTGCCCTGAAACACCCCTAGTTCTGTTCAGTGATGTCTCACGAGCGCCATGGTACCCCCCATGTATAGGTTTTATGGGGTTTTTGAAAGTTACAGGGTCATATATGAGGCTTATCCATATATGCTTTTTCACATTCAAATTTGTCAGATTAGTCTGCTGTGACAAGGCCGCCTTTGAGACCGTATGGCGGCCACAAAATGAAATTTACGCCCATCATGGCATACCATTTGAAAAAGTAGACATCCCAGGGTATTCAAAATGGGGTATGCCCAGTCTTTTGTAGTAGCCACTTGGGCACAAACCCTAGCCAAAGTTAGCGTTTGTTTGTTTTTTTTGCATTTTTTACATAAAATCTGTACTTTCACTGATAATATTATTGTTAGTATATAGTTTACTGCCCTGAAACACCCCTAGTTCTGTTCAGTGATGTCTCACGAGCGCCATGGTACCCCCCATGTATAGGTTTTATGGGGTTTTTGAAAGTTACAGGGTCGTATATGAGGCTTATCCATATATGCTTTTTCACATTCAAATTTGTCAGATTAGTCTGCTGTGACAAGGCCGCCTTTGAGACCGTATGGCGGCCACAAAATGAAATTTACCCCCATCATGGCATACCATTTGAAAAAGTAGACATCCCAGGGTATTCAAAATGGGGTATGCCCAGTCTTTTGTAGTAGCCACTTGGGCACAAACCCTAGCCAAAGTTAGCGTTTGTTTTTTTTTTTGCATTTTTTACATAAAATCTGTACTTTCACTGATAATATTATTGTTAGTATATAGTTTACTGCCCTGAAACACCCCTAGTTCTGTTCAGTGATGTCTCACGAGCGCCATGGTACCCCCCATGTATAGGTTTTATGGGGTTTTTGAAAGTTACAGGGTCATATATGAGGCTTATCCATATATGCTTTTTCACATTCAAATTTGTCAGATTAGTCTGCTGTGACAAGGCCGCCTTTGAGACCGTATGGCGGCCACAAAATGAAATTTACCCCCATCATGGCATACCATTTGAAAAAGTAGACATCCCAGGGTATTCAAAATGGGGTATGCCCAGTCTTTTGTAGTAGCCACTTGGGCACAAACCCTAGCCAAAGTTAGCGTTTGTTTGTTTTTTTTGCATTTTTTACATAAAATCTGTACTTTCACTGATAATATTATTGTTAGTATATAGTTTACTGCCCTGAAACACCCCTAGTTCTGTTCAGTGATGTCTCACGAGCGCCATGGTACCCCCCATGTATAGGTTTTATGGGGTTTTTGAAAGTTACAGGGTCGTATATGAGGCTTATCCATATATGCTTTTTCACATTCAAATTTGTCAGATTAGTCTGCTGTGACAAGGCCGCCTTTGAGACCGTATGGCGGCCACAAAATGAAATTTACCCCCATCATGGCATACCATTTGAAAAAGTAGACATCCCAGGGTATTCAAAATGGGGTATGCCCAGTCTTTTGTAGTAGCCACTTGGGCACAAACCCTAGCCAAAGTTAGCGTTTGTTTGTTTTTTTTGCATTTTTTACATAAAATCTGTACTTTCACTGATAATATTATTGTTAGTATATAGTTTACTGCCCTGAAACACTCCTAGTTCTGTTCAGTGATGTCTCACGAGCGCCATGGTACCCCCCATGTATAGGTTTTATGGGGTTTTGGAAAGTTACACGGTCAAATATCCGCCTGTCCATTTTTGGTTTTCAACATTGAAAATTGTCAAAGCGATTTTCTGGGCCTATCTTGCCTTTGAGAGAGCATGGCAGCCTGGGTAATAACATTTCCACTATTATGGCATACCATTTTCAAAAGTAGGCAACCCAGAGTATTTCAAATGGTGCATTTTAAGATGTTTGGTCTAACCACTTTATCAGAAATGAAGGGCCCACCTAGCGGTAATAGATTTATTTGTGCTTTTTTCCACACATGAACTCACTTTTCACAGGACATTTCCTATTCCTGGTATGAGTTCTTGGAACAAAGCATCACTATTTTTTTTAACATTGTCTCCTGAATATAACAGTACCCCCATGTACCAGATTTTTTGTTTTTTGGGGAAGTAACAGGGACAAATATATTAGATGTCCATTTCAAAGTTTCAATTTTGGCAAAGTGATTTTCTGGGCCTATATCGCAGTTGAGAGAGCATGGCAGCCTGGGTAATAACATTTCCACTATTATGGCATACCATTTTCAAAAGTAGGCAACCCAGAGTATTTCAAATGGTGCATTTTAAGATGTTTGGTCTAACCACTTTATCAGAAATGAAGGGCCCACCTAGCGGTAATAGATTTATTTGTGCTTTTTTCCACACATGAACTCACTTTTCACAGGACATTTCCTATTCCTGGTATGAGTTCTTGGAACAAAGCATCACTATTTTTTTTAACATTGTCTCCTGAATATAACAGTACCCCCATGTACCAGATTTTTTGTTTTTTGGGGGAGTCACAGGGACAAATATATGAGATGTCCATTTCAAAGTTTGAATTTTGGCAAAGTGATTTTCTGGGCCTATCTCGCTTTTGAGAGAGCATGGCAGCCTGGGTAATAACATTTCCACTATTATGGCATACCATTTTCAAAAGTAGGCAACCCAAAGTATAACAAATGGCATAATTTGAGATGTTTGGTCTAACCACTTTATCAGAAATGAAGGGCCCACCTAGCGGTAATAGATTTATTTGTGCTTTTTTCCACACATGAACTCACTTTTCACAGGACATTTCCTATTCCTGGTATGAGTTATTGCAACAAAGCCTCACTATTTTTTTTAAACATTGTCTCCTGAATATAACAGTACCCCCATGTACCAGATTTTCTGTTTTTTGGGGGGTAGTCACGGGGACAAAATATTAGATTTCAAAGTTGGAAATTTGTCAAAGTGATATTCTGGGCCTATGTGGCTATTCAGAGAGCATGGCAGCCTGGGTAATAACATTTCCACCGTTATGGCATACCATTTTCAAAAGTAGGCAACCCAGAGTACCACAAAATGCAGACCTTGAGATGTTTGGTCTAGCCATTTTAAGAGAAATGCTGGGCCCATGTAGCGATATCTACTTTTAGTTTTATCTTTTTAATCACATAAATTGGATTTTCACTAGAAATGTCATAATCCTGGTATTAGTGCACTAAAACCTCAGTATTTTGATTGAACACTGTCTTCTGAATATAACGGTACCCCCACGTATCATTATTTCAGATTTTTCCAATAAGTACAAGGCAAAATATATTAGATGCCCTTTTAGCTTGTAAGTTTGGCAAAGTGATTTTCTGGGCCTATGTGGCTATTCAGAGAGCATGGCAGCCTGGGTAATAACATTTCCACCGTTATGGCATACCATTTTCAAAAGTAGGCAACCCAGAGTACCACAAAATGCAGACCTTGAGATGTTTGGTCTAGCCATTTTAACAGAAATGCTGGGCCCATGTAGCGAAATCTACTTTTAAGTTTTATCTTTTTAATCACATAAATTGGATTTTCACTAGAAATGTCATAATCCTGGTATTAGTTAGTGCACTAAAACCTCAGTATTTTGATTGAACACTGTCTTCTGAATATAACGGTACCCCCACGTATCATTATTTCAGATTTTTCCAATAAGTACAAGGCAAAATATATTAGATGCCTTTTTAGCTTGTAAGTTTGGCAAAGTGATTTTCTGGGCCTATGTGGCTATTCAGAGAGCATGGCAGCCTGGGTAATAACATTTCCACCGTTATGGCATACCATTTTCAAAAGTAGGCAACCCAGAGTGCCACAAAATGCAGACCTTGAGATGTTTGGTCTAGCCATTTTAACAGAAATGCTGGGCCCATGTAGTGATATCTACTTTTAGTTTTGTCTTTTTAATCACATAAATTGGATTTTCACTAGAAATGTCATAATCCTGGTATTAGTTAGTGCACTAAACCCTCAGTATTTTGATTGAACACGGTCTTCTGAATAGAACACATGTAAAATGTTTCAAGGTTTTTATTATACCACAGGAATAGAACAGTACCCCCACATACACTTTGATCTGAAGGCAGAGAGAGGCAGATAAATCTTTGACTCTGTAGCATTAACCCTGTGATTAGTTTTTTGCTTTTTTTTTGTGAAGGCACATTTCAAATACTACAATTGTAGTAATTTGAGTTGTTTGGTGTAGCCACTTTAGAATGGCTAGCGTAAACAGGGACAGGCCAAGGTCAGGGGAATCCAGAAGTAAGAGTAGTCGGTAAAGCAAGCCAATGGGTCGGTACAGGCAGCTAACAAAGCGTAGTCAGGACAAGCCGAGGTCAGTAATCCAGGGAAATTAAGCAAACAAACTGCCAAAGTCCCATACAGAGTGATTTAGAAGTTCAGCTCTGTATGGTAGACTTTGAAACAGTCTGCTATGCAGAGGCCGGGTTGAGATGGGCAGGTTGGGCAATAATAACTAGAGTCCTTTCGGACTCCTTTCGTGTAGCAAACACGGCACCTTTTTTGGGTATTTATTTTACGGGCGGTGGCAGGAATTCGGGAAGGGAAGTGTCTGCCACAAAGTCTTTGGAGATCTACTGATCCCAAAGTGGGATTGGGGGGCTGGGTAAATAATAAATGAGACAAAAGGCTAAGAGTGAAGTCTAGGAAAGGGCAGGGCTTACCTATGACCTCTTTTTTATAGAGCACATAGGCATTGAAAATTGCAATCTGGGTCACGTAGATTGCAATTTTCTTGTACCAGGTCCTACTTTTCCGGTTCACTAGATAGGGCTGTATGCATTGGTCAGCCAAGTCTACTCCCCCCATAAACTTGCTGTAGTCTACAATGCACTTCGGCTTTTCCAAACGCTCAGTGCTACCTCTCACAGACACTGGCACTGTACTTTCGTCATGCATTGTAGACAGCATGTATACATCCTTCCTATCTGTGAAACGAAGGGCAAGCAACTCATCCTGGCGGAGGGCTGAAGAGGAACCTCTACTACTTCTGCCTCTTGCCAGGGTTTGGGGGAAACCCCTGCGATTCTTCCTCACTGTGCCACAGGCTAGGGTTTCAAAGTAATATAAATTTTTAAATAACGGTACACTGGTATAATAATTGTCAACCCATAGCCTATATCCCTTATTCAACAAGGGAAGGATTAGATCCCAAACAATCTTGCCACTTGTACCCACAGAATCAGGGCATCCTGGTGGGTCAAGATGGCTATCCTTCCCCTGGTAAATGCGAAACGCCCATGTGTAACCAGTACAGGATTCGCATAATTTATAAAATTTAACGCCATATCGGGACCGCTTCGATGGAATATATTGCTTAAATAGCAGTCGACCTTTGAATTTCATAAGGGACTCGTCAATTGAAATATCTTTCTCGGGGATATAATTTTCAGAAAATCTGTCTGACAGGAGTTGGATAAAGGGCCGAATTTTATAGAGCCTGTCAAACAGTGGGTCATTTCTAGGGGGACACAGTGAGTTGTCATTAAAATGAAGGAATCGCAGCAGTCGCAGATAGCGATCCCTCTGCATAACCTCAGGGAAAAGAGGTGTAGCCAGGATGCGTTGCTTGCTCCAGTAGGACCTGATACTGGGCTTTTTAACAATACCCATCATTAGGGTTAAAGCCCAAAACCGCTTCATCTCTGCGACATCCGTGGGTCTCCACATATTCCTGCGATTATGATGGGACCCCGGATGTGCAGAGAGATACTGCATAGCAAACAAATTTGTTTGCTGAGCCATGAGCTCAAATACATCATCAGACATAAAGAGCTCAAAAAAACGAATTGGCTCGCAGTCGTCCACTGTTACAGTGATGCCAGGTGTAACAGTGAACGGCGGTATTTCTGGTGCCATCATGTTTGAAGGCACCCAGTCTCCCTCTGGCATTGGGCATTCTGAGCGTCCTCTTGTGAGTGGTGGTGGGGCACCGACACTTGAGGTCTCACTCAGAGGCTCAATGTCAGAGGCAGTGATAGTGTCACTGTCTTGCAGAGTGTCACTACCACTGCCTGCCAGAATGGCATACGCCTCCTCGGCTGAGTAGCGACGTGCCATTCTAGGGGGAAAAATTAATTAAGTGAAAGGGGCTAACTAAGGGGCTAATTAATTAACTACCTGCCTAACACGCACTACCCACCCAGGGCCGGACTGGGGATACAAAGCAGCCCTGGAAAAAAATGTATGCCAGCCCCATAAGTCATTGTACCATGTAGAGTGTAAGAGTGTGTGCATATATAAATATATATATATATATATATATACACAGAGCTATATATATATTCTACGTTTATAAATTAGTAACTGGAGCAGGATAGTGGAGTGCAGGGAAATGTTGGTGTGTGAATGCAGATAAGAAGGGGTGTTTGTGTATGGTTCGCACTGTCTGGGTGAATGAAGTGGTGAATTTGTATCCCTTATTGTCTGTAGTCCATTCCCATCTCCAATAGCTAGTAGCCCATTACTGCCCCATAGCTTGTAGTCCATTTTTCTCCCCTATTTCTCATAGGTAGAAGCCCAGTCTCTGCTCTCTGTAGTTAGTTGCCCATCCCCCCATAGTTAATAGCGTATGTTTCTCCTCTTCCCCATAGATAGTACCCAACCCCCCCTATAGTAGAAACACTCACTTCATCTCTCCCATAGATAGTACTACATTCTCCTCTTGGCCTTGATTTTTCTCCTCACCCCATTCTCCCCCCATAGATAACACTCAAGTCCCATTCCCCCCTAGAGAGTACCCCAATCCTCCCCCATAGATAGTACCTCCATTCCCCTCCTCAGAGATAGTTCCCCAATCTCTCTCCCTATATATACAGTACCCCAATCCCTCTACCTATATACAGTACCCCAATCCTCTCCCTATATATACAGTACCCCAATCTCTCTCCCTATATATACACACAGTACCCCAATCTTTCTCCCTATATACAGTACCCCAATCTTTCTCCCCATATACAGTATCCCAATCCCTCTCCCTATATATACAGTACCACAATCTCTCTCCCTATATATACAGTACCCCAATCTTTCTCCCTATATACAGTACCCCAATCCTCTCCCTATATATACAGTACCCCAATCTCTCTCCCTATATATACACACAGTACCCCAATCTTTCTCCCTTTATACAGTACCCCAATCTTTCTCCCTATATACAGTATCCCAATCCCTCTCCCCATATACAGTATCCCAATCCCTCTCCCTATATATACAGTACCACAATCTCTCTCCCTATATATACAGTACCCCAATCTTTCTCCCTATATACAGTACCCCAATCCCTCTCCCCATATACAGTACCCCAATCCCTCTCCCCATATACAGTACCCCAATCTTTCTCCCTATATACAGTACCCCAATCCCTCTCCCTATATGTACAGTACCCCAAACCCTCTCCCCAACCCTCCTATCATAGTTGGTACCCCAATCACACTATAATAGATCAAACCCTAATCCCTCTCCCCATAAATGGTACCCCAATCTCCTCTAAACCCACTCCTTTAGAAGTTACAGATTCTAATGATTTCCCCCACTCCAGCCCATGGAGTAATGAGGACCTTACCTGTACCTCATGTAGAACTTCATAAAATCAGCGTGCTGCCTGTACTGCTTATCATAGCAGCTCCGCGCGGCTTGTGCTGCCCTTTCACTCATGACGTCACTTCCCCTGGAACGAGCCGCACGGAGCTGCTCTGATCAGTACAACAGGCAGCACGAGTGCAAGTCCGTGCAGCTGCGTTCCAACCCCCGACAGAGGCTCTGCTCATAGCGCCTCTGTCGGTTTTATTACAGGCAAGACCAATTTTTCAATGAGCTGTGTCGGCCGCTCATGGTGCATTGTGCGGCCGCACTGCTCTCCCCACACAATCCTAAGGCTGGCCGTGACTGCATGCCGGCCCCAGGTGCCGCGGCCCACCGGGAAATTTCCCGGTATCCCGGTGGGCCAGTCCGGCCCTGTACCCACCCTCAAAAATAAAATAAATGTACTGATCACAGTATAGGCAGCTGCGATCAGTACTGAAAGGGTTATTTTTAAGTTTTGAAAAAAATAACCCTAAAAAAAAAAAGTCAGTCTGATCAGAGAGCCCTCTGATCACAGTGATCACTGATATAGTACCATACAGCAGATATACTGTACAGTACAGTGATCACGGCAGCGGGGGAAAGGGTAATGGAGATTTGGGTTGCTGCAACTGACACAAAGGGTAAAAAAAAATTAGAAATAATTTTTTTGACCCAAAAAAGTTTTTAAAACTGAAAGGGTTATTTTTTTGATCTGTAAAAATAACCCTAAAAAAGGTCAGTCTGATCAGAGAGCCCTCTGATCACAGTGATCACTGATACAGTACTGTACAGCAGATATACTGTACAGTATAGTGATCACGGCAGCGGGGAAAGGGTAATGGAGATTTGGGTTGCTGCGACTGACACAAAGGGTCAAAAAAAATGAGAAATTATTTTTTTTGACCCCAAAAAATTTAATAAATATAGTAACAAGGGTACTAGATGCCCTAATCAGGTTGATCACAGTAATATGCTGTGATCAGCACTGAAAGGGTTAAATAAAATAAAAAAATTCAAACTTTTAGAAAGTAAAACTTTTTCTTCTTTTTACAGGAGCTGTAAAACAACGATGTCTCTGCCTCTCTCTCTCAGATCGAAGTGAGGTGAGGAGAGGGGCAGAGACAATGTGTCAGCCAGTGACCTGAGGTCATTGGCTGACACATGCCAACAGTGATCACAGTGACTGGCTGTCACTGTGATCACCTCCTGCAGATTGGGTAATTGACCACAGGGGGGGAGTGCCTGGGTGGTACAAGCACTCCCCCCTACCAATCTGCAGGGGGATCATGGCGCCTGTTACATGTATCAGCCATTAGGCTGACACATGTAACACTGATCGCAGTGAGAGGCTGTCACTGCGATCAGAGTGCTTTGAGATCGCAGTGACAGCCTGTCACTGCGATCAGACTTAGCAGATCGCGGTCACTGACCCCAGGGGGACTGCCTGGGGGGCCAGGTAAGTCCCCCGACCGCGATCTGCACAAGGGGAGAGCTGCCGCCACGTGTGTCAGCCGATTTGAAATCGGCTGACACACGCTGAATACTGATCGCAGTGACAGCCTGTCACTGCGATCAGAGACTGCAGATCGCGGTCACCGGCCACAGGGGGGGTTGCCCGGGGGGCCAGGCATCCCCCCCGACCGCGATCTGCAGCGGGAGAATACCGCCGCCACGTGGGCGGCAATAAAAGCGAGGACGTACTATTACGCCCGCCGGCGTTTAGAGCCGGTTTCTGCGTGGCGTAATAGTACGTCCTCCGGACTTAAAGGGTTAAATGGTGTTGTGATCGACCATTTATGCATTTATATATAATTTTGTATTTTTTGCTTATTATTTTGTTTACTTAATTACATTTCAGTGCCTAACTGTTATATATCATTAATTTGTTTTTGAGGAAAGTGTTTTTTACCTTTCACTCACAGATGTGTATTATATTATTAATTTTTGCAATTTTGTTAAGTATATTTGATTGATTTACCTAATTTAGGGGTTTTTTTTCCCTCACATGTTTAATTGATTCATTACCTTGGAGGTATTTAAATCAGGTTGTCCTGCAGCTATCTAGTCTTGAGAAAGTCCCGTGGGCGGGACGAAACGCGTAGACGTGTCTGCACTTTGCTACTGGACCCACTTGGTATCCTTCGACTGCCTTTGAGTGCCGTTTTCCATTTTTTATTTTTATTTTTATTTGTGTCTTTGACTTTTCGGTGAGTGAGGGAGTAGAGGACTTTCAGATACCTTTAGCTGTTCCATCTAACTGTACCGCGGTCTTTTGAGAAGATTCCGACCGCGGTATATGTTTCCAGCTCGTGTGTGATCTACCAGCCGTATCTGTGGGTGGTCTGCCTTAATTACACCGCTGTCTTTTTTGAAGATCCCGACCGTGGTGCATATCATCGGTTCTGACGGATCCCCTTTGGAGTAGGTCGGAGGCTTGCTGCACAGAATTCCCACCCTCCTTTACATATTTTATTTTTTATTTTTGTTCTCTCTTCAAGTATCGATCTCCATTTACATATACCTCGGTGGGGGGCCCACACCGAGGCAGGTACTATTATTATTGTTTTTTATAATTTTTTCGTGTTTTATATATATCTTTTGTGATTTCTTTTTTACCATGTATTTGTAATACATAGTTCATTGGTATACCCTTTATAATAGTAGGTTCCTATAGGTATACCTATAATATACAGTTCATTGGTACATCATTTATGTTGGTATACTTGGCTCCAATCCTTATTGAATTGTTGAACTCCTTCCATGTTCTTCTTGTTCTTTATTGGACCTCATAGATTAATGGGCTAATGAGCCATCTTTTCCCATGTTTTATTAAGATCAAGGGTAAAAGTATCTTGCTATAGAGAGGATGGAGATTGAGTTACAATGCCATGTCAAGATCTGCTTTGCTGCCAGAAGCTGGAAAACAGACGCTGCCGAGAAAGAAGGGGGAAATATGTGCAGTATGACCATACCTGGGAAATGAGTAAGGGGAGCATACAGGATTACATAGAGTAAACAAGCTGTGTCAGAGTGGATAAATCTTAGGAAATTCACATCAAATATGGCTAAAGTGAAGTCACAATTATGCCAGCACTTCGTACGGCTGAGAGTTATCTTTTGATTCAATGTTATGAATTGTGCCCACTCTTCATCTGTAAATATACTGAGTAATTCTCTCTCCCAACATTGTCTGCATTGTTGGGAATTCTAGGTGGCACGTCAAAGTGCTGAATAACATGTAGAGATTCCCTATCTGGCAAAAATATGCTTCTGGTATAGCTAGAAGAGGGGGCATCTGAGCCATACTCACAGACATCCCAATGGAGTGCAGGAAATGGCAAATGTGGAGATATTTATAAAAGTCCAGGGGACACTTATTGACATAGCTCCTGAAATGGGCACAACGAGTGATTTGAATGCTGATCCCACAATGAGCAGAGCCCTTGATATTCCCATGACAACAGGGAAAAAGGCAGGATATGCATCTCCATGTAGGAAATTAGAGTGCCGGATGTTCGGTGAGATAAATAGGGAAATTTGTGAGCATTGATACATATGCAGGCAATATTGAAAGGTAGATAATAGGATCAAGAAATTTTAAATAAATGGTAAATGGAAGATCAATGTATGCTCCATATCAACCCACAGCGTCAGGCCTGATGGAGCGAACATGAATGTGCACTGAGTTAAAATGAGAGTTTTATGGCAAGAACGAATGCAAGGCAGGCCCAGAACACCTTCTAGTCTAGAGAGGTACATTACACTTCTGGGAACTCTGCAAACTTTATGGAAATAAAAATGCTTGTGTGGAAAGAAATAGAGTCCTTAAGATGAAGAGTACGTGTGGCAAACTGCTCCTAGGTGACCGTAGTGTCGCGCCAAGGACTCCCTTTCCACCTTAGTGAGTAACTCCAGAGTAATTATAGCTCATCCCTAGTCATTAGTCAAGACTTCTTGGAATGCTGAAACAATCACTGAGTTTCCTGGCTGTGAAACGAGGTTCAGAGGATGCAGACTGGGGGTTCAGCAGCCACAGGCACCATAACCTCTGCAGACTGGAACAGGTGAGTACTGTGGCAAAGATGCCTATGCCACAAGCTCCTGGAGGAGCCTGCTGGCTAGCCTCCTGCCCAAGGACTATAGATCCTGTAACTAACCTCTAAACGACTTGGGCTTATTAACCCCTATTGACCTATCCTGACACCTCCATTATCGTTTTCACACTATGGATTCTAAGTGTTCGACTTGGTGGCCGCCGTTTGTATGCACAAACACGTGGGAAATGCATGAACGCAGGCAGCAGTGTTTGGTCGTCGAGTGCATGGAACTAAAATCGGACACTCTAACTCAAGAACACCTCTGAACTTTGATGAACGCTTGCTTCGGTGCTATTCTTGTCAGGAGAGTGCCATGCGGTAGGATTGTTCGCATGAACTAGCCGAACAATTGCTACCTAGGAGCCAGAAAATCGATTCGGTATTTTGTTCAGTGTTGGACTCAGGAAATTGACCGACTGCTACCACTTTTCTTATGGAACTATTTTGGGCAGAAGCCACATGTGCGGTTGGTCAATAGTTGACTTCCATGGAAAATATAAACCACCGAACCAATCTGAGTGATTTTTGGAAATGATGGTCACTCAGATTAGTTCTAGTCGGGGATGTGACTCTTGAGGGTTTTTTATGGATTTTGGGGGTACTTTTAGGGTATTGTGAAATTGTGTGTTTTTCTGTACTTGAAGATAATTGAGTTTGTACAGTTCCTGACTCAATTATCTCTCAATATGTACTGAAAAAGGGAAATAGGGTCGCACTCAATCACATCAATTTAAACACAGGGTGCTACTGGGCATGGGTCAGCAAAAAAAAACCAAGAAATATATACAAATAGAAAGAATCCCAGGCACTCACTGTGATTGTTCTGCAAGCAGATTTATTGCAACGTTTCGACCTCAATGAGGTCTTTTTCAAGCTTGAAAAAGACCTCATTGAGGTCGAAACGTTGCAATAAATCTGCTTGAAGAACAATCACAGTGAGTGCCTGGGATTCTTTCTATTTGTCAATTATCTCTCAGGCACAGGGGAGGAGTTTACTGTGTGTATAAATTGTGAGTGCTTGCCTGCATTAAACAGATCTACTCCCAGCATTAAGTCATGGCTAATGTGTGGGGGGAATGCTATATTGGCTATAATTACTACTATACAGCTATACTCTCTGTAGGAGAGCTTTGACCACTGGGAGATGGATCCAGGACCCTGGTCCAGTGTGGGAAGAAATGGCGAGACCCCAGCCAAACTGCGGCAGCTAGGGTCTGAAAGTGATTATGGTGTCCCGACGATAGCTATGAAGCGTGTTTGGCAGAGGTACCCAGATAGGGTACCAGGCGGTCCGCCACAGGAACCACCGTTGAACGTGACACATGGTTTACAGGCATGTACAGGACCTAAAGGAAAACTCCAAACACCATAACCACTACTGTGCACTGGTGCCCTCATATTGTAAATAGTCAAACCAATTTAGAACAGTTTGGTCACTTACCTGAGGCATGCCGGTACCTGCCTACTCTCAGCTGCAAGGAGAACCCAAAGCTCTTGCTTAGGAGCATTTGTTAGCTCTTCTGAGCTACACTTTGCAGCACAGATTTCATTATATCTCTTAAGATAAGTCCTGCAGTGCAGGTCAATCTATTTTAAAACAGTTTGACTACTTATATTTGTAGTGGCACAAGCGCACTTGTTGCACCATAACCACTACAACATACTTTAACAGTTTCTTTAACATGCCAGCTCTGGCTGCAGTCATCAGCTACAGTTCTGCAAAATGCTTCCTTGTCCATAATGACATCTGAAACTGTAACACTTCTTTAGTCCAGATTGGTAATTTATTTCTCAATATTTTTTTTTTGTTTGACTAACATTAATTGTCATTAATATATTTACTGTTTTATGGATTATGTACATAACATGCTAGTATGCATTTCAAATTGTGTTTATTAGGGGTTTGTACTAATTCATAGTAGGAAAAGTAGATGGCAAGGTGTTCATTGATGCATTAGGGGGACACAATGACATATACACTCTAAACAACAATGTTCTATTGAACATGTCATGAGTTATTATTTGTTCAGCTAGATACACAAAATATCCATTAAAGTTTGATGCATTCTGTTTATAATTGAAATATTAATGTAGGAAATTTCTAGACGCCTACAGACCGGGCATCAAAACGCAGTTCTCCATCTGTTGTAGAATGACAGTTGCCTTGATGTTTTGCCAGGTTTCATCTGGGGATCTACCTTTGAACACCTGTATAAAGTTTGTATGAAATAGTGTATGAAGTTTAAACCCATCTTATTTTTTTTAAAATTCTTTATTTTTATTGTGCAAATGATTACAAATGAGCTTGTATTGCCACAACAGCGTGAACAAGCCTTATATCGTCATACATTTTGGAACAATAGCATGGCAAGTAAGGGAACTGCACCTTTTTAAAATATGACAGTGACATATGTTATGGATTGGAAAAAGAAAGAAAAAAGACGAGTGGGTACATGCTTAGAGTTAAGGCATAATATGTGATTAGTAGTCTGCACACATTTTTTTTTCCAAGTGTGATGAGTTATGTAAACCTGTCCGGGTACGTCTATAACACGGGATATGCACTCAGATGAGGGAATTCCTGACAGGAAGATTAACTAATAAGTTTGCGTAAAATATGAGTGTTTATACTGATAATATCATCAGTGAAATAGAAAATGGCAGTTTAAGTGTGAAAAATGCACACAAAAAAAACCAAATATAAACACACATTCTGCCCATTTTGGCCAGGGTTTGTGACTAAGTGGCTACTAAAAAAGACTTGACGTACCCCATTTTGAATACGGTGGGTTGTCTACTTTTACAAATGGTATGCCATGATTGGGTTAATTTTCATTCCTGGGCTTTCATACGAACTCAAAAGCAACATAGGCCCAGCAAACCAATCTGGCAAATTAAATGTGCAAACATGGAAAAGAGGAAAGCCTTACCTTTGACCCCTGTAAGTTTGCAAAAACCCATACAACCTGTACATTGGGGGCACTGTTTTAGGAGATGTTGCTGAACACATATTGGGGTGTTCTTTGTCAGAAACCCATAACAGGAACTGAGAATCCATGCCTAAAGTACAATGTGAGAGAAAAATAACACAAAAAAATTACTACCCAAAAGTTTGACAAAGACTGGTGGTAGAATTAGTGCATGGAAAGTGTTAAAATACCACCATTTGAAATACCCTAGGGTGTCTACTTTTAAAAAATATATGGTTTGATGGGGGTAAATTATATTGGCCAGCTTCAAAAATGTCCCAAATGGGACATGGGTGCATCATGACCAGCTGTGAAAATTCCAAGTTGGAAAACTGGAATGCACACCCTCCAAGTAAGGTCTTTTAGCCCACAGAGAACCTGACACACCTATCACTGTACTCGGGAGATGTTGCTGAACACATATTGGGGTGTTCTTTGGCAGTAACCCTAAAAGTTCTCATTACATGTATTTTAAAATTGCTATGTGTGTCAAAATAATCATCAGTTATTTTTGTATTTTTTTTTTTTTTTATTTGGCATAGATTGGTGGTACAATGGTTGCATGAAAAGAGTCAAAATACCCCAAGTTTAATACCTTAGGTTGTTTTCTTTTAAAAAAATATATACATGTGAAGAGTTATTCAGGGATTCCTGACAGATATCAGTGTTACAGTGTAACTTTAATGTAGCATTAATTTTGAAATAAATTGGTTTGGAAATAGCAAAGTGCTACTTGTACTTATTGCCCTATAACTTTCCAAAAAAAGCTAAGAACATGTTAACATTGAGTATTTCTAAACTCAGGACAAAATTTAGAAACTATTTAGCATGGGTGTTTTTTGGCAGTTGTAGATGCGTAACCGATTTTGGGGGTCAAAGTTAGAAAAGGTGTGTATTTTTACATTTTCTCATCATATTTTAGAATTTTTGTTATAGTAAATTATATGATATGATGAAAATAATGGTATCTTTAGAAAGACAATTTAATGGCGAGAAAAACAGTATATAATGTTTGTGGGTACAGTAAATGAGTAAGAGGAAAATTACAGCTAAACACAAACACAGCAGAAATGTAAAAACAGCCCTGGTCCTTAGCGGTAAGATAATTGAAAAACGGTCTGGTTAAGGGGACATTTTAGTCACCAGAACAAGTATAGCCTGTCCATACAGGCTTTTTGATATAAAAGGCAGTGGCCGCTAGAGGTGCTTACTAGGTCAGTACTGCACAGTGTGCAGTACTGACGTTCAGCTTCTCAACACTCTGCATTCAGACACAGAACTTTCCCCATAGAGATGCATTGATTCATGCATCGCTATGAGGAGATGCTAATTGGTCAGGCCAGCCTTAGGCCCCGCCGCCTTGTTGACGATCTCAGCCTTTTTCCTATGGGAAAACATTGGATTGGCTGGCATCATCAATTCTGATTGTGTCAGCCAAGGAGGTGGATCAGGGGTGGGGCCAGTGCTGGCGATCTCACGTGGCCCTGGAAATAATGTACGTTTTCTTACCTGCTAAGATGGGCAAGCCACCTAAATAGTTTTAACGCTATAGGGTCAGGAATACATGTTTGTTTTCCTGACCCTATAGAGTCCCTTTAAAGTCATACAGATTCATACCTGCAATGGGCACTGTGAAAGGCTAAAATCAGTCAGCGGACACTCTCAGCCAATCACAACAGCCCAGCGCTCCTCAGACTCATGTTTAGATATATTTAAAAAAAACAAAAACTCTTTAACCGTGAATGGAAGGATATTGCCAGGAGACTCCAAACACTATATCCACTTAACAAAATGAAGCACTTATAGTGCCTACAGTTTCTGTTTAACGAATTTTAGGTGAATTAACACATGTTCACATCACTAGTTTTTGCATGTGATAGTTGTTTAGACCTGCTCTGCAGCAGACCCAGGTATCTTTAAAATGTGCTATGGTAAAAGTAACTATTTTTCTCATGTGAAGTAGTTATGCTGGAAATTTACTTTAAGCCCCAGTAAATAGAATGTGAAAACCGCAGGCGGTAAATACATTTTTAATGCAAAAATGCCTTTTAATGGTAGTAGCAGAATGGAAAACAACCCAAAGTTTTACCATGGCTGTTTTCTCATGCAAATATAAATGCTTGAGCTTACATTATACTTAAAGTAGAAAACAACATGTGTGTTCTTTATTTGTACAACTCAGTTATCTTCCAAATCTAACATGCCTCTGATTTTGTATGTTTCAATCCATTAACTAAGCCCTGCACACCTAAGAGCTTCCAACTGTAGTGGAGGCAGGGAACAGCACCCAGCAGACCCCGGGTAACTATTCTAAAATGTTTTAACTATTTACATTGGGCGTGAGCCATGTCATTGCTGGCAGCATAATCTCTACAGTGCAGCATAGTAGTTATGATACTTTGAGTGTTCCATTAGTGTGGTTAAAGAAAAACTGTGTAGAAAATATTGCAGCTTTTACAGTTTTTGCAGAATCCATTTTTATCTGTACGGATTAATTGCTTTTGTTACTGCCTAAATGAATTATGCTGTGTGATGTAATTCAGTGTATTTTATTATTTGAACTTTAACCAAAAGTTTATTGCAGTATATCATCTAGTGATGTAAAATCTGTTAATATTTCATTGCATGGATTATCATTTAATGCATCAATGTATTTTCTCTTTAAAATGTAGAACTGCTTTCATTGTTCTTCCAGAACAAAGTTCATATGTTCACTGTCTTTATCTTATTTAGTTCTGGCGGCAGAAAATATAGTTATTAATCATACATTTAGCTTCACAAAATTCTCCCAGTAGCACAATGACCTGACCTGAATAATGACTTAAAAATAATTAACAAAACAGCTTGGGTGGTCATTTCTGTCCTGTTGCTTTTATCCAATTTTAAACTAGCCATTACTGGAAAGATAGTGTGTGTGTGTGTGTGTATATATATATTTGTGGTAATATACAAGAAGCCGAGTTATAGTAATGGTGGTGTAAGACAGTTGTGGTGTGCCTGTAGCGTTACTTACCTTATCCAGGGGCCGGCCGCGGTCCTCTCTTCGAGCCGCGCGCGGTCCAGGCTGCTGCACGAGCCGCGCGCGGCTCATCCGACGGATTCAATAGAAAGACTGGCAACTGGCAGTGACCGCGAGAAGCGGTCATGTGTCCCGCCTGAACCTACGAGCGCACCGCGAGTCTCGGGCGCGCTCTTAAAGAGACAGTGGGAGCCTAAATTGACCAAAAAAATTCCCTGTCATGCCACACTCCCCATACACTTACCTTTTGGGGGTGTGGATATGACAGGAGCCAATCACATTAGTTTAAAAGCTATTTAAACTTACCTCTCCCTTTACTCCCTGCCCTATCGTGGTTTCTGTTTCAGTTCCCTTTAGCGCTTGTGGTGTTCAGTTGTGTTCCTTCGTATTGACCTTGGCTTTGTTTCTGACTACGTTATCTCTTTATCCATATCTGTTCTGTTTGCCGGCTTGCTGTTTACTGTGTACCAGACCCCGGCTAGTCCTAGTTTATGCTGTCTCTCTGTGCCCTTGACCTCGGATCGTTCCTGACTCTGTCTCCTCTCATATACGTCGAGTCCGGCCATTCTAAGGTCCGGTAGACGTATCTCTCCTCTGTGTTGTCTTTTGTCGAGTTGAATCCTGCGAGTTGGGGTATATTTTCGTTACATTACGATAGGGCCATGGACCCCGCAGATTTGGCTCAGCAAATGGCTTCTCATGAGGCAAGGTTTGTAGACCAGGATCACCCAATGGATCAGGTAGCTCAGGCTCTCCAGACGCTCTTGTCTAGAACTATTCCCGCAACCGCACCTAACCCTCCTACACCTCTTCTTCCCGAAGTATCCAATTTACCTAATACTTCGCCCCATTTAACACCCCCTCCCAGGTATGGAAGGGAAGCTAAGACATGCAGAGGTTTCATTAATCAAATAGAATTCCACTTTGAGATGTATCCACGTTCCTTTCCACTGATAGTTCTAAAGTGGGGTTTTTGATGCATCAACTTACTGACAAAGCACTTGAGTGGGCAAATCCTATTTGGGAGGCCAATGAACCTATGGTGCATAATTTCAATAGTTTTCTTACGGCTTTTCGTAGAACTTTTGACACAACGAAGAGGTCAAAGAATGCCGTGAGAGCATTAATGAGAATTAAACAGGGTTTTAGGTCTGTGGCTGATTATGCTATTCAGTTTCGTACCCTTGCTTCACAGGTAGATTGGACCAATAATGGGTTAACTACTGCATTCATGAAAGGTTTATCTGACACTATATTGGATGAGGTAGCAGCAAGGGAGCTTCCTATTGCATTAGAGGACCTTATTGATTACCTCATTGATATAGATAATAGGATTCGTGACAGGCTCTATACTAAGAACAGGAATAGACGTTTTGTTACACCTAATAACCCCAGAATTGATAAATCTGAGAGTGTTAAAGTATCTGAGGAGGAACCCATGCAATTAGGGGTTGCCAAACTCTCTGATACTGAAAAATTACTTCGGAGAAGGGACGGACTCTGCCTATACAGGGAGTGCAGAATTATTAGGCAAATGAGTATTTTGACCACATCATCCTCTTTATGCATGTTGTCTTACTCCAAGCTGTATAGGCTCGAAAGCCTACTACCAATTAAGCATATTAGGTGATGTGCATCTCTGTAATGAGAAGGGGTGTGGTCTAATGACATCAACACCCTATATCAGGTGTGCATAATTATTAGGCAACTTCCTTTCCTTTGGCAAAATGGGTCAAAAGAAGGACTTGACAGGCTCAGAAAAGTCAAAAA
Source organism: Pelobates fuscus (assembly GCF_036172605.1). NCBI lineage: Eukaryota > Metazoa > Chordata > Amphibia > Anura > Pelobatidae > Pelobates > Pelobates fuscus. The sequence goes on from NC_086329.1 coordinate 60,922,458, forward strand.
TAGTGAGATATCTTGCAGAGGGATGCAGCACTCTTAAAATTGCAAAGCTTCTGAAGCGTGATCATCGAACAATCAAGCGTTTCATTCAAAATAGTAAACAGGGTCGCAAGAAGCGTGTGGAAACACAAAGGTGCACAATAACTGCCCATGAACTGAGAAAAGTCAAGCGTGCAGCTGCCAAGATGCCACTTGCCACCAGTTTGGCCATATTTCAGAGCTGCAACATCACTGGAGTGCCCAAAAGCACAAGGTGTGCGATACTCAGAGACATGGCCAAGGTAAGAAAGGCTGAAAGACGACCACCACTGAACAAGACACACAAGCTGAAACGTCAAGACTGGGCCAAGAAATATCTCAAGACTGATTTTTCTAAGATTTTATGGACTGATGAAATGAGAGTGAGTCTTGATGGGCCAGATGGATGGGCCCGTGGCTGGATTGGTAAAGGGCAGAGAGCTCCAGTCCGACTCAGACGCCAGCAAGGTGGAGGTGGAGTACTGGTTTGGGCTGGTATCATCAAAGATGAGCTTGTGGTGCCTTTTCGGGTTGAGGATGGAGTCAAGCTCAACTCCCAGTCCTACTGCCAGTTTCTGGAAGACACCTTCTTCAAGCAGTGGTACAGGAAGAAGTCTGCATCCTTCAAGAAAAACATGATTTTCATGCAGGACAATGCTCCATCACAAGTACTCCACAGCGTGGCTGGCAAGAAAGGGTATAAAAGAAGAAAATCTAATGACATGGCCTCCTTGTTCACCTGATCTGAACCCCATTGAGAACCTGTGGTCCATCATCAAATGTGAGATTTACAAGGAGGGAAAACAGTACACCTCTCTGAACAGTGTCTGGGAGGCTGTGGTTGCTTCTGCACGCAATGTTGATGGTGAACAGATCAAAACACTGACAGAATCCATGGATGGCAGGCTTTTGAGTATCCTTGCAAAGAAAGGTGGCTATATTGGTCACTGATTTGTTTTTGTTTTGTTTTTGAATGTCAGAAATGTATATTTGTGAATGTTGAGATGTTATATTGGTTTCACTGGTAAAAATAAATAATTGAAATGGGTATATATTTGTTTTTTGTTAAGTTGCCTAATAATTATGCACAGTAATAGTCACCTGCACACACAGATATCCCCCTAAAATAGCTAAAACTAAAAACAAACTAAAAACTACTTCCAAAAATATTCAGCTTTGATATTAATGAGTTTTTTGGGTTCATTGAGAACATGGTTGCTGTTCAATAATAAAATTAATCCTCAAAAATACAACTTGCCTAATAATTCTGCACTCCCTGTACTGTGGTAGGAGAGACCATATGGTAAAGGAATGTCCTTTGCTTCCGGAAAACTCTCGCACCTAAGACCTTATAGGAGACTGGCCTTGGGTGTGATATCTAAGTCTCCTAAATTGCCTCCTAACCGTTTGCTTCTCCCTGTTTCAGCTATACAACTCTCTCCCGTATGAAGAGAAAGCATACAACTTGGTTGATTCTGGGGCTGCTGAGAACTTCATAGACTCTGGGTTTGTTACGAAAAACAACATTCCTATCAGAGAGAGGGAGATACCCTTGGCCATTGAGGCCATAGATGGTAGACCTTTAAGTACTCCAGTAGTTACCCATGAAACTGTCCCATTATTCATGTACACAGGGGTTTTACACTTTGAGACTGTTCAGTTCCAGGTTATCACCTCTCCCTCTTCTCATATCGTGTTAGGGTACCCATGGTAATGTTCTCACAATCCCATTTTCGACTGGGAGTTGGGACAATTAAAATCATGGAGCAAAGCCTGCCACGAATCTTGTATGATTAAAGTCACCCCTTTAAATACTATTAATGTTCTTACTACTCCTCCTTTGTCTACTGTTATACCTCCTCAGTACTTGTTTCTCAAGACTGTATTCGATAAAAGGGAAGCTGATAAATTACCGCCTCACAGACCCTATGATTGTGCTATTGATTTATTGCCTGGCACTATACCTCCAAAGGGCAGGGTGTACCCTTTATCTATTCAAGAAAACCGTGTCATGGAGGAGTATATTAAGGAATCACTAGAAAAAGGGGTTTATTAGGAGATCCTCTTCTCCGGCTGGAATGGGGTTTTTCTTCGTATCTAAGAAAGAGGGTGATTTAAGCCCGTGTATCGATTATAGAGGTCTAAACAAAATCACTATCAAAAATGCATACCCTATACCTTTAATTACAGAATTGTTTGACAGGCTGAAACATGCTACTGTATTCACTAAATTGGACCTTAGAGGTGCATACAATTTAATACGTGTTAAGAAAGGTCACGAATGGAAGACTGCATTCAATACTAGATCCGGTCATTACGAGTATACTGTTATGCCATTTGGTCTTTGCAATGCCCCAGCAATATTTCAAGAATTCATTAATGACGTCTTAAGAGAGTTTATTCACACATTTGTAATTGTATATTTGGACGACATACTAATATATTCTACAGATTTACACACTCATCACAGACATGCTACAACGGTCCTGAAGACACTTCTTGCTAATGGTCTTTATTGTAAACTAGAAAATTGTTTATTTGACCAATCCGAAGTCCAGTTTTTGGGGTATTTGATTTCCGACAAAGGTTTTTGTATGGATCCCCAGAAGCTTTCTGCTGTCATTGAGTGGCCCCTACCACAAGGTTTGAAAGCAATTCAGCGTTTTCTTGGTTTCTCTAACTATTATAGACACTTTATTAAGGGTTTTTCTTCTATTGTAGCGCCCATCACCCGTATGACAAAAAAGGGTGGTAATACTCGTGTCTGGTCTCCCGAGGCACTTCAGGCTTTCGACTTTCTTAAATATACATTTGCCTCTGCACCTATTTTACAGCATCCTTTCCCCTCACTGCCTTATATTCTTGAAGTTGATGCTTCTGATATCGGGGTAGGTGCTGTTTTGTCCCAAAGAGAATCGCCTGAAAAGCCATTGCATCCTTGTGGCTTCTTTTCTAGACAAATGTCCAAAGCTGAAAATAATTATGATGTGGGTAATCGTGAACTCCTTGCTATTATCTTAGCTCTTAAAGAATGGAGACACTTGTTAGAAGGTACTAAGGACCTTATCCTCATTTTTACGGATCACAAGAATCTATCCTACCTTGGTGAGGCTAAAAGATTATCTTCTAGGCAGGCTAGGTGGTCACTATTTTTTTCCCGTTTTAATTATATTATCACCTATAGGCCGGGTGATCGCAACATTAAAGCAGACGCTCTGTCCAGACAGTTCGAAACTGCTGACAAACAGGAGATTGATGTTACTCCTGTCATTCCCCCAGACAGGATAATAGCTACTACTATGTTGTCTATTTCTTCATCCCTCTTGCAGACCATACAGACGAAACAAAGCATGGCACCTAGCGAGAGGCCTATTGATAAATTGTTTGTTGATGTTCCCGAGAGACGGGAGATTCTGTCGATATATCATGATACTAAGACTGCTGGACATCCTGGTATTACCAAAACTATGTCAGCGGTTTCTCGATATTTTTGGTGGTATTCCTTACGCAAGGATGTCACTGACTATATAGGTGCTTGTACTACTTGTGCATGTATGAAATCTTCTCGTAGAGTTCCTTGTGGGCTTTTGCATCCGTTACCCGTTCCCGAGAGACCTTGGTCTAACCTATCCAGGGATTTTATTGTTGAACTACCCCCTTCGAATGGTAACACAGTCATCCTGATGATAGTAGATCGGTTTTCCAAAATGGCTCACTTTGTGTCTCTTCACAAGTTGCCCACATCCAAGGAACTAGCTCTTATCTTCACTAGAGAGGTATTCCGGTTACATGGTATTCCCGTATCTATTGTGTCCGATAGGGGTAGCCAATTTATTTCCAGGTTCTGGAAAGCCTTTTGTTCCGAAATGGGTATTTCTCTCTCATTTTCTTCCGCTTACCATTCCCAATCTAATGGAGCTGCTGAACGTGCCAACTAGTCTCTGGAGCAGTACCTTCATTGTTTTGTGTCTCACCATCAGGAAAATTGGTCTGACCTGCTTCCTTGGGCTGAGTTTGCTCGGAATAACGCCACTCATGATTCTTCCGGCAAAAGCCCTTTTTACGTTGTCTATGGCCAGCATCCCGTTGTTCTTCCGGCTGCGTTCTCCTCACAGGGCATGCCAGTTCTGGATGAGCTTCTGACTGGTTTGCGTAATACTTGGGAGCAGGTTCAGCGTTCTTTGGTGGATTCCACTGCTCGCCAGAAGGCTCAGGCTGACAAGCATCGCAGAGCGGCTCCTTCTTATGTTGTGGGGGACAGGGTTTTGCTTTCCACGCGGAATATTCGCCTCCGGGTGCCTTAATCCTGTTTCATATGCCTTGGGTCTTCCTAAAAATCTGCGTATTCCTAATGTCTTTCACACCTCATTGTTGAAGCCTTACGTACGCAACCGCTATACCCTGCATACTCCCCCTCCCCCTCCTGTCTCTGTGGAGGGTCATGAGGAATTCGAAGTTTCTGCTGTTCTTGACTTTCGTTTCCTTAGGGGTCGACTTCAGTACTTGGTGCATTGGAAGGGCTATGGGCCTGAGGAGCGCAGTTGGATTTCAGCTGATGCTGTTCACGCTCCCCGCCTTGTGCATTCTTTCCATTCTCGTTTTCCTGCCAGGCCTGGCCCTACCCGCCCGGAGGGCGTGTCCTCAGGGGGGGTACTGTAGCGTTACTTACCTTATCCAGGGGCCAGCCGCGGTCCTCTCTTCGAGCCGTGCGCGGTCCTGCGGCTCATCCGACGGCTTCAATAGAAAGGCGGGCAGTGACCGCGAGAAGCGGTCACGTGTCCCGTGTGAATCTAAGAGCGCGCCGCGAGTCTCGGGCGCGCTCTTAAAGAGACAGTGGGAGCCTAAATTGCCAAAAGGCTCCCATTGGCCCCTGTCATGCCACACTCCCCATACACTTACCTTTTGGAGGGGTGGATATAACAGGAGCCAATCACATTAGTTTAGAAGCTATTTAAACTTACCTCTCTCCCTTTACTCCCTGCCCTATCGTGGTTTCTGTTTCAGTTCCCTTTAGCGCTTGTGGTGTTCAGTTGTGTTCCTTTATATTGACCTTGGCTTTGTTTCTGACTACGTTATCTCTTTATCCTTATCTGTTCTGTTTGCCGGCTTGCTGTTTACTGTGTACCAGACCCCGGCTAGTCCTAGTTTATGCTGTCTCTCTGTGCCCTTGACCTCGGATCGTTCCTGACTCTGTCTCCTCTCATATACGTCGAGTCTGGCCATTCTAAGGTCCGGTAGACGTATCTCTCCTCTGTGTTGTCTTTTGTCGAGTTGAATCCTGCGAGTTGGGGTATATTTTCGTTACAGTGCCGGAACTGACGTTCGTGTAGTCCTGTAAAAGAGGGCAAAAAGTTTAACAGTTTCACACTGAATACGTGTTGACGTTACATAACCAATACTTAAATGCATGTCTGAATTCCCACTCAGGTTGAGAGATATATATGGCATATGCAGATGAATCTACTGTCCCTTCCATTAAATTATATATACTGGGATATTACTAGAGGTAGTAGGAGCAGCGCCTATTCTTTTAGAATGACCTGAAAATGTTAACGGTTGTATTCAAGTAACTTTAAGTGTTGTGAGCTAGTTAAAGGTTGAGGTGGATAAAAATATGTGAATGCCACCATGGGATCAAATGAGTATGGTTTGATGATTTGATATGCGGAAGTGAGTTTATTGAAAATGGCCAGAGCCCAGCGCATGAACAGGTGGCATTGGCAGAGAGTGTTGCGTGTGCCAGCAATTAAATCCTGGAATGTAGGGGTTTGGTACATTGTTTGGCTGCTGTGGGGAGAGTTCAGAAGAATACGAAAAATTGTGATCGAGTCACCTCATCGGTTGTTATGTTGTGACAGCCTGGTATGGGTATGTGAACAAAGTAGAGTTTCTGTGATGCTTCCAGACAGATCTCTTCCTAATCAACCATATTATTGTTAGTGCGGGGTATTGACCGGTAATAATTCCCATGCTGATGATTTACTAAAAGAGGGTAGTGTGACAGACCACCTGGCAACCCGACTGGATGCCTCCGCCAACTGCTGCTTCCTAGTAATCCTTGAGTACCATAAGCACCGCACCGGACACCATAAACACCGTAGTCCCCTCTTCCAGTGTTACAGCTTGGTTGGGGTCTCGCTGTCCTCCACCCACACTGGACCAAAGACCAGGATCCAGCTTCCAGTGGGTTGACGTCTCCTTGTCCTGAGAGTAGAGCAGGGTGCTCTTACAAGAGCAAATGATTATAACCCAGGGGAGTATAGTGATATAGCAATGCCCAGAGTAGATACAACTGTTCCCCCCACACCTGAGATAAGACTCTATGTTGAGGGTAATCAGGAACTCCAGTATTGGCAGCCACAACTGGCCTTATATGCAGGTCCCCATTCAAGGGGCACTCTCCAATGGACCTGAGAGCAGACTACAGTAAAAACATACACATTATTACATTGGCTCTCAGGTCCAGGACACTCCCACACAAAACAAGATAATCCTTACCCTGTGCCTGAGAGATAATTGAGTCAGGAACTGTACTAAACTCAATTATCTCCAGGCACAGAAAACATACTTTTTAACAATCTCCCCAAAGTACCCCTAAAACACATGGAAACCCCACAAAAGTCCCATCCCCTGATAGCCCCAATTTGGGATGACCAACATATCCAAAAAACACCCAGATCAGTTCAGGGGTTCGGGATTTCCATGGAGGTCATAATTTGACCGACTGCACACGAGGCTCCTGCCCAAAAGAGTTCAATGAAATCAGGCTGTGCGGTCGGTCTCTTTCAGTAGTTCACAATACAACAATATATACGAATGAAACTGTTCATATGTGCACTCAGTCTGTGTGTCTTGCTTGGGAGTGTGTTTCCACTGAACGCCGCTCATCTCAAGTGAATTCAGCCGAATGTATGAAGAGATTGAAGTCCCAGCGGTGTTCGCGCCTTCGAGTGAACACCAAACACCGCTGTGTACGTTCGCGGCTAAAGATGGCTGCCGCCACGTGTTCGCCCATACGAACAATGACCACCGTGCCGATCCCCTATTAAGTTACAGTTTAGAGGTGTTAATAGGTGTAATATTGTCCAACTGTTCGTTAACCGAACAAAATAAGTACAATCCATCCGTTAAGCCCCATTTACCGAACCACATAAGGAAAAATACATGAACAAAGCCTTTCCACAGTCCTGAAACCAAGGTCTAATACATGGGCCATAGTCCTGGGGTAAGAGGCTAAGCAAGCAGGCCCCTCCAAGAGCCCATGATGAGGTTGACATACAATGAATGTTTGATGTTTGAAATTTGTTTGACTCGGTGCCAAAGATGAGATCTTTTAAATGAGCTCCATTTGCCGCTTTGCAAAGTTTGTCTCTTTCTATTACATTGTTCATAATATTAATTAATATTTTAAGCTCTCGCACTCAATTTTCTGCATGGATATTCTCCTTGAGCTGCTCAAGTGTACACGGTTTAATCACGTACACTCGATCCTTCAGATATCCCCACAGGAAGTTAATCAGGAGCTGAAAGGTCGGGCAAATGTGACTGCCAATTAATCTAGGAATTGCTTGAAATTATCTGTTTGTCGAATAATTCTATCAGTTTTGTAATTAAAATTTAAAATGTTTTGAGCTAACATCGGCACCTTTATCCGACAATCTGCTTCCAAATTCAGGGGTACACACTTGCCAGTGAACCCCCCACACAACATCGCTATGGGAGGCACTAAAAAAAAAAAGGACACCCCCTTAACAGTGGCCTCGATGTTCCGCGCCACCAGGGAACACGGGCGGCCATCTTTGTCACAAGAGGCCCAAGAATCCGGGGCAGAAACCGACGAAAGTGAAGCCCCTGACAGAGACACATCAACAACCTACCGCACACCACGAGAGCCGCTCACCAAAGCCGACCTCCGCCAAATGCTGCAAGACGCCACGGCAGACATAAAGGCACACACGGCTGCAGAACTGGAGCGACACATCTCAGGCCTAAAAGGAGAAATCGAGGCCCTCAACGACCGCACCACCCAGGCAGAAACCGACATCACACAAATTAAAGCGAACACCACCCAGCATAAACAAGACATCTATTATCTAAGTGATAAAGTGCAATTTCTGGAAGACAGCCTTGAAGATCTAAATAACCGTTCACGCAGGAACAACATCAGAATAAGAGGTATGCCAGAGACTGTGGACACTGACGCCATCTTACCCACACTGCAAGATCTATTCAGATCCTTACTCCCACACTCCTCAGACCAAGACAGGGAGATAGACAGGGCACACAGGGCCCTGAGACCAGCAGCCCTCAACCCATCAGTCCCCCGAGACGTGATAGTACGCCTCTTACACTTTGCCACAAAGGAAAAAATCATGGCGGCGGCCAGAACAACACAACCAAAGCATGGGAATCACACACTAGCCTTCTTCCAGGACCTAGCCCCTACAACATTGAGGAAGAGAAGAGACTTAAAACCCCTTACAGTGGCCCTGACACAACAAGGGCCACCCCTTCAAACTCCAAGTACGCATTGGAGAACAGGAGCATGTCCTACATCACCCAACGGCCATGGAGGACTTTGCAGCGGCCCTGGGACTACAGCTCGCCACCGTAGCACCGCCAAGAGACCGACGCAACAACAGCGAAATCAGAGAGGCCAACACGACCAACCGCCCTCACCCATCGCACCGACACCAAACAAGGAATGGGCCCCCACCGACAACCGGGACTGAAAACCAGGCCACTGGGACTTGATCAAAACGTTCACGGCCCGTGGACTTTCTCTCTATCCAGTGGACCATACCGCTGTAAACCCTACAAGGACTCAGGCCTGTATACCTTAAAGGACCGAAATGTTGAATTGTGTTAATGTTTACTTTCTTTTCTGTTAATACTCACTCCCGTTACGAGGTTTTAATATGTGAAATCATAGGCTGGCGCACCCCCACGCAAAACACACCAGACCCGGGGGAAAAAGGCTTAAGCCACCAGCACAGCCGAAAATCCCCGTCCCTACCTCCCCAATTTTTTAATGCGATACCCTAATAATCACCCACAATACTGGGCCGTTTGGAAGATGAGGGTTTGGCGGACACCACTCTACGGCCCACCTCACATTCCCTCTACCCTGCGAGCCAGGATATAACCCGCCACCCGGGCACGCTAGTCCACCCCGCGAATAAGCCCAACACAACTACTCTGGGTAGCACTACGCTACTAGTAACAGGGCTCATAAATGACAAGGCGCTATCTCCCCCCCCCAATTGAGACAGGGGCACCAAACAACGCTGACCCCCTTGTTACCAGAAATCACCTTGCCAGGACTCAAATCCGGCGGTATCACTATCCCCCCTTCACGGTGGCACAAAGGTCAATAGACACGTATTCCCTACAGCGGAACCTACCGCTATGCCTCTTACGGGGACGTAGACAGCTACACCCATTTACATTACAATGTTGAAATATCTTATTGTTATACTGTTTATGCTTACCCCTGCTACTAAGTTTATATGAGAGGTAACAGACTGATGTACCAGCATAATAAATATGCCAGACCAGAGGGCCAAGCCTACTGTAACTAGGCCACAGACAACCCTCTCCCCTTTCTCTCTTTTCACAATCCCCCACAGCATCGAACCGCCAAAATGGCGAGGGTATGGCAGGTACTTCTATACAGCCCAAATTATGTCCCCAATGCTCAGCAGGCCATGGTACGACCCGCCAGCACGAAAAGCGGACATGCCACGGGCCAACAAGACCACTATTCTCTACCACCAACCACCCAAAGAGCCACGAGCATAAAAATCCCACACGGCGTTTAACGCCTCCGATATTATGACGCAAGAGTATGGAGGCACTGTTCCCCCCATCCACTACGACATGAGTAACAATTAGCAATACCCTGCCCATACTAGGACCAAAAGGTTATAACTCGCTCTATACTGTGGCACAAAAGCCAAGGGACACTCTTCTCACCCAGCAGATCTTACCGCTAAACCCCGGATAAGGACTAAGAACTATCTACCCCAACAGGTTGCACCGTGTAACTTTTATACGGTTACACTCCTCAAGCTCACCCCACCTGTGATAGTACCAAGGGAGACACAACCTAGAGTAAAGGTACACAAAATACACCAGCACAGGGGGTCCCCCCCTCAGAGATTACTAACGCACAATCACCACTCAGGCGTAAAGCCTACAACATAAAGGACAACCCAGGGTACCACCCACCAGGGACCCCCAGCCACCTCAGCTCACCCCTCGTCTGATAACAAAGCCTAACGATATGTACACTCTCTCCACAGATCCGCAGAACCTATTCCGCCTTTACACACCCGGCCATGCCGAGGCCTCCTCCTAAACGCAACCCCAGTCACCGGGCCACAATGACCCGCCAAAAGAAAACGATCAAGGTAACACACCCATGGCTCGGAGAGGACGGGAAGCGAGGTTCTACCCCTTCCAGACTCCTCCGACTCAACTCACACATCCTACCCTTAACTACATCCACCTGGTAACAAGCGACCAAACCCGCTTCCATCTCCAACAGGCCCATAGAACACCCACGAGGGACCTGGAATAGGTTTGCACCGATACAAGGGCACCTACGCCCCCTCTGCCTCCGCCCCCACCTCACCTGGCAGCGTAGGTATAAGACCAGGACATATCCGACCCTCCTCCCGACCCAAAGGCGATCCCCTGACCTCACTCACTCAAAGACCCGACTCTTCACACTCAACAGCCAACAACGGAACAGATAACCCTTCCACCCCGGACCCACACTCACCTCCCACCCACCGACCCACCCCACACACACCAAGACGCCATGAACACCAAACTGACATGCGTATCTATCAACTGCAAAGGACTCAATAACCCCGCAAAGAGACACAAACTAATGAGATGGGCAAACCGTACCAACGCAGACATAATTCTTTTACAAGAAACCCATTTCACACAATCCAAACCATTCCCCCTTACTAGCAGACACTACAGAGAGTACTACACAGCAAACTCCCCCATGACCAAACAAAACGGAGTGGCTATCCTACTGAGAAAAACTTGCCCCCTCAACATAAAACAAATACTCAAAGACCCACAAGGTAGATTCCTCACGATCACAGGCCAAGCAGGACACACCCGCTACGCCATAACTTCACTATATGCGCCACACACCCCAAATAAAGAGTTCTGGGACACATTCCAAGCCCACCTAGCTCTAACCCCAGGCCACCTCAAAATCGTAGGAGGCGACTTCAACGCCACACTGTCACCTACAGTGGACAGAAGACGAACCCGGACGCATCAAAACACAACAACCAAGATGGACAAACTACTACAGGAATTCGTACAAAGACAGAGACTGGTAGACGTCTGGCGCCTACTCCACCCGACCACTAAGGACTACACATTCTATTCCCACCCCCACAACTCGTACTCCCGCATTGACCTTTTTCTGATCTCACCATCCCTCACGCACATGACCCAAGCGGCAGACATAGGCAACATCACGTGGTCAGACCACGCAGACATTACATTATCAATCAAAGTCCCCGACGTAGCTAGACCATGGTCCTGGAAACTTAACCCCACGCTACTACACAACCCACAAATAACAGAGGCAATACACACGGAACTGACAAACTACTTCACACTGAATGCACCCACAGCATCCTCACCAGGCATACTGTGGGCTGCCCATAAGACGGTCCTGAGAGGGAAATTTATAAGCCTAGCATCACATCTGAAAAAAACCCAACTAGCAGAGTTAACTACAGCCCTCACAAACCTCCGATCCCTGGAAACGAGCCACAAACAAAACCCCACACAAGACATTCTCAAAGAAATCACAGAATGCCGATCCAAAATCAAGGACTTTATGACAAAAGACACACACAAAGCCATGCAATGGACCAAACAAACCTATTATGAAAAATCTAACAAAGCCGACACCCTACTTGCCAGGAAACTGAAACGCAGGGCCGAACATAAGCGAATAGACACAATACAATCACCAGACGGCACCAAACACCAAGCACCAACTCAGATCGGGGAGGTCTTCCAAAAATATTTCTCCACGCTATACGACCACAGCCCCAACACCCGACTAGACCCCGACAAGACCAGACGATCCATAGACGAATACCTAAAAAAAATACCCCTACCAGCCTTAAAAGCGGAAGCAATAGCCAAAATAAGTGAACCAGTCACCATCGAAGAAATTGCAAAAACCATCAAAAATACCAAACCAAATAAAAGCCCAGGCCCGGACGGTTTCACAGGACTATATTACAAAACATTCCCCGCCATCCTTCTCCCCCACCTCTGCAACCTCTTTAACGCAATATTACAAGGACACCCCATACCCCCCGACATCCTAAGAGCAAATGTATGCCTTCTCCCCAAACCTAACAAAACCCACCTAGATCCAAGCCACTACAGACCGATATCCTTACTAAACGTAGACGTAAAGCTACTAACAAAATTACTTGCGGACAGGATCAACCCCCACGTACACAAACTTATCCACCCAGACCAGGTGGGCTTCATACCCCTTAGACAGGCATACGACAACACAAGACGAACCTTCGACCTCCTATGGACGACATCTCACCGACAAATTCCCACCCTATTCCTATCCCTAGACGCCGAAAAGGCATTTGACCGACTGTTATGGCCATTCCTTTTTGCCACCCTGCACAAATTCCGATTCCCGGACACAATTCTAAACGCACTAGAAGTCCTGTACTCCACACCGGTAGCAAACCTCCTAATCCCAAATGCTCAGCCCCCCTCTTTCCGCATCTTCAACGGGACGAGACAGGGCTGCCCCCTCTCCCCACTCCTATTTGCCCTCTCATTAGAACCCCTACTCCAAACCCTGCGCACTGACGCATCAATAAAAGGAGTACGCATTAGAAACGAAGAATATAAAGTGGCAGGCTATGCCGATGACCTACTCCTCACCATCACCGATCCGAGGAACTCACTCCCATCCCTACTACACACCATACAAGAATACGCACGGGTCTCAGGCTACCGCCTTAACCTAGACAAGACGGAAGCACTCCCGGTACAAATCCCCCAAGAGGACCTAGACGCACTAAAATCAGACTACCCGTTCCACTTCAACCTCACACACATACACTATCTAGGTGTAGACTTACCAGTAGACGTATCCAAGACATACCAACTCAATTACTCCCCCTTACTGCTAAAAGCAACGGCCGACCTCAAAACCTGGGAATCCCACTCCATCTCTTGGCTAGGAAGGGTAGCTTGCATAAAGATGAATCTCCTCCCGAGATTCTTATACTTATACCAAACACTACCGGTCCAAGTAGTTGCCAAGGACTTTAAACTATTGCAATCACAAATAGACCGCTTTGTCTGGGCCAACAAACGAGCCAGGATACGGAGAGACGTCCTCTACCTCCCGACACGATCCGGAGGTCTTGGCTTACCCCATTTCCTCCACTATTTCCACGCAGCTCAACTAGCTCAGATTAAAGCACTGCACACCCCCATAGGACTGAAAAGATGGGTGGACCTTGAGCATGACTTATTTGGCCAAGATTTCCCCTCCCTCTATATCTGGGTCCCAAAACAAGCAAGACCACAACCCCCTCCCACCACACCGGCACTCGACACCTCCATAGCAATCTGGAACAAACTCTCCATAAAACATGCACTCACGATGAACCCCTCCCCCATGACACCAATCCTGAGAAACAAACACTTCACACCAGGCATGACCCCAAAAGACTTCACCCACTACGAAGACAATGACCTCATACGGACATACCAATTCTTCCAAAACCAGAAAATCATTGCATTCACAGACCTACCTCAAAACAGACCATTCACCACACACGACTTCTTCCGATACCTACAAATTAAAAACCTCCTGGAAACCCCCACATACAAACGAGCCGGTCTCACACCACTCACAGCCTTCGAACAAACATGTATACATGCCCCCATACAAAAAAGCCAGATCTCCACGACTTACGCACACTTACTCAAAACGACGGGGACACGGCCCCCAGGGTATGTCACAGCTTGGGAAAGGGATCTAGGACCCCCTGCAGACCCCACTGATTGGTCAGCCATATGGGAAGCCACAGCAACGGTTACAATATGTGTAACACATAAAGAGCAGGCATACAAAACCCTAATGCGCTGGTACCACACCCCACTAAGACACAAGCAAATGGGACTATCCGCATCAGATAGATGCTGGAAGAAGTGCGGCCACAAGGGAACTTATTACCACATGTGGTGGGAATGTCCCCACATCACACAAATTTGGACAGACGTAGCGGCCCTTGCCTCAAAAGTTTTACACGACAATATCCCAAGGGACCCGTGGCTATGGCTATTATCCAAACCGCTCGAAAATACACCGCGAGCCCACAACAAATTACTAGCCAAATTAGCCTTGGCCACTAGGAGAGCCATAGCGTCCCACTGGGGTGCACCCACAATCCCGACACTCACAGACGTTAAAAAGAAAATTAACGAGGCCAGGTCGATGGACAACTTATCAGCGCTCATACACGATACTACAACACATTGCAATAAAATATGGGACCTGTGGCTCATGGAACCCTCCACAGCCACTTAGGAAACAGAGGGCAGAGAAAGCGTATACACCGAGAGACTGGCAACTGGTACACAGGAGAACCATAACCTGGTCGACTCATGTGGAACACACAAACGACATACAAAGTGATACATCCACCACAGACGAAAATTACCCCAGACCTGTGAAAGCTATCATACAGGCAGTAAGATCTATCTATACTCAAACCCGGTCTCACTTGTAACCACACAACAGGGCTAATCTTGATACCACTAAAACATCCTGAGTCCATAACGAGCAACCACCCAACCCAGATGTCAGGGACGCCTACGCCCCCACCCCTCAACCCCCCCCCCACTACCCCTCTAGACACCCCAAAACAGGGGACCCCCCAAAAATAAAACATACCCCACCCCTGAGTGATGTCCCCCCCCCCCTACACCTAGCAAAGGTTAACTACTGCTCATCATAGCGCTACAAAGTTACATAACTGTATGTTATTTAGGTTGAGTTGAAAATGTGTTAAATAGTCTATAGGAACGACACCCCCAATATTGGTTACAAACACAAACAATGCAAGGAAACATTACCGGAACAATGCTAGAGACGCAAAGTTAAGGAATAGGTTCCCTACCCCCCCCCCCTTTTCATTTCTGTACCCCACCCCAATCCCCAGATACAAAAGATATCGACCAGAAGGTAGAAATTGTTTATTTGCAACTAAAACAGGTGGAAACCACCAACAGTTATATGATATACACACTTGAACTGTTTGTCTATCGCAAAAATTACATGTATGTTTTGTGAAATTTGTACTACAAATTTTAAACCCCTCGTTTTCTTTTCTGTACCCCCACCCCATAAAACAAAAATCTTTTAAAAATAAAGAATTTAAAAAAAAAAAATTTAAAATGTTTTCCTTGTGGTTTGTATTTTCGTACGCTTTATGAGCCTAGGTAGCGCAAGAGGAGTGGAGACTGGAGCATATTCCCCGGCGCTTAGTGGTTGGGGAAGCAAGGACTGCTTCCTGCTTCCCTCCCTGCATTTGGCATTTTTCAGAAAGGCATAGCTGGGCCAGCGGAGCGTGTGAATACTGCTTTGGTTGGGGTTGCGGCACTGACCCTCTATAGCCCTCCCCCCTAGTTTTGCCACAGTTTACATGATGCAACTAATTGCAATAATTACTTCTAAGAAAACAAGTTTGACATATGATTACTGTAACTGAAGAGGGCTTGTTCGTGCACTTATCATTTTGTGCTTTGGCTATTGTAACACACATTTTATCAGACTTTCAAATATCTACGCTGCAATCTGTAATAAGTGTTGCCTTATCTTCATCACTCATTACAACTAGTAATGTCGCAAACATAACATTTTCGGTTTGCGAACGGCGAACGCGAACTTCCGCAAATGTTCGCGAACCGGCGAACCGCCATAGACTTCAATGGGCAGGCACATTTTAAAACCTACAGGGACTCTTTCTGGCCACAATAGTGATGGAAAAGTTGTTTCAAGGGGACTAACACCTGGACTGTGGCATGCCGGAGGGGGATCCATGGCAAAACTCCCATGGAAAATTACACAGTTGATGCAGAGTCTGGTTTTAATCCATAAAGGGCTTAAATCACCCAACATTCCTAAATCACAATGGATATGGATTGACACCTGACATATGACATATTGACACCTTGACATATGGATTGACACCTGTCTTCAGAGACCCTGCTACACACTGAAACAGAGCAGAATAGGGACTGTTCCCCCTACATAGGGTCACTTGGCAGATATGGATTGACACCTGTCCTCAGGGACCCTGATACACACTGACACAGAGCAGAATAGGGGAATATTTAGTAAATAAGGATAGTGGGGCGACCTACTGTCCTCCCCCCCAGCCCCCACCCCTGCGCGGTGGGTGGGGGCCATAAATCACAATGGGGGGACCGAATGTCCTCCCACCCGCCCCCACCTGTGAGCGGTGGGTAGGGGCCATAAAAATAATGAGGGGGGGACCTACTGTATGATGTTGTATCGATCAGGTAGTGTAAGGGTTACGCCCGCTTCACAGTGACAGACCAAACTCCCCATTTAACGCACCGCAAACAACCGCAAACAGTCTATTTGCACAACCGCAAACTCCCCATTTGCACAAGGTTGGATACCAAGCTAGCCATGTCCGTTCCTTGTCCTCACTGATGTCATTGAAGGTCTCTTCCTCCACCCAGCCACGTACAACACCAAGGGTCCCCGAAAGGTGACAACAAGCCCCCTGGGACGCCTACTGTGTTTGGTCGTCCACCTCCTCAAAGCCACCTTCCTCCTCTGACTCCTCTTCTTCAGAGTCCTCTCTCTGCATTATTATAAGGTGTGTTAAGTAGTACTATTCTTATCAGTTTAATCCTTGTTTCGCCAAACCCCATCAAAGATGGAAAAAGCGGTATGAGTGGAAGAAACGAGGAAATGTGGTCAGGTGGTGGTGCCAGCCCCACTGAGGGCTTGTACCCAGGTATGCTAATACACTGAAAAAAGAAAAAATCTCCCAAGAAGGAGATCTAAAACTGGCATAGGAAAAGGTTAGACAACTATAATAAAGTGATACCTACAAATCCTAGTGAGCATAGGTGTATAATAGAGGGAGAAAGGGAAAGCAGAGTAATGCTTCCTAATACCGTGGTTAGTACCCTTTGTTACAGTAAATTGAGTAATGGACAAAAGTATTTATTGTATCATTTATAAATAACAAAGGGATACTATACTCATTCCCCTATAGTGGCTAATTGTGTAATAATGGTAATACTATTACCTATTATATAATATTGCCAGGGGCAAGGACATTCCCTCTAAATAGATGGGCATAGGCAGAGAGTATGGAGACCGGAGTGATGCTGTCATAAAAAGTGTCAATAAGGTGATATAAAGTTAAATGTATCACAGACACACAGCCACCCTTTCTCTTAGCTAGTTTCCAGAAATGCTGGATAGGTAGAAGGACTATAAAGACTCAGAGAGGTCTAAAAAGAATCCTCTAAACTAGCCCTAATCTCCTTAAACACCCTCAAGGGTGTTCTAAGCTAAAGCTCAATCTAAACGTTTAGATGACTGCCTGATTTCCCATCACAGATGCTGGCTAGAATAACACTGTGCAAGACAAAGAGTGGGTCTAAGTGCCCATAGTGCAGTAAAGTGTCCCTAGTGAAGTGAAAAAGAGAATAACGAGCTGGCGCCCAAGAGAATATCGAGCTGGCGCCCTATCAGGGGACGTGTATATGGCAGCGATTTTAGGAAGCGGGAGATGGAAAAAGATGCTTGGTCGGTCCTCCTACTTCATGTGCCACCAGATAGGAGTGGTGTGTTAAGTAGTACTATTCCTATTAGTTTAATCCCTGTTATGTGCCTTTTTTTGGTTTGTTTTTTGTAGCCACAGTGCAGTACCAGAGGGCCGAAAAATTAGGCATGTACACATGCCTGAAAAATTAGGTATTGTTGCAGCCGCTGCTGTAGCAGCGGCCATAAAAATTAATGTTTGTTTCCCAGGCAGAAAGTGCCCTAAAACATTGCGGCTTGAACCCTAGTTGGTGGTGGATAAGTCACGCAAGTCAACCGGCATTCAGAGGTAAAATACAGCAGCGTGTGGACCAATTTTAGCCCAAGGCAGCTCATCTCATCAGGCCTTTTTTAGTCGAATGTATCGCCCACTGTAAGTCCCTTCGAGATCCATCCCTCATTCATCTTAATAAAGGTGAGGTAATCTAGACTTTTTTGACCTAGGCGACTTCTCTTCTCAGTGACAATACCTCCTGCTGCACTGAAGGTCCTTTCTGACAGGACACTTGAAGCTGGGCAGGCCAGAAGTTCTATCGCAAATTGGGATAGCTCAGGCCACAGGTCAAGCCTGCATACCCAGTAGTCAAGGGGTTCATCGCTCCTCAGAGTGTCGATATCTGCAATTAAGGCAAGGTAGTCTGCTACCTGTCGGTCGAGTCGTTCACTGAGGGTGGATCCCGAAGGGCTGTGGCGATGCATAGGACTTAAAAAGCTCTGCATGTCCTCCATCAACAACACGTCTTTAAAGCGTCCTGTCCTTGCCGGCGTGGTCGTGGGAGGAGGAGGATGACTTTCACCTCTTCCCCTGTTATATTTCCGTTGTGCTGTGACATCACCCTTATACGCTGTGTAAAGCATACTTTTTTAATTTATTTTGCAAATGCTGCATCCTTTCCGACTTGTTGTAATTTGGTAACATGTCCGCCACTTTCTGCTTATACTGGGGGTCTAGTAGCGTGGACCCCCAGTACAGGTCGTTCTCCTTCAGCCTTTTTATACGAGGGTCCCTCAACAGGCACGACAGCATGAAAGACCCCATTTGCACAAGGTTGGATGCCGAGCTACTCATTTTCCGTTCCTCCTCCTCAGTGATGTCAATGAAGGTATGTTCTTCCCCCCAGCCACGTACAACACCACGGGTACCAGATAGGTGACAACGAGCACCCTGGGATGCCTATTGTGGTTGGTCTTCCTCCTCCTCCTCAAAGCCACATTCCTCCTCTGACTCCTCTTCCTCACAATCCTCTTCCAGCGTTGCCGCAGGTCCAGCAAGCGATGCTGATAAGGCTGTTTCTGGTGGTGGTGGTGACCACAACTCTTCCTCTTCACGCTCATCTACAGCCTGATCCAGCACTCTTCGCAGGGCACGCTCCAGGAAGAAAACAAATGGTATGATGTCGCTGATGGTGCCTTCAGTGCGACTGACTAGGTTTGTCACCTCCTCAAAAGGACGCATGAGCCTACAGGCATTGCGCATGAGCATCCAGTAACGTGGCAAAAAAATTCCCAGCTCCCCAGAGGCTGTCCTAGCACCCCGGTCATACAAATATTAATTAACGGCTTTTTCTTGTTGGAGCAGGCGGTCGAACATTAGGAGTGTTGAATTCCAACGTGTCGGGCTGTCGCAAATAAAGCTCCTCACTGGCATGTTGTTTCGCCGCTGGATATCTGCAAAGTGCGCCATGGCCGTGTAGGAATGCCTGAAATGGACACACACCTTCCTGGCCTGCTTCAGGACATCCTGTAAGCCTGTGTACTTATGCACAAAGCGTTGTACGATCAGATTATACACATGTGCCATGCACGGCACATGTGTCAACTTGCCCAACTTCAATGCTGCCAACAAATTTGTTCCGTTGTCACAAACCACTTTGCTGATATACAGTTGCTGCGGAGTCAGACACTTTTCCACCTGTGCGTTCAGGGCGGAAAGGAGTGCTTGTCCGGTGTGACTCTCTGCTTTCAAGCAAGTCAAACCCAAGACGGCGTGACACTGCCGTATCCGGGATGTGGAATAGTACCTGGGGAGCTGGGGGGGTGCCGTTGATGTGGAGCAAGACGCAGCAGCAGAAGAGGACTCGGCCGAGGAGGTTATGGAAGAGGATGGAGTAGGAGGAGTAGAGGAGGTGGCAGCAAGCCTGCCTGCAAGTCGTGGCGGTGTCACCAACTCCTCTGCAGAGCCACGCATTCCATGCTTGGCAGCCGTCAGCGGGTTTACCCAATGCGCAGTGTAGGTGATATACCTGCCCTGACGATGCTTTGCAGACCAGGTATCAGTGGTCAGATTTAACCTTGCCCCAACACTGTGTGCCAGACATGCCATTACTTCCTTTTGCACAATCGAGTACAGGTTGGGGATTGCCTTTTGTGAAAAGCAATTTCGTCCGGGTACCTTCCACTGCGGTGTCCCAATAGCTACAAATTTTTTGAATGCCTCAGACTCCACCAGCTTGTATGGTAAAAGCTGGCGGGCTAATAGTTCAGACAAGCCAGCTGTCAGACGCTGGGCAAGGGGGTGACTTTCTGACATTGGCTTCTTACGCTCAAACATGTCCTTGACAGACACCTGACTGTGGGCAGATGAGCGGGAACTGCTCAAGGCGAGAGACGGAGTGGCGGATGGTTGAGAGGGGGCAAGGAGGACAGCAGTGGTTGACGTGGCTGAAGATGCTGGACCAGGAGGAGGATGGCGGCTTTGAGTTTGTGTGCTGCTTGTACTCATGTGTTGATCCCATAGGCGTTTGTGATGTGCGATCACGTGCCTATGCAAAGCAGTTGTACCTAGGTGGGTGTTGGACTTCCCACAACTCAGTTTCTTTTGGCACAGGTTGCAAATGGCATCGCTGTTGTCAGAGGCAGACACACAAAAAAAATGCCACACTGCTGAGCTCTGCAATGACGACATTCTGGTGGTGGACACAGCATGCGTTGATAGGCATGCTGTCGGGCTGACCCTGGGTGCCGATTCATGCTGTCTGACTGTGCCACTAGCTCCTTGCGACGACCTCCCCCTGCTTCCAACTCGTCTCCTCCTCCTCCTCTCTGTCTCCCCATCTGAACTTTCACCCTGTTCTTCTTCTTGCCGAGCGGGCACCCACGTGACATCCATGGACGCATCGTCATCATCAACCGCTTCACTTGTATCTGACAACTCAGCAAAGGAAGCAGCAGTGGGTACAACATCATCATCATCACACCGTACGTCCATGTGTGTAATGCTGCCTGCCTGAGATATATCCCTGTTATCTACATCCTCTGGCAATAATGGTTGCACATCACTCATTTCTTCCAACGGATGTGTAAATAACTCCTCTGACATACCAAGTGAAGAGGGTGGGTTGCTAGTGTTGGTGGTGGCGGCAGGCGGGTGAGTGGTATCTTGAGAGGTGCCCGAAGCTAAGCTGGAGGAGGATGGTGCGTCAAGGTTCCGAGCGGAAGCTGTAGAAGATTGTGTGTCCTGTGTTAGCCAGTCAACTATGTCCTCAGAACTTTTCAAGTTCAGGGTACGTGGCCTCTGAAAACTGGGCATTATTCTAGGGCAAAAGGGAATTCCCTTTTGCCCTAGAATCACGCCTGACGCCGAAACGGACCAGACGCCATATCGGGTAGCTCCGACGAACAAACTCACAATCAGCCCCCAAAAAACCCCATCCAGCCTCAAAAGCGCCCGCACTACACAGGGGAGACCCCCAGGAATCACCCGATGCCCTTTCGGTACACCCCGAGGCAGGCGAAGCCGAGAATTAAAACCCGGGCCTACCTCCCAGCAGCCCACCACTATAGTGACACCAGATATGAGTGGCAAAGTGCACTTGCAGAGGTTGGCAGAGTAGACGCTGTGGGCCTGACACACCCGCTTGAAGACAACTAACTGCTATTCAATCTATAATAGTGAAAAAACTTTTTTGTTTTTAAATGCAAGCTATTGTGACACCAGATATGAGTGGTGGCACTGGGCAAGTGGGCACAGTATCCACTGTGAGCCTGACACAGAAGCTGGCAGGCAGGCAACTGCAATTAGATTACACAGGGGAAAAAAAGCAGACTGATGTTCTAGCCCTAAAAAGGGCTTTTTGGGGTGCTGTCCTTACAGCAGAGATCAGATGAGTCCTTCAGGACTGTAGTGGACACTGAATACACTAGCTTAGCAATACAATTACCCTATCAAATAAGCAGCAGCTACACTTTCCCTCCTCTCACTAAGAATGCAGCTTCAGAATGAATCTAAAATGGATGCTGTACAGGAGGTGGGAGGGTCTGGAAGGGAGAGTCTGCTGCTAATTTGCTGGAATGTGTCTGCTGACCGTGAGGCACAGGGTCAAAGTTTACTCAATGATGACGAATAGGGGGCGGATCGAACCGCGCATGTGTTCGCCCGCCGTGGCGAACGCGAACACGCTATGTTCACCGGGAACTATTCGCCAGCGAACAGTTCGGTACATCACTATCTATAACAGTGAAAAAAGTTTTTGGGTTTTTAAATGCAATCTATTGCGACACCAGATAAGAGTGGCACTGTGCACTGGCAGAGGTTGGCAGAGTACACGCTGTAGGCCTGACACACACTTATGAAGGACACTGACTGCTATTATATTACAGTCAAAAAGTTTTTTGTTTTTAAATGCAAGCTATTGTGACACCAGATATGAGTGGCACTGTGCACTGGCAGAGGTTGGCAGAGTAGACGCTGTGGGCCTGACACACCCGCTTGAAGACAACTAACTGCTATTCAATCTATAACAGTGAAAAAAAAAATTTGTTTTTAAATGCACGCTATTGTGACACCAGATATGAGTGGCACTGTGCACTGGCAGAGGTTGGCAGAGTACACGCTGTAGGCCTGACACACAGACGCTTGCAAACAACTAACTGCTATTCAATCTATTACAGTGAAAAAAAAATTGTTTTTAAATGCAAGCTATTGTGACACCAGATATGAGTGGTGGCACTGGGCAAGTGGGCACAGTATCCACTGTGAGCCTGACACAGTAGCTGGCAGGCAGGCAACTGCAATTAGATTACACAGGAAAAAATAGCAGACTGATGTTCTAGCCCTAAAAAGGGCTTTTTGGGGGTGCTGTCCTTACCTCAGAGATCAGATGAGTCCTTCAGGACTGTAGTGGACACTGAATACACTAGCCTAGCTATCCATGTCCCTATCAAATCAGCAGCAGCTACACTTTCCCTCCTCTCACTAAGAATGCAGCTTCAGAATTAATCTAAAATGGATGCTGTACAGGAGGTGGGAGGGTCTGGAAGGGAGGGTGTGCTGCTGATTGGCTGGAATGTGTCTGCTGACTGTGAGGCACAGGGTCAAAGTTTACTCAATGATGACGAATAGGGGGTGGATCGAACCGCGCATATGTTCGCCCGCCGTGGCGAACGCGAACACGCTATGTTCGCCAGGAACTATTCACCAGCGAACCATTCGGTACATCACTAATTACAACTTTTAGACCTCACTCAGTCAGTTCTTTCAATGATTTCCCATATACTTAAGATTTCAAACTGCTGACACTAACTTACAAAGCCTTCAATAATTCCACTTCTCATTACATCTCATTAAGTGTGCAACATAGAAAAATAAATGAGTAGCAGTAAAAAAATATATTTTTTAAAAAATCTATATTTATATATTTTGCTGTATAAATATATAACTTGATTTATATATTTTTTTAAGTAAATTTTTATTTTTTTGCTGCTTTCTTTCTTCCCCCTTTCTATTGGATATGTTTCACTTGATCTATGAACCAAGGGGTGTAGAAATATGCAAAATCTATGCATATAATAATTTCCATGCCATTTTGGTTAGTCTGAAATATATTCCCCAGAAAATGGTCACATCCCATTGTACAGAGCTATGAAATTTGCTGGCGCTATATAAATAATAAAATAATAATACATGAAATTTGCCTAAACCACATGGATTAAACTTTATTCCCCCCCCCCCCCCCCAAAAAAAAAAATCCAGACTAACCACATTTTTTTCTGTGCAAGATTTGGTATTTATTAGTATATTATTTATTTATTATATTATTATTTATTTTTATTATATTATTATTATTTACATTACATTACTTGAAAATGAGAGAAATATCAATGTATCCTTCCTAGTAAAATAAATATTAAAAAATATATATTTTTAATAAATACAAAAATTTAAAAAAATATTACAGCGATCATTAATAAAACCACTGATCACTTTTCAAACATATAGAATTCTTGGGTGGAGATGCAGGGACTTAAAGGGACACCCCAGGCACCCAGACCACTTCTACCCCTTGGAGTGGTCTGGGTGCCAACTCCCATCACCCTTAATCCTGCAAGTGTTATTATTGCAGTATTTATAAACTGCAATAATGACCTTGCAGGGTTAAGTCCTCCTCTAGTGGCTGTCTATCAAACAGTCACTAGAGGGACTTCCATGTTCTTAAAACACAAAAAGTGTTTTAAACAACGCTGGACGTCCTCACGCTATGCTCCAGTGTCGCCGAAGTCCCCATAGGAAAGCAACTGATTTCGGAGCATGACCCAGCGCCGAGGGACATCGGCGCTGGATCAGGTAAGTCACTGAAGGGGTTTTAACAAAGGATGTTTCTGAAGGGAGGGAAGGGGCACGGCAGGGTCCCACAGTGCCAGGAAAACGGATTTGTCCCTTTAATGTTTCTGTATGTGTGGTTTGCAATAAGTCTATTTTATCTTCAAATTCTTCAAAACAACATATCTCATAAGGTTTGTAGACTGGTAATACACTAATCCAGACTTTGGATTTGCAAAATAATTCTGAAATTATATTTGCATCTAATAAAATATATTTTGCAGCAGAACATGCAGTCAATACATTCTAAGGTTTTCTACAATTGTTCAATTCTATCTCAAGTACAACCGCATTGATCAATGCACAAAGTAGCATAGAGCAATAGCATGGTTTTTTTTTTGTTTTTTTTTATTGTAAAAAGTTCTTCTCAAAACCTATTTGAAGTAACTTTCCAAACCACTTATCCCATAATTCACATGCTTTTAGAATGAGTGTACATGCCAAATAGCCAGACATTAGACATTTTGGATTAAGTTGCAACGTCTAAAGGAAAGGAAAATGTTTCCTAACATATTTGTCTTTTTCACAGTCACTACGTCAAGATATAATTTAGGGCAAGCATAAGATTATAAACCATGGCAGCACATATAGATTATTCAATGGCACAGTAAAGATATAACAACATATTAACATGAAAACAGAAGGAAAGTCTGGGTGTTATCCAAACAAAACAATATTTTGCAGCATATAGCCAATAAAGCAGTCAAAAGAATGTTAGCATTGGTTAGACAGAAAAGAAAACAAATGATTAACAATATCACAGCCATAGCAAGTATGTCAGTAGACATCATATAAATAATTCCATTAGCTGGGACCATTGGTGATGACAATTAGAATGGGCCTAATTACAACATTTTATCGACAGAAAACACTAAGCCAGTCATACTCTCAAGTATCATGTATCTGGTGGAGGTGATGCTTGAGGGTAACTCACAGGATTCAGCTATAAGAAAAAATGTAAACTATGCTAATTTCTCGCTTTCATCGCTCATGCAAATCCTTACCCCCTAACAGCAGCATTTGGTGAAACAGAACATTGATAAGGGTAAAAGGGTGGGCCTCTGACACAAATCACATAAGATCCACCTCCCAAAGGGGCAGACATGCCCACAATGGGTTCTGGTCTGCCCAATGAATTGGAAGATCAGTCTGGCAAGAATGCATGTTAGGCTGTCGATCAGTCGTGCAAGCTGGCCAACTAGGGGCATACTATGCATACAGTGCCTTGATCTTGAAGCTAATGCCACTTTTTTATTATTATATGTTTTGTTTTTATCAATGAGCCTATTCTGTGGGCATGATCATCATCAGCCCCTATATTAACCTAGCCCTTTTCACAAGTGTCTTTATTGTGTTTCTTATTTGTGTGTTTCATGGGGTGGGGGTGGGGTGAAAGAGTTATTACCGGATTAAGGAGTGGTAAAAACAGAAGACAGATCACATACTCTGATATGAGCGTTCTACTCCAAATTTTAAGATAATATCATAAAATGGATTTAAATGCAGAATGAGTTTACATTTTGAGTATGGAGGCAGAATTGAATGATGAGATTTTAGATCCCAAACTCAGGAAGGACTCTGTATGATTTGTAACAGACATACAAATATGCATACAATGACAAGTACCTACACATATTTAGGCAGGACATTTCTGAAATGACACTTGCATTGATGCCCTGCTTCCTGTGTGAAAAATCAATAAGATGCCTTCGTTTACCTGTATGTATAGCAGGCTTACTAAATATTTTTCCATTGGTTTTCCACAAAATGTCAAGTTACAACTTTGCATGCAATGTATAAATCCAGAAAAAAATTACTTGCTTGAGGAAGAATCTCCAAATAGGGTTTTAACTGAAGGCAAGACAGCTGAAACAAAGACTTAATTGGCCTGACTTTTCAAGGGTTGCATTTGCACTGGTGCTCAACCCTGGATCCACTGGAGGAAACACTTGGTAAAATTTTCTACTGAACGAATCTGAGCGCTATTTGGACAACTTGCGGGCTCAGATGCGGGCTATTTGGGGATATAAGACGTGTGGTGTTCACGTAAAATATGACTATGGTTTTGGGGTGTTTTATGTATGTTCATGTATTTTCCTGTAACTGAGAGACAATTGAGTTACTGTAACGAAAATGCGAAAAAAACTCGCAGGATTCAACTCGACAAAAGACAACACAGAGGAGAGATAAGTCTACCGGACCTTAGAATGGCCGGAATCTACGTATTTGAGAGGAGACAGAGTCACGAACGATCCGAGGTCAAGGGCACAAAGAGACAGCATAAACTAGGACTAGCCGGGGTCTGGTACACAGTAAACAGCAAGCCGGCAAACAGAACAGATAAGGATAAAGAGATAACATAGTCAGAAACAAAGCCAAGGTCAATACGAAGGAACACAACTGAACACAACAAGCGCTAAAGGGAACTGCAACAGAAACCACGATAGGGCAAGGACTAAGGGAAAAAGGTGAGTATAAGTACCTTCTAAATTAATTTGATTGTCTCCTGTCATATCCATACCCCCAAAAGGTAAGTGTATGGGGAGTGTGGCATGACAGGGGCCAATGGGAGCCTTTTTCCAATTTAGGCTCCCACTGCTTCTTTAAGAGCATGCCCGAGACCCGCGGCGCACCCTTAGATTCAGGCGGGACACGTGACCGCTTCTCGCGGTCACTGCCCGCCTTCCTGTTGCAGCCGTCGGATGAACCGCACGCGTCTCGTGCAGCAGCAGGAACGCGCGCGGCTCGAAGAGAGGACCACGGCCGGCCCCTGGATAAGGTAAGTAACGCTACAGTTACTCAGTTTTTGACTCAATTATCTCTCAGACAATGGGACGCCTGGGAGGGGCTTGTGTGCTTGTAATGAGACCCCATGCTGGGGTTCTGTGCATAAAAGGCTGTGTTAGAGCTGAATAAATCAGTTGTCCAGTTACTGGGGAGGGATAGAGTAATTCACATCGAGCGGAGGAAAAGTCCTTGTCAGGACTAGTGCTTCGTTACAGTGTCTAACCATTTACATAGTATGATTTTTCATGGTTCTGTAAATAGGAAGTTAAGCAATGAAGAAGATACAATAGCATAATTTTAATTTGACTTGTGCATTCAGTTTCAGCAGAAACTCTGAATGTAGACCTGTGGCAGTATACCCATGAGTAGCTGTGTTGTCACCCTCAAGTCCCCTTGCGTTTATAGCCCAAAGTTATCAAGCTCCTTGCTGCTGTGATATAGCGATCTCACCAAAACACTAGCCAAGACTTAGTGAAGGGTGAAGAACACAGGTCACAGTTTTAGGATTGTCATTTTTGATAGCATACTATATGTGTTTTTTACATGTATGTATGTATATATCTATTTTATTGCTTTATATGTTTGATTCACACATCTATGCTTCACATACATCCATTCTTTCCTCTCTTTTCATTTTTTATTATTTGAGAGCTTTTTTAGAGATGCTCTATACATAAGTTAGATTTGTGGGTCTATTATTTTATAGCATCGGGTCAATGACTCCAGCTTCTTAATATAAGTTGGCTGACGTTTACGTGGCTTTATTACATCAAGTTGTTGCGTCGCCATGCAGTCGCAATTACAGTGGAGGGACGCCGCCCGGCATATTTAAACGCTGGATTCAGAAGAAAGAACAAGCTCCTGACGAAGTCTGAACAGAGGCGAAACGCGTTGAGCATATTTACAGCCCCAAAAGGACTCCAGCACAGTAATTGTGTGAAGAACTTAATCCTTCATCTCTTGTACTGCTGGCCTGTGGAGGAAATTCTGTGGATGTATAGAGATAACCACTGTGAACCGATTTACCTGGGGAATAAGCCTATTTGAGGCAAAATCACTTTTGCACAGATTGATTTGATTCAATTGTGCTACAACCTTTGTGAGTGTCCATTTTATCTTTTTTTTATCATTTTGCGTTCATTAAAGTTTGCACTATGATGTTTTTTTCTCTTTCATGTGAGTTCTACATGTTCCTCTCCTATATGGTAACTATATCTACCACATATGTTGTGACAGTGGCGCCCTATACTGTATCTTGACTAAGTTACTATACAGTTCTTTTGCACTTGCATTTGGAGGGACATTGGGAGTGTTTCTGTTCGTCTGTTCAGAAGAATTCTGGGTCTCTGAAGCACCACAAGAACTTATAACCAAGCAAAAGTCTAGTGTGATGGCCGAACATGTATAGTATCCAAAGTTCCACCATGGCATAAAAAAATAAAAAAAGATGCATGATGGCAAAATAGTTGATTGAAGGGCGCAGCTACTAACAGATGATTTTATTCACAGACCGAGTGAAAAGTGACCAATAGAGAGAAGAAAAGGAGGAGCAGTAAATATAAAAACATAAATACATCTATATTTATAAGTATGTGTAATATATAAATGTATCAGTATTGATTTTTTTTTATTCTTTATTTTATTTGTGCATAGGTTAAACAACAGCTGGTGCAGAAAGATAATTAGGAATAGTGTAACAGTTGTGTGACATCGAAAAAAACATTGCACATTTTTGTTAATAGGAATAGTGATTAATCATATGCTGATAAACAGAGGCTATAATAAAGCAGTGGAAGTAACGTAGACAGATTGTAGGTATATGCCTATGTATTACGCTATGCACTAGAACAGTGATGGCGAACCTATGGCACGCGTGCCACAGGTGGCACGCCGGGCCCTCTCTGTTGGCACGCGGCCATAGGTTTGCCATCACTGCAGAGTAGGCACCTGCCTGCCCAAAACGGCAGGTGCCTACTCTGCTTCCATGTCGGGAGGACCGGAAGCAGGGGGGAGGGATTGGGGAGGGATTGAGGGGGGAGGGATCGAGGAAGCAGCTCTCCCGTCCTCCCGCGAGCTGTGTGGAGCATTGCCACGCGTTACCATGGCAACGCTCCACACAGCATCGTGCAGGAGGACAGGAGAGCTGCAGGACCTGTCCTCCTGTCCTGCATACCACCACCGGACCACCAGGGATGGCTGTGTTCTCCCCCTCCCCTTCACCAAAGGTAATAAGAAGGGAAGGGGGGATACTGATTTCATAAATATTTAATATGTAAAAAAAAAATAATAATAATGCATCTGCAACTCCTCCCCCCTACCCACAGCACCCCTACCCCCCTTCCCACAGAACCCCTACCCACAGCACCCCTACCCCCCTACACACAGCACCCCTACCCCCTACACACAGCACCCCTACACCCTACCCACAGCACCCCTACCCCCCCTACCCACAGCACCCCTACCCCTCCTACCCACAGCACCCCTACCCCTCCTACCCACAGCACCCCTAACCCCCTACCCAAAGCACCCCTAACCCCCCTACACACAGCACCCCTACCCTCCCTACCCACAGCACCCCTACCCCCCATCCACAGCACCCCTATCCACAGCACCCATACCCCCAGCACCCCTACCCCCCTTACCCACAGCACCCCTACCCACAGCACCCCTACCCCCCTATCCACAGCACCCCTACCCACAGCACCCCTACCCCCACTACCCACAGCACCACTACCCCCTACCCACAGCACCCCTACCCCCCCTACCCACAGCATCCCTACCCCCCATACCCACAGCACCCCTACCCCCCTATCCACAGCACCCCTACCCACAGCACCCCTACCCCCACTACCCACAGCACCACTACCCCCTACCCACAGCACCCCTACCCCCCCTACCCACAGCATCCCTACCCCCCATACCCACAGCACCCCTACCCCCCTATCCACAGCACCCCTACCCACAGCAGCCCTATCCCCCTACCCACAGCACCCCTATCCACAGCACCCCTACCCCACCCACACACAGCACCCCTACACACAGCACCCCTATCCACAGCACCCCTACCCCACCCACCCACAGCACCCCTACCCCCCCCCACACACAGCACCCCTACCCCCCACACACAGCACACCTACCCCCCCACACACACACAGCACCCCTACCCCCCACAGCACCCCTACCCCCCCCCACACACACAGCACCCCCACACACACAGCACCCCTACCCCCCCACACACACAGCACCCCTACCCCCACACACACACAGCACCCCTACCCCCCACACACAGCACCCCTCCCCCCCACACACACACAGCACCCCTACCCCCCACACACACAGCACCCCTACCCCCCCACACACACACAGCACCCCTTTCCCCCCACACAGACAGCACCCCTACTCCCCCACACAGCAGCCCCCCACACAGCACCCCCCCACACAGCACTCCCCACACACACCACCCTTTCCCCCCACACACACAGCACCCTTTCCCCCCCCCACACACAGCACCCTTTCCCCCCCCACACACACACAACCCTTTCCCCCCCCCACACACACACAACCCTTTTCCCCCCCACACACACACAACCCTTTTCCCCCACACACACACACAACCCTTTTCCCCCACACACACACACAACCCTTTTCCCCCACACACACACAACCCTTTTCCCCACACACACAGCACCCTTTTCCCCCACACACACAGCACCCTTTTCTCCCACACACACAGCACCCTTTTCCCCCACACACACAGCACCCTACCCCCACACACAGCACCCTACCCCCCACACACAGCACCCTACCCCCCACACACAGCACCCTACCCCCCCACACACAGCACCCTACCCCCCACACACAGCACCCTACCCCCCACACACAGCACCCTACCCCCCACACACAGCACCCTACCCCCCACACACACAGCACCCTACCCCCCACACACACAGCACCCTACCCCACCACACACACAGCACCCTACCCCACCACACACACAGCACCCTACCCCACCACACACACAGCACCCCAACCCCCCACACACAGCATTACACACAGACACATACACTGCACCCCTCAATGCAGTATATGTGTGTGTGTGTTCAGCAGTCTTTATGTATTCAGCAGTGTGTGTGTGTGTGTGTGTGTGTGTACTCAGCAGAGTGTGTGTGTGTATTCAGCAGACTGCGTGCGTATTCAGCAGACTGCGTGCGTGTATTGAGCAGACTGTGTACTCAGCAGTGTGCGTGTATTTAGCGGACTGTGTGTGTATTTAGCAGTCTGTCTGTGTCTCGGTGTGAGTATGTATTAAGCAGTTGGTGTGTGAATGTATTCAGCATTCTGTGTGCATGTATTGCATTTGTTGGAGATACTAATAAATATAAGCTTAATTTATATCATTATTTAAAATTTGTATAATTTAACTCTCTGTTGTGTTCTTCTTTTAAAACAAAAGTTGTTAACTGTACGAGTAGTTTTTTCTAAACGTAAACCTCAGTATTCGGGTTTAATTGCCGTGTTGGCACTTTGAGAGAAAAAAAGTTGGCATGTATTGCGGTTTGGGCACTCGGGCTCAAAAAGGTTCGCCATCACTGCACTAGAATATATATGGAGTACAGAGCAATGGTGGGAAAGACCCCTCAGAGGTATTGTCCCAATAAGTCGATACCCTTCAGACACAAATTACAGTTTCCCTTTGCAGCAGTCAGCAGGTTTGCATAGACACGGTGCGCGTCAGGCGACTGACACTGGATATATGCTGGTACAGGAGGACACTTCCTGAAGGTCTAGATCGAGTAGAAAGACAATCGGCTGTTGTAGTGCTTCAACAGTTCAGTTTCCCTGCCTGAAGGCAAAGACAGTATGGTAGACGCCTCTCCATGTCACTCTGCGGAGCTTACCCCGATATCACCCACACCTTAAGGGGCTGTCGGTGACCCCCATCTTACAACCACCTGACCAGATGGTCAGACAAGGGCACCGGGGCGGTTTGTTCTGTAGGTGGGGAGGCATACATTTGCTCATAAATCATGGGCCAAAAGGCTGCAAATATTTGGTCTAGACTGGTCGAGTTGAGTGATGCCAGGCTACATGAAGTCAAGGGGTCTTTAGGGAGTAGCGCGTTCGTCGTCATTTTGGCAGGATGGTGTCCATGATGTTTGCTCCACAAGACGTTCTGCAGGTCGTTATAACTGAGGTGAGTACACTGCTTAAACCCCTCATGAGCATGGGGTTTAAGCAGGGGGGAGGGGAAGGTGATATGCGGTCGTTTCAGGCTCTAGCTTGAGGGAACAATGGGCGGAGAGATCAACCGCCCCTCCTGCGCCCACGCCACCACCTAGGCTGCAATACAGTTCAGCCGGCGCAGCTGTGACAAGAAAGTCAGTGGTTCCTTGATTATGTTCCCGCGGGAGTGCTGAGGCATACAGTAATTCATAAGCTCGGCTAGCCCAGTAAAACAACAGGAATAAGTCTTAAAGTCAGCTTTTGGTCTGGAGCTCCCCTTGTTTGTTTGGTTTTTTTAACTGCTCCTCTTCTTTTTACCTGTTTTGGTTGCTTTTTCTCACTTGATCTGTGAACCCAATTGTGGGTAAATGCACCTATCTGCAAAACAGATACATACTATTTCACGCCATTACAATGACTTTTCTGTTCATCATAATAGTTTTTTCATATCTGTTTTAATGGACTATATTTAAATAAGATAAACAATAAATTGGCAATCAAACTACATTTCATTTTCAGACAGAGTGACCCAGCCAAGCCAACATTTTTCAGTGGCGCACAAGTCCAATTTTAACTTTAAATACATGTTTACTAAATGCTACCATAGTTCATATACATTCCGTTATAACCTCACTGGCAGTCAGCAGTTTTAATGGCTCAACATAAAAAATATGTATTTGTATACTAAAAGGGTTAAGTTGGCAATCAGATAATTGAGAGGGAAATTCAGTGTTCTAATTTTCCCTGGGAATGGAATGTTAAACTAAAAGTTAAAAATGTCTCCTTTTAGCATGCACACAATGATCTGTGACTTTTCTGCACTGATTAAAGATTCTGCACTGAAGTCAAGAATTTAAGAAAATACCTCACACTGACATATTTTCAGTTCCCAAGAATAGACTATTTCTGTCTCTCACAGCTGACATTTAGTAAGTAATATTTTGCTACTACACCCTGACCTTGTTTTGTTACTGTGGAAACTAGAAAATAAGCAAACATTTGGTTGCTATGTCATATTATCAGTTGAGGTTTTGACAGTAATGGAAAAACTGCATTCATTCATTTTTACATTAAACTTTAGCAATTAAACATTATGGTGAAGATGATTTCTCATACTGGTATTTTAAACTATAGAAACTTAACACTGTAACTGCTAAATAAGTTGTCAGTTATAAAAAAAAGTTTGACACACCTAAAGAGGAAATCTGACACAGATGATTAGATAGACAAAACAAACTCTAATATAGTCCCTTAGTGACATATATTTAAAGGGACATGCATTACTTTGAGACAATGGTCTCATTCAAAAGTTTTAGCTTTGAAAAAAGCAGGTAAACATATATATAGAGAGAGACCACATCTAATTCGTATCACATAGAGCCCTAAATGGTTTGAAATATATTAAGAATATCATCTTACTAATTAAAAAGTTAATATATATTCAAAAATATTTATTAAAAGTTTCCTAAAATAAAAAAGGAATTTGTATATTAAAAAAGAGGGGGGAAAAAGGCATATTAGGAATATAAAAAGTGGTGCAGGTAAGGATTATATATAACCACAAACCTCAAAATCTTGGTTTAGACCAAAGGGGGTCAGAGTGTCCATTTCAAAAATTGTGGCTTCCAGTACATTGGTAGGACCAGGGGTGTATTTACCCAGAGGCAAACAAGGCATTTGCCTTGGGTGGCACTTTCTGGGGGCGGCAAAAAAAGCCACCCCCAATCAACCTGGCAAATGCCTTGCCAGCTTCTTGCCCTGGGGCAAGTGAGCACTGATCCTCCCCCCACCTCAAGGCCCCCCAGGCTGGCAGCAGCGGAACTTTCCGTGAGGGCGGCGAGGGAGCACTGATCCTCCTGTCCAGCTCCCTCACGCGAACCCAGTGATGACGGAGCCGGAATATGACGTCACTCCGGCCCCGGTATCAAAAAAATGGATACAATGCAGAAAGAAAAGTCCTGCGCTCACTCCCATCACTACTGGGCGGCTGCAATGACTACAGTACACATCAGCCCCAATATATAGTAATACATAGGGGTAAAGGAAAGAGCGCAGGTAACTTATTTTTTTTGGTTTTTACTATATATTGGGGCTGATGTGTACTGTAGTCATTGCAGCCGCCCAGTAGTGATGGGAGTGAGCGCAGCTGTATAATTACCAGTTGAGTAGATATTTTCATCAGATTAGTAGGTAGTCTCAGGAACTGAATGGATGTGTGATTGGTGTGTAAGAAATTCTGAGTGCCCTGGAGTGGATATCTGTCATGGATTTCTCTGCATTGCCCCCAACCAGGGCTGCCATCAGAAATTTTGGGGCCCCTGACACAGCTCAAGGTCTGGGCCCCCTGGCGCCTGCACCCGAGTCCCCCCCCCCCCCGAGTCCGCCCACAGGGATGCAGTGTCTGCAGGGCCGGTGCAAGTATTTTTGCCGCCCTAGGCAAAAGTAAAGTTTGCCGCCCCCCCATGTGACATCACAGTGCCCCACCCATATGATCTGCCATGTTAACTAACACCGTGCTGCAGTGCCGCCGTGTTTACAATAAAAGGCCTGCAGGGACAGGCTATAGACACCAGAACCACTACATTAAGCTGCAGTGGTTCTGGGGACTATAGTGTCCCTTTAATGTGAGGTAAATTGAAGATTAGTGCCACGAATAATATACTAGATTGCCTACTTACAACCAGATGAGGATGATGATGGGCTTCAGCTGCCGTCTGGCTCCACTGGTCTGGTGTAGAACAGGCTCTCTGTTTGTAACTGTGGTCACAAAAATCAATGTTGTGGGAGAACGGGAAGCAGCTCCATTTTTTGAGGGCCCTTTACACAGCTCAAGGTCTGGGTCCCAGGGTCCACCTTCATGTTCCACGAATGAGTTTGTTCACAGGGGTGTGGGGGGGGGGGATGTCCTGATGTGTGTAAGGAATGCATTGTGTGAATCTGTGTTTGTATGTGTAAGGGCTGCAAGGTGAGTTTGTGTATGTATGGGATGCAGTGTGTGTGTCTGTAAGGGATGCACTGAGTGTGTGCAAGGGGTGCATTGTGTGTTGCTGTGTGTAAGGGATGCATTGCTTGTGTATGTGTGTCTGTGTGTAATGCATTGTGTGTTTTTCTGTGTGCAAGGGGTGCATTGTGTGTGTGTGTGATGGATGTCAATCTCTCCCCCTACCCCGTCAATTTCCTTCTTCTCCCCCCCTCCAATTTCCTTCTTCTCCCCCTCCCTCTCATTGCCTTCTCCCCCCTCCAATTTCCTTCCTTCTCCCCCTCCAATTTTATTCCTTCTCCCCCCTCCAATTTCCTTCCTTCTCCCCCCTCCAATTTCCTTCCTTCTCCCCCCTCCAATTTCCTTCCTTCTCCCCCTCCAATTTCCTTCCTTCTCCCCCCTCAATTTCCTTCCTCTCCCCCCTCAAATTTCCTTCCTCTGCCCCCTCAAATTTCCTTCCTCCCTCCCCCCTCAAATTTCCTTCCTCCCTCCCCCCTCAAATTTCCTTCCTTCTCCCCCCTCAATTTCCTTCCTCTCCCCCCTCAAATTTCCTTCCTCTGCCCCCTCAAATTTCCTTCCTCCCTCCCCCCTCAAATTTCCTTCCTCCCTCCCCCCTCAAATTTCCTTACTCTCCCCCTCCTTCAAATTTCCTTACTCTCCCCCTCCCTCAAATTTCCTTCCTCTCCCCCCATCAAATTTCCTCCCTTCCTCTCCCCCCCCCACTCCCTCAAATTTCCTCCCTTCCCTCCCTCTCCCCCACTCATTCAAATCCCCCCCAACCCCCACTCCCTCAAATTTCCTCCCTTCCCTCCCTCTCCCCCCCACTCATTCATATTTCCTCCCTCCCCCCTCCCTCAAATTTCCTCCCTTCCCTCTCCCCCCCACTCATTCAAATCCCCCCCACCCCCACAAATTTCCTCCCTTCCCTCCCTCTCCCCCCCACTCATTCAAATTCCCCCCCACTCCCTCAAATTTCCTCCCTTCCCTCCCTCTCCCCCCACTCATTCAAATTCCCCCCCACTCCCTCAAATTTCCTCCCTTCCCTCCCTCCCCCCCACTCATTCATATTTCCTCCCTCCCCCCTCCCTCAAATTTCCTCCCTTCCCTCTCCCCCCCACTCATTCAAATTCACCCCCCCACTCCCTCAAATTTCCTCCCTTCCCTCCCTCCCCCCCACTCATTCATATTTCCTCCCTCCCCCCCTCCCTCAAATTTCCTCCCTTCCCTCTCCCCCCCACTCATTCAAATCCCCCCTCAAATTTCCTCCCTTCCCTCCCTCTCCCCCCCCCCACTCATTCATATTTCCTCCCTCCCCCCTCAAATTTCCTCCCTCCCTTCCCTCCCTCCCCCCCACTCATTCATATTTCCTCCCTCCCCCCCTCAAATTTCCTCCCTTCCCTCTCCCCCCCACTCATTCGAATTCACTCCCTCAAATTTCCTCCCTTCCCTCCCTCTCCCCCCCACTCATTCATATTTCCTCCCTCCCCCCCTCCCTCAAATTTCCTCCCTTCCCTCTCCCCCACTCATTCAAATCCCCCCTCAAATTTCCTCCCTTCCCTCCCTCTCCCCCCCCACTCATTCATATTTCCTCCCTCCCCCCCTCAAATTTCCTCCCTCCCCCCCCTCAAATTTCCTCCCTTTCCTCCCTTCCCTCCCTCTCCCCCCCACTCATTCATATTTCCTCCCTCCCCCCTCAAATTTCCTCCCTTCCCTCCCCCCCACTCATTCAAATCCCCCCTCAAATTTCCTCCCTCCCTTCCCTCCCTCTCCCCCCCACTCATTCATATTTCCTCCCTCCCCCCCTCCCTCAAATTTCCTCCCTTCCCTCTCCCCCCCACCCCACCCCCACTCACTCAAATTTCCTGACACCCGGCGGGCGCGCTAGGGAGCACTCTCCTCTGAGTGCTTCCTCTTCAGCTCCCTCGCGCGACGCGTACTGATGCCGGAGCCGGAAGATGACGTCATCTTCCGGCTCCGGCATCAGTACGGTGCGCGAGGGAGCTGAAGAGGAAGCACTCAGAGGAGAGTGCTCCCTCGCGCGCCCGCCGGGTGTCAGCAGGGCCAGCCTCTGGGGGGCCCTGAGGTGACCGGCTGCTGGGCCCCCCAGGAGAAGAGGCTGGCCCAGTGGGAACATACCGGGGTCGCAGGGCCCCCTGCGACCCGGTATGTTCCCACTGAATGTGGGGCCCGGACGACCTGAGCAGTCCGGGCCCCCCAGGACCGCCGGGCCCATGACAACCGTTGCGGTTGTCATGCCCTGATGGCGGCCCTGCCCCCAACTGCTCACCTCTTTGCTTCTTTGCTTCCTTTGCATACCTCTCTCTTCCCTTTGTCATTTTTTTTTTTTTTATTCTCTATTTTTGTCGTGTATGTATCAACAACAGTTACTCAGATCCACACCAGCATCTGAGTGCATTTTACAATATTTGACAATGTCACAGGTTAACACAGCACAAATTTTAAGATTATAACGGAGAATGGAAAAAACAAAAAAAACAACACCGTCAGTAAACTGTGAGTTGGAGGGCATGCAGCGTTCCATACATCGTCAGAAACGAATTCCATGTTGATAAGTAAAGGCAGTATCACCTCTGATGTTGCCCATTTACATAAGAAGAGGCACACTGGCCGTGGGAGAGGCCCAGAAAATATCCCGGAAACATCGAAACATTACAGCCAGTGGACCTGCCCATATGATATACATTTATATTGCCATCACATGCCTATCCCCGGCCAATGCCCAAGGTGACCGCTGCCGAGGGTGAGGTAGTGTAGAGTGCGACTGGCGCGGCCGTTGTCTTAACTTTTTAAAGGGAAAATTCACTAGGTGATAGACCAATAGAAAACTGGAGGCGTGGTTACCTTCCAGATAGCAATTTAAGTATTTGGTCTATAGAGGGCAGTCTCGTCCCACTAAACATTCCTATGCAGGAAAGAGTTAACTTTTCCTGGTGGCTATTTTGACGTAATTTACCTTATCTTTATGGTTATTTATAATTTAAGTGTTCTGTCAGTTCAAAGAGTTTCTTTGGGCTTTCTTCAGACTATGTGTCTGGCAATTCTGCTATAATTTCTAATATGACAGTTATAACTAAATATGACCCCTAAACTTACAATGGGACGTTATACAATATCGAAAGTAAAATTTAATTATTTCATCTTCTCTGTCACAAATGTCTGGGTTTAGAATTAATTATATTCCATTAGCATTTAGACAGTCTGTCCACCCCCGTTCTCATTTCTTATCAATTTGGTTTGTATATACTAAGCATTCCTTAGCTTCTAGCAAAGTGGTTAGTTTTACAGAAGGGATAGAAATCTTGTGTCTTTTGTTAGTCTGAAAATAACAAAATGGAGTCTGCTCTGTTCAGAGTGACTGACAATATACATTTTAATTTCTATCATAGCACAAAATGTCTGCCGATATAAATACCCTGACAGTTAGTTTTTGTGTGTGTGTCTGTTAGT
This sequence comes from Pelobates fuscus, assembly GCF_036172605.1. NCBI lineage: Eukaryota > Metazoa > Chordata > Amphibia > Anura > Pelobatidae > Pelobates > Pelobates fuscus. Next base: position 60,961,437 of record NC_086329.1, read on the forward strand.
GAGTGTGTGTCTGTTAGTGAGAGTGTATGCGTGTCTGCTAGTGACTTTAGGCGTCTTAGTCTGTATGTCTGTGGGAGGTACTTAAAGACTAGAATTTATGAGCATATTCGTAATATCAAAAATAAAATGCTCAATCACTGTGTCTGCTCGTTTTGCTTAAATTCATAATGGAGATCCTAAGTACTTGCACTTTATTTGAAATGGACACTCTGACCCCCTCTGGTCTAAACATCGATTTTTGAGGTTTGTGGTTATATAGCCCTTATCTGCACCACTTTTTATGTTTCTAATATGCTTTCTTTTTTTTTTTTCTCTTTTTAATATAAGAATTCCTTTTTTAATTTAGGAAACCTTTAATAAATATTTTGAATATATATTAACTTTTTAATTAGTAAGATGATATTCTTAATATATTTTAAACCATTTAGGGTTCTATGTGATACGAATTAGATGTGGTCTCTCTCTCTCTCTCTCTCTATATATATATATATATATATATATATATATATATGTTTTTATTATTATCATCTTTTATTATTTTTCTGAGTTTATTATTTCAGATGGCTATATATGAATAATGATGATATTTTATCATATATCTCTTTTTAATGTAAATGATACAAATTCACTGTTTAGGTTATGTAGCCTTATTTCATATGTTTAGACCAGATTTAACACTATTCTTTATTTTTTTCTGTTTCCATGTATGTAATTAATCGAGGTTTATATGTTGCCATGGAAATATCTAAGGCATGGACTCTTTAAGAACTTTTTAGCCAGGACAGCATGTGAAAACAATGAAACAGAGAAACACCGAACGGAAATACGTCACCAAAAGTCATTGCAACACCATTTTTCTTACTGGCGAAATTATATGAATTGGGACTGAATTGCATGTTTTAGTATGCTGTGTATTTTAGGTCATGATAGGAGGTCCGACCATGTTAGAGGTGGCGGAACCGGAAGTTCAGCCATTTTAGATGTGGTAGAAGGTGCATCTGATATGGGCAGGTGTAGAAGGTGCATCTGATATGGGCCCCTGCCCCATGTGCACCTATTTTCGGTTCATTTAGATGGGTATATATTCACCTAGGCGACAGGACATACCTTACTACACCTGATGAAGATCTACTGAGAGGTCGAAACGCGTTGTGTTTATAGACATCTTTAAGCTGAAGACTGCAAACTTATATGTAAGATTTTACCATTTTCTGGTCAATAAATTATATGTTTATACCTAATTTGGTGCTTTTCCATTTATATATGTTGGGAGAGAGGCTCTTTGCTGGAGTGAACACTGAACTACCATCACCACTTCAAAAATACACTTTTACCTGAGCCAGTATATTCACAGGCTCAAAAAAATGTGAGTGGGATGTGAACAAATACTTCAATATATACACGAGAGATGTTCCTATGTTCTAGATCTATATTGCTCTATGTCAAGTTCATCTTTTCACAGCCTCTTTTCTTTTCACACAACATCACCAAGAATATAACAAAATTGGTATTAATCAATTTATATATTTATCCTGCATTTGCACTTTCTGACTGCATGCTGAGTACGCCACCCAGTGTGTCTTTGTGGTATTGTTGTATATTTGGGGAATTGGGTGATTTATTCCCTTTATTGGGTTCTTGGCAGCACTGTTTGTAGTGCCATTATATTGTAAAAAATTTTTACTTTCATGTATGGGAAATAATAGGTTGCTAGAGGAGTTTAGAATTTTTTTGACGATACAGTTGCAGGAGAGGAAGCAAGGTGGGTACTGGAGATACGGTCTCCAGTACTAAGTGCAGAGAGGGAAAGCTGTTAACAGTTTAATTAATATGCCTTCTTGAAGAAGTGAGTTTTCAATGATTTTTGAAGCAATGGAAACTGGGTCTAATTAGAGAAGGAAAGGGAGCTCTTCAGTAACAGTGAAGCCCTGGAGAATTATTGAAAAAGAGTCAGAGGTGCGAACAAAGGATAGACACTTCTATTAGAATGTGACGGCAAATAAGAACCATTCGGCCCATCTTGTCTGCCCAATTTTTTTCAAATACTTTCATTAGCCCCTGGCCTTATCTTATAGTTAGGATAACCTTATGCATATCCCACACATGCTTAAACTCATTTACTGTGTTAACCTCTACCACTTCAGCTGGAAGCTTATTCCATGCATCCACTACCCTCTCAGTAAAGTAATACTTCCGGATATTATTTTTAAACCTTTGCCCCTCTAACATAAGACTATGTCCTTTTCCTGTGGTAGTTTTTCTTCTTTTAAATATAGTCTCCTCCTTTACTGTGTTGATTCCCTTTATGTATTTAAATGTTTCTATCATATCCCCCGTCTCGTCTTTCCTCCAAGCTATACAAGTTAAGTTCCTTTAACCTTTCCTTGTAAGTTTTATCCTGCAATCCATGAACCAGTTTAGTAGCCCTTCTCTGAACTCTCTCTAAAGTATCAATATCCTTCTGGAGATACGGTCTCCAGTACTGCGTACAATACTCCAAGTGAGGTCTCGCCAGTGTTCTGTACAATGGCATGAGCACTTCCCTCTTTCTACTGCTAATACCTCTCCGTTTACAACCAAGCATTCTTAATACCTCTCCGTTTACAACCAAGCATACCTTAAGTCATCTGAAATAAACACCCCTAAATCCCTTTCCTCAGATGTTGAGGTTAGGACTCTATCAAATATTCTGTACTCTGCCCTTGGGTTTTTACGTCCAAGATGCATTATCTTGCACTTATCCACATTAAATGTCAGTTGCCAGCACTCTGACCTTTATTCTAGTTTACCTAAATCATTTACCATTTGGCTTATCCTTCTTGGAACATCAACCCTGTAACATATCTTAGTATCATCAGCAAAAAGACATACCTTACCATCAAGACCTTCTGCAATATCACTAATAAAAACATTAAAGAGAATGGGTCCAAGTACAGATCCCCGAGGTACCCCACTGGTGACAAGCCCAAGCTTCAAATATACTCCATTGACTACAACCCTCTGTTGCCTGTCACTCAGCCACTGCCTTACCCATTTAACAATATTGAAATCCAAACTTAAAGAGTGCAGTTTATTGATAAGCCTTCTACGTGCAACAGTGTTAAATGCCTTACTGAAATCTAGGTAAGAAATGTCTACTGCACCACCCTGATCTATTATTTTAGTTACCCAATCTAAAAAAATCAATAAGATTAGTTTGGCATGATATACCTGAAGTAAACCCATGTTGTCTCTGGTCTTGAAATCCATGTGTTTTTAGATGTTCAACAATCCGATCCTTTAACATGGTTTCCATTACTTTCCCCACTACTGTAGTAAAGCTTACTGGCCTATAATTGCCCGACTCCTCCCTACTACCTTTCTTGTGAATGGGCACAACATTCGCAAACTTCCAATCTTCTGGGACTACTACTGTTAACTTTGGGTGTATTCCATCAGGTCCCATTGACTTATTTGTCTTTACTTTTGACAGTTGAAATAGAACCTCTTCCTCTGTAAACTCACGTGTAACACATGACTCATTTCTTAACTGAGGCCCCTTTCCTTCATTTTCATCTGTAAATACTGAACAAAAATATTAATTGAGGCAGTCAGCTAGACCTTTATCTTCTACATACCTTCCTTCTTTTGTTTTTAATCTAACTAATTGTTGTTTTACTTTCTGTGACAAACTGCCATTTGCCACTGGGCATTGGAGAGGACTTATTGCTAGCCTCCTGCCCTGCGACTATGGCCCTGCAGTTCAAACCGGTTATTTTCCCTGCCGAAAGGTTTATTTGTGCCTTTCTGCGGACTGTTAAAGCCATGCTACCGCAGATAGCTATGCCATGGAGCCTAGCCATATACTGAAAGACTGTATAAAAGACTTTGGCTCCATGGCGATTGAACAGTATGTATTTTTATGTCTTTTATTGTCCTTTGTCTGCCATGTGGCTAATGGAGTTTTGCCTCTGTCCTTGGAGATAATTGGATTACTTCTCAATTATCTCCAGGATAGAAGACTCTGAAACTGGTTTGGGCCAGAAAGCCATGCTGGCAGTGGGTTTTAAAAATACTTTTGCTAACTTTTGAACCCCTGGTCTGATTCGTGCCATTTTTTAATATGTTGTTCCCCTGAATGGATTGATTATGAAAATGTATGTTTTATGTTTGTGACGTGTATATTTTAGAAGTTATAGAAATGTATAAAAATGTATAAGTTTTAGCTTGGAGGTAATTGAGTAGATACAGTAGGAAACTCAATTATCTCCCAAGCAGAGGGGAGGGAATATGTGGGATGTAACCGATATGTGATTGGTTAATGCCTAATTGCCTGTGGGTGCCTCCCTTGCAGGGGAGCACTGCATAAAAGCAGAGTCCCTGACATTAAATCAGAGTTCTTCTTGACCCTCAATACGTAGCCTTGGCTCGTTATTGGAGGGAGCTGCTATATCACACTGGGGATTGCTATGCTCTGCATACTCCCTTGAGCTTTAATCACTTAGCTCTTTTGAGAGCTTGATCCTGTTACGCTCTCCTTGGAGGAGAGGTCTTCCCCACACGGTCCTGAATGCTGGAGGTTCATTCCAGGGTGGACGGAAGACGGCGCGGCTCCAGTTAAGCTACGGCGGTTGTGGGTCCAGTGCGGTGCTTGTGGTCCTCGGCGCAAGCTAGGAAGCGTCCATCAACGGAAGGTGTCCGTTACACTTTCCTTTTCTCATTTATGTATCTAAAAAATGTTTTGTCCCTTTTTTACTGACTGTGCTATTTTCTCTTCTGTGTGTGATTTGGAAGCTCTTATAACTTGCTTAGCCTCTTTCTGCCAAATCTTATAGATCATTCTGTCTTCCTCACTCTGGGTTATTTTATAATTACTAAATGCTAACTTTTTGGTTTTTTTACTATTTTGGCTTGGATGGGACATACTTGTGTATTAGTGTGGACAGGTAAATAGGAGCATTGTTATGTAGAAATTTATAAGCAGGTACCAGAATTTTAAATTGAACTTTATATCTTATGGGAAACCAGTGTAAAGACTGACAGAAGGGGAAGTCATGGGCGGTACAGGTTATCATGAAGATGGCTATACATTCGTAGATTGCTCTCCACCCCATTCGGCTCCCGAATGGGGACCTCCCCAGTGCTCTTGGAGTGTTCACACCAATCAATTAGAACGTTGACAACTTGCAACATAAGTGTGAAGCCGCAAGGTAAATAATGAGTGCTTCCCTGGGTGGCCGCCGTTCGTATAGATGTATTGCGGCCAGGGGAGCATTCGTGTCCCGAACAGAGACGCTTCCCTTGCCCGGTTTAACCCAGGGATCCCACGAATGGAGGCAGTTACCGTTCAGGGGGATCCCTGAGATTGGTGGGGGCACTCTCTTGGGGACAATGGCGGTTTGGCGGGCTTTCTGTGACTGGGAGTCCAGGAGGTGGAAAGCTTTCCCGCGCTGGGACTCCCAGGAACAGAGGCTCGTGGGAAAAAGACCCCCTGGCCACCAGAGGTTTGGAGACTCTGAAGATAAGTGGCGGGATCAATGGACAAAGTGACTGGAAGACCCCTGGGAGTGGGAGGGCCCTGGAAAGGGACACTAGGCAGTGGGAAAAGTGGACAAAGGGATTGGGGTTCCCAGTTATTACTAGGGGGCCCAAAGCTATAACACTAAGCAATCAATCCCTTGAGCCCGCAAATGCAGTTTCCCATAGATAGTGGTGCGGAACTATCAGTGCGGGGTCATGTAGCATACACTGAGATTGCCTATAAGGAACACTTAGGGCCACCCGATGGCAATGTGGTGCTGCGGCCCTTTAACTGCGCAACCAGGCCTCTGTGACTATGTCATCACTGGGAGAAAGTGACGGGCAGTCACTTCCTCCCAGCAAACACAGACCGCGCGAGAGGAGGAGAGGAGGGGGCAGAGTTGGCAGAGCTGGGAGCTCTGAATCCCAACAGCCTCAACCGGCCGTAGGACCCCAGGAAGGTCAAGCTCATGCATCGTAAAGTGTGTCTTTGTGTGTGTGTATCTGTGTGTATATGTATTTATCTGTTTGTATGTATATCTGGTTGTCTGTGTACATATTACATAGTTACATAGCTGAAAAGTTACTTGCGTCCATCAAGTTCAGTCTTCCTCACATTTGTGTTTTGCTGTTGATCAGAAAGAAGGCAAAAAACCCAGTTTGAAGCACTTCCAATTTTGCAACAAACTAGGAAAAAAAAATCATTCTTGACCCCAGAATGGCAGTGAGATTTATCCTTGGATCACGAAGCTATTACATATCTGCTTGCCTATATGTGTTTCTGTTTGTCTGTATGTGTATTTATCTGTGTGTCTGTATGTGTATCTGTTTGTATGTGTATCTGTGTATTTATCTGTTTGTATATGTGTTAGTGTGTGTCTGTGTATTTGTATATGTGTTAGTGTGTGTCTGTGTATCAGTATGTCTGTCTGTGTATGTATCTGTATATGTGTTATTGTGTGTATCTGCATGAATGTCATTATGTGTTTAACTGTATGTGTGTCAGTCTATCAGAATGTTATTCAGTTACCCTCCCTCACACACTGTTACCCCAACACATTGTCACCGCTCTTCACCCTGCCATGTCACACACACCCATGCCATGTTCACCTCCCATCGCTCTGCCACACTCACCTTATCACATTAACCCCCCTAAACCTGTCACACTTATCTTCTCACACTATCACACTCACCCTATAACATTAACCCCTCCAATTCTGTCATACTCACCCCACCAACCATGCCACACTGACCCTGTCACATAAACCTACTCTAATCTTGTCACACTCACCTCCCCACACCCTGTCACAATACCTCCTCCAACCATGTCACAGTCCTGCCAATCATGCCATACATCTTGTCACATTAACCCCCATAATCCTGTCACAAGTACTTCCTCCTCACCCTGTCGCACTACCTCCTCTAACCATGTCACAATCACCCCCAACTCTGTCACACGTCCTGTCACAATCACCTTGCCACAGTTACCCCTTTACCAACCCTGTTACAGTCACCCACTAAAGATAGTCATTCACACATACACTGCCCCCTCACACATACTGTTCTCATACACACTGCTCCCTCCCTCACACACACACACACACACACATTTTGCCCCATGCACACACACTGCCCCCTAAGACACACACACATACAGCCCCCATGCACAAACACACATTCTGCCCCATACACACTGCCCCCCCCCACACACACACACATACACACACTGCCCCCATGCACACATTCTGCAGCTCCACCAGGTGCAGAGCTGCAGACCACATGGTAAGTCTGGCGATCAGTCTGTCTTAAGGTGATTAAAGCAACCGTGAGGCCCCAATAAGCACGAGGCCTTAGACAGCCGACTAATCACCTAATTAGAGAGCCACCTCTGCCGGCATAGTTGTTCGCAGTGCTGCATTCAGAGGGACTGCCTGGGCTGTCAGGCAGTTCCCTTGCTACTGAAAAAGTTTAAAAAAAAGACACCAGATTGATATCTTTACCCTCTAAAATATCATTCCTTAAATTCAGAGGTACTAGATGGACAAGGTTAACAATATTAGCAGGTCTAGTAACCTGTGTTTGAGAAAAGTTAGTAGTACGGAGGGTAATTGGTTCGGGTTGTCATACCTCCTCCCGGCCCGCGCTGCTCCAGTCCCGCCATCCGTCCTCTCCTACCAGCTGACATTGCATGCGCGCACATGCACGCGCTATTACTAGCTAGGGGGCGTGCGACTTGTCTCCGGCTTCTTAAAGGGGAAGTACCATTTTTTACCTTGAACTGGCACTCTATTTAATTACTGCCTTATTATGTACCCTAGCATATCAGCTCTCTCTTAGTCCTATTTATACCTCCCTCTTTCATTACTTCCTTGCCCTGTCGTAGTCTCTTGTAGCCCGAGAGTGCGTTCTGTTGGTTTGTCTGATCTGGTATGTGACTTCGGCTTGTTTTCTGGTTATCCGTACTTCTGGCATCCTTGACCCTTGGCTTTGTTATTGGCTTTTTCTTCTGTCTCCTATCCTGACCTTGGCTTTTTCTGACCTTTCTATTATCATCCTTGCACCTTTTCACGTTAAGTCTGGCCATTTGAAGGATGGGTAATACGTATGGCTTTGTGTGCCTTTTGAGCCCCTTAGTTTTTTTTTTTTTTGTAAATCTTTTTATTTGTTCACCGTACAGCAACAATTGTCTTAGGCTCGCAGGCCAGTAAGAAAGATCATCTGGAAAAATACACTTTAGGACTGGTAGCAAACAAATTATCATGACATAACAGTTTATAAAGTGTTGCATAAGTACTGTACAGCATTTTTTTCTTTTTTTTTTTTTTTCTGTTTTTTTCTTTTTTCGTTTGTTATGTTTTAGGTTTTTGAAAAGGAGTAGGATATCATATAAATTAACAAGGTAACAGTAAATGTAGGGCTCGTAGGCCTCAAATAAACATTCGTGGTTACATAATATGTCTGCATCTTATATCTTTCAGTTTATAATTCAGCATTTTTTTAATTTTTTTTTCCCCAACATAATGTGCTTGTTAATACCTTCGATGTGCGTAAGATGCAGTGTCCTTTTACATGAGTGTATAGTGTGTGTATGTCAAGATTGTAGCGTGTGTAAGTAAACAAAAATAGTGCGTTCCCACAGGTGGGGTATTTCATCTCACATCTGAGTACCTTTTTGCCCCTCTGGGTAGAGTGAACGTGATGATGTCTATGTGAGATGTCTTTATTTGTAGGTAGTGAGGAAGATCAGATTGTTGGTAGGCGATATGATAGGTGTGTTGTGGTGGTGTTCGTGTCAGCGTCCCCCTCCGGATCCCCGCGATGCGGCCCCCACGGCAAGCGACCCCACCGTCCCAGTGAGGGAAGGCCTGGCTCGCTCGGGCTACTCATCCCCAGCGTCAGATTGGATGTGTGGGAGACCATGCCCGAGATCCAACGTTGAGGTTACTATTCTCGGGGGTATTCCCTCGGTATAAGGGTGTTTGTGTGTCCGGCAGTGTTAACGTGCTGTGTTATGTTCTAATGCTCAACCTCGTTTCCCCCTCCCTCATGCTAGGCTGTGTTTTATTTAATGTCCTCTGGCTTTGTAAATGAACCATGGTTGCCAAAGCTCCGCGTGCCTAGTCTCTCGGCCCGCCAGGGATGCCTGCAGTGCCTCCGCCAATTGTATGTCTCCGACCCTATGGCGCCACTCCTCTACCGTGGGGATCTCCACACGTTTCCAGTACAGAGGTATAAGGGCCTTGGCTGCGTTCAATAAGTGTCTGAGTATGGACTTTTTATATCTAGATATGGACTGAGAGGTGACATGGAGGAGAGCCAGTTCTTTAGACCACTCTGTATCATCCCCGAGGACCATTTTAATTTCTGTCCTAATTCGTTCCCAGTATGGTATAATGGTATTACAGTCCCACCACAGGTGTACCACCGTCCCCCTTTCCTCCTGGCATCTCCAGCATGTTGGGGACACCTCCGGGAATATTCTGTGTAAGGCGACTGGCGTTCTGTACCACATGGAGATCAGTTTATAATTGACCTCCTGGTAGTGGGAACCGGAGGAGCTTTTGTGTTGCCACAAGAGTGCTTTGTCCCACTGCGATGTTGATATGGATTCTCCCAGTTGGTCTTCCCATCGTCTCTTGAAGGTGTGGTTATTTGCGGTGGTACTGACTATTAAGTGCTGGTAGAGCTGTGAGACTGCTTTGTCGAGTTGCGCTCCACGATGGCATATATCCTCGAACCAGGTGAGTTCTCTATGCAGCTGTTCTTTGAGTGGAAGCGATTCATAATAATGTGTCAGCTGCATATGTCGGAGGGATGCCATTGGTGTAAGAGGTCTATCTGCCAACAGTGCGCGCAGGGGCTGTATCGTTCCTTCCTTAAGCACAGTGTATATCGGGATGTAGTCCCTTTCCTCCAGGAATATCCAAGCCCGGGCCGGGACACCTCCCCCTATACCCGCGTTAGGTGTAATGGGGATCAGGGGGCTAGGGATCGGGGAGACCTGTGTGGTTTTCCTTATCTTCCCCCATGTCACCAGTGTTTGAGTCACTGGGTTCCCCGTTCCCCCGTCATTGTGACGTCTCGATCCTCCTTGCCACACTGCTGCCTTAAGTTTAGCTTTCGAGTCTCCTCTGTCCAAAGTCACCCATAGTTTTGGGGAGTCATTTGAGTGCCATTCTAGAATGCGCTGCATCGTGGTTGCTTGATGGTATCGTTGGAAGTCTGGGAGTGCCAGCCCTCCTTCTCGTCTCGGTAGGCACAGAGTTTCGTGTCGTAGTCTGGACTTTTCTCCCCTCCAGACGTACCGTATGATAGCCGATTTTAGGGTGGAAAAGAAGATAGGCGGTGGTGCCAGCGGGATTGTTTGAAACAGATAGAGGATTCTCGGTAGTACATTCATCTTAAGTACGGCAATTCGACCATGCCATGTAATGTGCGGATATCTCCAATTGTCGAGATCTCTGGTTACCTGTTGGAGGATGTGTGCGAAATTATATCGGTAAAGCTCTTGGGGGTTCGTAGTTATCCAGACACCGAGGTATTTCATCTTCCCTACGCACCATCGGAACGGGAAGGCGGCTCCCATTTCTGTGTATTCTCCTGTTGGGAAGGTCAAGTTGAGTACCTCACATTTTGAAAGGTTCAGCTTGAACCCCGATATTCTCCCAAATTTTTCAAATTCCAGGAGTAGGCATGGGATCGTGATCCGTGGGTTAGATATGAAAAAAAGGAGGTCATCCGCGTAAGCGGCTACCTTGTGCTCTGTGTCCTTCCATGTGTATCCCGTGATATCTGGGTTCTGTCGGATCGCTTGTAGCAACGGTTCCAGTGTTATTGCGAATAAGAGTGGTGACAGGGGACACCCCTGTCTCGTTCCGTTGTTGATCGCAAAGCTAGGTGTCAGGGCCCCATTCACTCGGACCGTTGCGCGGGGCGAATCGTACAGCGCCGATATCCATGTCAGCATGTTTTGTCCGAGTCCCATGGCTCGCAGCGTGTCCAGCATGTATGACCAGTTGACGCGGTCAAAGGCTTTTTCAGCATCTGTGGAAAGTAGGAAAATCTTATCCCGTGACTCCCGGGCTCTGTGCTGTATAGAGAAGAGGCGTAGGGTGCTGTCACGGGCCTCTCTCCCTGGTATGAACCCCGTCTGATCCGCGTGGATCAGACTTGGTAGCACGCGTTGTATCCTGGTTGCGAGTACTTTAGTGAGCAGTTTCGTGTCTACGTTTAATAGGGATATTGGACGGTAACTGCTGCACTGTTCGGGGTCTTTTCTGGGCTTAAGTAACACTGTGATGGTAGCTGTCAGAGATTCTGGTCCAAATCGTTGCCCCTCGGTGATGGTATTGACCGCAGTCGTCAGTCTCGGCAGGAGGATGGAAGAAAAGCGTTTGTAATATCCTGTGGAGAAGCCGTCAGGTCCTGGAGCTTTGCCCAATTTGGTGCGCTTCAGGGCCGCCGCCATCTCCTCAATACTAATCGGGTCGTCCAGTATGTTAGCTGCCTCCATTGTCACTGTTCGGCTTACAGTGTTACGCAGGTATTCGTGTATAGATGTATTGTTATGCTGCGTCGGTGGCGTAGCTCCGGGGCCAGGTAGGTTGTATAAGGTGTGGTAAAATCGACGGAATTCATTTGCGATGTCGTCTGGGTGTTGGGATGAATTCCCTGTCGGTAGTCGTATCTTGTGCACCCGTGTGTGGGGGGTGTCGCCTTTCAGGATGCGGGCCAGGTATTTGCCACCTTTGTTTGCGTGGATATAAAAAAATTTTTTTGAGTGTTGTAGAAATCGGTGGTGTCTTCTCGTAATTAGGTCCCTGAGTCGGTGTCGGGCCTCTGTCAAGTCCCTTTGTACGTCGGCACTTTGAGTTTCTTTGTGTTGGAGTTCCAACCTCGAGATGGTAGCATATAGGTCCGTCATTTCTCTCAGGATTGCTTTTTTCTTGCGTGAGGCGATTTTGATGAGTGTGCCACGGATGGTGCACTTGTGGGCTTCCCACAGTGTGATTGGTGAAATGTCCGCCACATCATTTTCTTGAAAGTATAGGTCGAGAGCTTGCGTAATTTCCCCTTTCACCTCCGGGTCCTGGAGCAGGGACTCGTTTAAGCGCCAAGTCCATTGTGCCGGCTTGAACATCGGCGATTCCAGTTCCACTGTCACCGGACCATGGTCAGACCATGTAGCGGGTTCTATGGCGGCCTTCCGTAATCGGGGCAATCCTTCCTGTTGAAGTAACAGGTAGTCAATTCGCGAATAGCGCCCATGGAGTGCGGAGTAATGAGTGTAGTCTTTAGTATCTGGGTTGAGCGTTCTCCAGCAGTCTACTAGCCCCAGGTCGTCCATTGACTTACGTATTGAGTGAAGGCTAGATCGCGGTATATGGCTGTGCCCTGTGGAGGTGTCTATGTGGGGTTCTAGGGGGGTGTTAAGGTCCCCCCCCAGGATGAGTGTGCCCTCGGAGAATTCCCGCAGCTTGTTCAGTGTTCTTCGGATGAAGCGTGCCTGGTTCTTATTGGGCACATAGACTGACGCTAAGGTGTAAAGCTTGCCTGCAATGGTGCCTTTGAGGAAGAGAAATCTCCCTTGTGTGCCTGTCATCTTACCTAGTTCTTTAAAGTCCAGTTCGGCTGCGATTAGTATTGCAACTCCGGCTCTGCGGGCCGTGGGGTGATTGCCAAAGGAGTTGTTAGGGAAATGTCGGTTTCGGAGTTTGGGTGCGGAGCCCTCTAGGAAATGGGTCTCTTGGAGCATTGCCACTGAGATCCGTTTCGTGTGTAATTCCCGCAGTAGGTGAGTGCGCCGTTCTGGGACGTTCAGGCCCCGACAGTTGAGAGTCATGACATTGAGCGGGGCACCGAGGTACGCCATAGGCACACCACCGAGGCAGCCCGGTCGCGCGGAGATACCAGCACCTGTCTGTTAGCTATTGTTATCAATAGGCCTAATCGTGTCTCCGTATAGTTTCCCGGGGTTCTATGTGTTGTGCGGGTGTGGTGTAGCAGGTTATGTCGTGTTACTCCTTTGCGTGTACTGTAGTCCCTGGCTATACCTGTGTAGCAATAATTCGCGGGTCTCTCGAGTGTGCGGACTTTTACGTGTTGTCTAGGTATGTGATGTTGGGATTGGGTAGGGTGCCGGGTTCGGTGAGCTCACCCGCCCGTGGGCTGCACCGCAGGGCAGGGGAGAGGTAGACGCCGGTGTGTTAAGTGTGGGATGTAAGGTGTAGAGTGGGTGTAGTGGAGAGGTTAAGAAAATGGGGTTGTTAGGTCCCCAGATAGAGGTGACCCCCACAGTGGGAAGGGAGAGTGTTCACCTCGGTCCCCCTTCAGGAGAAGGGGGGTATAGTCGTGCGACGGCAGGGGTTGCCCAGGCCCACTCCAGTAACCAGACCAGGAGTTGGGGTCCCGGAGAGCTCCGCCGTTGTATTCTATGCACGGCCTGTCGTAGGGGTAGGCGGCCTCGCCCCGATCCGATACGGATCCAAAGTATGTGTGTGGTATGTGTTTTGTATCAACTAACTCCTCACCGCCAGCATCACAGCCTAGTGCTGTGAAGAACACATGGTATGGTATGGAACAAAGAAAACATGAATAGCAACATATAAACATTTCAACATAGCAATATTATTAAACATGTGGCATAGCTCAAGTCACTTCCCCTCCCCGTCTCCCCTCCTCCCATCCCATAGCTATCCCCGCAGTGGATGTACATTTAACGAGTATCAGGCAATGCGTATAAGGTACAATCAATGGTATCACCTCCACGTGTTTCTGTATAAGTGATAAGTAGCATTATTCCTCGACATTGTTGTAGTCATATACCCCCTCAAGCCCCCCTCCCCCCCTTACATCATGTTGCGGAGTGTAGCATGTGGTATAGGTACATGTCCCTGCTAGTATACCTTGGTATTACAGATGTTGCAATAGAATGAGTGTTTGCATAACCTTTGAAATGTGAGCCGTGTGCGGCCTATGTGTAGGTAACATGACTATAAGCGTGTCAGTAAGTTGAACACCTAATGTTGTGTGAGTGTGGACGTGACACCCTGTACCGTTAGTCCATCGTGAGCATCTTTCGATTAGACGTTGCAGTGTGGGGGTTCAGAGTTTTGTTCAATGCAGAGGTGTGTGGTTCTCACAACGGAGTCCTGTTTTGTAGGGGTATATACAGTCACACGTGCATGGGGTCGTTCTCCTGCTATATCTGCTTTCCAGGGGCTGGTTCGGTGCACCAATCAACAAGTGTATCGCAGTGTCCACATTTTCCGTAGTTGGTGGGTTCTGTGTCCTTTGGTCTGAGAGTTGGTACTGAACGTGTTCTCTCTTATGTCTGTGTGGGCATATAACAGTTACCGTCCATATCCTGCGAGTTGGCGTAACGAAGGGATATTGTAGCCTGTCTTTGTGAGGGGTAGTCCCCTAGGGTTCCAATGTCTGCGGTTAGTCCATAAATTTCAAAGGAGTGGTGGGGTACGTGGGTATCCAGGGGAATGCAGAAGTTGGGATGGGTATTCAGGGAGGCGGTGAGCATACTCATTATTCTGGTGCCTCTGGGTTGTTGCGTCTGCGCCTCGCTAGGCCCCGAGGCGAACCACCTCCACGCCTCCGTGGTGCTCCCCTTTGAAATTGGGGTCTCCCTCCCAATGGGCCCAGGACCCAGTCCGGGACCGAGATGTTCGGTAAGTCCATTTCCTCGAGGAATCTGGGGATCTCTTCTGGCCATCGGATGGAAGCCCAGCCATTCTGGTGTCTGGCCATCAAGGCAAATGGGAAACCCCATCTATAGGCGATATTTCGTTCTTGCAAGGCTGCCGTGATGGGTTTTAAAGCCCTCCTGGCCTCTAAGGTGATGGGCGAGAGGTCGTTAAATACTGAGACCAGTGCCCCTCGGTGGTTCCAGGTAGGTTGAGCTCTAGCTGCTTTCATGATGGCTTCTTTGTCACGGAACGAGCTGAGGCAGCATATAATATCCCTTGGGCTGTCATCTAGGGATCTGGGGCGCAATGCTCTGTGTGCACGGTCGTATTTGAAGGTGTGAGGAGCTTGCTCACCCATGATCTGATGGAAGAGATCATTCAGGGTGTGTTCGACATTTTCCTCCCCTTCAGCTTCAGGGACTCCACGTACTCTGATATTGCTCCTCCGTCCCCTGTTGTCTAAGTCTTCCACTGTTCTCCTCATGTGCAACAGCATTTCCCCCTGGCGTGCAAGGGCTGTGTCAGTTGCCTGCAGTCTTGTGGATTGGGCCTCCTGTGCGTGCTCAATAGTCTGAATGCGGCCTGCTTGTGCTGCAACCTCTGATCTGATACCTGCAATTTCCGCACGTAATGCATCTTGTATGGATGTGGTGTGAATTAAGAGGTCTGCCTTAGTCACCATTGCTGCAGCCATCGAGCGGATCTCTTCCCCAAGCCCATCTAGGGTAGTGCCACGTGGCCCGCTCGTGGGGGGTGATGTCGGCGCCATATTGGATCCGCACGCTTCCCCACTTACTTCGGTGTGGGTTTGGAGGAAGCCGTCCATCGGTCCGTGAGTGTGTCCGGACTGGGAGCCCCTCGGGGTCTGCGGGGTATCGGTGCGGCGGTTTCGTCCCATGTGTGCCGTTTATTGCTAGTTTTAAGGCTATGTTTTGTGCTGGCGGAGCGGAGCTCACTCTCTAAGCGTCCATCTCGGTCAGAGCTCAGGCCACGCCCCCCTTGAGCCCCTTAGTTTGCGTGTTGGGGAGCTTAACCTTGACACGGTTGGGCAACAGTCAGTAGCGGCCTCTATTGACAATGTAAAACATAGGCTCAAAACCTTGGAAGCAGCTAATCTTAATAACCCAGCTGGTGACTAAGACATTCTTTTGCCTGTTGCCCAACCCAAAAATGGTACTTCCCCTTTAAGAAGCCGGAGACAAGTCGCACGCCCCCTAGCTAGTAATAGCTTCTGCGTTCATTGAAGGGGTTAATGATAACATCCTGGATGAGGTGGCAGCCAGAGATCTTCCAGTCCTTCTTGAAGACCTTATAGATTATCTAATCCAACAGAGGACTCATTTTAGAAGTCCTACTGTTACCATAACCCCTAGGGCCTCAGTACCTAATGTTCCTCCTTATACAGGGAGTGCAGAATTATTAGGCAAGTTGTATTTTTGAGGATTCATTTTATTATTGAACAACAACCATGTTCTCAATGAACCCAAAAAACTCATTAATATCAAAGCTGAATATTTTTGGAAGTAGTTTTTAGTTTGTTTTTAGTTATAGCTATTTTAGGGGGATATCTGTGTGTGCAGGTGACTATTACTGTGCATAATTATTAGGCAACTTAACAAAAAACAAATATATACCCATTTCAATTATTTATTTTTACCAGTGAAACCAATATAACATCTCAACATTCAGAAATATACATTTCTGACATTCAAAAACATAACAAAAACAAATCAGTGACCAATATAGCCACCTTTCTTTGCAAGGACACTCAAAAGCCTGCCATCCATGGATTCTGTCAGTGTTTTGATCTGTTCACCATCAACATTGCGTGCAGCAGCAACCACAGCCTCCCAGACACTGTTCAGAGAGGTGTACTGTTTTCCCTCCTTGTAAATCTCACATTTGATGATGGACCACAGGTTCTCAATGGGGTTCAGATCAGGTGAACAAGGAGGCCATGTCATTAGATTTTCTTCTTTTATACCCTTTCTTGCCAGCCACGCTGTGGAGTACTTGGACGCGTGTGATGGAGCATTGTCCTGCATGAAAATCATGTTTTTCTTGAAGGATGCAGACTTCTTCCTGTACCATTGCTTGAAGAAGGTGTATTCCAGAAACTGGGAGTTGAGCTTGACTCCATCCTCAACCCGAAAAGGCCCCACAAGCTCATCTTTGATGATACCAGCCCAAACCAGTACTACACCTCCACCTTGCTGGCGTCTGAGTCGGACTGGAGCTCTCTGCCCTTTACCAATCCATCCATCTGGCCCATCAAGACTCACTCTCATTTCAACAGTCCATAAAACCTTAGAAAAATCAGTCTTGAGATATTTCTTGGCCCAGTCTTGATGTTTCAGCTTGTGTGTCTTGTTCAGTGGTGGTCGTCTTTCAGCCTTTCTTACCCTGGCCATGTCTCCGAGTATTGCACACCTTGTGCTTTCGGCCACTCCAGTGATGTTGCAGCTCTGAAATATGGCCAAACTGGTGGCAAGTGGCATCTTGGCAGCTGCACGCTTGACTTTTCTCAGTTCATGGGCAGTTATTTTGCGCCTTGGTTTCTCCACACGCTTCTTGCGACCCTGTTGACTATTTTGAATGAAACGCTTGATTGTTCGATGATCACGCTTCAGAAGCTTTGCAATTTTAAGAGTGCTGCATCCCTCTGCAAGATATCTCACTATTTTTGACTTTTCTGAGCCTGTCAAGTCCTTCTTTTGACCCATTTTGCCAAAGGAAAGGAAGTTGCCTAATAATTATGCACACCTGATATAGGGTGTTGATGTCATTAGACCACACCCCTTCTCATTACAGAGATGCACATCACCTAATATGCTTAATTGGTAGTAGGCTTTCGAGCCTATACAGCTTGGAGTAAGACAACATGCATAAAGAGGATGATGTGGTCAAAATACTCATTTGCCTAATAATTCTGCACACTGTGTACAGATACTGAGCACATGCAACTAGGGGTGACCAAATAGTCGGAGGCTGAGAACCAGTATACGATAAAGGAGGGGCTCTGCCTATATTGTGGCCAGAAGGGGCATCTTAGATTGACTTGTCCGGTGCGTCCGGAAAACTGTGGCACCTAAGGTTGCTCAGGGGACCGGCCTTGGCCTCTGGGTTCCCTGCAAAAAGCCAACTTCCAGGCTGTCAGTAGGACCCCTGTGGCTGTGTAGCCGACTCACAGCTCCAAGGACTCCCTGCTGGCGCGTGTCCCTCTCTCCGGTGGATATCCCCACGTAGGTATCCACCGGAGAGAGCGCTCTCTTGGGCCTAGCCTCGTAGCTCCCGGGCAGGGTGAAACAGTGACTATAGCCAGTGGCGTACACATGACCTATGGGGCCCCGGTGCGAAAATTGATCCGTGGGCCCCCCCCCAGCACGCTTACTCTGCGCAGGCCGGGGCCGCAACACATGGCGGCGGGCACCTGGTCGCACTGCGACCGCGGTATGTACACCAGTGCATGCAGATGCACACACCCTTAACCCCTTAAGGACCAAACTTCTGTAATAAAAGCGAATCATGACATGTCACACATGTCATGTGTCCTTAAGGGGTTAAAGGACCACTACAGACACCCAGATCACATCAGCTCAATGAAGTGGTCTGGGTGTCAGGTCCCTCTAGTTTTAACCCTGCAGCTGTGGTGGAATCTCGGTAAAAATAAATTTAGTAGGCCGAGATTACCACGTGGCATGTGTACGTGCATATGCTGACGTATCGATCAGTTGGTTGCACGAGGCAAGATACGATCAGTAGTGTACGGAGCATGTGCAAGAATACAGGATGTAGTATTCCCCTCCTCCATTGTGCTGGACAGGCCATGCGGTCAAGCAGGAAGTTAATTCTTATTTGTATTGATTGGTCAAGAGAATGTGCGGGTGGAGCTTAATATGGGAGGAGTTATGTGTCTATATAGGGAGCCTGCACTATTGTCCGGGGCTCAGAACTTGCTGTATTTTGGTGACATTAGTCCCTCTGAGTCCCGATCGGTGATCCAATAAAGAATCTCTTCCTTCCTGAAGAAACCTGTGTCCATCTCTCTGTGCTTGGCTTCCGTCAGTTTCTCCGGTATCACAGCTAAAAGCATAGCAGTTTCAGAGAAACTGCTATGTTTCACTGAGGGTTAATCCAGCCTCTAGCGGCTGTCTCACTGACAGCCGCTTGAGGAGCTTCCGCGATTCTAAGACACTGAACGTCCATAGGAAAGCATTGAGTAATGCTTTCCTATGGGCGGTTTGAATGCGCGCACGGCTCTTGCCGTGCATGCGCATTTGGAGCTGAGCGTCGGAGGGATCCCCAGTGCCAAGGGAGTCTGGCGCTGGAGAAAGGCAAGTGCTGAAGACACACACACACTCTCACGAACAGACGCATACACACTAGCTAACAGACACACACATATACTGACAGAGACACACTCAGCGACAGACATACATACACACTCACTGACAAACACACACTCAGTAACAGACACTCCCAGTAACACACTCAGTAACAGACACACCCAGTAACACACTCAGTAACAGACACACCCAGTAACACACTCAGTAACAGACACACCCAGTAACACACTCAGTAACAGACACACCCAGTAACACACTCAGTAACAGACACACCCAGTAACACACTCAGTAACAGACACACCCAGTAACACACTCAGTAACAGACACACCCAGTAACACACTCAGTAACAGACACACCCAGTAACACACTCAGTAACAGACACACCCAGTAACACACTCAGTAACAGACACACCCAGTAACACACTCAGTAACAGACACACCCAGTAACACACTTAGTAACAGACACACCCAGTAACACACTCAGTAACAGACACACCCAGTAACACACTCAGTAACAGACACACCCAGTAACAGACACACCCAGTAACAGACACACCCAGTAACAGACACACCCAGTAACACACTCACCCAGTAACACACTCACCCAGTAACACACTCAGTAACAGACACACCCAGTTACACACTCAGTAACAGACACACCCAGTAACACACTCAGTAACAGACACACCCAGTAACACACTCAGTAACAGACACACCCAGTAACACACTCAGTAACAGACACACCCAGTAACACACTCAGTAACAGACACACCCAGTAACACACTCACTATCAGACAGACACTCACTATCAGACACTCACTATCAGACACACACTATCAGACACACACTATCAGACACACACTATCAGACACACACTATCAGACACACACTATCAGACACACACTATCAGACACACACTATCAGACACACTCACTGACACTCACACTAACACACACAGTAACACTAACACTCACAGTAACACTAACACTCACAGTAACACTAACACTCAGACACTAACACTCAGACACTAACACTCACAGTAACACTAACACTCACAGTAACACTAACACTCACACTAACACACAGTAACACTAACACACACAGTAACACTAACACTCACAGTAAAACTAACACACACAGTAACACTAACACACACTCTAACACTCACAGTAACACTAACACAGACACTAACACTCACAGTAACACTAACACACACAGTAAGACTAACACTCACAGTAACACTAACACTCACAGTAACACTAACACACACACTAACACTAACACACACACTAACACACACAGTAACACTAACACACACAGTAACACTAACACACACAGTAACACTAACACTCACAGTAACACTAACACACACACACACACACACTAACACATTTTTTTTTTAATTTAATCCCCCCAGCCTCCTTACCTTTTGGAGTGCTGAGGGGATTCCCTGGGGTCCAGTGGTGCTGCTGGGCTCCTGGGGGGCCGGTCACCCGGCGGGCAGGCAGGCTGGCGGGCGCGCGAGGGAGCACTCTCCCCTGAGTGCTTCCTCTTCAGCTCCCTTGCGCGCCGCGTACTGATACCAGCGCCGGAAGATGACGTCATCTTCTGGCTCCAGTATTATTGCGGTGCGCGAGGGAGCTGAAGAGGAAGCACTCAGGGGAGAGTGCTCCCTCGCGCGCCCGCCAGCCAGCCAGCCTGCCTGCCCGCCGGGTGACAGCAGGGCCAGCCTCGGTGGGCCCGGAGGTGGCCGGCTCCTGGGCCCCCCAGGAGAAGAGGCTGGCCCAGAGCGTACATACCGGGTCGCGACCCCTGCGACCCCGGTATGTACGCCACTGACCATAGCTCTGTTGGGAGCGGGTAGGATGATCCCTGACACTGGGACCGGAGAGAGTGTGTGTATGCCGGTTCGGGGTACGAATGCTGCCCCTGGTTGGCGTTCGGTTATATGAACCGGCGGCCACCCAGGGGAAGCACGCGCAACTTATTTCCCTTGTGGTTTGCAGTTTTCACACCTCATTACGAAGTATAAACCTTCTAAATAGACATTCTAAATGAGGTGTCAGGGTGCACCCTTTTGGGAGCCGAACAGAACCCGTCCATATGACCTCTACCGAAGGGGAGCAGGTAAAACACACGACTACAACACAATTACAAATATATACATGGGGAAACACAGAGTACAAAGGAAATGTGTGAGAATAAACATTGGGAGCACAAAATACAAGGCCAAAACATATGAATATTCAGTGGGCATGGCACTTAGTGGCGGTGGCCTGCTACACCATCCCCTTATGTTCACCTGAAAGCAGTGTTTGATAAGAAAGAGGCAGACAAATTACCACCTCATAGGCCTTATGATTGTGCCACAGATCTCCTACCTGGTACTATGCCACCTAAAGGAAGGGTTTATCCCTTGTCTTCCCAGGAGAGCACCATGATGGAAGAGTATATAGGAGAATCATTAGCGAAGGGTTTTATACATAGATCTTCCTGTCCGGCTGGGGCTGGTTTCTTTTTGTATCTGATTGGTATGCGAAATGTTGTTTGTCTATTGACCTATAGGTGTCAGTGTTTTGGAGTTTGTAAAACCCCATGAAAATTGTCAATGTACTTGACAGACCTGTAGGTGGCAGTGTTGATAGAACCACTGCTGGTCTTGATGTGAAATGTAAATTATTGTGAATTAAACCTGAAGTTGAGCCCGTGCTGGAGTTTAATTTATGGTTTATGGTTATGTTTAAAACAATCTTATGTGTAATTTATATTGGCTGGTAAATTGTATATGACATGTGAAGACAGTATTGCTGTTGACCAGTAGGTGTCAGAAATGCTGATTGTATGGTAAAAAAATACCCTTTAACCCCTTAAGGACCAAACTTCTGGAATAAAAGGGAATTAATCCTACCGTTTGACATATAGGAGTCAGGGGTTAATCCTACCGTTTGACATATAGGAGTCAGTATAAAAGCGAAAATGCTGAAGTTAGTTTGTTTGCTTATGGAGTGAAATAAAGTCTGAGAAGCCTGTAGTATACCCATTGACCGAATGACCGGTAGGGGTCAGTGTGTAGGCGAAAATGCAGTGGTTCGTTGGTTGGTACATAAAATGTGATAATGTCTAAGAAGCCTGTAGTACACCAAAAACCAGTAGGGGTCAGTGTGTAGGTGAAAATGCAGTGGTTTATTGGTTTGTACATGAAAATGCAAAAATGTCTAAGAAGCCTGTAGTACACCGAATGACTGATAGGGGTTAGTGTGTAGGTGAAAATGCAGTGGTTCGTTGGTTTGTACATGAAATGTGATAATGTCTAAGAAGCCTGTAGTACACCAAAAACCAGTAGGGGTCAGTGTGTAGGTGAAAATGCAGTGGTTTATTGGTTTGTACATGAAAATGCAAAAATGTCTAAGAAGCCTGTAGTACACCGAATGACTGATAGGGGTTAGTGTGTAGGTGAAAAATGCAGTGGTTTGTTGGTTTGTACATGAAATGCAATAATGTCTGAGAAGCCTGTAGTACACCCAAAGACCGGTAGGGGGTTTAAACGAATGATATGCATGAACATGCAATGGTTTTAGAACAGACTGAGACAAAATGCAGCCGTAAAGTGAGGACCTGACCCGTGCATGGTGCCGTGGGACTGATGCCTGGCGTAACGGGTAGGTCGACTTACGGTTTGTGAGTCACTTGGACACCATCCACGGCGATGGATTGAAGAAAGAAGGTGGTAGGCCGGAAAAGCCTGTGGCTGGATTCCTGACACAGCTCAGCTTAGAAAACCTCATGGAGTAATCAGGTAAAATGGCGTCTGGATGACCCGGAAGTGGAAATCATTCTGATGCTGACCTCAAGCGATATGAGTCAGGTAAGGGGTGTCCCTTATATAGGGGAGTGAATTAATTTAAGCCCCTCCCACAAATACAGGCCAAACTGCCTTAATACATATATGTCATACTAAGTGTATTTTTATATTTATATGTACATATATTAATATAAAAACACACTTATAATTAAATTATACACGTATATATATATAATATATATAATAACTATATATATTGTATATAAATATTATTATAAAATACAAATAATAAGTGTGACGAAACCGACCTCGCCACGTGTCCTTGGAGGGGGCTGCTTGCCCGCCTCTTGCCTTTGGACTATGGACCCGACTTTATGTGAATGTGTTAACCCAGATAGCCATGCCATGGAGCCCATTCGTGTAGTTAAAGACTTCGGCTCCATGGCAATCGAACTGTGTGAGTAGGATCTGAGCGCTATTCGGTAGTTTTGTGCGCTCAGATCCCAGCTATCTGGGGATATGTGACATGTCTGTGTTTTATGTATAAAATGAGACTTTGTGTATTTTATAGTATTTTAATGCTTTGTGCTCACCATGTGCATAATGGAGTCTTGTCTCTGTCCTGGGAGATAATTGAATTACTTCTCAATTATCTCCAGGATAGAAGACTCTGAAACCGGTCTGGGCCAGATAGCCATTTTACTAACTTTTGAACCCCTGGTCTGATTCATGCCATTTTTTAATATGTTGTTCCCCTGAATGGATTGATTGTGAATATGTAATTTTTTTTTATGTGAATGTGATGCATGGTTTTAGAGTTATGAAAGTTGGGTAAAAAGTATGTTTTAAAATGTTTGTATAATTGGATTACCTCCCAGGCTAAGGGGAGGGAATCTGTGGGATGTAACTATTGTGTGATTGGTGTATTGTAAATCCCTCCCTTGCATGGGAGAATCCTTTTATAAGACAGTGTGTGAATAAATCTGGAGTTCCTGTTTTAACCCTCAAGCTGAAGTGTCGTCTCATTCTTGGGGGAATTGGATTGTATGCTGACTGCCAGGAGTGTAAACCTTTCGTATGGTTTTTCCTGTTCGGCTGTTTCCAGGTTCGTGTAGTTTGCAGTTCGGGAGATTGGTGCTTACAGTAGCTGCCTGTGTATCTGGAAAGGGGGATATCGCCTAAACGGTTTTTATCCGCTTGTGGGCGAAACGGTCCGTTACAATAAGTAATTTAAATTAAATAAAAACATGTAAAAATAATAATAACATTTTTTAAAAATATATATAGCTATATGAAATTTCATTCTAACTGTATTTTGATAGTAATATATATATATATATATATATATATATATATATTTAAATCTATGTATATATAAATAAATAAAAATAATACGAAATATACATATGTTCATATACAAAATTACATAAATAATTATATAAATATACACGTAGACTTCAAATATATAAATATGCATATATATTTAAATTCTATGTGTGTATTTATGTAATATTTTTACATAATTAAGTAATTTCATTGATTGCAATTTGAGGGACCTGCCTGCCAACCCAGGCCAAAAGTCCAGAGAATTTAATTTGCTAGCACTATATTTTACCCTGTAACTTGCTATGACACCCTAAAACCTGTACATGGGGGGTACTGCTTTACTCGGGAGACTTCGCTGAACACAAATATTAGTGATTCAAAACAGTAAAAGATATCACAGCGTTGATATTGTCAGTGAAAGTGACTTTTTTTTGCATTTTTCACACACAGCACACACGACAGCACTTTTACTTATGATTGTTGTGATACGTTTTCCTGTTTTTATACACTAATATTTATGTTCAGCAAAGTCTCCCGAGTATAACAGTACCCCCATGTACAGGTTTTATAGCATTTTTTAAAGTTACAGGGTCAAATATTTTTACATTGAAAAAGGCCAGGTTGGTTACGTTGCCTTTGAGAGCGTATGGTAGCCCAGGAATGAGAATTACCCCAGAGACGGCTCTCTAATTAGGCGGTTTAGGCGGCCACCTAAGGCCTCGCGCTGGCTGGGGCCTCGCGGCCGCCTAAACCGCCTGTTGGCAGAGTGTGTCAGGTCCTCGGTCACTGACCGAGGACCTGACACCAGGAGGGTGCGAGGCCCCTCCAGCCTGCCCGGCCACCATCGCAGACACTGGTCTGCAGCTCCGCAGTGTGCAGAGCTGCAGACCATGTGACTCGCGAGAATTGGGCAATCAGAGCGTTGCCGCGGGTTACCACGTCAACACTCTGAAATTCCGCGAGATTACACGGTCTGCAGCTCTGCGGAGCTGCAGACCGGGAGCAGTGGCCACCGGACCACCAGGGAGCCCACTGGACCACCAGGGAAGCGTAGGCTCTCCCTCCCCATCACCCCCACCACCCTCAGGCTCACCCCCAGCTTCACCACACACCACCCTCAGCCTCACCCACCATCACCCCCACCACCCTCAGCCTCACCACCACCCTCAGCCTCACCACCACCATCACCCCCACCACCCTCAGCCTCACCCCCACTACCACCATCACCCCCCATCACCCCTCACCACCCCCACCACCATCACCCCCCACCACCATCACCCCCACCACCCTCAGCCTCACCCCCCACCACCATCACCCCCACCACCCTCAGCCTCACCCCCACCACCATCACCCCCACCACCCTCAGCCTCACCCCCACTACCACCATCACCCCCCACCACCATCACCCCCACCACCCTCAGCCTCACCCCCACCACCCTCACCCCCACCACCCTCAGCCTCACCCCCACCACCCTCACCCCCACCACCATCAGCCTCACCACCACCATCACCCCCACCACCATCAGCCTCACCCCCACTACCACCATCACCCCAACCACCATCACCCCCACCACCCTCAGCCTCACTCCCATCACCCCCACCACCCTCAGCCTCACCCCCACCACCCTCAGCCTCACCCCCCCACCACCCTCAGCTTCACCCCCCACCACCCTCAGCTTCACCCCCCACCACCCTCAGCTTCACCCCCCACCACCATCACCCCCCACCACCCTCACCCCCCACCACCCTCACCCCCCACCACCACCCCACCCTCAGCCTCACCCCCACCACCCTCAGCCTCACCCCCACCACCCTCAGCCTCACTCCCCTCCACCACCATCAACCCCCACCACCCACAGCCTCACTCCCCCCACCACCATCAACCCCCACCACCCTCAGCCTCACTCCCCCCCACCACCATCAACCCCCACCACCCTCAGCCTCACTCCCCCCCACCACCATCAACCCCCACCACCCTCAGCCTCACTCCCCCCCACCACCAACCCCCACCACCCTCAGCCTCACTCCCCCCCACCACCATCACCCCCCACCACCCTCAGCTTCACCCCCCACCACCATCACCCCCCACCACCCTCAGCTTCACCCCCCACCATCACCCCCACCACCCTCAGCTTCACCCCCCACCACCATCACCCCCACCACCCTCAGCCTCACCCCCACCACCCCTCCCCACCCCTCCCCACCCTCAGCCTCACCCCCCACCACCCTCAGCCTCACCCCCCACCACCACCCCCTACCATCCTCAGCTTCACCCCACCACCCTCAGCCTCACCACCCTCAGCCTCACCCCCCACCACCCTCAGCGTCACTCCCCACCACCACCATCACCCCCACCATCCTCAGCTTCACCCCCACCACCATCACCCCCACCACCCTCAGCCTCACCCCCCCACCACCCTCAGCCTCACCCCCCCACCACCCTCAGCCTCACCCCCACCACCCTCAGCCTCACCCCCACCACCCTCAGCCTCACCCCCCACCACCCTCAGCATCACTCCCCACCACCACCATCACCCCCCACCACCCTCAGCATCACTCCCCACCACCACCATCACCCCCACCCCCCTCAGCCTCACCCCCACCACCATCACCCCCACCCCCTCCCCACCCTCAGCCTCACCCCCATCACCCCTCCCCACCCTCAGCCTCACCCCCATCACCCCCACCACCACCCCCCACCACCCTCAGCTTTACCCCCCACCACCCTCAGCCTCACCCCCCACCACCCTCAGCCTCACCCTCCCACCACCATCACCCCCCACCACCCTCAGCCTCACCCCCACCACCCTCAGCCTCACCCCCCACCACCATCACCACCCTCACCACCATCACCCCCCACCCCCACCACCCTCAGCTTCACCACCGTCACCATCACCCCTCCACCACCCCAGCCTCACCCCCACCACCATCACCACCACCCTCAGCTTTACCCCCCACCACCCTCAGCCTCACCCCCCCACCACCATCACCCCCCACCACCCTCAGCCTCACCCCCCACCACCCTCAGCTTCACCCCCCACCACCACCCCCCACCACCCTCAGCTTTACCCCCCACCACCCTCAGCCTCACCCCCCCACCACCCTCACCCCCCACCACCCTCAGCTTCACCCCCCACCACCATCACCCCTCCCCACCATCACCCCCCACAACCCTCAGCCTCACCCCCACCACCCTCAGCTACACCCACCACCAGTCACCATCACCCCCACCACCCTCAGCTTCACCCCCACCACCATCACCCCTCCCCACCCTCACCCCCACCACCCTCAGCCTCACCCCCACCACCCTCAGCCTCACCATCCCCCATAACCCCCCACCACCCTCAGCCTCACCTCCCACCACCCTCAGCCTCACCCCCCCACCACCCTCAGCATCACCACCCTCAGCATTGCCCCTCACCACACTCAGCATCACCACCCTCAGCCTCCCCCACTCACCATCACCCCCTCCTTCTCACATCACCCCCCTCTCACTCTCGCATTACCCCCTCTCACTCTCGCATTAGCCCCTCTCACTCTCGCATTAGCCCCTCTCACTCTCGCATTACCCCCCTCTCACTTTCACATTACCCCCCTCTCACTCTCACATTACCCCCCTCTCACTCTCACATTACCCCCCTCTCACTCTCACATTACCCCCTCTCACTCTCACATTACCCCCCTCTCACTCTCACATTACCCCCCTCTCACTCTCACATTACCCCCTCTCACATTACCCCCTCTCACATTACTATCACCCCCCGCTCCCTCTCACATTACCCCCTCTCACTCTCACATTACTCCCTCTCACTCTCACATTACCCCCCTCTCACTCTCACATTACTCCCTCTCACTCTCACATCACCCCCTCTCACTCCCGCATTAGCCCCTCTCACTCTCGCATTAGCCCCTCTCACTCTCGCATTAGCCCCTCTCACTCTCACATTACCCCCCTCTCACTCTCATATTACCCCCCTCTCACTCTCACATTACCCCCCTCTCACATTACCCCCTCTCACTCTCACATTACCCCCTCTCACTCTCACATTACTCCTTCTCACTCTCACATTACTCCCTCTCACATTACCCCCTCTCACTCTCACATTACCCCCCTCTCACTCTCACATTACCCCCTCTCACTCTCACATTACTCCCTCTCACATTACCCCCTCACTCTCACATTACCCCCTCTCACATTACCCCCCTCTCACTCTCACATTACCCCCCCTCTCACTCTCACATTACCCCCCTCTCACTCTCACATTACCCCCCCTCTCACTCTCACATTACCCCCTCTCACATTACCCCCTCTCACTCTCACATTACCCCCTCTCACTCTCACATTACCCCCTCTCACTCTCACGTTACTCCCTCTCACTCTCATATTACCCCCTCTCACTCTCACATTACCCCCTCTCACTCTCACATTACCCCCCTCTCACTCTCACATTACCCCCCTCTCACTCTCACATTACCCCCTCTCACTCTCACATTACCCCCTCTCACATTACCCCCTCTCACATTACTATCACCCCCCGCTCCCTCTCACATTACCCCCTCTCACTCTCACATTACTCCCTCTCACTCTCACATTACCCCCTCTCACTCTCACATTACCCCCCTCTCACTCTCACATTACCCCCCTCTCACTCTCACATTACCCCCTCTCACTCTCACATTACCCCCTCTCACTCTCACATTACCCCCTCTCACATTACCCCCTCTCACATTACTATCACCCCCCGCTCCCTCTCACATTACCCCCTCTCACTCTCACATTACTCCCTCTCACTCTCACATTACCCCCCTCGCACTCTCACATTACTCCCTCTCACTCTCACATCACCCCCTCTCACTCCCGCATTAGCCCCTCTCACTCTCGCATTAGCCCCTCTCACTCTCGCATTAGCCCCTCTCACTCTCACATTACCCCCCTCTCACTCTCATATTACCCCCCTCTCACTCTCACATTACCCCCCTCTCACATTACCCCCTCTCACTCTCACATTACCCCCTCTCACTCTCACATTACTCCTTCTCACTCTCACATTACTCCCTCTCACATTACCCCCTCTCACTCTCACATTACCCCCGTCTCATTCTCACATTACCCCCCTCTCACAGTACCCCCTCTCACTCTCACATTACCCCCTCTCACTCTCACATTACTCCTTCTCACTCTCACATTACTCCCTCTCACATTACCCCCTCTCACTCACATTACCCCCCTCTCACTCTCACATTACCCCCTCTCACTCTCACATTACTCCCTCTCACATTACCCCCCTCTCACATTACCCCCCCTCTCACTCTCACATTACCCCCCCTCTCACTCTCACATTACCCCCCCTCTCACATTACCCCCTCTCACATTACCCCCTCTCACTCTCACATTACCCCCTCTCACTCTCACGTTACTCCCTCTCACTCTCATATTACCCCCTCTCACTCTCACATTACCCCCTCTCACTCTCACATTACCCCCTCTCACTCTCACATTACCCCCCTCTCACTCTCACATTACCCCCTCTCACTCTCACATTACCCCCTCTCACTCTCACATTACCCCCTCTCACATTACTATCACCCCCCGCTCCCTCTCACATTACCCCCTCTCACTCTCACATTACCCCCTCTCACTCTCACATTACCCCCCTCTCACTCTCACATTACTCCCTCTCACTCTCACATTACCCCCTCTCACTCTCACATTACCCCCTCTCACTCTCACATTACTCCCTCTCACTCTCACATTACTATCACCCCCCGCTCCCTCTCACATTACCCCCTCTCACTCTCACATTACTCCCTCTCACTCTCACATTACTCCCTCTCACTCTCACATTACCCCCTCTCACTCTCACATTACCCCCTCTCACTCTCACATTACCATCACCCCCCGCTCCCTCTCACATTACCATCACCCCCGCTCCCTCTCACATTACCATCACCCCCGCTCCCTCTCACATTACCATCACCCCCGCTCCCTCTCACATTACCATCACCCCCGCTCCCTCTCACATTACCATCACCCCCGCTCCCTCTCACATTACCATCACCCCCCGCTCCCTCTCACATTACCATCACCCCCCGCTCCCTCTCACATTACCATCAACCCCCTGCTCCCTTTCACCATCACCCCCCGCTCCCTCTCACCATCACACCCCCCGCTCCCTCTCACCATCACACCCCCCGCTCCCTCTCACCATCACACCCCCCGCTCCCTCTCACCATCACACCCCCCGCTCCCTCTCACCATCAGCTACCCCATACACATAGGGTCTCAGACAAAAACGCAAACATGCTCACAGAGACATACATTCGCACACACAAGGATACTCTCTGTCAGACACACTCTCAGGCACATACACAGGTAGACAGTGCATCAATGTGTATATGTGACACTTTTTTGTCAGTGGGGCCTCATGTTTGCGTTTCGCCTAAGGCCTCAAAGTCTAGAGCCGCCTCTGAATTACCCCCATGATGGCATACCATTTGAAAAAGAAGACAACCCAAAGTATTACAAATGGGGTATGTCCAGTCTTTTTTAGTAAAAATAGAAATCCAGCGCACTCACTTAACTAAACAGCTACTTTGATGCTGACAAATTTGACTAGTTTTATTAAAAACACCTAATCTAGGCAAAAAATAATGGGGGTTTAGTTACACTATATGATCATACAATGCATAAGCCTGCCACAAATGTCAATGTACCCCATCTTTGGCAGGTCCTACTCTCACTGCCAACTGTCTAATAAATGAGCTACTCACTTGGGGAAATCCTTCCATCTCGAGTTCTCTGCAGTACAAGGCTTAAATAGGGTCCTGAGATGAGACACCTGTGACAGGGGGCGGTGCAAAACCAGAGAGCTGGCTAGACTCCTAAATATATATGGGAAAACAAGGGGCTGGCTGCACTCACCTAAACATGCTTAAATAAGGGGTATGTCCAGTCTTTTTTAGTAGCCACTTAGTCACAAACACTGGCCAAAATTAGCGTTCAATTTAGTTTTTTTACTTTTTTCACACACAAACAAATATGAATGCTAACTTTGGGCAGTGTTTTCGACTAAGTGGCTACTAAAAAAGACTGGACATACCCCTTATTGAATACCCTGGGTTGTCTACTTTAAAAAAATATATATGTACATGTGGGGTGTTATTCAGAGATTTATGACAGATAATAGTGTTACAATGTCACTATTGATAAATTTTAAAAATGTATGTTTTGAAACCGCAATATCCTACGTGTACCTATAGCCCTATAACTTGCAAAAAAAAAAAGCAAAAAAGCATGTAAACACTGGATATTTTGAAACTCAGGACAAAATTTTTAATCTATTTAGCAGTTTTTTTCATTCACTTTTGTAGATGAGTAAAAGATTTTTCAAGTAAAAGTAAAAAAACATGTATTTTTTAAAATTTTTCATCATATTTTTTTAGTTTTTTTTAAATTAAATTACATGAGATTATATAAATAATGGTATGTTAAGAAAGACCCTTTTGTCCTGAAAAAAATATATAATTTGTATCGTTTTAACCTCCTGCACTATTGATTGGAGGTCTTCTTTTTTTGGCAGGGAGGTAAACAGGGCATACCAGTCCGGTGTGGGGTTTACCTTGTCTCGGGAGCCGGCGGCAGTGAGCAGGCTGTCTTCTGAGACAGTTGATCCCGGGGAGGAGGCTGCCATATTGGATGCCTCGTGGTGTGAGGCGAGGAGCCCCGGCGTGTGCAGGTAACTGCGGATGGAGGCAGACGGACCCTCACTTTATGTCCTCGGTGTGGTCGGGGTCATCATTGACCATTTTGTGTGGCCCATTAGGGCTCTGAGTGTGCTGAGGTAGGCTAATTTTGTCGGCAGGGCTCGGAGCGCAGGAATTACGGCGCCATTCTCATTCGGCGCCAAGCCACGCCCCTTCTACTTTTATCTAATTTTAAGTTGGATACACAATTGAAATCGCCTCCAATAATCAAATTGCCACAAACAGCTTTTTCAATCTTAGAGATACAATCTTCCAAGAAACCCATTGAGAAGTCGTTAGGAGCGTAAATATTGACCAGTGTAAATACCATATCGATTATTTTAGCAATTAACAGTAGAAATCTGCCATCATAGTAATTTTCTGAATGAATAAATTCGAATGAGATTTTTTTTTACAAAAAATGGCTATTCCCCTTTTATTATGATTGTCCTCTAAATCAGCAGAATAAACTATTGGAAATTTACTAAAATATGATAGTTTACTAGCAGAGGTTATCCAATGGGTTTCCTGGATAAGTGCTATATCTATCTTATTATCTTTTATATATTTACACAATGCACCTCATTTTTGGGGTGTGTTTAACCCTTGGATATTCCAAGATACACACCTAAGTGACATCTATTGCAATAGTACCCAAGGCATTGGGTCCCGACACTGCAGTTCTTTAACAATAACAAAAATAAAACATTTTTTGTTTATACCTTTTTAGAATATTTTTCGATATTACACAAAACGTTGAACAAATCTTCATGTTCAACTAAGTACCTGCTACTTTTTTTACGCAGGTAGTGAGGATTAGTTGGTAACTAAAGGAGGCATATTATATTTGGAAACTTCTAAAGCAACATTAAAACATAACAACAAAAAAACAGATAATAGGAAAAGGAAATAAAGTTGTCTTATTTTCCATGTTCTCTTTCTTTCTTAAAGCGGAACTTACCTTTCCTCAATCTCTTCCTCTTCTCCCCCTCTCTCGGGATCTGTTCTTCTTTTCTTCCTGTCTTCTTTAGTTTTCTTTTAAATCATAAGACAAAGTAGGGACTCTTTGTCTTATGGAGGATTCCTCCGCTTGACCAGCTCTGACCAGCGGAGGAGCAAAGTGTGCTTCATTTCCGCTGGTCAGAGCAATTTTCCCATGATCCCTAGCGTTCCTCCCTGTTCCCACAATGCTTCCTGTCAGTACTGCCGAACGTCCTGTCACTTAGACAGAACGCCGGCAAAACTGCCGAATTGCATCCTAACAGAATGAGAACAGTTTCTCCATTGGTGTTAGGATGCAATTCGGTACTTTGATCGTATCGGAATTTCATTCTAATGAATGAAACTCCGATCCTATTTATTGCCGCGGCTGCATCTTGCAGCTGCTTAGTAGATAACTCCCTAATTCCCACGGTATCAGGGAGCTATCTACTAAAAGGCTGAAAGACCTGAATTGGTCTTTCAGCCAAATTTACTAATACTAAGTAAAGATTACTTAGTATTAGTAAATAATATGCCCCTACTCGCTATACCGCGAGTAGGGGCATGTCTAGTAAGCAGTGAGCAGCCTGTGGCCTGTGGCTGCTCACTGTAAAAAAAACACAAAAACAAATAAACACTCCTCCCCCCCCCCCTGCGCGGGGGTTGAAGATGGGGGGGGGACCTAGTGTCCTCCCCCCCTGGCCCCCACCCCTGCGCGGTGGGTGGGGGCCCTAATAAAACAATAAGGGGGAGGGACCTACTGTCCTCCCCCCCGGCCCCCACCCCTGAGCGGTGGGTGGGGGCCCTAATAAAACAATAAGGGGGGGGACCTACTGTCCTCCCCCCCTGGCCCCCACCCCTGCACGGTGGGTGGGGGCCCTAATAAAACAATAAGGGGGGACCTATTGTCCTCCCCCCGGCCCCCACCCCTGCGCGGTGGGTGGGGCCCTAATAAAACAATAAGGGGGGACCTATTGTCCTCCCCCCGGCCCCCACCCCTGAGCGGTGGGTGGGGGCCCTAATAAAAAAAATAAGGGGGGGACCTACTGTCCTCCCCCCCTGGCCCCCACCCCTGCGCGGTGGGTGGGGGCCCTAATAAAACAATAAGGGGGGGGACCTACTGTCCTCCCCCCCGGCCCCCACCCCTGAGCGGTGGGTGGGGGCCCTAATAAAACAATTAGGGGGGGACCTATTGTCCTCCCCCCGGCCCCCACCCCTGAGCGGTGGGTGGGGGCCCTAATAAAACAATTAGGGGGGGGACCTATTGTCCTCCCCCCCTGCCCCCACCCCTGCGCGGTGGGTGGGGGCCCTAAATAAACCCCACCCCATCAAGGTGACTAGGGGTCCCAAGCCCCTAGTCACCCACCCCCCACCCAAAACATTCTATCCCCTACCTACCCCCCTCACCCTAAAAATAGTGAGGGGGGAATAAAATAACTAACCTGTAAAAAAAAAATTAAACTTACCATTTGACGTCTTCTTTTTTCTAAATTCTTCTTTCTTCAGCCCCCCAAAAGGCCAAATAAAAATCAATCATACCCGTCGTACTTAAAAAAAAAAAAAAAAACGAGCGCAAACAAAAATTAATCCATGTTCACCCATGGAGGGCACGCCGCGTACTGAGCTCCGCAGGGCAGGTCAAGGCTTATAAAGCCTTGCCCCGCCCTGCAATTAGGCTTAGAACACACTGATTGGTTGGTTTAAGCCAATCCGAGTGCTCTATGTCATTTTACACAGGGTGGGAAAATTCAAAAGAACTTTCCCACGCTGTGTAAAATGACAGATCACTGTGATTGGATGGTTTTCAAGCCATCCAATCACAGTGCTCTGTGCAATTTTACAAGCGTGGGAAAATTCCAAAGAACTTTCCCACGCTTGTAAAATGACACAGAGCAGTGTGATTGGATGGATTTCAAACCATCCAATCACAGTGCTCTGTGTCATTTTACACAGCGTGGGAAAGTTACATTTTCCCACGCTGTGTAAAATGACACAGAGCACTGTGATTGGATGGCTTGAAATCCATCCAATCACACTGCTCTGTGTCATTTTACAAGCGTGGGAAAGTTCTTTGGAACTTTCCCACGCTTGTAAAATGACACAGAGCACTGTGATTGGATGGCTTGAAAACCATCCAATCACAGTGATCTGTCATTTTACACAGCGTGGGAAAGTTCTTTTGAATTTTCCCACGCTGTGTAAAATGACACAGAGCACTCTGATTGGCTTAAACCAACCAATCAGTGTGTTCTAAGCCTAATTGCAGGGCGGGGCAAGGCTTTATAAGCCTTGACCCGCCCTGCGGAGCTCAGTATGCGGCGTGCCCTCCATGGGTGAACATGGATTAATTTTTGTTTGCGCTCGTTTTTTTTTTTTTTTTTTATATTGCGACGGGTATGATGGATTTTTATTTGGCCTTTTGGGGGGCTGAAGAAAGAAGAATTTAGAAAAAAGAAGACGTCAAATGGTAAGTTTAATTTTTTTTTTTCTACAGGTTAGTTATTTTATTCCCCCCTCACTATTTTTAGGGTGATGGGGGTAGGTAGGGGATAGAATGTTTTGGGTGGGGGGGTGACTAGGGGCTTGGGACCCCTAGTCACCTTGATGGGGGGGGTTCATTTAGGGCCCCCACCCACCGCGCAGGGGTGGGGGCCAGGGGGGAGGACAGTAGGTCCCCCTCCCCTTATTGTTTTATTAGGGCCCCCACCCACCGTTCAGGGGTGGGGGCCAGGGGGGGGAGGACAGTAGGTCCCCCCCTTATTGTTTTAATAGGGCCCCCACTCACCGCGCAGGGGTGGGGGCCGGGGGGGGAGGACAGTAGGTCCCCCTCCCTTATTGTTTTATTAGGGCCCCCACCCACCGCTCAGGGGTGGGGGCCGGGGGGGAGGACAGTAGGTCCCCCCCTTTTTGTTTTATTAGGGCCCCCACCCACCGCGCAGGGGTGGGGGCCGGGGGGAGGACAGTAGGTCCCTCCCCCTTATTGTTTTATTAGGGCCCCCACCCACCGCGCAGAGGTGGGGCCGGGGGGAGGACAGTAGGTCCCTCCCCCTTATTGTTTTATTAGGGCCCCCACCCACCGCGCAGAGGTGGGGCCGGGGGGAGGACAGTAGGTCCCCCCCTTATTGTTTTATTAGGGCCACCACCCACCGCGCAGGGGTGGGGGCCGGGGGGAGGACAATAGGTCCCCCTCTTATTGTTTTATTAGGGCCCCACCCACCGCTCAGGGGTGAGGGCCGGGGGGAGGACAGTAGGTCCCCCCCCTTATTGTTTTATTAGGGCCCCCACGACTGCGCAGGGGTGGGGGGGCCAGGGGGGAGGACAGTAGGTCCCCCCCCCCCTTATTACCATTTTTTTTTTTTTTACAGTGAGCAGCCACAGGCTGCTCACTGTTTAGTGGACATGCCCCTACTCACGGTATAGCGAGTAGGGGCATTGGGGAGATTTTAATCTCCCTTGTGCTATTATGGGGGTCATATTGACCCCCATAGAGTGAGGGGGGGGACCTGGGGGGCTTATGAAGTGGTGGGGAGCTCTGCGCCCTGCCGCTTCTATAGTTACATATTACAAGGAGGGAGCTGCACGCCGGTAGCTCCCTCCTTGTAATAAACTGAACGAACAAACTAACACTGATACTCAGTGTTAGTTTGTTCATCTGATTTTTTCTATTCATTCATTCGTCTGTCTGATGAATGAATGAATAGGTGAAATTCCCGTTCGCATGTCCAGGTGTTTCACTGGGCATGTGCGGGAATCTCACAGTCTGTGTAGTGTGGGTAGATGACGTGTCCCACAGGGACTTCACCTACCCACACAAAGATGGCGGCGCCCTGAATAAAGATCGGGGCAGAAGATAAAGAATAAAAAAAAGGTAATGTGGGGGGCTTATGGGCATTTGGGGGTCGATTGGATGTAGTGGAGGCGGGAGGGGGATTAAAAAAAAAACGGGATTCGGCATGACAGTGCCGCTTTAATTAAAATAGTATGATGACAAATATTTAATTGTGCAAAATCCTTTTATTAATTTGGTCATAGTAGTGTATTGAGTCATAAGTTATGAATGTGAAATATGAGATACTATATCAATATTACAGTGAAAAACTAATATTTCTCCTTAATAGTTCTCTAGTAATAGTAAAGTGTCTATTTATATTGCATTGTCAAATTGGGCCGTGCATCCTTATTCGTTTTATCATTAAATGTCGACAGTATTTTAGCAAGTGTTAATTTACCACCTTTCATCTTTGAGTAGTACCCCAATTTCCCTTCCTTTTTCTTTCCTATTATCTAGAATTATCTATTTTAAGGTTATACAACTTACATGAAACACATCTATAATCACCATTGAATGTGTTCAGAACCCCATCAGTCATTATTCATCACCATTCTCCCATCCCTTTTTCTCTCCCTCTCTCCCAACTCGAGGGACCATTAATTCTTATGGTAGCTTTTAATTTAAAAAAAATCATAATCATAATCTTACAGGATCATTAAGGTAAAATTATAAGAGTAGAATGTTGACATATAATATATTTTTAGAATTAGAACTTAGAAATGTGAAATATCTTGGCGAAATTTGCAATATATGTCCAAGCTTGAGCTTAATATAGAATTATATTTCCTTTTATAGAAGGACATCGATATATCAATTAACTTAAGAGGTTAGGAATTGATCCATATAGGAGAGAGGAAAAGAAAAGGAAAACAACAATGGCAAAACATGTTTAATTATCACAAGTTAAATTTGGAATTAGAATTTTCATTTTAAAATTATTTATTTTGCCGACATTGGGGCATTGAATACATAAGACTGATCTTGATAGATTACTGCTAGGGCTACAGGAAAGTTTCATTTATATCTAATATTACTTGATCTAAGTCTTGCTGTAATTTCATTGAATTCCTTTCTCGTCTGACGAGTAGCAGGTGATAAATCCGGGAATTATTTGATGTCCTTATATTGAGGATCTGTAAGGGGGGATTTCTGATTTGCTTGCATTACCAATTTTTTTCTGTATCCATTAGCAAATGTTACTATTGTGTCTCTTGGAGATTTGGGAGAAATATTTTGAGGTTTGAAGAGACGATGGAATCTTTCAAATGGGTGGCCACCCAGTTGTTGAGATGGTATTAATAATGAGAAAAGAGATCTTAGATATTGCTCAAAATGATCTTGTGAAACTGACTCAGGTATTCCTCTTATTTTTATATTATTTCTTCTGGATCTATCTTCTATATCAGTTATTTTATTTTCCAATTTGTTTATTCTTTCTTCTAGAATTTAATTTGTTGAGGATAAGTTATTTTCTTCTTGCAATTTTTGGATTATTTGGGTTTGTTCTGATAAGCTGCTGGTAAGGTGAGTAAGCTCCAGCTTAAATATTGAGATGTTTCTATCAAAATCCTAGTTTTCTTTTGGTGTACAATTTGTTTAAAGACTCTTCTAATGATTGTTAGGTTATGGTTAAAGAGGGAGATATTACCTGTATATCTTGATATTGCATAGTGTCCAGGGAAAGATTCAGTTCTCCTCGCTGTCCGTTGGAAATTGATTTCCTCTTGTTCTCATGTGTTTTTTGGGGAGTAGAAAGAATTGATACCTTTATTTTTTTCCAGGATTGTAATGTTTTCTTTATCTTTTGTTTGGAGCCATTTTATTTTTATGTTTTCTTCCTTTTTTCCTCCTGATTTCTTTCCCCTTTCTCATACCCTATTTCCTTCTCTCTTTTAGCCCCCTTTTTCTTCTTTTTTTTCCTTTTCTTTTCCCTTTTTTCTTTTTCCTCTCTCTCTTTTTTTTACTCTTTTCCTTTTCTTCTTATTTTCTCTCCCCACTTCTAGTTCCTTACTTTTTCTTTCCTTTCTGTTCCTTTCTCCTTTTCCTTCCATCTTCTCTCCTTTTCTTATCCTTCTCTTATCTTCATTTGTTATTCCCCGTCTAATTCGTCTCCTGCTGTCTTCTTGAAGCCCTTGTCTTTTTTTTTCTCTTCTGACTTCTATTCCCTTCTCTATCCCCTTCTTCTCTCTCTTTTTCTCCCTTCTTCCTCTATCCAGAACAAAAAATAAAGGAAAAACAAAAAACAAAGGCCAAAACGGAAGAAAAATTGTGTATGCCAATATATAGAAGGCGTATGCCTGAAGTTGTGGGAGGGATTTTATGCCTATTTAAACCCAGCTAATCCCCCTACTCACCTGTCTGCGACGATTTCGGAAATTCGCTTTCATTTCCGTTTTCACAGACCTCTGACGTCAATCTGCCGCGACGCTCGTACACGGCCCGCCGGTTTTTCGTGAGTATTTTTCACACGCACGGAA
Organism: Pelobates fuscus; assembly: GCF_036172605.1. NCBI lineage: Eukaryota > Metazoa > Chordata > Amphibia > Anura > Pelobatidae > Pelobates > Pelobates fuscus. Next base: position 61,000,644 of record NC_086329.1, read on the forward strand.
GCCATTCGTCGATCTCGTACAAACTGTAAGTCCATTCGAATAATCTTTTACACATACGTTCCGTTCGCATTATCATTCATACAACATGAAATGCTCTGTATAGCTTCCCGCTCACGTTTCCTTCTCTCTAGCTAGCTGTTAAAACTGCTATCCATACTGTCCTCGGGCAGGGCTTTGTAAAGGGAATAAATGGTTTAACTTACCAGCTCCGCTGACCCATGGTATTTCCTGCCAAATTCACCCCGTCGGCAGCCCAGATTCTCCGAGACTGAGCTGGAACAAAACCGCTCCTTACCCTCGATGAACTCCGTCTATGTCACTAGTTTTCTCCTCTCGCTCTCTCATTATCTCTTTTTGTGGCATTTTTCTGCTCTCAATTGCATTGTTGAAATGAGCACGTATTGTAGTGCACCATCTCATCTCTACAGGGGAGACTCCTCGCTTCTTGCAGCCACGGCAGTTTGTCGCGTCTCTCCGATGAGAACCGACGAACGTCTCGCTAGCGCGGGGTCCTTCCTGAACCTGGTCATGCCTGCACGTGGATAGGAAAGGCTTTTTAAGAGTACAATGTCTCGCCCCTCAACCATGTGCTGCCGGCCTCGGCAACCCCAGACATTGGGTTCGATCCAATATTTGGTCATTACGGAGTTAATTAAGGAGAGGTAGGCTTGCTGGGGGTACGTATTCGAATTACCTTTCTGCCTTATCCCAGGGGAATGCAATTTTCAGTATGTGGATTGTTTTTAATGAGCGGCACATGGCTGGGTCATTCGTCACCCCTTCCTGCCTAATTTTTAGTGAAACAACACGCAAATATCTATTTATTTTCATGGTGTAGAGTGTGCTGCTATAGTGCTGTAGAGAATCCACTAATGGGCTCTCTACTTAAATGTCATTAATCGCTTTACTGATATAATTCCAGGTAGACGCTAAAGCCATTAACATTACACGACAGCTCACTTCTGCCTCTGCCCAAGTTTACCATTTCATCCGTTGTTTTAATTTTATTTCCCACTATTCAGGGCTGCATTACACAAACTGCATAGTTAAAAGCTCTCTATACTGCTCAACTTAAAATGATGGCCAACATTTACGGATCTGATCCACGGTAAATGTTTAAATCACAGACATCGTGTTTGTTTCTTCTGTGCGCATTATGATAATAACTCGGGAGTCGTTCATTGACAGGAATAAATACTGCTTGTTAGTCAAAAAGACAGCACTACACATTTCTTCAATCTTTGATTTTTTCTTATTGCAGTTACTAAAGTTAACCTTTACAGCCTCATGGCCCCTATTACAATATCATACATCCCAAGTCTCCCTATTTAGGAGGGACAGTCCCTATTTTGGGCCCAAGTCCCTCTTTTCTATCCTAATATCCCTCCATGTAGATACGAGAGAACGCCGCACAAATATATATATATATATATATACATATATATGTATACATACAATAAGTCTCGCAGTGAATAACAATTAAAAAAAAAAAAAAAAAAATGTTGCTGATATTATAATTATGTAATTATATTAGTATATTATCCCTGATGTTCACGTACGCACACATACGCAGATATAAACACTGATATACTGATATACAGTGACACGCATTGACGGTTACAGAAATTTGCCTGCTCGCTTGGTTATGGCAGAATTTTTGGATAATTGGCTATTCTGACTTTCTTTAACCAGCTCATTGTTGTGAGGGTCTTTGAAGCGCTGTATGTACACAGCAAACGAAGCATTGTCTGTACCAGCCTTAATTCATCCTCAGTCAGTGCGGCAATTTGCGTTACGTGTAAAACCCGGCGTACTCCTACGCAGACAAGCTCTTACGTTACTGGACAAATGTGTCTACTTTCATATTGCAGTTCTGGTGAGCGAGCCTCGGCTAAGGCAAGTACGCATTTAACAATACTACGAACAAGATCTGCATATATATATATAACGACAACAACAACTGACATACACGTTTATTCGTATTGCATTTCGAATCAAGGCCACGGTCTGGCACCACGAGCCCCGAGGGCCATACATACGATCTTACACGCATTCTAGTTCATACGTCCCGACCATCCGGACCCCACATGCTCACTGGGCACTCCAGTTTCGGTCAAACCATACGATCCTACCTCTTTGCTACCCACGTTTCGTTCTGTAGTATGTCCTCTCTCACTAACTACCCTTCCATCTTAGTTAGCAACTGCTGGCTGTTAGGTTCCTAGGTGTCCACTAGTTGTTATTCTCCCCGGCTTCTTCGCCATAGGTTAGTGGTCCCGCGAGGCCAACACCCATCCTCATACTTGGAGGTACTACGCCCCTCGGGCCAAATCATAGCTAGTCGCCTCGCATTGTGGCATAGAGAGGGCCTCATCTGTCACTCCCATTCTATCTTATGTTTAACTTTCACCGAGAGGCCATCACCCCGCCACATTATTCAGTGGCCACGCTACCCCCTCGCGCCAACGCATAGATAGAGCCTCTCAAGCCGCTTGGCAAATAGCAGGGCCTCACCTGTCACCAACCTAGAGTAATCGTTTCGCCGCATTGCGGCACTAGCTAGTCGGCCAGCACGCACGCACACGCTCTCGCACTCGCTCTCCTAGTAAGCTGGGGGGGGGGGGGGCGGCACACCCCAGACCCGTCAAGCATAATCTCTATGTTTTAGATCCCTTAACCGCTTCAGGTATCCTAGCGCTTTATTTCCCGCCTTAGTTTCGATCGTGCGTTACATACTCCTACATTGTTGCAATACAGTATTTCAGAACTATCGTACTCGGCTACTCCGGTGCTTCCCATACGTTATCTCTTACGGGCAATGGGTCCGCTGGATGCTTAGTCCTAGCAGTACGAGGATACCTATGTATATATATATATATATATATTACCCCTACCTGTCGCTCACTGGCGATCCTTAGGTACCGCGTACACTACGTGCCCAGACCAAGATAGTAGACTCCGAGACCAGCGGTTCCTCCATCAACTTGTTTCAGGCATTCCTTACTTATATTCAGTCAAATGGGTATGTTGGGTCTCACGTTGCCCTCCACATTGCACGTTGTGCAGATTTGGCTTCGTATTGGACCATCGTCGGGTCCTCCAGGCGCTGACGTGACGTACAGCGTCTGCTTCCGGACTCATGTATTACGGATATACCGTTTTTTCTTCGCAACGTTTTGGGGGCACTTTGGTACATTGAGTTCTAAATTACCGTTTATCGACTCATACTATCACTCAATTTTTCACGTCGGCGTCACTTATACTGGCATATGCAGGATAAGCTTTAGCGATCTGATTGGACCGGGTGAACAGAATTCCCACTTGCTTCATATCGAACATCGAGGCATCACTCCGCCTCCATTTTGGCAAAACAAATAAAATTCGAATCCGTAATCTACTAATTGGGGACTTGTCTACACGCCTGACATTCACAGGGTCCTCCACGCGCAGTCTATTCATTCGTCACGCATTTGTCGTTGTTCACGCTTCTCTTTATGTAAGCTTAAGTAGTCCGTCGGGAGTTACTTTCGGTCTTGCTGGATGTTTTGATTTAAGGCGTAACACCTCATGCATCCTGTAGTACAATCTTTTACGATCTCATGCCTACCAAGTAACTGCTATAGGGTACTTGCTATACGAGCACATATCGTCTTCAAATTTAGTCAAAGCTTCTTTTCAGGTTCCTCTCTCGTGCAAACATTTCCCTACGGTGGGTCACGGCTTTGCATCCTGTTTTTCGATTCACATCACGGCAGTTTCATCAGGCACCTGTTACGGTCCTTTTTCGCCATGGTCTAATGCAGGTAATCGCACGTGTACGGCCAGGTTAACGCTTTTCCACAAGAGGTTAATACCCTGCCGCGCATAGATGGTACAAGTCCACATGGCCCAAATCGTAGGTAGGGCTTCTCTCAAACACAGGGCTACTAGCACAGCCTCAACTCTTACGGGATAGTCCTCATCTTCACCTATTGGTACCCATTAGCTAGCAGCTCTACTACACGAGAAAGCTCAACGGGCTTCTGAGTTTTGCATAACTTAAACTTATTACGTTTCCTTCCTCCTCACAGCATGCTACAAGAACTAGCTCCAGGTATCGTATTATCTTTAATAAACGCTAACCCTGACGTCTCAAGTCCCCTGCAGTATCCTCCGCTTTAGCCACTTCCGAAATCCTGAAGTTGGACCTTGCTTAAACATAACGGTTGAGATAAAAGAACAGATTTCCTCTGCAGGTCAAAAAAGGTATCGATCATGCCTGAAGTTAGAGTCTATGCAGGTAAGATTTGCCTACTAATACTAAGCAAACGTACTCTACGGCTTACGATACGTGTAAGTATTGTATGTGGTTCAAGATACTAAATGCGTTCCGATTATAATGGTTGCTCGTACAATTTTTGCCACATCTCTCAAACAGTTCATGCTATACATTAGCTCCTTGTTCGTTAGTCTTGGCCTCAATCCAAATTCCTTCTCGGGACATCCATTCCGTGTCAGGGCCGCCACAGCAGCCTCAAGTCGTCCAGCTCCAACTCGTCTTGTAGAGAAGATGGGTCGCTGGAAGTCCTCGGCATACAACCAGTACATTCCAAATCCAGAAAGAAATCAGGCTCGCTTTCTATAATATGTCTAAATGATTTGTTATGTCTAATAAATGTCACACACTTTTTGGCCCTCTTTTGCAGGCCTAACCTCACGTCGGTTTCGGCACACCTCAACCGACTCTCATATATTAAATTACACACAGTTTAATGTGCGCCCCTTCCATAATCCCGTACACAAATAGAAGGCGTATGCCTGAAGTTGTGGGAGGGATTTTATGCCTATTTAAACCCAGCTAATCCCCCTACTCACCTGTCTGCGACGATTTCGGAAATTCACTCCCACCACACCCTCTTCATATATCTTTATACCTGGGTGGGCCCTCTTTTGCAGGCCTAACCTCACGTCGGTTTCGGCACACCTCAACCGACTCTCATATATTAAATTACACACAGTTTAATGTGCGCCCCTTCCATAATCCAGTACACAAATATCAATTTATCTTTAGGCGAAAAAGGATCCTTTTTATAGTACAGCTTCAGATACAAATAAATATATTATACTTCACCTTGCGACGATGTACTTCCCCAATTAAAGTCAGGATAAGGGCCTACTGCAGCAAGCCTTTATTGTATCGATTTAGCAGCCGTTTGGAGACTTGTTAGCTGATCCAGTGCACTCCAGGCACCTCTAGCCGCACTTCGCTCACTCTTGAGGGAGAATGGTGCTTTGCAGGAAAGCCGCCATAAGGAAGGCCCACTCGCGTCTCTATGATCCAATCGGGTAGCTGATAGTCAAGTCCTCACCGCATCTCATTGGTATGTCCCCCATCATAGTTATTAGCAGTGGGTCCGCCTAGCCTCGTAGTGTAACAGCCTAGTGTTTGCTCATCCTCAGCATTCGCTCCGGCATTAACCAGCGCCTCTACCTAGGCTACCTCCACACCTCACTTCCGGCTGCAGGCGGGCGTGCGTGCAACATCACGTCACGTCATTCTGTCTGTGGCTCATGGAAAACAAACAAACAAACTTCTTCCCGCAGACCCAAAGAAAGCTGTCAAGACCACAACTCATGCAGGGCATACTTTGAAAAAAAAATCAAAAATGCTTTAAACCCTCTAAGCTCAAAGGAACAGTCTTCAAAATACCTGGAATAGATCCAGTATTTAATTTAATTATGGTTGTCAGTTAGAATATCTAAAATCTTTTCAATATCGGAATAGACCCCTATAACTTTTACTATTGTTACTATTGATATTTGAAGCGCCTCCATCACACAGACTTTTGTATATATTTCTAGGCTCCTCCAGGAGCTCGTGGGAAACTCATATGAAAAGGGGAGTTTGTCACAGGAGCATCCAGAAAACGTGTAAGAATCTAGTTCTAGAAAACACATCAGTAAAGAAGGGCTTGCAATTGAGCCAATCAACTCTGATTTTGAATTGAGAGCCATATTTATTATAACGCCCAGAAAGGCTTTTTCCAAATTAAATATTGAGGCAGAGAAGTCCATTTTTTTATTTTTTCTATTGCATATCTGTTTGTTTCTTTGACAATTTGATTCAGTAGCTGGTCAGTAAAAAACTGACTAAAAATAAACAATATCGTTTCCACACGTGCCATTTTGGATTTCGATTCCTGGTCTGGGATCTGTAAAAAGGTGTCTTGGAAAATTAGGACCATTACTGAGGTAACTTTCCCAATATTTTTTTTTTTTTGCACATTTTCAGCAGGTAGCTCTTTATACTCAAATATTGTGTTTTCATCCACAACGTTTTCATTTTCATCGCCAAATTTTTAATTTTCTGTGTCACTTGAATCCAAATTACTTGAATTACTTGATTTACTGGGGTTATAATCATCTTCATCACTAAAATTAAATTCAGAATCGCTCTGCACTAATATTCTGTTGAATTCTTTGTCAGAATTAAACGTTCAGCGCACCATTTTTTGTAAATTGAACAATAGCGACATCTAGCGGTGACTAGGAAATCAGAATATGTGACGTTAGACTGCAACCGGTAAAATATTTTGTCTGATATACTCCTACATAGAACCGCAAATCGTTAAAATATGTGTAAGCTTCCCCTACAGTGTTTCAGCTAAGATCTTTTCATTGTTGCTGCTCTTAGATGCAGCCCCGAAAGAGTTAAAACAGTGTGAGCTAGGGATGAGAATGATTGTAAGCAATTTATAAGTCAACACAAATAACTTTAAAGGAACCCTTTCATATGTGCAAATTGACAGATAACACTACAGTCAGTCATAATATTAGAGGATGAGTGGAGTCAATATATATTGCAGGTATTAGTTTATTTGCAGTTTAAGAATTAAAGATATTAACAATTCAAAAAGTCGAACAGTTTTCTTTCAACCATGGACCTACTGGATTATAGCTTTAGGGTAAATACAGAAATTTTCACCGTGAATCAACTTTGGGCACTGTTAAATTTTGGCATTAGTAAACTCTACAATTATATATAATTTCATAAAGTATTTAAATGAAAATAAAATTATTTTATAACCGCAGTACAAGATCATGTTCTGCTTTCGTAAAAATTTAAACAGTGATTTAGAAAAACTTTCACCATAAGCCCGAAGTGAGAATTTTGGAAATTGTTAACTCTGACACTGTTAAGAGATATCATAATACTGAAATCCTCATTCACAGATAAAAGAAAACAACTTTTCTTTTAATACTTAACACAAAAATGATTAATACATTTTTTGATGATTAACATATCCAGATCTATTTGCCTTACCTGGAATGTTTAGAAAATGTTTCAAAGTCCAAATTCCAGAACATTTTCTGTGCCGGCAGGGTAGCAATGTGATTTTCTGTTCAACCAATAGTTTTGAGAATGTATAACAGGTAACACTTTCTGAAATACTGAAACCTTTAAGACTAATAACTCCTATGCATTAACAACTAAGAAAACATTTGCACAATTTTGTGTAATTTAGAAATGTGTTTTTCAGGCTTTGATGACCATTGTGTTTGCTTTTGTAGAGGGTAAAGTTAAATTGGTGCAATTTTTTTTTTCTTTACAAAAAGTGGTACATTTTAACATATTAGATATACAACTTTAAAAAAACAACAACAAAAAAAACATTATTAGAAATGTATTACAAGCGTAACATTTGTGACCAAACCATACAAACGTTAGCAGTAGACTACGTTGAGTACATAACACAGCTGCTTAAATTGTTCAAACTACACAGAGATAATCTAAGCTACTGCATCTCTAACATACATATTAGTAAGATCTACAAATAGCATGGACATTGTGAATAACAAAATGAGATCTTCAGAAGCTGTAAAAGGTATAATTTCTCCCTTAAGGCTGGGCCTTAGATTCAGGGTCTTTGTCATAGATGTAGCTTCCCACGCATCCTGTGTTCACACCTAGAATAGACCAAAAAATTGAAAACAAATGTAACCAGGAGTTCAAAGAATTGCATTCTAATCCAGCCATGTATCTCTATATCCACATCCTTGTACAGACAGAGCATACTCATAGAGCTGTCCATCTACTTGTTGATGCATTGCAATCTATTTACCAAACAAAAAAGAAATAAGGTGTGCTTAGGCGCTAGTATATATAATAGCACAATATAAAGGGGGACAAAACTTTTTTTAGATACATAAATGAGAAAAGAAAAGTAAAACAAGGATTAGTTAGATTAAAAACAAAAGAAGGAAGGTATGTAGATGAGGATAAAGGTCTAGCTGACTGCCTCAATGAATATTTTTGTTCGGTATTTACAGCTGAAAATGAAGGAAAGGGACCTCTGTTAAAAAAAAGGATAAATGAGTCATTTATTACACGTGAGTTTACAGAAGAAGAGGTTCTATTTCAACTGTCAAAAGTAAAGACAAATAAGTCAATGGGACCTGATGGAATACACCCAAAGCTATTAAAAGAGCTTAGTGGTGTACTAGCAAAACCATTAACAGATTTATTTAACCAATCATTATTAACAGGAGTAGTCCCAGAAGATTGGAAGTTAGCGAATGTTGTGCCCATTCACAAGAAAGGTAATAGGGAGGAGTCGGGCAACTATAGGCCAGTAAGCCTTACTTCAGTAGTGGGGAAAGTGATGGAAACCATGTTAAAGGATAGGATTGTTGAACATCTAAAAACACATGGATTTCAAGATCAGAGACAACATGGGTTTACTTCAGGGAGATCATGCCAAACTAATCTTATTGATTTTTTTGATTGGGTAACTAAAAATATAGATCAGGGTGGTGCAGTAGACATTGCTTACCTAGATTTCAGTAAGGCTTTTGACACTGTTGCACATAGAAGGCTTATCAATAAACTGCAATCTTTGAGTTTGGATTCCAATATTGTTGAATGGGTAAGGCAGTGGCTGAGTGACAGGCAACAGAGGGTTGTAGTCAATGGAGTATATTCGAAGCTTGGGCTTGTCACCAGTGGGGTACCTCAGGGATCTGTACTTGGACCCATTCTCTTTAATATTTTTATTAGTGATATTGCAGAAGGTCTTGATGGTAAGGTGTGTCTTTTTGCGGATGATACTAAGATATGTAACAGGGTTGATGTTCCAGGAGGGATAAGCCAAATGGCAAATGATTTAGGTAAACTAGAAAAATGGTCAGAGTTGTGGCAACTGACATTTAATGTGGATAAGTGCAAGATAATGCATCTTGGACGTAAAAACCCAAGGGCAGAGTACATAATATTTGATAGAGTCCTAACCTCAACATCTGAGGAAAGGGATTTAGGGGTGATTATTTCTGAGGACTTAAAGGTAGGCAGACAATGTAATAGAGCAGCAGGAAATGCTAGCAGAATGCTTGGTTGTATAGGGAGAGGTATTAGCAGTAGAAAGAGGGAAGTGCTCATGCCATTGTACAGAACACTGGTGAGACCTCACTTGGAGTACTGTACACAGTACTGGAGACCATATCTTCAGAAGGATATTGATACCTTAGAGAGAGTTCAAAGAAGGGCTACTAAACTGGTTCATGGATTGCAGGATAAAACTTACCAGGAAAGGTTAAAGGATCTTAACATGTATAGCTTGGAGGAAAGACGAGACAGGGGGGATATGATAGAAACATTTAAATACATAAAGGGAATCAACACAGTAAAGGAGGAGACTATATTTAAAAGAAGAAAAACTACCACAACCAGAGGACATAGTCTAAAATTAGAGGGACAAAGGTTTAAAAATAATATCAGGGGGGGCGGAGTTAGCTGTCGACCTGAATGGCCGCAGATCCCACGAGCTCCGTGAGAGATATCCGAACAAAGCTACAAACACGGGCAAAACACCCGCAAAACCAACGGAAAATACTTACCCACCTCGGGGAAACTGAAATGGGCCGGAAAAACAAAAAACCCAGATCAGACAAGGGCTTGCCAGCCCGGGACATCGGAGAATTGTTCCGTAACTCCCAGAGGGCCGCATGGGACAGCATGGCGCACCTCGATGGGGGCTCCTCGTGTTCATCGGAAAACCTACTGGACACAAGTGAGGGAACCATACCCGGTATACAGACGGGATCCCGGCTACCTCCGACAGAAGACAGCGACCCTGTCACGGCATCACTACTAAAGAAAATGCTGACAGAGCTCCGTGCTAACTTAGCCAGCGACATGGCCCACTTCCAGAAAGCGGTGGAGGGCGCACAGGGAAAAATCGCGGACCTGGAGGCCTCCCACAGCAAACAAGACACCAAGCTCTCCGGTGTGGAGAAGCAGCTAAAGGAACTCCAGCAGCAGCAGAAGGCAACTGCGGAAAGGGTGGATGCCCTGGAAGATCAGCGGAGGAGGCACAATCTTAAGGTTCGGGGAGTGCCTGAGGCGGTGAGCCAAACGGATTTACCTCACTTTCTACGACGATTTCTTGCCGCCAACCTACCGCCTAAACAGGCCAGGGCGGTGAAATTAGATGGGATATTCCGCATCCCTAAACCTGCGACCGCGCCACAGATATCCACGCCGGATGTTATTGTCCGATTTCAGTCTATACAAGACCGAGCCTCACTTCTGTCGGCTGTTAAAGGCCAAAATGCGCTGCAGTTTGAGGGAGCTACCTTGCAACTGTTCCCAGACCTGACCAAAAACACCTTGGCCTGGCGCCGATCTCTGCGCCCCCTCCTTCAGCTCATGCGAGCAAAAGACATTCCCTATCGCTGGGGCCCACCAAGATCCCTGACCCTTACCGTCCAGGGAGAAACTCGACGCATAAGCACTCCGCTGGAATTGGAAGACGTCCTCCACAAGATAGGCCTACTCACCCAGACCACATCGACCACAGCGTCCGTGTCTCGACTAAACCCAGTGGGAATAAAAGAATTTACTCCCAGATCCGCACATGCTCCATCAACGTCCGAGGAAGGGACCTGAACACAGGAACAGGACTTGGAGTTGCCAGTCAAGAACCTATGCCACAGAGACTTAACCTCTCCTAAAACCAGTTGATTTAAATTTTATTTGAAGTTACTTTAGAATGTTTCTGTTACAACTCTCTCACGTACAACAGTAGTTATTTTCGACTCATATGACACTGCCTAGCTCACAACACCTTATGCGACAGGGCCACAAGCCTCCCTCGCCTCTATACTGCTTGCACCAAACACACAGAGAGGGAAGGCCTTGTGGAGCCTCATAGTTCCGCCCAGAGTATAGCTATCTTACTACTACGTCTTCTCCCCCCCCCCCCGATATTGCATGACAGCGCCTACCTACACTTCGGAACTAACTCAAGAGGGGGTACACACACCGACATCACTACAGCTTGGGTAAACACAAGATTTTACCTTTCACAAGGTGTACTTAACAGTCGCTTAGTACTCATTCGCTCCTTTTATATATTTCGTTAAAGAGGCAGAACACATGGGACATAGGCACACAGTGCACAGCGTTTCTATCTAATCAGGAAGGCTCCCCGTGAGCATTTCACCCACCTATCCTAGCGCTGCTGACTCCATGCCTCAATCACGTGTTGTGCCAACGTTGCTCAGCTTAAACTTATATTAACAAAAAAAAAGTGCAAGTTCCTATGCCGCTGTTTATCATGTATGTCTGCATGTACGCTGTTGTGGCGCAGTTCCAAATGATGTAACACCCTGCACGATAAAAATAAACAATTTAAAAAAAAAAAAAATAATATCAGGAAGTATTACTTTACTGAGAGGGTAGTGGATGCATGGAATAGCCTTCCAGCTGAAGTGGTAGAGGTTAACACAGTAAAGGAGTTTAAGCATGCGTGGGATAGGCATAAGGCTATCCTAACTATAAGATAATGCCAGGGACTAATGAAAGTATTTAGAAAACTGGGCAGACTAGATGGGCCGAATGGTTCTTATCTGCCGTCACATTCTATGTTTCTATGTTTCTATCCCCAGTGCCACTGACCACCTACTTTTGCAAAAATAAAAAGTATAACAATAAAACACACAAGGTGGGGAGTGCACATATAATTTGAGCAATACATACTTCTATATAGATCTTCTCACTAGGAGATGGTTAGTTCAGATCGCCATTGAAAACAGATGCTTGCATAGTATAATACCGCCTATAAAATATATAAATGGCAAGATTTTTTCCATAGAACTACTCACATTTACCAGAGCCACTTATAGTGTCACATGCTGTTCTGCGGAGATGTCTGGCCTTGGTTTTTGGTATCCAGTACTCTTTTTACAATTCTTGTTTAGTTTTTCTGGTTTTCTATTCTGTGTCTAGTTTTCTTTATGCTGGGTTTTCTGGGTTCATTCCTCATGGATTCCTTTAAATGTTTGTTTTATGTTGCCACACCCGTTCCTTTGCCATTAATCCATTTTCAGTTGGTTCCTGCAGACAGTGGTTTCATGCATATGGTTATCCGAGAGTGTGTTCCTGATCTTGAATTTCTGGTATTTGACTTTGGCTTTGTTTTGACTTCCCTGATATCTGGTATCCTTGACTTTTGGCTTTCCCTCATCTTTATGTCTGATTCTGTTTCCCTGACCTCGGCAAGTATTTTGACTATTCTTGGAGACGTTAAGTCCAGCCATTCTTAGGTTCGGTTATACGTTATCATTAGTCCTAGGTGTGATACAGTACTTCGTGCTGGATCAACTTGTAATCCTTACATTACGACATGGCCATAGATCCTGCAGAATTGTGTCAGCACATAGCAGCTTGTGAGAGAAAGAGGAGAATGATCACCGAAAGGATCAATTTGCCCAGGCTTTTAGCACGCTCCTTACTAGAATGTGAGACACAGAGCAGCTGAAGAGGGAACATAGAGTGCGCTGGGTCCCCGTGTGCAGGTAGCAGGGCAGGTCCTGCAGGACTACTAGAGGGAACTGCGTTCCTACTTTGGAAAAAGGGCAGGAATGCCGTTCCCATGCGTTTCTGCAGGACTCGAGCACTGCAGAAGTTATGTTACACCTTGGTCTGAGCCTGGATATTAGATATGGTATGGACAATCCTCTGACCTAAACTACAACAAATGGAGATGATGAAGTAGGACAATTTAGATGATGTTATGTAATTTCCATCATCTACCGGATTCATTGTGATGTAGATGATGGTGATACAAACTACAACAATAGGACGTTCAGCGCTCTACAAACACACAGTATAAGTGCACAGTGTTTTAAAAGTGCAGTAAACTAAAAGTGCAGTACATACACTTAAAAATAGATTTATCCACAGAGATACCTATAAGACATAAAGGCTCACATAAGTCAATATAATCTGTCTGATATTCACATTGTGTTAATATACAAGTAGCATCCTACTAACATGTAAATGAGCCTGTAAATAAAACTGGCTCAGGTAAATAAGCATAGGTAGGATGGAAGGGATATTCATCAGCTCCTGTGTTCTCCCCCAGTGCTCATATATAGTATGGAATGATAAACAGGGGTTAAAAGTAGTATTCAGGGGCGGAGCATAGCATTCAAATGGAATGGGCGCAACAGACTAAAGCTCCAGCAAAGGAGAACAAAAGACGAGATAAAACAATACTCTAAATATACCACCGAAGGCGCAAACCATCCACCTCGATACACCCGGAGGGGAGCTACAACTAGATGCCTTTTTTATTCCCACAATCCGGCAGGAAAAGCCAACGGAGGACTGGGGCAGACCCCGAGCATCGCAACACACGGGAAATACCGGAGTGGCCAGAGACATACCTATACTCCCCTCCATACCAGACCTCGCACCTTCCACGGGCCACCGAAGCCATGGGCAGAAAAACCCAAAAGACACCACTAAGCACCAACAAGGACACTCAGGATATAGGCCCGAGGATATAGACCCGAGCGACCATGAGGGACCTGAAGAGAGGCCCATAGACACCATACATACCAAACCGCACACGGCGGAGCAGGCACCGGAACCCAACCTAACCCCAGCCACAAAACAGGACATAGCAGACCTGTTACACGAAATGAGGCAGCTGCATGCCGCAGACTTGGATCTCCTTAAGACCGAAATCACGGCAGTTATGGCACGCACACAGGCCTCCGAAGAAGACATCCTGGATCTAAGACAGGAGGTACAAGGCCTGAAAGAAGCCCTACACCAACTACAAACTTCCCAGACTACGCTTCTAACTAGAGCGGACCAGGCGGAAGACCGCCACAGGCGGGTAAATATTAAGATAAGGGGCATTCCCGACTCTGTAGACCTAACGTAACTACCCCATCATGCGGCTAACCACTACCATCATGCCACACACAAGCAAAGAAGCTCACTTTTGAAGGTGTCTTCCGTATCCCAAAGCCGTGGCAAGTACCACCAGGAGCCCCGCAGGGTGATATAGTTCGATGCCACTTGACTACTGATAAGATCCAAGTGATGACCGCGGTCCGAGGCAAAACTCGCTCAACTTTAAACCGCACAACTAACCTTCTACCAAGACATCACCCACACCACAATATGGCGCCGATTGATGGGCCCTGCGACTAGCCAATGTGGGCATTGAATACCGATGGGCACTGCCGCGCACTCTGCTAGTCACCAAAGACGGGAGCACTAAGAGACTGTCCACGCTGAAAGACGCAACCGTTTACTTACAAGCGCGACGGACACGGACACAGCAACTACCTCAAGCTCACACGCCTGGGACCAGGAAAGATCGGTGCCCTTTACCCCAAGAGGTAACGAACACCCAGCGGCCCCAACCTGAAAGAACTATGTTAACCAATATGAAGATGTACCACAACGGTTGAGTGAGGACTTTAAGTTATAAGCATATCGCTTACAAGTTATCGATTTGTCTGTTTTGTTTTGATTCAATCTGCCTTATTATGTGTTAGCTTGGCTCAATTCTTGACCCACAAAGTTATAATATTTTCTGCTCCACGACATATATAGATCAAATGCATGCCTGCACACTCTCAGGCTCCACACACAAGGGCACTGGAGCAACTCCAGAGACGCACTCCATTCACCCTCACGGTACCCCGACAGGAGATGGGACCCCAAAGTAGGCAACCCCCCACACACTAGACACCTCCAGCCGAGTATACCCTCAAACGAATTACACAGACGCAGACACATGATTCCTACCCTAACAGCAGACACATAAATCCTTTACTATGCTAAAGTAAAGAGGACAAACAGCCCGGCCGGGCGCACGACACATAGACAGTACACACATGCCACCACTTAGCATCTGATCAAACAACCAGTTTCACCCCATAAATATAAAATGCGTGCTAGGAATATTACCACTGTATAAAGTATCTGCAAATGTCAATATATCTCAATGCTTATACGGAATGTAAAGGTTTCACCTTTTGTCAAAAGCAGCACGTGAAAAATAAAGAATTTAAAAAAAAATAAAGTAGTATTCAAACATTTATTCCAAGCATAAATAACATTCCTTACATATAGAGACACAGCAAGCTGTACACAAGAAAAATTCTTAGTATAGTCACAACGCGTTTCGTCAGGATGCCTTCATTTACATGTGAGTAGGATGCTACTTGTATATTAACACAGTGTGAATATCAGACAGACTACATTGCCCTATGTGAGCCTTTATGTCTTATAGGTATCTCTGTGGATAAATCCATTTTCAAGTGTATGTACTTCTTGTTTACTGCACTTTTAAAACACTGTGCACTTATACTGTGTGTTTGTAGAGCGCTGAAACTCCTATTGTTGTAGTTTTTGTCTGTACTTTGTGGCATTTAGTGATTGATTCCACGGTTCTTAACCTTATTACTAGCGCCACTTTTTATCACTTTTTTCTCTTTTTAGATGGTGGTGATGTATTACAGTTGCAGACTCAGGAGTGCAGAATTCATATATACAGTGCAGAACCAGAACAACCATCTCACCTAGCCTCTCATTAAGAATTCATATATTGTGTTCACTGTAACTTCAGCACAGAACTGCAATCCCTAGCTATAGAGGTGGTATTTAAAACAGAACCCTGGAATGGATTGGAGCTCTAATTGTGAAATGTTTCAGGATTCATACACGTTTTTGCGATAAAATGTATATGGAAATATTCACATGGTCTCAAGAGAGCAATAGAGAAGACTAAAACACAAGGAAGATACCAGATAAGAGTTCCTCCCTCATAATCATCCCCGCAATGAAGTCAAAACAACTGGGTCAAAACTATATGGATTAATATAGCTAAAGCAAATAATGCAGGGAAAGGTAGAACTGCAGAAGTTGTCTGATGAGTCTTTGAGGAGTTAATAATACCAGCAGGGTTGACTAGATGAATAGACCCAATAGTCAGAATCATAAAGAACGATCCTTTAAATGAATGGCTTTACTATGTCACAAATTAATTCAACCATACTGCAGTAGCATGTAAATGCTGTAGGTTTACAGAAAAACATGAAGCAGAATGAGGTCACACAGCTGGAAGACAAATATACACATAAGGAGATATGTATTACTCAGATAGAAGCATTGATTAAAGGGGAAGGGTCACTTCCCAGAATTAATATCATAATATTAATTTGATTATCACCGATATTTAACAAATAATATATTTTTGAGGTCTGAAAAATAAAATGTAAAAATACACACATCGATTCTGGAACTGAATCTCTGCATGTTATATCCCCTTGTATCAGGGATCCAGAAATAGTTCATAATGTTCACTAGCTGTGCCCTGAATGAACTGGAGTTTGATGACAATAGCTGTTTTTTCAGTATTTAAAAGAAAACCGTGTATAATATGAAAAAAAAAAGGTTATCACAACGTATATACCGGTAAGTGATTTTCCCAATTGTGTTCTGTTATGCAGTTTCCAGTGAAGTTGCATTTCCATGGTCAAGATGTTTTTTTTTTAAGTTAAAAATATACTTGAGGCTATCATGTTCAACTTTTCCATCTTTACTTTTTCTGCCGTTCAACTTGAAGTGATTTCAAATTTTTGTTTTCTTCAGACGCAACCAAGAAATTTAAAACCTCTCATTCTCACAAAATCATAGCCGGAAAAATTGATGTTTCAGCGGGCTTCTATCTTTCCACACTTTCTGCTTATACCACGTGTGAATTATGAGAGATGCCTTTTTGATTACTACAGCCTGTTTTGGGACAAGCTAGTAATCAGATCTGATATGGTTGTCATTTAGTCATCCTATACGGTTGTATGTGAAACCACGCATACTACATTAAAAGGACACTATAGTTATCAGCACAACTACAGCTTTTTGCATTTGTTCTGGTGAGTAGAATTATTCCCTTAAGGCTTTTTGCTGTAAACACTGTATTTTCAGAAAAAATTCAGTGTTTACATTGCAGCCTAGTGATAACTCCACTGGCCACTCCTCAGATGGCTGCTAGAGTTGCTTCCTGGGGCAGTGCTGCACAGTGAGCAGCACTGCCATTCAGTGTCTCCACCCTCTGCATGCAGACACTGAGCTTTCCTCATAGAGATTCATTAATGCAATTAATCTCTATGATGAGATGCTGCTTGGCCAGGGCTATGTTTGACTTGTAAAAAGAATATATATATATATATATATATATATATATATATATATATATATATTCCTATATCACCACTTAGTGAATAGTGTATACAAGTGAAAAATGTAATTATCTTAATATTCAAATAGAACAGCCTCCCAGGTCATTACCCAGAATGAATGACCTTTACACAGCAAAATATAGAACAACCAGAAACATTTGGGATACGGCTGAGAAACCTAAAATTAAAAAACATAAATATACATAGTGCAAATCAGTATCAAATAGTGAGTTAATGTTCATGAAATGCACTCACAAGATTAGACGAGAAATAGCGCTCTAGGGTGCCTGCCCTGGTAGTATTGGGGGGGGCTATTATCTTCCTCCAAAAGAATGGATGGAAAACAGGACTCCCAGGATGGTGAAAAAAATATAAAACAGCTTTATTAAGGATGAATCTTCACCCAGCAACAAAAAGAAAATCTAAACTTAAAATGAGGTCCTACGCGTTTCGTTCACAGTATAGAACTTTCTCAGGGACCAAAATTAAAAGTTTAAAAATTAAGTTGATTGGTGGCGACCTGGGCATCCTCCTGGATTCCTTCCTTCACTGGTGTAGTGGTTAATCACATCCAGCTGACTTTTTCTTACTTTGATTGCAATCGAAATTCCCGCGTCCAGTGTCAGCCAAAAACCGGAACCGGAAGTGAACGCACACTTCCGCGTTCCATTCAGTCGTGCGTTCCAGCAAGGGAGGCCAAGATGTATATTAACAGAGCCCGCTGGTGGTCGCCAGGGGAACAGTCCCAAATAGTGAATGTTGGAGATAATCATATATCTATAGAGCCAAAACACAATAGTATCGGCAGCAACATGGTGGAGTATAGCTATAGAGCATAAGTTGATCACTTTTACCATTTTGGAATCCCCAATAGGTATTTAATCCAAATCTAATCTCGAAGAAACAATTATAATCACAAAGTAACAATTGTTTTTTGTGATTATAATTGTTTCTTCGAGATTAGATTTGAATTAAATACCTATTGGGATTCCAATACAATCATCAGTACCTTACTTCTCAACAGAAACAATAATTTCCAAGAGACAGAAAATATATTTAGAAGATTTTAATCTTGGTGCTAAACTACAAAGATCTATCTAGTTCAGTTCATAGGATAGCACTTTTTTATTTTCTTCAAGATGTTATCTCTGTAACGGATCGCTTGGCACCCCGACTGGGTACCTCCGTTATTGGATGCTCGAAGTGCTTCCAGAGGGCTCCAAGCGCTCCGCCAGACACCACAACCACCGCAGACCCCACGAACCGCCATAGCTTGGTTGGGGTCTTGCCGTCTTTTACCCACCCTGGACCTACGACAAGGCTCCAGGCTCCAGTGGGTGAACCTCTCATCCAAGAGAGTGAAGCAGGAACAAGCTCTTAAAAGAGCTTAGAAGTGATTATTCAAGGGAGCATGCAGAGCATAGCAATCCCTTGTAGTGATATAGCAATTCCCCCCAATAAGAGACAAGACTCTAGATTGAGGCTGAAGAAGAACTGAAGCTTTTAATGCACATTTTGTGCACACAGTACCGCCCACAGGGTTTTGTAAAACAACCAATAAAATACGTACATTACAGTAAAGCACTCCCAGCAATTACACACAAACACTCCCCTCTGCCGGTGATATAATTACTGAACACAATGGGCTAACGTAATTATCACAGGCAGGAAAATACACAGTTTTACACAATATTCATAACTTTAAAAGTATATGTAAAGGATCCTGCGATCCGTGCAGCGCTGATCCTTGTTGCGTCTCCCGAAATCCAAGCTGAAAAGAGTGAAGTAGTGATTATAGCTCCCAATTCCCCAAACATGAGTCGAGACTTCATGAAGGGGTAAAACGAATGTGTTTATTGATTGCCAAACTCAGCCCTTTTATGATGGTCTTCCAGCAAGGACACTCCCACATGGGACCTTGTGGAAGACTGAAACAGAATATACAGAACCAATCACTGTACTTTACAAATATTACACACACCAACAGGAAGAGTGTAACCCCTCCTCTCTATCCTGGAGATAATTAACTTACCCCTCCTCTCTATCCTGGAGATAATTAATTTAAGTGGTTGATGAGAACCTAATTATCTCCGGGCAGAGAGAAACATGTGCTTTTTACCTTTTAACAAAACTGTATTAAAATCAATAACTCATGTTTCGCTGAACGAAGTCCCCATGTTCCACACATCCCCAGATAGCTTGGATCTGAGCGCATATTATAGGCGAATAGCGCTCAGATCCCACGAACACAGTTCTCAATAACGTCGAGTAAAGTTTAAGTTCACCAGCTGTCCGTGCAAATGTACCCGAAAAGAGTTCCATAACTTAACGGGCCAGCATCCCAGAGTAAGAGGCTAGCAATCCGGCTCCTCCAAGAGACAGGGGAGCAGGGCAGTTTGTCACATGCAAACCCAGTGACAAAAGCCATTTTGTCACAATATACATCACATTCACATAATTTACATTTTCAGAATCCGCATACTCCAAATACAAACATACTCAAAAATCAGGCAATTCCTTCCATTGGTTTAAAAGTTAGGTCGAAGTCCTTTGTGACCAACTGAAGCATGGCTTTCCAGCCCAAACCTGTTCCACTATCCTGGAGATAATTGGCTTAAAAGGGTGTGGTAAGCCAACTATCTCCAGGTACAGAAAATATCTCCATTCACAACAACAGCAAAAATACACAAAAATACATAATTCCTATCATACTGAACAGAACCTCCACATTCAACCTATCCCCAGATGGCTTGGATCTGAGCGCTCAATATATCCAAACAGCACTCAGATGCCACAAACACAGTCAAATCGCCATGGGGTTTAGGTTTAGCATGGTCTGATGAGAGGGGCCATAGTCATGAGGAAGGAGGCTGGCAATTAGGATTCTCCATAAGCCAAGGACACAGGGCAATTTGTGACATAAAATCCCAGTTACAAACGGCAGTTTGTAACAATCTCCTAGGGCAGGCATAGGCAACCTCATGCACTGCAGATGTTTTGGACTACACCTCCCATGATGCTTTGCCAGCATTATGGGTGTAAGAGCATTATGGGGGATGTAGTCCACAACATCTGGAGTGCCGAAGGTTGCCTACCCCTTTCCTAGAGTCTCAGAAGAGCAATGTTGAAACTTCTCTCAGTAGTTTACCTTGACTACAAGTTATTGTATTAATTTGAGGGAGAGAGGGGGCAGTGTATTAATTTGGGGGATGGAAGGGGCAATGTATTAATTTGAGGGAGGGAGCCAGTGTATTAAATTGGGAGAGGGAGTGTGGCAGTGTATTAGAGTGGGGAGGAGGGGGGCAATTTGTTAAATTGGGGGAGGGAGTGGGCAGTATATTCATTTGAGCGAGGGGTATTAATTTAGGGGAGGGGGCCAGTGAATTAAATTGGGGAGGGGGGCAGTGTATTAATTTGAGGGAGAGGGCAGTATTAATTTGGGGGGAGGAAGGAGGCAGTGTATTAGAGTGGTAATAGGGGGCAGTGTGTTAAATTGGGAGGAGGGTAGTGTATTAAATTGGTGGAGGGAGGGACAGTGTATTAAATTGGATGGAGGTAGGGTAGTGTATTAACTTAGAGTTGTGGGAATGGGGCAGTGTATTCAATTACAGTGGAGTAAGTAGGGGCAGTGTATTAGATTAAGAGGCAGTGTATTACAGTGGAGGGAGGGGGCAGTGTATTGGATTTAGGGGCAATGTTTTGGATCTGTGGGCAGTGTATTAGAATGGGGGGAGGAGGTAGTGTATTAGATTGGATCTGCATAGAAAAGCTGAACGCTCCCCATGGAGATGCTGATTGGCCGCGCAGCACAATAGCCTCCCAATGCTTTCCTCCAAGTTTGATGATCTCAGACAAAGTGAAGAACATACTAACAGGACTTAAAAATCAACAAGATAACATAAAGATAACGTAATTTGTTTTGTACATACATTCACCATTTCAGTCCGATTACCAAACTTTTTTTAATATGTCAAGGTAGTTGGACTGAAACATTGGTTATATGCAAATGCATGTCTCCTTAATATAAATTCGCTCTTTGAAGCGTGAAAACGTCCAGAGTCAGTTAGGCAACTTATTTTATACTGTACTTTTCTAAATGAACTACATTTCTATGAAAACTGAAGTTTGTTTTTTTTGCGGCTCACAAACTTAAACCTTGTTTATTTGGCCAGTGTTAGCCTTTGAGTTTGACATGCTTGCTCTACATTTATTTTTATTTATTCCAGAAGCAGGGTAACCTTTTAATGGTACAAATCTATTTAGACATGCACAACCAACTCTCCCTCGTCTGAAAATTTAATCTCAATAGCTTTGCATATAATTGTTTACCTTAATTTGATGCATACATTTTTTCTTTACATTTTTGTGCACTTTTGGATTTTATATTTAAAAAAAAAACAACTACAACAACTCTCCTTGGCACATTTCTTAGAAGTGCTTGGAGAAAATAGAAGCTAGATCTTAAATTTGTGTACTTTTTAACTGGTATACATGTGTCAAATAAATAAACCAATGCACACCGATGTACTTTACAAATTCATCATCTGGCCTCTTGGGCCCCCACTCCTTTTCCTTTTCTTTAGGTATTCATTTATGTTCTGCTGACTTTTCTGTCCTGCTATACTTTTGTTTTTAGGGGGGATGGAGAAGTATTCCATATGTTCCCCAGATTTCTGACTCATCACTCTAGTAGTGCAAAAAAAACACAACAAAAATAAAATAATAAATAATAACAAAATAATTGAAAATGTACCTACTTAATGGAAACTTGCCAACTTAAATTGGGAACTTGGTAAGCAAATAAGGCAAAGTGAATCGAAGTGACATAATTTTGAGACAACTGAGCCAGAGTGATGTAAATGCAGATTTTGTAGTATATACATAATTTAGAAATAGGGATAGTTTTTATCGATAAAGCAGAGTATTAATTTAGAGTTATGTTTTCCATTACTTTGATTACAGAGGGTAATGTGAAATACAAAGGTAATGAGACAGTTTAATGTGAAATTCAGAGATAATGAGACAGTATTAGCAATAATATATACCGGTAGTTCATATTGTAGATTTTAAGATAAACTAGTTGCTTAAAGGATCAATCCATTAAAAACAATATATGCAATATAATTTTTTTAATTGAAGTGTTTCTTAAGCTCTTTATATTATAGTTACAGACTCTTTTCAGCAATAAAATGGGGTAAAATAAAATACACTCACATTTTTCACAACTAAGAGTATCCTCACTCTTATACACCTCATGGGAAGCCATCATTATTGATAATTGTATCCAATCGGATGCTATTTATAGAAAAGCATTGGAACACACAAACATTGTTCAAAGCAAGTGAGGCAGGAAACTACCATTTGTCTGCCTGACAGCCATTTGGCGTTACTATGGGGATTTATAAATCTGTATTTCTCTTGAAATCTGCACCTTTTAAAAATGAGCCATCAGGATAATGCATTTTAACCCCTAAATCACTTAATAGTATAGTTTCCCTTTATTGTTTTTCATTAAAGAACCACTATAATGCCTGGAAAACATACTCGTTTTCCTGGCACTACAGGGTCTCTAGGTCCCCCCCCCCCCCACCCTCTGGGTCCCCCTCCCGCCGGGCTCTAGGGGGTGGAAGGGGTTAATCCCTTACCTTTTTCCCCTGCTGGGCTCCCTCGGCGCAGGGAGCTCTCCTCCTCCTTTTCAGCATCATCGACTGAATGCGCATGCGTGGCAATCACAGTGAGAAGCGCGGAAGCACCTCTAGCGGCTGTCAATGAGACAGCCACTAGAGGCTGGATTAACCCATAGGTAAACATAGGTGAAACTGCTATGTTTACAGCAAAAAGGGTTAAACCTAGCTGGACCTGGCACCCAGACCACTTCATTGAGCTGAAGTGGTCTGGGTGCCAATAGTGGTCCTTTAATGAATAATTAGGATCAACAAACTGATAAACTTTGATAACTGAACTTAAAGCAATCTTTTATCTACTGAAAGGATTAGATGAACAGAGCACTAGACTTTCTAAAATGCTGCTATGGATTGCAAGGACGATCTCATATTAAGAAGAAGCCCAAAAAGAACAACAAATTGAGGTAGATTTGCTAGCTGGCATTAGGACTAACTGTATAAAATTAGCTATACTAAAATCTGAAAAATGTGATCTTCATAAATAAGTCTTGCAGCTGACGTTTGAGCACAATTCAAAACCATTTTTTTTTTTTCATGGATTAAGTGCTGTGTTAACGTGATGTAAGAAAAAAACATTACTGAAGTGGTGAGTTCCTGCCACCAACAGTATAATCTCCTAACAATAAGGATTCAAGTGACCTATGACATCCTTAGGGCGAAAGGAAAGAGTGTTAATTGTCGAGGTGCTTGATAGGGGTTGAGAAAGCTCCTGGAAGAGTAGGATCTGTTAACTTTACACCTGCCAGCTGCATGCTAATGAGACAAGGAAGACTTATCTAACATTTTTAGTGAGCCACATTGACAAGTGAAATTGCCACAATAATTTAACCTGCACCTGACTCAATAAAAATGATGTTAGGGGGGCGGGGCCTGACAGCCAAGATGGACGGACGTGTTCTCTGAGGGCTCCTGCACCAAAGGGCACACAAACGCTCATTCTAACCGATCTAATGATGCCCACAGCACAAGCTACTCAGATATCGAACCGGGACCCCACACGGAGCAGAATGGTACCAATCCCGTACCGAAACGCCACGGGAATATCCGAACCGGCCTCGTGGCCTAAACCTGAGCGGGGTCTAGAGCATGGAGGAGGCAGCCGATCCACCGGCACGGAGCCCGCTCACAAACGTGAGAAAAACAAAGCCCTGCTACCTCCCCCCCCCCCCTCCGGACCGGCGGGGGTTATCCCGGTCCACACTGGGGACAACAACCCCAGTGAAACAGCGAGACCAAACTACAACCAAACGGAACCAACGAGGCCCAAACAAGATGGCGGCAACAAAGCAGCCTGAGACGAAGCGCACACTAAACAAGCCCCCCAAGAATATAACAGAGTTCTTCAACAGACTCCTTGCTCACCTCTGTACAAAGCTCCACACCCAGGGACAGGCCTTCAGACGGGCGAGGAGAGAAGCGGCGGCTTGGATACGCCCGACAACAAGACGACAGATAAGCTGGAACCAGTGAGACAGCCACTAGAGGATTTGGAGGCTGGATTAACCCTATTATAAACATAGGGGTTTCTCTGAAACTGCTATGTTTATAAAAAAAAAAAAAAGGGTTAATCCTAGAGGGACCTGGCACCCAGACCACTTCATTAAGCTGAAGTGGTCTGGGTGCCTAGAGTGGTCCTTTAATATACAAACTGCTCACTGCATGCTAACTGAACGTATAGTACCATTACTTAATCTGTCAGTACTGCACCTCTTGCAAAATCACTGCCATTGCTTCATACATGTGTTTGCCTCAACCGCTCACACATTTTGTGTCTAGCTAGACTTCACTAACTGGGCAACCCAGGCATGTTTAAATCTAAAAGTGTTGGTTTATTTTTAGTTTAAAAACGTGCTATCAGTGCCTTAAGCGCACACCTATAATCTTATAGGCTGGTCTCCAGGATACCTGCAATACACTACTGCTAGCATGTACCCAGCCTGTTTACCACAAGACACAATCTTGTAATGCACTAATGCTAACATATACTCAGCCTGTTTAACACAAGACACTAGCCTGTACTTCATTACGGTTTCTCATTTAGACTAGAATACTTAATTGAACACATCAGTTATATTAAGCTTGTTAAAAAAAAAAAAAAAAAAAGTGCAATTACTCATGCCACAGTCTAACCTGTCTACTTCTATGTACGCTGTTGTGGCGTTTGACTATGTTATGTACTCACCTGCACAATAAAAATAAAGAATTAAAAAAAAAAAAAAAAAAATGATGTTAGGGAAACCATCTACCTAGTGGCTACAACTAGCAGCCGTTGGGAACAGTTTTGACTTTAAAGGGACACTATAGTCACCAGAACAACTACAGCTTATTGAATTTGTTCTGGTGAGTAGAATCATTACCTTCAGGCTTTTTTCTGTAAACACTGTCTTTTCAGAGAAAATGCAGTGTTTACATTATAACCTAGTGATAACTTCACTGGTCACTCCTTAGAGATCCTTTGTGTGTCATGCCTGCCTAAAATGCATGCAAACATTCAGTATATCCTCCCTCTGCATGCAGACACTGAGCTTTCCTCTTAGAGATTCATTGATTTAATTAATCTTTATGAGGAGATGCTGATTGGCCAGGTATGTGTTTGAATTGTGCTGGCTCTGCCCCTGATCTGCCTCCTTGTCAGTCTCAGCCAAACCTATGGGGAAGCATTGTGATTGGCTCAGGCCACCACTTTTGATGATGTCAGCAGGCAGTGGACAAGTCTAAAGGAAACATGGACAAACTATGCAGCTGCGGGCTTGAATTCAAGTAAGATTTTACTTTATTTTTAGAGGCATGAGGGGACCTGGGTGGCTAGATGGTGGTTTTAACCCTACAGGGTCAGGAACTTTTACTCTAATGGGCCATTGCCAAGGTTAGAGATGGCAGGAATAGGGGTAACTATAGTTTGTGGATGGTGGACTGTGGCCTGCTTCTGATACTCTCACAACTCTGCTACTTGATGAGGAAGTTTAATTAATTTCCCCTTGTTGTGTGTTAAATGACAGAATCATACTTGAAAGAGAGAAGGAATGAAATGCAGCTGAAAGCATCTCCAACCACTAAGCAGTCAGGAAAATTAAAAAAAAAAAAAAAAAAAAAAAAAAAAAGATAGCTCTGAACTATCTAAACAACTGAAGAGATTGAATAATATTAACTAATAACTTTCAGGACCTATATGGGACACTTTGGTGCAAACTCATATGTTTGTTGAAATATTAAATATCAAAACTATGGATCAATAATGCTAATCTTCCTTTTTTTTTTATTATAATTGGCTTCAATAATTGATATGTCCCATGCATGCATATGTTGTAGTTAAAAACTAACCTTTTGGTCCAAAAAGAATTCCATAACAGGGTTTGTGGCAGTAGGGTTGCCCATCATGCTGTGAACAAAAACAGGTTTCATTACTTATACAATTTATACATTATTTATACAATGCATTATACAAAGTTTTGTGGTATAGTGTATATATATATATATATATATATATATAATTTTTCTTAATTGCATTTATAATTTGGCAGCATATTTTCAGCAACCAAAACATTTTTTTTTTTTTTTTTAAATTCTTTATTTTTTCAGTGCATTAAGATATAACAATCGGGCATGTGGTACCCCAACGGCAGTCCTCATGCTTTTCAAGAAACATTTATAACATTAGGGTTTAGGTTAGTACTTGCACAAATTTTATATTATAAATGAATTCACATAGAGAGCATTGCGTTCTCAGCGCATTTGTATATTCAAACAATGGTGAACAAGCTAAGTGTATATATCGGATTTCAAATCATTCTTCATGTCTAAGACTTCGCTAAATATTAGTGGTATAGGAACATACGATGTTGCTCAGTGCTTGGTACACGTTAAGAAATATATAATTCGTTAAATATCATAGCGTGGTCAAACTAGTGTGGTTTAGCTCAACTTAAATTTAAATTTAAACTGCATTGCAAAACATAGTAACCGGTGGCACTAAGGTACAGCCTTCACGTTATGTGTTATGGTACATGTGGGTTGTAGGCTGGCTAGTGTGTGTCTAGGGTGAGTGGGTCGCGAGAGTGAGTGTCCATGCAAATGTGGATAGCCGGTGTCCCAGGTAACCTTAAGGTGAGCCTCTCTCCCATTGAGTCGGTCAGCCGATGCCACGTGTGGGCAGAGTAGAGTCCTGTGCCAGTTGCTGGAGCAGCTTGCCCCACGTTCTGGGTGTGTTGAGGAGAGGAGCGACAGAGGCGGTTGCAGGTCCTCCTAGTGAGTATCTGGGGGTCCTGGCGGTGCCTTGTGCTGATCGATGTCGCTGATCTTTGCCGGTTCGCTGTGGCAGTGTTGTGGAATCCTCTGGTTTAGGCTCGGCAGTCCACCATCTACTCGGGCTGTTTGGGTGGGCCATACCCCTCCTGAGTCTGCTTTTGGGTGTTGTTTTCCGGCGGGGCTGCCTATAATGTTGTGCCGCGGGATTCCCCTTAGTTTTAGGAGCTTTATGCAGGCCTTCTGCAGACGTGGCTTTGCTCCGTGTGAGCACTGTTGGGTTGGGCCGTGTCATAGAAGTGGCCATATGGGGAGAGGGGATTCTCCCATCCTTCTGCTTGCCTGTACGCTGAGATCCCTGCAGCATTCTGCCGGTTGAGGGTTCTGCTCGTGGGGGCCAAAGTAGAGCCTTTAGCTTCTTCCAGGTGGCCCTGAATATTTTGTCGTATCTGAGCTCCACCTCTCTCTCGGTCGTGTGCACGGCAGTATGGCATGGGCCGACCGCCATTTTATGGGCTTCGCCCGTGGCCCCTGGGCTGCATGGTCCTGTCGCTTGAGACTTGCGTGGCCGGTTAGTCACTTGAGCTAGGACCGGGATGACCCCCACCGGTCCAGAGGGGGGGGGATAGGGGCTCCGAGTCTGTGCTCTCCTTGTCCTCGGCGGCGGGAGAGCGTCCGTCTCCCCCGCGGCCGCCATGCCAGTAGGCCTCAACGGCATGTGGGGGTTTGGTCGGGTCGATCGTCGCTTGGGAGGTACCGCTTTGTGTGTCCCGATTTCCCCCATCGCCTGTGAGCACCAATCTGGTTCTTAAGTGCCGTTTTAGGAGGGTTTTGTCGCTTTTTTTGGCTCTGGATTCAGGAGCTGGCAAGGTTTGCTGCTGTTCAGCTCTGCGGTTCGGCCCCGCCCCCCAACCAAAACATTTTAAACATGCAAATAGTTTTTTTTCTAATGGGTTCTATAGGGACACGAGGATACTATAAGATAAGTATATAAGATATAACTAAGCTATAGTGATTGTTTTGTTTAGTGCTATTAGGTTATCTGGCACATATCTAGTGTCTGATATATACTTTCAGAGGGTCTCCTTTACTTTCAGGTAGCAGTGCCCAGAATTTGTGGAGGGTGCTTGTTTATTCTTTGTTTACTTGACTACTATGTAATGGTAAGACTACACCTTAACCCCTTCGGGACGGAGTCAATAGTGCATGTTCTGATCAAAATAAAACGTAAACAAAAACTAGAATTTGCGCTATATGTCTGTTCACCCGTAGTTCCCCTCTTTCAAATTATATGCACCCACACTTATTATATATCATTTTGTTCAGGAGAAACAGGGCTTTAATTTATCATTAACTATTCATATATAGAACATAATTTATTATGAGTAAAATTAAAAAAAATGTGAGAAAATAAGATTTTTTTTAAAATTTGCATTTCCGTCTGACATGTTAACTATGAATATCATATTTGTAATGCACATATTTGTAATCAGCGATGTGTCACGAGTACAACAGTACCCCCCATTAACAGGTTGTATGTTGTTTTGGAAAGTTACAGGGTCAAATATAGAACATTCCATTTTCAAATTGACATTTTCCAGATTAGTAATGTTACCTTTGAGACGGTGTGGTAGCCAGGAATGAGAATTACTCCCATAATGGCATACCATTTGAAAAAGTAGACAAGCCAAGGTATTGAAAGTGGGGTATGTTTAGTCTTTTTTAGTAGCCACTTAGTCACAAACACTGTTTGAAAAAAGTGAAAAACAAATATTTGGCCAGTGTTTGTGACTAAGTGGCTACTAAGAAAGACTGGACATACCTCACTTGCAATACCTCGCAATACCTCGCAATACCTCGCAATACCTTGCAATACCTCGGGTTGTCTACTTTTGCAAGTGGTATGCCATCATGGGGGTAATTCTCATTCCTGGGCTACCATACGCTCTCAAAGGCAACATAACCAATCTGGCAAATTTCAATGTGAAAACAATGAAATGCAAGCCTTATATGTGACTCTCTAACTTTCCAAAACACCATAAAACCTGTACATGGGGGGTACTGTTATTCTCGTGAGACTTCACTAAACACAAATATTAGTGTTTTAAAACAGTAAACCATATTACAACAATAATATAGACCATAAAAGTGCCGTTCGCTTGTAAAAAATGTGAAAAACGTAACTTTTACTTAAAATATCATCGTTGTAATACAATTTACCAGTTTGAAACACTAATATTTGAGTTCAGCGAAGTCTCCCGAGTAAAACAGTACCCCCTATGTACAGGTTTTATGGTGTCTTGGAAAGTTACAGGGTCAAATATAGTGCTTGCGAATTAAATTCTCTGCACTTTCTCCCTGTGTTGTCAGGCATGTCAATCACATTTTAATTAATCAAATCACATAATTACGTTAAAAGATTATTTAAATATACACGTAGAATTTTAATATATATGCATTTATAGGTATTTAAATTCTACGTGTATACTAATGTAATCTTTTATGTAATTATATGTATTTATCTATATATATATATATTTGCGGTTATTTGTATTTTATATATAGATAGATATATATAGAATGTCATTCTAAGTGTATTTTGTTACCGATATATATATATATATATATATATATATATATATATATTAACAAAATACAGTTAGAATGAAATTACATATGCATATATAATTTATAATACATTTTGTTTCAATATTTTATTTATTTATTATTTTAATTATACGTATTTATATATATAATATATATACATATTATATATATGTAACGTCATTCTAAGTGTATTTTAATATTAATATATATACTTATATTAATATTAAAATACACTTTGTATGACGTTACATATATATAATATGTATATTTAATATACAATATATATAATATGTATATTTAATATACAATATATATATTTAATTTAATTTTACACATGTCTAATATATTTTTTTTTACTTTCCCACCAGCAGGGGGACTGTCTGATATTTCAAACAGTCCCCCTGCTGGCAGAGCCATAGCCAGCTATAGGGGGCCATGTGATCGCTCTTTGAGAGCGATCACATGGCCCCCGGGGGCCTCATTTGCCGGAGGCAGCCCCCCAGAAGAGGATCGCGGCGGAGGGGAGTACACCTCTCCTCCAGGGGCTCAAAGCCGTTATGACGTACCATGCCGCCGCAATGGCTTTAAAGCCCTTTTAATGCGGGACGGCATGGTACGTCGTAACGGCGTTAAGGGGTTAAATATGCAGTGCAACTTTGGGTACCTGTTTTAAAGATTAATATTATAGAACTGGAAAACTGCAGCAGTGGGTTACAAAATTGATAAGACAAATTGAAGATTTTAGTTTGGAAGAAAAGTTAGAAAACACGAACTTGTTTATGTTAGAAAAATGGAGATATGAAAACATTAGCTTCCTGGTTACCTGATTTTTTACAAGACAATAAAAATGACAAAATGTCACCCATTTAGACTTAAAGATAGGACATTCCGCTTACAGCAGAGGAAAGGCTTAGTTATAGTAAGAGCAAAAAAAATAAATAAAAAAATGTGGAATTCTCTGGCTAAACGGTTTTTAAGTGAGGATTCCTGTAGGGAAGACCAGATATTCTAGGATAAAATAGTTAATATTTTGGGTTACAGCTTGTGATTAAAAGAGAAATTGGATTTCCATTTTAGATTCAATAATTTTTTTTCCGATTTAATGCTACAATTAGAATTTGCTTTAAAGTGTATTTTTTTCACTGGATCGGAAGCAGAGATGTGTGAAAGGCATAGCCTGACAGGTTTGAGTCTTTTTTTCAGCTTCTATTACTTTGTAACTATGTAACATCCACACAAATTTTTCACATACTGAGCTCATACTAACAAACAATAATCTCATTCAAAGGCAGGTGGAGGCAGGATGGGTGTACATTGGCAAAAGAAAATGCTACTTTTAACTGCTAAATGCCAGCACCACATACAGGTTTATTTACTAGAGGCAATAAACAGCAATGTTTTATAATGATAAAAAAAGCTGTAGGGTCTTGCAATCAGTGGTGTATTTTGGATTTGTGCTGCCGTAGGCACAACTAAATCTGGGCACCCCCTATCTTAATTTTCCTCCCCCCCATTCAAGGCCACTTTTTTGACTGACAGACACAGGCCATCATTGATACATGCACTGACATACACTCAATTGCAGATACACAGTCATTGGCACACACATACAGTCAATGGCACACACACACTGTTTAACCAACACACACTTTCACTGACAGAGACACACTCTCAGATACACATAAAATGACAGACACACACTCACAGACATACCCATCCTCACTGATTTGACACACTCTGACAGACACACACTGACAGCTACACTTACTCACAGAGCGTGAGAGAGCAAGAAGAGTGGAGGATAGCGCTTCCTTGCTGCCTGGCTAGAATATTAGTAGTTTAACACCTAGCGGGCGGATGGGGGCCCTAAGAAAGGCAGCCCCAGGAAATGAGGCAAACAAGGCATTTGTTTGGGAGCTTGGGGTGGCGTTTTTTGGCGCCCCTCTGAAAGTGCCGCCCTAGGCAAATGCCTTGTTTGCCTTGTGGTAAATACATCCCTGCTTGCAATGCAGGAATTACTTGTATCTTTGTGAAATTTATTGTCTATGATATTTAGCAAATCCTATGGGTTGGTTGAGCATCATTGGAAATTTAATTCTTCCATCAGGCCCTACAGATGGGTGCATTTAACATAAATTCTCATTTACTTACTTGCCGAAAATGTTAAACTGTACATTCTTTAACCTTACACATAGTTTAATGGTTTGCCTTGCAGATCGTGTCTATGTTACATGCCAACAGATCTATTGCTAACAAAAGATAGAATCGTGGAGTTAAAGTTTGTATTGTACATTTATAAAATGATGTACGATATGGCCCAGTAGTTGAGTTAGTAGATGATATACCAATCAGTAGATCAGAATATACAAACCAAATTAAATCTTACTGAAGTTACTTACAACATCTACATTTTCACTTACTTTTTTTGTTAAACAATTATACAATAATAAATGAAAAAAATTAAATGTAAAGATATGGATGGGGAAAATTAAGGAAAAGAGGATTCTGTTGTGGAAGATGCCGTCATATCCTAATTATGTTAGTAATAAAGATTCTTTAGAATGATACCTTACTGAGCTCTCAGATCCCTTCATGATTTCGTATTCATAACCATAAACATGCTAATAGCACCACCTTGTGGCTGGTAACGGCAGATTTCTTTAATTTATAGTAAAGAAAAATCATTTTAACTGCTCTGAGTAACTATACAGTGCAATCAGGATTTCCACAATGCATGTAAGCTAGAGCTAGAGCAGTTAAAAACACGTGCTTGTTGCTTTAGGGGTTAAGTGGATCTGCCCTATATCTTGTTTTTTAAAAGTGCAGATTTTCTGAGATAGCCAAACTTTTATAACCACGCTTGGTAGCACTTCCTGATTGTCAAACAGTTGTGAGGGTTCTCTGCTTCACTTGTGTTGAGGGCTTGCTCAAGGTAGATTTGAGGGCTTTCCAAAAAGATGTATTGGTTTTAATGTTTCTCCAGGAACATTGCTGTTGCATAGTGATTACCAAACATGCGTCAGCCTCCCAACGCTTCTCTATGATAAATATTAGATAGGCCAGTAGATGTTCACTAGTGTGGATACCCTGGAGGTAGGAAGGAGCTGCAGCATGGAGACTGACTCGCCACTGGATTAGAGGTAAGTAAAATCTTTTTTTTTTCTTTTTTTTGGGGGGAGTTAATTTATTAGTGATAGTTGAGTGATTTCTTAGAGAAAAAAAAATTCAAATGCAGCCTCTTCAAATGTGTTTTGTAATAAGTTTAGACATTGATTGACAATAATTAAAACAAGTCCAGTTTCCTAAAGTACGCATATTTTTCGAAGGCTTTTTCAGTGAAATCTCACAATAATCAGTTACAAGTCATTCACATATTTACTAGCAATTACAACACCACAACATATTTACACCATCAATATGAGTGAATATGCAAACCTATGATGCAGTTCCATTCTTTCAATACTTTATTTATTAAAGGAACACTATAGGGTCCGGAACACTATAGAGTCAGGAACACAAACATGTATTTCTTACCCTATAGTGTTTAACCCACCATTTAGGTGGCTTGCCCCCCCCCCTTAAAAGTTAATAAAACTCACCTTAATTCCAGCACGGCGTGAGTCCGCCGGCGCTAGCTCCGCCCCATTAGAATTGCCGATTTTTCGCCAATCCACTGCTTTTCCCATGGGGAAAGCATTGGATTGGCTGAAATCGGCAAGGGGCGGGGCCAAACACCGTTTTGGCCAATCACACCTCTATGAGGAAAATTCAGCATCCCCATGTAGAGTGTGGAGATGCTGAACGGCACTGCTGCCTACTGTGCAGCACTGAGCCAGGAAGCACCTACAGCGACCATCTGAGGAGTGGCCACTTAGAGGTGTCGCTAGGGGCAGTGGTGTATCCTGGTTTTGTGCTGCCCTAGGCAGGACAAAACTCAGACACCAGCCCCCTCTACCCCCCGCACCACTCCCACCCAACCCTTCTGCCAGTCCCGCCTTCTAAATACACACACACATATTCACTGACAGATACGCATACACTAGCTAACAGACACACTCACTCACAGACACACTCACTCATTAACAGACACACACACACACACTAACATACATACACACTAACAGACATACACACTCACTCAATGTGTTGATGTGGTTATGGTGCCTGGAGTCCCACATCACTGCTTTTAAACATGCTTTTCACAGACTGATAATATATGTTTTACAATGGCTCAATGGGAATTTCTTCCCCTAACTGTTGTACAGTCCCAGAACTTGTTGAAGTTTCCTCCTATCCCACGGTTTTCCACACAGAGAATATCAGCTCAGGGACTTTAAGTAGTGACCAGGAGGAAGTGAGTGCAGTCTCCCTCTAAAAAGGACATTCACATTGCTAAACAGCATCATGGTGCCATAACCACTACAGACCAACCTCCCCACCCCACACCCCACCCACTGCAAGTAGATAAACCATTTTAGAACAGCCAGACTTCTTACTTGAGGTCTGCCAGATACCCCTCTCCTCTGTTACATTATCCAGAGAGCCAGACGTTATTTTACTGAATTTAAAGAGACAATCAGGGCACCATAACTTCATCTCTATGAAGATGTTAGGGTGCGAGGATGTCCTGGGCATCAACTAAAGGGGTTAAACAGTTTAACCTCAGATTTTTGAATACTGCAGTTGCCTTCTGAACCCTAGACTGGGCGCTACAGACACACTAGAAAAGTCATTAGATCCCTATTCACAATATTGTGAGAAAGGTATGTACGACAGATGTCTGGGGATAAACCCTTTACGAATGGTACTTTTTGTAAACCAAACCCCCCCCCCCCAACCTTTGGGAATGCTGGGGGGGAGTTCCCTCTCTCCCTGGGGGTCTAGTGGCTGCTGGGCGGGCGGGCGGGCAAGGGAGCACTTCCTCTGAGCACTCTGCTCAGCTCCCTCGCTCGTCGCAGAGTGAGGCTGGGAGCCGGAATATGACGTCATATTCCGGCTCCCAGCCTGACTCTGCGGCGCGCGAGGGAGCTGAGCAGACAGCTCAGAGGAAGTGCTCCCTCGCCAGCCGCCCGCCAGCGCTGCCCGCCCGCCCAGCATGTCAGTTAGCCGCCAAGCTAACAAGTCATTTTCCCTGGGCATTTGGGGGTGGCTTTTTCTGCCGCCCCCTGGAAAATGCCGCACAAGGCAAATGCTCGCTAATACGTCCCTGGCTAGGGGGCAATGTAAACCCCCTGAAAACCCCTTGTTTCAATGAAAATGCCTGCATATAATGATTATACTCACTAGAACAACTGGTACTGGTACAGTACTGGTGACTATAGTGTCCCTTTAATGTTTTGTGTAGTATAGAATAACACTTAACATTTGTCAGGGAGACAGCCACTAGAGGCTGGATTAACCCTGCAGTTTCTCTGAAACTGCTATGTTTTCAGCTGCAGGGTTAAAACTAGGGAACCTGGCACCCAGACCACTTCATTGAGCTGAAGTGGTCTGGGTGCCTACAGTGGTGTATCTTGGTTTTGTGCTGCCCTAGGCAGGACAAAACTCAGACACCCCCCCCCCCCGCGCGCGCGCCACCCCCACCCAACCCTTCCCCCGCCTTCTAAATACACACATATTCACTGACAGATACGCATACACTAGCTAACAGACACACACAGTCAGACACACGCAGTCGGACACACACACACACTAACAAACACACACAGTCGGACACACACACACTAACAGACACACACAGTGAGACACACACACACTAACAGACACACACTGTCGGACACACAGTCAGACACACACTAACAGACACACACTAACAGACACACACACACTAACAGACACACACACACACACACTAACAGACACACACACACACTGACACACACACACACTAACACACACAGTAACAGACACACACACAGTCAGACACACACACAGTCGGACACACACACACACACACTAACAGACACACACAGTCGGACACACATTCAGACACACACACTAACAGACACACACTGTCGGACACACAGTCAGACACACACTAACAGACACACACAGTCAGACACACACACAGTCAGACACACACACTGACACACACACACTAACAGACACACACACACAGTAACAGACACACACACACACACTAACAGACACACACAGTCGGACACACACACACACACTAACAGACACACACAGTCGGACACACACAGTCAGACACACACAGTCAGACACACACAGTCAGACACACACACTAACAGACACACACACTAACAGACACACACACTAACAGACACACACACACACACACACACTGACACACACACACACACACTGACACACACACACACACACTATCAGACACACACAGTCAGACACACACACACACATTAACCCTTTTTTTTTATTTACTCCCCCCCCCAGCCTCCTTACCTTTGGGAATGCTGGGGGTGGGGGGGTTCTCCCATTCCCTGGTGGTCCAGTGGCTGCAGGGTGGCACTGGCGGGCAGGCTGGGTGGCCAGCGAGGGAGCTCTTCCCCTGAGCTCTCTGCTCAGCTCCCTCGCGCGCCGCCCGCAGAGTGAGGCTGGGAGGCGGAGCCGGAATATGACGTCATATTCCGGCTCCCAGTCTCACTCTGCGGGCGGCGCACGAGGGAGCTGAGCAGAGAGCTCAGGGGAAGAGCTCCCTCGCCGGCCGCCCGCCCGCCCGCCCAGCAACCAGCCCAGCATGTCTGTTAGCCGCAAGGCTAACAAGACATTTGCCCTGGGCATTTGGGGGCGGCGTTTTTTGCCGCCCCCTGGAAAATGCCGCCCAAGGCAAATGCCTTGTTTGCCTCGCGGCTAATACGCCCCTGGGTGCCTATAGTGGCCCTTTACATTTAAAAGCCATAGCTGCATTAGTCGCGTAATAGTAGTAAATAAGATTTAGCAAACCCATAACCCCACCAACTCTTGGTTTTTGCAAAATTGATAATGGAATCCTTCCAGGTTTGTTTTTTGTTCGAAATAAATGAAACAAGGGCAGAGTGGATTTTCCTAAAAAAAATGATAGAGATATAAGGAGGGGAATAGTTCTAAGTATATATATTATTTTTGGAAGGAGTCATTTTGACCGAATTAATTCTCCCTAACCATGAAATTTCAAGACCACACCATCTCCCTAATGTCTTCCATAAATTCGGACCAGACCTTTTCTAAATTACATCTATGCATCTTGGACAGATTCTTGCACAGGTTTATGCCCAGATAGGATATATATGAATCCCTCCAATCGAAATCATACATTTTCTTCATGCTGCCTACATCATGGTATAAAGGATTAAAGAGTTCAAGTTTTTGCTGTATTTAATTTATAATATGAGATATTGCCAAATTATAGCAGAACAGATATCAGTGGAGGTAGTGAGGGATTCAGTTCCATTCTATGGGAAACATTTGTTAAATTCTATAGAGGCAAGAAAAAGCCTACAAATGTTATTCCAAAAGCAAAAAGAAAAAAGTAAATATGTGAAAATATTTTTTCATAAATATTGTAGACTATTCCTGCAAGTTTTTCCTAGTAGAAAGCATATGTAATAAATTAATTTTAAAACATAAAAATATACCCACTCAGGTCCAGGTAGATACTAACATATATTATCTTATTAGGATGGACTTGTTGATAGCTGCCATTAATGAAATCATCAAGCATTTGATGAAAATAGAGTATCCCCAGTTGGAGACATTCTCTCCTTAGAACCTCCTTTTAAGGTTTCCATCAACCCCTCCCCTATGGTTGGATGGTGTAACGGATCGACGGGCACCCCGACTGGGTACCTCCGTTGAAGGATGCTCCTAGCGCTTCCTGAGGACTCCAAGCACTGCAGCAGACACCACAACCACCGAACCGGAGAAGCATACGAATGCTCTCAAGCATATGAATGCTGTAAACTGCTGAACAGGAAAAGCATACAATCAGCTTACACTCCTGGCAATCAGCATACAATCCAATTCCCCCAATAACGAGACGACACTTCGTTTTGAGGTCAAGCAGAACTGACTGTACTGGCACATGCAGCCTCTTTTATTCACAATCCACAAACATAGTACAGCCCACAGGGTTTTGAAATACAACCAATCAATCTGTAAAATACACACAGACACTCCCACCCAAAATCCTCCCCTCTGCCTGTGATATGATTACTGAACACAATGGGTAATATCGTTATCACAGGCAGAGAAATACAGTTTTTACAAAATATTAATAACTTCCAAAATATACATACCACAAACATAAATCACATATTCGAACTCAGCACACTTTAATTATAAACATAGTCAAAATTCAGCCAATTCCATCCAGGGGTTAAAAAGTTAGCCGGAGGTCCCTTTTTGACCAACCGCAAGCACATTTTCATGCCCAAAAGAGTTCCAGAGAATCAGGCTGTGTGGTTGGTCTATTTCCCATGTTAAAGTCAGTTCAAACAGATGAACGACAACCATTCGAATTGTCGAACTGTCGAATGAACTGTCGAACGGCGTTCGAACGGTCGAATGCATTGAAGTCTGGAGAAGGTAAAACTTCAGCTGAATTAAAGATGGCCACGTGTTCGTTTGTCGAATGGCGGCCACCCAGCGTTCGGCAATTTACCTACAGCATAAAATACAATATGCCCAAATACTGTATTTAAAGGGCCAAATCTCCCAGGGGCCATAGTCAGCAGGCAGGAGGCGGGCAAACAGGCTTCTCCAATGCCCAGTGGCGAGGTTGGTTTTGCCACAGATGGGAGTTGGATGTCATCTCTGTAGGCCGAAAGCTCACTTCCCACTCATTTGAAATTTTTCTTCTTTTCACTCTCCTCTTCCACTCCACTTAAAGGGAAACTATAGTGCCAGGAAACAAAGTTTCCACAGTGCTTTCCTATGGGGTTGCAGGTGAAGCTGGACATACTCATGCATAGCGCGAGGTCAGTTAAATGTCCAAAAGTCACCTAACGACTCAGAAGTCCATCTAATGGCTGTCTGGTAAACATCCACTAGAGGTGGAGTTAGCCCTGGATTGTCATTATTGCAGTTTCTCTATAACTGCAATAATTACTTTTGCAGGGTTAAGGGACCTGGGAATATGCACCCCGACCACTTCAATGTGCTGAAGTGGTCTGGGTGCCTATGGTGTCCCTTTAACCCCTTAAGGACACATGACGTGTGTGACACGTCATGATTCCCTTTTATTCCAGAAGTTTGGTCCTTAAGGGGTTAAAAATTTCCTCTATCCCTTCAGACTTCATGCTTGACCCCTGCTTTCTCCTTGTTGTTTGAAATGTGGCTCCCTTATTTGAACACTTCTGGAACGGCATATCTTTTTGTATAATACTGTTTCTAGCTATTTTTAACATGTATACCTGCATTAGTTTAATTTGTTTTTCTTTCTCATTTAACAAGAGATTAATATATATGAAATATTAATTAAAAAAACTTTAATTGCAAAAAACATCAAAACAATACAGCTAGCTGTAATAGAAGGACTAAAAGACATATACCCGTAAACAAATACTGATTTCATAAAAATGGAAGGATCTTCAACAGTGAGAAAATATTAAGACTTATGTCTTTCTTCATTATAAATAGTTCTTAAAGGAACTCTATAGGTTATGTAACACAAACATGTATTCCTGACCCTATAGT
This sequence comes from Pelobates fuscus, assembly GCF_036172605.1. Taxonomy (NCBI): domain Eukaryota; kingdom Metazoa; phylum Chordata; class Amphibia; order Anura; family Pelobatidae; genus Pelobates; species Pelobates fuscus. The sequence goes on from NC_086329.1 coordinate 61,040,357, forward strand.
GTTAAAACCACCATCTAGCCCCCCCCCCCCCACCCCCCCCAGGACCCCTCTTGCCTCAGTAAAGATAGTAAAATCTGTCTTGTATTCAACTCTGCAGCTGCTGCCTCCGCCCCTGACCTGTCTGCTGACATCATCAGAAGTGGTGGTCTGAGTCAATCACAATGCTATCCCATAGGACTGGCTGATACTGTCAAGGAGGCAGATTAGGGGCAGAGCCAGCACAAGTCAAACACAGCCCTGGCCAATGAGAATCTCCTCACAGGGATGAATTGAATCAGTGCATCTCTTTGAGGAAAGTTCATGTCTCCATGCAGAGACACTGAGTGGCAATACTGCCCCAGGAAGCACCTCTAGTAGCCATGTGAGGAGTGGCCAGTGGAGTTATCATTATGCTGTAATGTAAATACTGCATTTTCTCTGAAAATACCGTGTTTACAGCAAAAAGCCCGAAAGGAATGATTCCACTCACCAGAACAAATACAATAAGCTGTAGTTCTTCTGGTGACTATAGTGTCCCTTTAAAGTGTCCTTTTAAAGCTTATACTAATCTAACTAATGTATCTTATAGTACAGGCATTTCCCGTTTTACGTCTGCCCAGTTTATGCTTTCCAGCCTTTGCGAATGCTTCCCAGATGCTCTGCCATTTGATTTCGCCATCATTTTGTGTCGGCGTCCGTGGATGCGGACCATTGAGCAGAGTTTGTGGCCAGGAGAAGAGAAAGGTAAGTGTAAAAAATAATGGTGATTGCTAGTGTCACGGTGCCTAATTGGCACCTCAGTGCGACCGCACCAGATTGGTGAGGTCACACTATCGCAGTGACCGCATCTGTGACCGCATCTGATCGGTGCAGTTACACTAAAGGAGGGAGAGGTTACCTATATCTCATAGTACAGGCATTTTTCTTTTTACGTACTCCCGCTTTACATTTTCTCGCCCTTATGAACGCTTCTGGGACGCACTGCTATTTTATGCCATTTTCTGTCGGCGCTATGTAGATGCGGACTGAGGAGCAGAGTTTGTGGCCAGGAGATAGAAAGGTAAGTGTAAAAAATCATGGTGATTGGTAGGAGGAGAGCGCTGTTCTGTGCTGCTCCCCTCCTGCTGCTTTTGTAGTGTGGCCAAGCGGACTGCAGTCAGCCAGGAAGTGCTCACGGAGAGAGGACTTCCTGTCAGACCAGGTACTGTAAGCAGGTACAGGTCGAGAGCAGGGAGAGACATTTGGAAAGGTACAGAAGGGAAGGGAGGAGAGGCACATGGACAGGTACCGGTTGGGAGAGACACATACACAGGTACAGAAAGGGAGGGGGGAGAGACACATGGACAGGCGTGGAGGGGTGAGAGGCACATGGACAGGTAAGAAGAGGAGGGGGGAGAAACACATGGACAGGGACAGGAGAGGGGGAATGGGACCCATGTATGGGACTGAAAGGGGTGAATGAGACACATGGAGTGGCAAAAACTGAGATAATTATCCTCCGAAGATTGAGAAGAGTGCCGCTTGGCTTCTGCATGTCAGTGAACGCCGGCCGATGTGGACCCACGCAATTATATAGCCCCATGTCCGTCCACGGTAAAAACTACGTTGACGTGCGGTTGACATCATGCAAAAGATGCACACGCACATCTTGGGGGTCAAGGGCTAGGTACAGACAATTGGATCTGCAAGAGGGTTATTTAAACTCACTTGTTCCTTAGCTCATTGCCCTGTTGTGGTTTCCCTTAGATCAGCGTTTCCCAATTGGTGTTCCGAGGGACACTAATTGGGGTTCCGCCATATTTTATTTTTTTTTAAATGGCCGCGGGCGGCGAGGGAGCAGTGAGCTCTGATCTCCCTGCTCAGCTCCCTTGCGCGCACAGCAGTGATGCCGGAGCCGGAATATGACGTCACTCCGGCCCCGGCATCACTAGGAGGCACGCGAGGGAGCTGAGCAGAGAGATCAGAGCTCCCTCACCGCCCGCCTCCACCGCTCACCTGTTTGTCCCTCGCCGCCCGCCAAGCTGCAGCCATCCCCACTGGACCCCAGGGACTCCATGCCAGCTGGATGGAGTAAAATGTCAAAAAAAATATGTATGTGTGTCTGTTAGGGAGTTTGTATGTGTTTGTGTGTTTGTCAGTGAGAGTGAATGTGTGCTTGTCGGTGAGTGTACGTGTTTGGCAGTGAGACTGTATCTGTTGAGAGTGTATATGTGTTTTTATGTGTGTCTGTAAAAGAGTGTGTGTTTGTCAGTGAGAGTGTATGTGTGCATGTCAAAGAGTGTATGTGTCTGTCAAAGAGTGTGTGTGTATCTGTGTCAAGGTTTGTGTATGTGTCACTGTGTGTGTGTGTGTGTATCTGCCAGCATGTATCAGTGTGTTTGTATGTGTCTGTGTGTGTATCTGAGTGTGTATCTGTGGGTGCAAGTGTGTGTATGTCACTGTGTGTATCTGAGTGTGTGTGTGTGTGTATTTGTGAGTCAAGGTGTGTGTATCTGTGTGTCAGTGTGTATATATTTATGTGTGTCAGATACATATACACACTGACACAGAGATACACACACTGGCGCATACAAACACAGATATACAAACCTTGACACACACCGGCACATGCAAACACAGATACACACACCTTGACACACAGATACACACATACACAGATACACACAGTGTTTTAAGGTGTGTGTATCTGTGTGCCACTATCTGCCAGTGTGTGTATCTGTGTGTCAGATTCATACACACTGGCCCATACAAACACAGATACACACACCTTGATACACAAACACATACAAACACAGATACACAGACTTTGAAACAAGACGCACACACCTTGACACACAGATAGATACATACATACATACATACACACACACACACACACACACACACACACAGATACACACTGTGTGTCAAGGTGTGTGTATCTGTTTCAGTGTGTGTATCTGTGTGCCACTATCTGCCAGTGTGTATTTGTGTGTGTAACGGATCGCCTGGCACCCCGACTGGGTACCTCCGTTAATGGATGCTCCTAGCGTTTCCTGAGGACTCCAAGCACTCTGGCAGACACCACAATCACCGTATCAGAGAAGCATATATAAATCCTCTCAAGCATATGAATGCTGTTTACAGCCGAATAGGACAAACCATGCAAATAGGTTTCCACTCCTAGCAGTCAAACTGGAACAGCATACAATAAATCCTTCCCCCCAATAATGAGACGACACATCACTTTGAGGGTAAAACAGGAACTTCTGGACTGGCTCATCCAGCCTGGCTTTTATTTCCAACTCACACATACAGGCCACACCCAGGGGGAGGCATAAAAGAACCAATGACATAGATGTTACCTCCCACACATCCCCTCCCCTTAGTGTGACACATAATCCCATTATGCATACAGTGTAAAATATACTTTTACACAACTTTCATAACTTTAAAACCATACATCACATTCACATAAAAATACATATCCACAATCAATCCATTCAGGGGAACAACATATTAAAAAATGGCATGAATCCGACCAGGGGTTCAAAAGTTACTAAAAGTATCTTTTGTTCCTTTCTGGCTGGCAGAAAAACATCCCCACAATGCACCCTGGTTTCCTCCCTTCTGCCCTGGAGTTAATTGGAGAAGTAATCCAATTACCCAGGACTAAAGGCAGACTCCATTAACCACATGGTTGCAAAACGACATAAAACACTTTAAAATACATAAAGTCACATTTACACATAACACACAGACATTTCACCTATCCCCAGATAGCTGGGATCTGCACGCACAAAACTACCGAATAGCGCGCAGATCCTATTCACACAGTACAATTGCCATGGAGCTAAAGTCTTTCCCATAGTCTTTCATTATATGAATAGGCTCCATGGTATGGCTATCTGGGGTATCACATTCCCATAAAGTCTGGTCCATAGTCCAAAGGCAAGAGGCGGGCAATCAGCCCCCTCCAAGGACACGTGGCGAGGTCGGTTTCGCCACAGTGTGTCAGATTCATACACACTGGCACATACAAATACACACACCTTGATACACAGACACATACAAACACAGATACAGAGTTTGAAACAGACGCACACACCTTGACACACAGATAGATACATACATACACACACACACACACACAGATACACACTGTGTGTCAAGGTGTGTGTATCTGTGACAGTGTGTTTATCTGTGTGCCACTATCTGCCAGTGTGTATTTGTGTATCAGATTCATACACACTGGCACATACAAATACACAGACACATACAAACACAGACACACAGAGTTTGAAACAGACACACACACCTTGACACACAGATAGATACATACATACACACACACATATACACACTGTGTGTCAAGGTGTGTGTATCTGTGTCAGTGTGTGTATCTGTGTGCCACTATCTGACAGTGTGTATCTGTGTGTCAGATTCATACACACTGGCACATACAAAGACACAGACACAGACACATACACACACAGATACACAGACTTTGAAACAGACGCACACACCTTGACATACAGATACATACACACAGTGTGTGTATCTGTGTGTCAGATAAATACACACTGGCACATACAAACACAAATACACACACCTTGACACACAGATACACACACACTGTGTGTGTGTATCTGTGTGTCAGATATACAACAGGCACATACAAGCACAGATATACACACCTTGACACACACATTAAAAAAAACAAAAAAAACGGCGCAATCGAAAAAAAAAATATTTGGGGGGGAGGGGGAGGATGTTGATACACTATGTCAAAGGGTTCCACAGGAAAAATTAATTGGGAAACCCTGCCTTAGATGGTTATCCGAGAGTGTGTTCCTGATCATGTTTTTCTGTTTTTTTAACTTTGGCTTCGTTTTGACTTCCCTGATTTCTGGTACCCTTGACTTTTGGCTTTTCCTTATCGCTGTGTCTTGTTCTGTGTCCCTGACCCCGGCTAGTTTTCTGACGTACATTGTTCTGTGTCCCTGACCCTGGCTAGTTTTCAGGTACATTAAGTCCATTCTAAGGCCCGGTAAGACATTACCCTTAGTTCTAAGGTGTGATACTATTCTGCGTACTCCTGACTGAGGGAAGAATGAGACACATGAAGGGGCTTGGAGGGATGAGACACATGGAGGGGCTAGGAAGGGGGGATAAGACACATGGAGGGGCATGGGGGGGGGGGGGTTGAATGAGACACATGGAGTATCTCAAACAAACTAGAAAGAAGTGCCGTGCTCCATTCAACAAGTGCAACATGTAATTGAGGAGGAAGATGACTGATGATGATTTGATGAAGATTTGAATATGGTTTGTCTTCCTTTAATGTTCCTACAACATGTATATATATATTTGCTATGCTTATATTTTGTATTTGTACGGAATAATTTAGGTTTTCAATGGGAAAATGTTTTGGTCAGGAACGGAACCCATGTTTATTACATTGTGTCTATGGGAAATTAGTTCTCACTTTATGAACTCTCACTTTATGAACTGGGGTTCGGAACCAATTAGTTTGTGAAGTCAAGAACTACCCGTATGAAAACAGCTAAGGGGGGAAATTTAACAAAAGCAAAGATGTGTTCATTTTGCTAAAATAATCTAATTTATGTAAAGTCACCAATTTTGTCACTATTGCCACTTCTAATTATACCCATGACATGCCTTTACATAATCACACAAGGCATTCATTAATGAAAGATATTTTGTACTGTACGGAAAATGCGTATGAATAAAAAGTGCAGTACTAAATTTATTTTGAATATAACCGATATGTATAATGTATGATCTACCAATTTCTACAAGATAGTATAGCAGTTTTACAAAGCAAGCTGCTAATTGCTAAGGAATCTTGAAAATAAAACCATGAATTAATAATGGAAGATATTTGACCCTGGTGAGTCGCACAGGAATTCACAGAGTAAAAAGATTTGTTATAGGGCAGATAATTAAGGCAGCTCAGTTTCTAAAAGAAAGGTCAATGCTTGAATAAACAGCTATTCATCCACACATATTATCTGTTTCACTCCATGGCACATGGCACAAGACATTTAGAAACATGTGCAAGATTGGAAATAGGTCATAAACTATTTTATGTATGTGTCATGAAAAATATTAAGTCTACAAAAGTAAAGGGCCAAAGTACATGTCCTGTGTTCAATGTTAAAGGATTTATTTACTAGAGAATTAAGGGTAACTGAAAATAGAACTTCAAAATCACTAACTACATTATTATTTACAAACAGAGATATAAATAGCAAATTTAGCTATTTTGACTAAAAATTGCTCAGATCAATGATATTTTGAAGATGACAGTGAATTAACGACTGAGATCACAATATCAGCATGAGTCCTTATCTATATATTTTCCTTCAAAAATGGTTGTTCTGCTGAGATTCCAGAGAGTTGTGGATAAAGTGTAACAGTACTAGCCCACTACTGTCTCTTCACTCTGTTTCAGTGTCATAATGGCATCCTTTCATTTGTCTTGCGCTAGTTTCACATCTGACCCTGTGCATCAGAATCCATTTAGGATGCAGTGTCTTTGTCAAAATCAGAATGCAGACTGATTTGGGCACATCAAAATTCTAACAGAGCTCCCTGTACCCCAGCTGAGTACCTCTGCCAGGGACCACTTCCTAGCTGGAGCAGGGGAAAAAAACGCTACTGCCCCAGTCGCCATGGCTTGACTTGGGTCCTGGAGCCTCTCCATCCTGGAGCAGGCTAGGGCACCAGCTCTATCCACTCCCAGGGACTGGAGAACACTTAGTCTTGGCAGCTCTAGTCCTTACAAGGACTTTCCCTGCTGAATCATGCATGCTGGAACAAGCTGGAGCAGGGATTAGCCCTTTCCCCTCTCAGTAACTAGACAACACATAGTTCTGGGAGTACAACTGGAATATATTTTAATGGGACATGGTACAGCCAAGTTATACACAGACCTCCCGCAGGGGGTCTCCATACAATTACACACAAACTCCTCCCTGTGCCTGGGAAATAATTGAGTCAGGAACTGTACAAACTCAAGTATCTCCCAATTTTAAAGCACGCCACAAACACATTTTAATATTTCAAAAGGGGTTAATTGATTGCATGGAAGGTCAAAGCTTACAACCCAAGTTCCTCTTTGAAGCTGGGACTCCAACAGAACCAACTCTCCCATGTGCCTTATGTCTTGATTGCCTCTTAGATAGGAAGTCCTTTGACATGTTAGCTTTCAAGAACAAAAAGAAACCCTTGAACAAAAGAGATAATAAGCACCCACAGATCAATACTCAAGCCTCATTTTTATGATATTTAGAATGGGACAAGCACAACCTTTTAATCAAGCCTTAACATGATGTGTGGAACAAAGGGACCACACAGATAGGGAGATCCCCAGCATGATGACCTGAAACAATAAGCAGGCAAGCGGGTGTGCACATGTGGGCATGGTACTCAGTGACGGCGTTCTGTCACAAAAATCACACAAATTGCCTATATAACCTCGTTCTGGCTGTTAGTCTGTGCCATGTTTTGGTCACAATTTGGTCCTAATAGTGCATTCTTGTTTGTTAGATTCGATATTTCAACTATTTTGACTGCTGACATCCTTGACCATGCTTTTTTCCTCTGTTATCTGATTTCTGGCTCCCTCTGAGATTGGCTTGTTTCCCAGCCACCATTAAGACCCAGTAATATGTACTCTTACTTTCTTGTCTAGCTATGGGTGGGTACATACTCTGCATGTCGGGGTATATACAGTGGCAAATAGAAGTAATAATGAAATAGAGGAGAAACTAGCCCATCTTGCTTTTGAGTGTATAATTTGTAAAAAAAAAAAAAAAAAGTCAGAGGCAAATACATCCAATAGGGGTTAGGCAAAAAGCAATATCAGGCAATCCAATGGTCAAAAATCCAGGCAGCAAAGGTGAGGCAGGCCAAGATCAGGTAAAAAAAAAGATTTCTGGAAAACAGGAGGCACATGTAATAGCAGGTAAGTAGCACAGGACAACTAAGCAATGAAAGCTCAGCTGTTCTAGGTTTAAATAGGGTGTCAGACTAAAGGCACCCTATTTTACTTTGACAAGCCTCCATAACACCCTATTTGTGTATGGGGCTGTCCATCATCTGGGATTGCCATGGGAATTTTCTAAATGTGTTATACAACCTATATGTTCCAGCCGCACTGTCCTGCGGTGTGAAATGATTGTGCACCTCTCCCAGGCATCTATCGCTGCCTGGGAGCCATGACACAATCTGAGTTTGAGAGTCACGGTCCACCCTCTGCCATTGTATGCGCATTTGCAGACGGCTGTGACCTGGAGATGATGCCGTTGGAGCAGCAAGGTAGCGGAGGTAAGTCATGACAGACCGTTCTGGTCAGGGTGACTGTATGTCTGATACTAAAAGCCACCCTTTATTCTTTCTTTTAACTATTTAAATCAGAACAGACACTAACCTATTAATTGTGGGAAGGTCTTATGCTTTACACACAAATTGTAGCAAATCATCGTCAATCTAATTAATCTCTTTAATTCTCCAATTCGTATGTGACTTAGTTGGCACATTAATTTGGAACATACTGTGATTTATTGCTACTGCTGCTTAAAGTGACCCTTGTTGGTAAATTTGTTTTGAGAATTTTCCTCAGGGGAACCTTCTATACTAATTGCATCAGTTAATATCAGCTCCTGTTGAGGTCTTGATCCAAAAGTACCTTTTCCATTTGGGAAGGATTTTTTCTTATGCTTTTTCTTACGTTAATATTTTTTTCAATTTAGATATAGGCATATTTGATTCATAATATAAAGTTTCATGCTAATCCTTTATGCTAGGATCTTTGGTAAACTAGTTTAATCTAATTCCTTATATAAAAAAATTATGTAGCCTGAGCTACCTAGCTGCTATTCTAGATACAATGTATTTTTTGTTTCCAAGTCATTGTAGATAAAGATTGCATCCTATTACACAACATATTATTCTTGTTACAATATCACAAGGATATGCTGTAAACTGCAATATCTACTAAGAGGGCTATATTCCTAGTTGCCTGGTCTTGGGTGGACAAGGGATCCCAGTCAAGCCTCGGCGACTGGGTCTGAAGTGCTTAAGGTCCCTGATAGCTACGAGGAAGCAGACTTGGTGGAGGTACTCGGTCAGAGTACTGTAGATCCATCCCTAATATAGGTGTTAACCCTTGACATTCAATTTTTCAGCCATTGGCTTCTCTTTTTATTTTCACCTCAGTTTAACTTGTTTGTCTTTATTTGTACTTATTTGTATTTGTTTATGTTTATTTTGCATGTGTTCAATAAATAAAGAAATGTATCATTTATGTTACTATTATGAATGATGTTACATTGGTGGTAATTTTCTGAAGTCTGGCCCCTGAGTGGGACTTGCCTTCGTTGGTCCTTAATACTCTTCTGAAAGTCTTCTCACCTTGGAGGCATCACAAGCAATAACACAGTTTATACATTTCGATTTATTGTCGCTCTGAAAAATGTCTGGCGATTCTGGTTGAAGGTAGGAAAGCATGACTGATTTTGGACAGCATTTTTTTTTAAAATTCTTTATTTTTGTGTGCTGTTTAACAGAAGGTATAGTTACCACATGCAATAGTGAACATTATGATATATATCAGCATCTGTTTATCAACCCATGTTGTAATTTGGCACAGTTTTTTTATATTTTAAAAAAACATTATGAGACCTAGGAAGTAGATTGGTATAATATTGGGTATGGTTACTACAGTTGGTTCATAAGTGTCGTTCCCTAGGTCATGGGGTGGTAAATGAGGCGTGATCCATAGTGGGTGGTTTTGTGCTAAGTCAGCTTTAAGCTGGGAGCTGAGGTATCGTATAGAGGGATTGTCCCATTCATGGATCTGTAGTAATGTCAAGTGGTCTGTGGTGTCGGTCGATTAGTCTTGAGAGTAGCTTGTCAGGAGACCTTTTCCTTGGTCCGTTTGAGCTACTCTTTAAGGGGGTAGTAACCCTAACCTACGGGCTGTCGTGGGGGGGAGTTCTGTGTTCTGTGTTCCAGCACCATCCCTGGCAAGCTCTTAGAGCATCATTTGGGTCAGGTTTTTAACTAGTGAGTCATCAACAAAACTTAAGTAGTAGAAAGTGATAGGAAAAAAAACCTTAAAGGACCACTATAGGCACCCAGACCACTTCAGCTTAATGAAGTGGTCTGGGTGCCTGGTCCAGCTAGGGTTAACCCTTTTATTTTATAAACATAGCAGTTTCAGAGAAACTGCTATGTTTATACTGAGGGTTAATCCAGGCTCCAGAGCCTCTAGTGGCTGTCTCACTGACAGCCGCTAGAGGCGCTTGCGTGCTTCTCACTCTGGGTGTTCTTGGTTGGCAGATCCAGTTTTGGTAGTAGCGCGGTAGCGTCGGATCCTGTAGCGATTTTGTACGTGTTTCCTTGGTGTGTAAGCAGGAGGTGGCGTGGGTTTCCCCACTGGTATGGTATTCCCACTGAGCTTGGCTGGCTGGTGAAGTCGCTGAGGGTTTTTCTCCATTGGAGAATGGCTCTAGTTAAGTCCTGATAAAAAGTCAATTGAGACTCCTCAAAATTGAGTGGCGTCTTGCCCTTGAGTGCCGACATTATGTGCCCCCTATCTTGGGGAAGGATGCAGCGGACTATGATGTCTCCTGCGAGGGGTGTAGATGCCCTTGTTGGAGTGGGTAGTCTGTATATTCCGGCAAAGGTGAGTTTCCTTGCCACCGCGGGGGGAAGTATTGATTGCATGAGACGTCTCAGCATTAATTGTGGGAAAAGAAGAATGCATGTTGTTATCTGGTTTAAGCCTTCTTTAATCTTAGCGCACAGATTGTGTTTTAGTACACATGCCAAAAAACTTTTTTTTAAGGAGCCATGGCTGATCCCCTTTAAATGAGTAATGCTTCATAGGTAAGTTAGCTGCTATGCCTAGTATATTACTAAAAAGACATTGTAAATCCTGTATCGGAATGTTCCAACTCCCGTCAGTTTTGCATGTACTGTATCAGGTAAAAGCTGTACATTTTCAGTCTTTGTTCATCTCATAGTAGATATGTTCTACATGCTATTAAAAAATTTAGACTTCATTTTTTCAAATCTCTTCCATCACAGCTCAGATGGGTTTTCCTAAATAAAAGATCCACTTTAATCATATTATCAAGTTTGATGCCTCAAGTTTCTTCTGTTACCCCAGGGCATGATTGTGTAAATCAGTGGTTCCCAAACCTTTTAGGTTCAAGGTGTCCTTAATATTTTTCCAAGGCACCCCAAGTCAAAAAAATGTCTAGGTTGTATAAATGTACAGCGCTGCTGCATTTACTGGGCTCCTGTTCAGCAGAGATGTTTCCCTGTCAAGGGCAAATCCAGAACCTAATCTCGGAAGCGGCACTGGTAGATTATTTAAAGAAACAATACAGGCACAATAACCACTACATTACTATATGGCGCCATGAGTGCTGTGGCGCCCTCCCAGGGTAAGTAGTCAATCCGTTTAAAAACAGTTTGACAACTTACCTGGGGTCTGCCTGGATAGGGGCTGTATTAGGGGTAGGGGATAGGTGCAGTAGTGTATGTGTGCGTGTGTGTGTGAGGGGTGCAATGTGTGTGTGTAAAGAGTGCAGTAAGTGAGTGTGTGTGAGGGGTGCAGTGTGTGTGTGGGGGTAAATTGTGTTTGTGAAGGATGTAGTGTGTGTGTGCATGAGGAATACAGCGTGTGTGTGAGGGGTACAGTGTGTGTGGGGGCAGTGTGTGCCTGATGGATACAGTGTGTGAATGGAAATGATCTGGATACCGTCAGTGGAATGGTGCTAGGGCAATCTTGGCAGCATAACCACTACAGGCGACAGTAGTTGTTATGGTGATTAGCGTGTTCCTTTAGTACAAGAAATAAATTAGTTCATACTTGCGACTGCTTTGTTAAAGAATCTATAGGTGTACTTTAAAAAAGATGCATTTTAATGTTCTACACTACAGGTTCTTCTTTTGATGTTTGTTTATGTAGAGGAGAAACGCAGCTAGCCAGTCATAGGCCTACATTACATTTCACAAAAATACTGAGTAATATAGGTTTTCAGTATAGCCATCCAAGAAGATAAAGAATGTGTTCAATAAAAGTTTAATCTGTAAAAAATGTGTGGAATGACTGTTAGAGCTTCAAGCTTCTTGAATAAAATAAAAAACAGGGGCATAGGGGGAGAATATGTTTTCTTTAATACATTGTTATTCCTTTTCTAAATTTTGTGACTTTGCTTTGGAATGCCTTAAGCAAGATTAATACACAAACTAAAAAGAATACACATTAAAATACATATATATCACATCTGCTACAGCATCCTGTTTTACAGTTTGATTGTGTAAAGCAAGCACTTTGAATACTTGACATGAATACTGCTCATGAATGCCTACGAATGCTGGTGTTCAAATAATATTCTTATAACATCATATGTCATATTTATTTACCACTCACCTCAAATGTTTTTGAAATATGGTTAGGTATTAAACTACAAAGAGATGTTCTCACAAACAAGAGGCAACATACCTCTATTATACTAGAGTCTTTATCTGTATAATTTCTTTATATTAGACTGTAAAAAGTAAATTAATTATCAGGATATTGTTCTTACCTCTGCATGGCTTCCAGGAGTCAGAGTTTTCGAACAACGTTCACAGCGCAAGCAAGGTCGATGCCAATCTTTCCCAAGTGAAGTCACTTTTTCAGCTAATTAACAAATACATTAGTTAAGTTGTTGCACTATTTGATTTTGATTTTTTTTTCAATTTTAATAAATATTGTAACAACAACATTTTTACACATGGCAAAAATATTACACTAAACATTAGGAATAAGCTAGCCTTAAAAAAACCCTATTATTTATTTATTCAGGTTCCGCCTCCTTCGAAAAATATTTTAAAAGCGCAACCTTTACCCGATATAGTCTCAACTCTTGTCATGGCAGCCATATTACCTGCTGTGAGATCATCCTTCTGATGATCTCTGGTCCAATCCAACGCTTCTCATGGTGTTCTATGGTGATCCACCAATGACATGAATTAGCAGCAACAGTATTGTACAATTATACAGTGGGGACATTTAACAACCAGTACGTAATTTACAGATGGATCATGGAAATAATGCTGGCAGACACAAGAGGAGAAGAGGGTTCTGCTCAAACAAGCTGCTGATTTGTGTTGAGTGAGGGGTTACAAAATAGAGCTTCAGGCTCCCTTCTGTATCCTAACACCACTTGTGATGAGTTTTGATTGAAAATAATAGTATGATTGCAAGTGTCCATCTGCTTAATGTGCTAGGATATCCACAGCTCCACTGGAATTAGTTATGGCACCACAATAACATGATTATAAATTGTGTAAACTCTTATTCCAGAATACCAGGAGATGTACTGTCCCCCAAGGACTAATAAACTAATTTCCTTTCAAGTCTCCAAATGTTTTGAACACATGGAGATGTTTTCTTTTACCCCTTTTCTTTATTATAAATCCAGCATTTTTAGGTTGGTGATCATGTATCTGAATACTCTCTCAAAGAACCAGGAGTCCTAAACTGGATAGTATTCACATATTAATGTATTTTTTTTTTTTTATATATTTATTTGTTCACATGTTCCATGATATTTATACCTCATTAAATTCAAGAACTATAAACATCAAAGTTGCTACATAAACACTCACCAAAATAAACTTTCTTTCCACAGCGAGGACACAAGTTCGGTTCTCCAGTGAAGGTTGTAATACTTGAAGCTAAAAGTAGAAGGGATGATAACAACTTGAGTTTTAAAATGTATACTGTTATCTAAGTTGAGTTTAAAATGCATCTTGTTATCTATGTGTCTGTCCGTATATCTAACTCTTAATGAGATTTACAATATAATTAAGATACATGTTTTACTTTTTTTATAGTCATCATCTTTTTTAATAGCTTTCTTTTAGAACAATACATGAAGAAGAAACATTTTTTTTTTTTTTAAATTTAGCTTTTATCAGGTTAAAAATGTTAACTGGTTAAAGGAACACTATATTGTCAGGAATGCATACATGTATTACTGACAGTATAGTGTTGGAAGAGCCGTTTAGGTCCCCAGTACCCCTTGGCCAGGTTAAAAATGTGTAAAACTTACCTTTCTTGCAATGCGACGGCTGGCTCTGCCCCTGCTCAGTCTTCTTGGCTGAGATCATCAAACAGATGCTGGAGACATTGAACGGCAGGAAGCACCACTAGTGGCATTCTGAGAGACTGCCAAAAGCAGTGTTCCTAGGCAGTAATGTAAACACTGCCTTTTTTTTTCTGTTTACAATAAAAAGCCTACAGGGACAGGAAGTAGACACCATAACAACTACATTAAGATGTAGTTTTTCTGCTGACAATAGTGTCCCTTTAACCCCTTAAGGACACATGACATGTGTGACATGTCATGATTCCCTTTTATTCCAGAAGTTTGGTCCTTAAGGGGTTAAGCTGTAGAAGAGCTAGCCAAGAGTAGTCTACTAGCTACTAGAGTACCAGGCTGTATGTTGAGAAAGTTTACATTTTTAATTGCATTTTATTGTCAAGGATGAAGATCTATTTCTCTCAAGTTTAGAAGACAATTTGATCTGAGATTATTTAACATACATGTATCCAGTACATGCAAAATAAGTGGACCTGTTTCTTTTTTTTTTTTTTTTAAAGGGCCAATATTGGCGTGTCGGCTTGTTTTCATTGTTTTACGGTGGTTGCAGAGATGACTGTTCGACTGTTAAGAATTTGAAAGTATACAAAATGTAGCAAATTCAGACAGGAATTGCTTCAGTTGGAGTTTATGGGACCTGGGATATGTAGTTATCGCCAGCCAAAACATTGAATAAAAGGACATACAAAAAAACAATAGTATAAATCTGCTTGGTGGTGACTGCATTTAAAACACATGACTTTTACCCATGGGCAGGACATGAAGACTGCTATGCAAATAGTAAACATAGTGTAAATGTTTTTCAAGTCAGTTACTAGTAGGCATTATGTGGTAACAATTTATTAGTATTATAGGATTGTAAAATAGTATCAATGATAAGGCAAGTGTTTTACTGACTGGGTCATGTGCAAATATCTCAAATTGGAGCAGATGCTGGGTATGTAGTCTATCAGTTTTAGCAGTTGTATGTAGAACACTAACACTATAAACAATAGCATAAACATCATGTACAATTCAAATTTCAGAAAATAGTATGCTATTGCAAAAGTGGCATAGATAAGTTGTTCCTCCTAAATAGCTTAGAATGAACAGAGGGACCAAATACACTGTAATATGCAACAGAGCTAATGCTGTTGTAGGATATAGAATCCATATCAAACCATAGAGAAGTATGGAGCAGTGGCCTCAATGCCAACTGGTTATTAATGGTAGTTTTGGGTTGTTAAACATAGGAAAGCATACAATTCCCAGAAGAGTGGGAAAATGAAGGTAAAGAAATTAACTCTTTATTAAGAAATAAATGTAGAAACAAGGGAGTAGCTTCATGGGTATCCTCAAGGGGGGAGCTCTGTTACTCCAACACCTACAGGCCATAGTAGTTCCCAAATAAATTGTTGCCTCAAATTCAGATAGAAAAACATGGGTAGAGGATCTGGTGGATATGTTTATATTCCCAAAGGTAAGCAAAGAGGGAGGATACAGAAAAGAAAATGTGGATTGCAGAGAATTTAGCAAGCGCATAGGACAGCACAAAAGGTGGGCAGAGGGGACTTTGGCTGAGAGGAGGCAATGAGGCATTAGTAAAATGTCTGTTTCCAAGAATGAAAGAGTGGTTCAAGCACACACGCAGGAATTGGTTGGTTGCCATGGGTACGTATTCCAAAAACAATGGCTGTAAAAAATGTTTACAAAAAATACTTTTGTGCCAATAGACTGTGATAAAAAAGGTCCTAGCAAGAACTATGCAGGGAAGTCTTGGCAATGTGGTGTGCACATTACATAGCCAATTAGCAGGTAATGAATTGCTGAAATGGGCAAATCTTAAAGACCGTGCACTTTAGTTACAGGACACGCTCCCAGTTACAAATGCCACAACTGTGTTACTAAGTTGATACTTATTTTCATCTAATCATGATTATATCACAATTCCATAGAGCTCCCCCTTAAGGGAAAAAAAAAACCTCTACTGCATAAATTATACTTCAATAAACGTATATTGGTAGCCACCCAATTAGAATATGACAGCACTCTTAGAAAGGGTGCTTTAGGTTCTTCAATAAGTATTATAAATTAACAACTTACAAAGAATTAAGAGATACAATTATGTGATTTGTATTTTGTGTTTTATTTAGGTTAAATAGTTTTAAAATATTGCAGCTTCATTAAAGTGGCAGTATCATGTCTTATTTTGTTTTCAGTTATCTTTTCCTTATTCCACTTGTATATTAATTATTATACTGTATCCATTACCATTTTCTATATGTATGTTTATTACATTTTCTTCAATTCTCCGCTGTCCTTCTCTGAAATTATTTTGAATGATAGCTTGTGGACTAGCTTAGCAACTAAAATTAATTTTAATTACACTCCTGCCATTACCAAAAATTTACAACGATCACAGTCCCTATGAGAAAACGTAAAAGGTTAATTAAAAAAATATATATACAAGAAGAATTAGGGGGACAAAGAAAATGAATAATTTAAGAGCAAAACCTGAAATGTGACAAAGCCGCCTTAACCATATATGCTGTTAAGCAATCAATGCTGGATTTTTGGATGCGCACATGTTTTTCATTCCTTCAATAAAAAAAATGTTTCACATTAACAAAACGTCCTTGTTAGTTTAATGAGGTTCTCTAACCTTTAACTATTTGAAATATTTAATTTAAAAAAAAAAAACACAACATATTTTTCTTTAACCAAACAGGATACAATGTAGTTGTAATTACCACTTAATGATCTGAAAGATTTCTACAGCTTGATTTACTGGTTGATGGTCGAAGCATTGTAGCTGCTTAAATCAGTCAGTAAAAAATTCTGCAGTCCAACACTTTGTTGCTACTTGCAGTTATAAATATGCCATAGTTATGTTTTTTTAAATGCACACTGAGATCACATTGTAATAACTCTACCTACATGCCCTTAAAAGAACACTCCAAACACCATCACCACTGCAGCCCACATAGTGGCTATGGTGCCAAGAGTGCCCTGACGCCACTTCAGTTTAAGTAGTCAAACCATTTAGAACAATTTTACTTCTTCCTGGGGTCCACCAGATGCCACTACATGCCCCACTGCAGCTGGAAGCTTTCAACTCTAAGCGATGTCCAAGCTCATTGGCTGAGAGTTATCAGCTGATTATATGTATATGCTTAACATGTATAGCTTGGAGGAAAGACGAGACAGGGGGGATATGATAGAAACATTTAAATACATAAAGGGAATCAACACAGTAAAGGAGGAGACTATATTTAAAAGAAGAAAAACTACCACAACAAGAGGACAAAGGTTTAAAACTAATATCAGGAAGTATTACTTTACTGAGAGGGTAGTGGATGCATGGAATAGCCTTCCAGCTGACGTGGTAGAGGTTAACACTGTAAAGGAGTTTAAGCATGCGTGGGATAGGCATAAGGCTATCCTAACTATAAGATAACGCCATGGACTAATTAAAGTATTTAGAAAATTGGGCAGACTAGATGGGCCGAACGGTTCTTATCTGTCGTCACATTCTATGTTTCTATGTTTCTATATCAGCCAATAAGCTGGCTCAGGAAGCTCTTACGCTATTTGATCACTTACAATAGTGTGGGTGATGCTCCAGGCCAAATACACTGTAATATGCAACAGTAGGTATGATGTTTGGAGTATTCCTTATTATATATTGAGTGTTTGACAGGGTATGTGTAGTGTGTGCATGCCAGACTGTGTAATGCAAGTGTGTCATGACACCTCCTAATGCATCTTGCTTTGCAGCATTGTTCGCTGTGGCGCTGTTGTGGATCCAAATAATGATCTTGGTTATATTCAGAGGAAGCCCAAATTGTTGTTACAAGTGCACTTGGAGAAGCGAGAATTAGACACCAGACACCTGTTTTATTTATCAGTACTCCCTTGCAACATTTTGGAGTCATATATTACACAAGATGTTCTTCTGTGCCCTTTTATAGCTCTCCAAACATATCCTTTTAAATGAAAGACTCATTTTGTCAATCACAAGACTCCATATATTTGTGTTCCATTGTCCCAGGGTGATGGCAAATTATTTTTTCTTTTTTTACCTATATAAAAACTCACTTCTGACAGGTTGTTTCCATGTTGTGATTCTCTCCATGGCATCTGAGGAGTGTGTGCCTGTTGATATTTTGACCTGGACTTGTATTATCTTTTCATTGCTACACTATGTCCCCTTGACCTTGGCTCCTTCCAGTTTAGCGACAGGCTGGAACAAGTAATGCACAAACCACAACAAAAAAAAATACATATAAACCCCTGTCCAGGGCCAGTGCGTGCTATGGGCGTGTTTGGCAGTCGCCTATGGCGCACCGGCCCGGGGGGCCCCAGATGTGGGTGACCGGCAGGAGGATAGTGCACAGCGCTCCCTCCTACCTGTCACTCAGTTTAGCGCGGATTGTGCCGGACTGACAGGAAGAGAGAGAGCACTTCCTTTCAGTCCAACCAAATACAGGAGACAAAGGCCCGTCAATGCTAAAGATAGGCACAACAGGGAAGGAGGATAACCCTATGGGGAGGGAGGATAACACTAAGGGGGAGGGAGGATAACACGAAGGTTTTTTTTTGGGGGGGGGGGGGGGGGCTCTACACGGTGGGGGGAGAGAGAGGGAAGACCACTAAGGGTGGGGAGAGGGAAGACCACTAAGGAGGGGAGGGAGGACCACTAAGGGAGGGGAGGGAGAGGACCACTAGGGGGGAGTGGAGAGGACCACTAAGAGGGGGAGAGACCACTAAGGGACAGGGATGGGAGAGGAACACTGAGGGACAGGGAAGAGACCACTAAG
Organism: Pelobates fuscus; assembly: GCF_036172605.1. NCBI lineage: Eukaryota > Metazoa > Chordata > Amphibia > Anura > Pelobatidae > Pelobates > Pelobates fuscus. The sequence goes on from NC_086329.1 coordinate 61,059,309, forward strand.
GGGCAGGGGGCAGGAGAACTCTAAGGACAGAGGGGAAAGCTCTAAGGGAGGGTAGGAGAGAGCACTTAGGGACAGAGGGATAGGGTAGATCACCAAGGGACAGGGGAGATCACTAATGGACAGGAGGGGAGGGTAGAGCACTAGGAGACTGGAGGGGGGAGCTCTTAGGGATGGATGGGCCGAGCACTACGGGACAGGGGCCAAGGGAGTGCACTAAGGGACAGGAGGGGAGGGGAGAGCACTAATTGACAGGAGGGGAGGGGTGAGCACTATAAAAAATAAAGAGCTGCTCCCCTCTTAACAGCTATCCTACCCCACATACCCTCTCTTTCAAACTACACACATACACAATGCATCCTTACACATACACAGAAACACACAATGCATCCCTACTCACACACAGACACACTGAAACACTAAAACACACAGTGCGCATCCCTTACGCACACACACGCTGCTTCTCTTACACACACACAGAAACAAAATGCCTCTCTTACACACACTCAATGCACTCCTTACAGACACACACTGCATTACATTACATACACATAAACACACCTTGCATCCCTTACACACACAGAAATACACAATGCACACTACATTCCTTACACAAATTGGTATACCTATACACTACATTCCATAAGAACACACACACATTACATCCTCTACAATAACACATAACACATCCCCTACACACATACAGTCCACTCCCTGTGAGCGAACTCAGGTATGGGCAATGTAGGTGGACTTATGGGCGGGCCTTGTAGGCATACTCACGGTCAGGCCCTGGGGCCCAGACCTTGAGTTGTGTAAGGGGTCCCAAAAATGGAGCTGCTTCCTGTTCGTTGATTTTTGTGAGCACTGTTACAAGCAGTCTCCAGAGATCCTCTTCTACACCAGACCAGTGGAGCCAGACTGCAGCCTGAGCCCATCATCATCCTCTTGTCCTCATCTGGTGGTAAGTAGGCAATCCAGTATATTATTAGTGGCACTAATATCTAATTTACCTCACATTAAAGGGCCATTATAGTCACCAGAACCACTACAGCTTAATGTAGTGGTTCTGGTGTCTATAGCCTGCCGCTGCAGACTTTTTAATGTAAACACACTGCCTTTACAGATAAAAGACACTGTGTGCAGCATTGGCGTTGGCCCATATGGCAGATCATATGGGTCTGGCATTGTGATGTCACATGGTGGGCAGAACATATGGCGGGGAAGCAAATGTGTGTTTGCCTAGGGCAGCAAAAAACCTTGCACCGGCCCTGCACATGTCTCTGTATTTGGGTACTTATATACTGTTGGTATTAAGCTCCAATGGTTTAGAGTCCTTTTTTATGAATCAGGAAACTGCATATGCCATGATTGTCATTTTATAATTGGACTAGAAGGCTTAGGACCCAATAGCCCAACTTAATGTCAAGCTCTTGGCACAAGGAGTGGAAAAGGGAGTACTGACATTAAGCAGTGCCTAAAAGGTTGTAATAACTATGCCACCACTTCAAACTACACTAAGGATTTCAGACATTTCAGCATCGGAAAATATTTTATATGTATAATAGAGTGTAGGTGTTGTTTGAGCTGCAAGAGAGGTCTGCAAAAGAAAGGCACAGAAATGCAATTTATATCCCATTTGTTATAATCGTTTGACCAGCTGTTTCAGAATATTTGACACATCCTTTTGTGTGCCTTACTTAGGTGCCTAAACATATGTCCCAAGATTACTTCAGACAGTCCAGGTCTGGGGACCAACTATTTTAGTCCCAATTTGCTTCTCTGGTGTGCTGCCTTAAAGCATAATATACACATTGCATTCCCATGTGCCTGGTTGGCTGGAGTTATGTGCTGCACTAACATGCCTTTTGCCAGTAACTCACGCAAGTAGCATGAGTAATTGTAATTGGCATGCCCACTCAGAATACATGCCTCCTAACTTCCCAGACGGAACATTTTAAAAGTTGGCAGGTACGGTGTAAATTACTAAATACGTTTCCCTTATTTCCTGTATCAGAACAATTACCATTTCAATCCCAAAAGATGAAATAGAATACAATTTACACAAAAGCCTAAATGTGTAAATAGACTCATTCACCTTTACTGAGGCTTCTAGTTGGACCACTATATTTCTTCTCTTCTTGCTTAGGGGCTACTTCCACAGGAGAAGTAGGAGAAGTGGGTTTGTCTTCACTCATGCTCTTTTCATAAATGTAGGATCCAGCTCCTCCAATATTAACTCCTGGTTAAAAAAAACAAAATCACATTTACACATTGACTAAAATACAAAATCATAATTTGTATTTTTTTAAAAAAAGTTAATGTATTTAAAGTCTCAACAAGGTAAATATACTTTTGCATTTAAAAGGGAGCCTGCAATTTTAAACACAATTAAGTCATAAACTTTTAAAAGCTTTGATGTTTGTTCTATGATGGATTATTAGTAGCAGTAAGCCCTAGGCAGCTAATGAACACAGTTTCTATGTATTGTTTATCACGACAACACATTAAGCAAATCCTCTCACACAAACCTTAAAGGATGCCCATTGTAAAATCTGAGCAAGACCATAGTTATATAAAAAGAAACACAATTGAAAACTCATAGTTTACAAAGTAATGGTACATTTTACAACTGGTTCTAATCATCCAGACAGTTTGCATGTCTATGGAAAACTGTAGCTAAATATTGTTTTCAGAGCAGATTAATTAAATGTGTTTTCCTTATTACAATGCAGTTATATAATGTATCTACACAGTTATATAGTGACATTATGGCACCCGTATCTCAAAAGATAAATGCAAAAATTATATAACCTTGACACCCATAGTCACACAGCACCATAACCGCTAGAATGAGCTATATGGACTCTGGTGCTTACAGTGTCAGTTTAAAAAAATTGACTTATAGTGGTTAATAGATAAACAATTGAGTTTTATTAATCTAAATACTTCAAAACAAAAGGTTTTCAATGAAAAATGTATTAAATAAACGCACCTTTTGGCCCATATAGGGTGGCGTAGCATGGCTTGTGGCAGTATGGTTTTCCATCATGCTAAAAAGTAAGAAAACAACTTTTAGAGTAAAACTTCAAAATGCAGTTATTTAAAGTTATTTAAACAATTAGTTACTTAAACCTTTCAGAAGCACCTTGCAGCAGCTATCTGTACATAAATTGCATTATAGCATACAAGTATTTCAAGCTCTAAGCCCCAAGCCAGGCCGAAAACTTATTTTCCACTGCTATCCACCACTATCTTCTCCTGTGTGAACTCTGGAAATGGACAGGGCAGCAGCACATGCACCAGACCACTTTAAATGTGACTTTTGATTAAAAAGTATTAATAGTGCAGTGGAGCAATAATTATTTATGTATGAGGAGCAGAGAGGAACCCATTTTTTTTATCTCTTTTCCCAATAAATAATTTAGCTTGACTTTGTGGTACCAGACTGTTGATGAAAGGCACAATGTCTGACTTTGTTGAGAGTTGGTGATGGAGAGAGAGACTCCAAAAACTCAGTTTTTAATGTCACTCACGATGGCCGCAGAAATTAATTAGTCATAAAGCCACTGCTGATAGATAGCTGATTTCAAACAGCACTGAGGATATTTTACCAGGGCTGATTATCCTTGTAAGTGTGTTATTTGGAGATGGTCATCGATGAGTGTGAAAACATCGGTTAAAAAAACAGGCAGTACAAAAGGGTTATATTTCTAATACTTTAAGCTCTTTACAGGATCAATACATCGCAGTCATAAATAAGCTAAGAGAATGCCCCACGCATCATTGCCACTATGGCACGTTGTAGTGTTTATGCCTGCATGCCAACCTCCTGTTCTGTGTCAAAGCAGCCCAACCAGTGCATTGCTTCAGTGCTAGCAAGTCTTGCAGCCAAAGCCATATGCAGACTGCAGAGCCTGTGCCCCAACCAGCAACTGGGCATGTCTCTAAAAAACATGGCCCCTTCCATGCTTACATCCCTTTCCCAACACCAGAAACCCCACCAATCTTATACCCATCCCATGTAACTCTCCCTCCAAGTCCTCTTTTTGCACTGCCCTATGGAATGCACACTCTGTGTGCAACATTACTAAATCAGCTGCTGTCCATGACTTATTCATCTCATGTTCCCTAAAATCTCACTCTGATACTGCTACCACTGCCTTTTATCCCTTGGTGGTCTTTAATTAACTCACACCCCAAACAATGTGACAAGGTGTAAGGGTGGTGGGGTAGAGTTTCTGCTTTCACTCTACTGCTCCTTCAAACCGTTATACCCCCCCTTCTCTCTCTTTTTCATCATTTGAAATTCACTTCATTCACTTGTTCAAACCAATTGCTGCACACATTGCAGTTATTTACCGCCTCCCTGAGTCCTCTCTTCTCTTCCTTGATCATTTTACTGCCTGGCTTGCCTCCTTTTTTTCAAGTGATATCCCATCTATATTTCTTAGGGACTTCAACATTACAGTATCCTCAAACATTGTTTAAATTGCTTCCTCCCTCAACTTATCGCAGTGGGCTAATTCTCCCAAGCATCTAGCTGGCAATACCCTTGATCTTAATTTTTCAGATGCATTCACATTTTTTATTCTCTTTCAGTTCACCACTTCATATCTTTTATTCTTGCGTGCCCCCTCACCCAACATTCTAAATCTAACCCTTCTCGACTTAGGTGGTACGTAAAGTCTCTTGACTTCCAGCCACTGTCACCTGATGTCCATTTTAAACTCTCGTCCATACCTACCTTCTCCTGTCCCATTCTGGCTATTTCCTCATTTAATGCTACCCTCAACTCTGCCCTTGATGCTGCAGCCCCACTCAAAACATACACCCTTTTCGCTCTCCCTGCAAGTTGATGGTACCCGCATCAGTCCATCCTTGCACACTTGCTCTTTTGGTGTTGTCTTTGATTTTGCCCTCACCTGTGCACCTAACCTAAGGAGCTCAGGTCTAGTCTGTTGCCAAATCCCGCCAGTTGAACCTTAAAAACACTGAACCTGTCTGACCCTTTCTTACACAAGATGCTGCTAAAGAGAAAGAGCTTGTTCATGCCCTAGTTATCTCTCATTGATTGCTATAATTCTCTATAATTGGTTTCCTGAAACCTATAGGAGTCAATTAAAAATACTAGCTCTTACCTGTAAAATTCTAAACAACTCTAGTCTCTATTTTTTTACTAATCCATAGGTATTCCCCTTCTCTGTCTCTTCACTCTGCCGGTGTCCTCCTTCTTTCCGCTGTTCATACCCCTAAATAACTACAGCTTGCAGGACTTCTCAAGGTTGACTCCATACATTTGGAAAAGTCTGCCTACCCCACCAGACTCTCCCCTAGCCTTCAGTATTTTAGCCTCTCAAAACCCATCTTTTCAGAAAAAAAAGCTTAAACAAAAAGATCCCAGAGTAACCTCTATTTCACAAACCTGCCTCTTGCTCTCTCTTTCAGGGCAACACTCCATTCTCACCTTCCAGTTCTGCTACTTTTCCACCTTGTTGCTTGGTTGCTATCCCCTACACTTCCCTTCCTATTGTGTTTTTTTTTATATATATCTTGCCTCCTCTAGATTATAAACTCGTTTGAGCAGGGTCCTCATCAACCTATTGTTCCTGTAACATTTTGTAATTGTTTCATTTACAGTTAAAGCTATTTTTTTTCTCACAGAACCAGAGGATGAAGCCAGAGACATGCTGCCTCCACAACCAATGGTTATGGTACTTTGAGTGCCCCTTAACAATAAGCACTTTTTGATTAACATAGACAACTTGAATACAAGCTCTGCTCTGCATTATTGTTTATTATATTTCTTGCCCAGGGACACCTACTGGTCTGACTGGAATTCAAACCTAAGTTAGCACTGCTCAAACCAGCCAATATTAATATTTGGAACTACACTATTATGCCACTTTCTGAGCACAGACCAATACATCACATTTGAGCTATAGCGCAGACACATAAGGCTTTATGCATCAAGCAACAAATTAGAATAATATATAATGTAGGCAAAATTAGCCAAGCTATGATTCTGGCCGAGTTGGATAAATTTTATTTTTTTTTTAAATCAGCTAATTTTGCCTTAATTCTGCAATTGAGTTTTTAGTTCACTTTAATTCTGCATTTCATGAACAAACCTAACACAACAGATTACCTTACAAAGTGGGCACCAGTATACTAAGACTAGCCAAGAAAAACATTTGTTACCTTAACATAGTCAAGGTATATACCAGTGATGGCAAACCTTTTTGAGCCCGAGTGCCGAAACCGCAATACATGCCAACTTTTTTTTCCTTAAAGTGCCAACACAGACTGCTGAATACACGTGCGCACACACACACAGACTGCTGAATACACGTGCGCACAAACACACACAGACTGCTGAATACACGCGCGCACACACACACACAGACTGCTGTATACACACGCGCGCACACACAGACTGCTGAATACACGTGCGCGCACACACAGACTGCTGAATACATGCGCGCACACACACAGACTGCTGAATACACACACACACAGACTGCTGAATACACACACATACTGCATTGAGGGGTGTAGTGTTTGTGTGAGGTGCTGTGTGTGTCTGAGGGTTGCTGTGTGTGTGTAGTGTGTGTGTGTGTGTGTGGGGCGGGTGTTTGGGGTGGTGTGTGGAGGGCGTGTGTGGGGGGGCGTGTGTGGGGGTGGGGAGCGCTGTGTGTGTGGGGGGTAGTGGTACTGTGTGTGTGGGGGGTAGTGGTACTGTGTGTGTGTGGGGGGTAGGGGTACTGCTGGGGAGGGTAGGGGTACTGCGTGTGGGGGCGGTAGGGGTACTGCGTGTGGGGGCAGTAGGGGTACTGCGTGTGGGGGCGGTAGGGGTACTGTGTGGCTGGGGGGGTAGGGGTACTGTGTGGCTGGGGGGGTAGGGGTACTGCTGGGGGGTAGGGGTACTGTGTGTAGGGGGGGTAGGGGTACTGCTGGGGGGGTAGGGGTATTGTGTGTGTGTGTGTGGAGGGGTAGGGGTACTGCTGGAGGGGTAGGGGTACTGCTGGGGGGGTAGGGGTACTGCGTGTGTGGGGGGGTAGGGGTACTGCTGGGGGGGTAGGGGTACTGTGTGTGTGTGTGTGGGGGGGTAGAGATACTGCTGGGGAGCAGGGGGTACTGCTGGAGGGTAGGGGTACTGTGTGTGTGGGGGGGGTAGGGGCATTGCTGGGGGTAGGGGTACTGTGTGTGTGGGGGGGTAGGGGTACTGCTGGGGGGGGAAACAGGTTTAAAAAAAAAAATTATATTAAATCAGTATTCCCCTCCCTCCTGCTTACCTTGAAGGAGGGGGGGAGGGGCACAGCCATCCCTGGTGGTTCGGTGGTGGTAAGTACTGCTTCCGGGTCGGAAGGCAGGGGGAGGGATCTATGAGGCAGCTCCCCTGTCCTCTCCACACAGCTTGCTCGCGGGAGGACAGGGGAGCTGCTTCATAGATCCCTCCGCCTGCCTCCCAACCCGGAAGCAGAGTAGGCGCCTGCCGTTTCGGGCAGGCAGGTGCCTACTCTGCATTAATGGCGATCCTATGGCCGCGTGCCCACAGAAAGGGCCTGACGTGCCACCTGTGGCACGGGTGCCATAGGATCGCCATCACTGGTATATACTAAAGTGACAATTCAAAGTGAATTTCACATTTTAGGCCAAGTTGACCAAACTGGAAGGATAGCTGACAGAGAATTTTTCCAGTTAGGCTATTTTGCCTTAAATTTTAATTTAAGTTGATTTGAATGTGTTATACGAGATCCCAGAGATAGGATTGGTGCACAGCAACTTTGGCCATAATAATGAATAGGTATTAAATCAGCATATCAATTACAGTTCAGTATAAAGGTCATAATGCCATGACTCTATAGGATTTGTTGTGTTTGTTTGTCAAACTATTTGTGAAAGGTATAATAAAAATGGGTCTCTCTCTCTGACACTCAAGGCCAGGCCAACAACCAGGTGCTGGGGAAAGTCTTGCAGGGGTATTTACTAAATTGAGAACTGCTGGGATTTCAAAGTGACTTTACTTGATAATGTAGAGTTTACATTTATATATTCTCAATGTCAAATTCACCCAGCCTTGGTGGCAGTTTACGTTGGAGCAGTGGGAATGGATTAGTCCAGCTGATCTGTAGTGATGTGCAGTGTGCGATGCAGAGCCTTGGTGTGGGGTTATTTTTTAATTATTATTTTAATATTGTTTTTTGTTTCATTAATATTTTTTTATTATTATTATTATTTTCTATTTTATTTTATTTTTTAATTATTATTATTATTTATATATACATTTTTTCGTCCCCGCTCCCTAGCTGGCCAGGGAGGGGGCTCTCACTCCCTGGTGGTCCAGTGGCATTAGTAGTTCAGTGGGGGGCTGGTAGTTCAGTGGGGGGCCGGTCCGGTCAGCTCCTCTGTCAGCTCACACTGTAAGTCTCGCGAGAGCCGCACTATGACCCCGCGGCTCTTGCAAGACTTACACTGGGAGCTGACAGAGGTGCTGAACGGACCGCCGCGGAGGAGAAGGGAGCTGACAGGAGCTGCAGGAGTGGTAAGCGCTCGCTGCCAGCCCCCTGTATGTATTATGGCAATGCAAATTGCCATAATACAGACAGTGACTCGAGTATAAGACGAGTTGGGGTTCTTCAGCACAAAAAATGTGCTGAAAAACTCGGCTTATACTCGAGTACATATATGTGATGAACTCTTAAATGCCTAACCCTATTTGCAAACTCCTCAGCCTAATCAGAATTCTTTAACAAAATATTGCTATTCTATGTGTCTAACCCATCATCCTATTTCCTAACCCCAGCTCCTCATCATTAAAGGGATTCTGTAGTGTTAGGAATGCAAATCTGTATTCTTAACACTGTAGTGCCCTCTGGTCATCGTCCCCTCACAGCCTCCCTCCCCCATTGCAGATAAAGGGGTAAATAAAAAAAACCTTATTTACTCACCTGATTCCAGTGCCGATGTCCCTTGGCGCTGGGTTGGTGCTCCGTCTCTTCTGACTTTATCTGACGGGAGAACCTAATGCGCAGCGAGTGCTGTGAGCGCATTAGGCCCTACCCATAGGAAAACATTGCCTCAATGCTTTCCTATGAGGATTTCAATGACACTAGATGTCCTCATACAGAGCGTGAGAATATGCAGCATCGTTTAATGGTCTTGAAGTCCGCTTGAATCCAGATAAACAGTCACTAAAGGCTTTCTTAGTGCTGCAAGGTAGTTATTGCAGTTTCTCTGAAACTGAAATTTTTACCTTGCAGAATTAACAGAAAATGGAAACTGCAGTAAGACCACTTCAATGAAATTAAGTGGTCTGGGTCACTATAGGGTTCCTTTAAATATAGCCCAAATGAACCTGGTTACTTGGGTCAAATGATCTCAATCAAATCACTGTAAGACACAACATCAGATGCATTTTCTTTGCATATTTTTTTACAGGTTCAATTGTGAATTTGTGATTTAGAACTTAAGATTGCCCCTTTAACAGCAATTAAGACACACACAAAGCTATTTTAATCATTTGTTTATTTAGACAGAAACCTCAGCAATGCACTTAGTTCAATCTGGTCCTATTTCTTTATTATATGTAATGGATTTTGTATTTAGCAGATGTATGTATGACTAGCTCTATTGTGTTCACGTTTCTGTTTGTTCTCATTTGCCATTCTAATTAATATTTAATAAATGTACATGGACACCTTTTATGGCAAGCAGTTATCAAAGCTATCCTTTCACATTAGTGAAATCTTTATTCACACAAATAGAAACTAATAGCTCATTCTGAACTACCCCCATGCCATTCATTTATCTTTATGACATGACACGCTGGCTACTGTGTGTCAGCTGGAGTTGTCATAAAAATATAAGCCAGATGTACAAAGGCTCTGTTCAACTCTGCCTCACACACAAATTTGTTTCCAGATAAAATAACTATGACAGTCTACTGTTTCTCTCCATGACTGAAGAATATATTAAAACAGTAAGAAGCATGGGTGTGTATTTTAATAAAGGGGACACTGTACTAACAACACAAACCAAACATGTCATTATTATGAAATGTCATTCTGGATTGGGTATGGTATTTAATTTTTAAGAGATTACATTTTTTTTCATAAATTTAAATTTGACAGGTTACACTGGGCAATTATTTATTTCAGATGTTTTTCTTCCTTGAAAAAAATCGTATGATTATGAGAGACCCATTAAAAGTGTACTCAAATATATATATTTTAGATGGGCTGTATTAAGTAGGAATTGTCTTTATTCATAATTATGTGTTTAAGCACACAATGCTTTCACATTTTTCATCAGTCCCAATTTTATTTAAAGAAGAGGCAAAATATATTTGTTGGGTCAAAAAGTGGTTCATGTGCCAGTACTAATGCCTGGACCAATTTCTTATAGAGGGGTCGGTACTTTTTAATGTAATGTGGGTTCATAGCACATCCCTTTACAAGTATAACAACAGTACTTGGTATATACAAACTGTATTGTAAGTATTAGCGTTCCTACTTTAAGATCTCCACAGATGTTCCAGTTGTACTTGGAGGACTGATGTGCTTCAACAACAGTTTCATTTTTTGTATGTTTAGTCCATGTCTGCAACATAGCCAACAAGTATTGATGGGTGGACATTGTAATTGTGTAACAAGACATCCTTGAGTCTTAACACTGATGAATCAATAAAAAGATGGAATCCTTGTGGGTGAAGCTCACACCTAAAACTGTGAACAACCCGTCGGTATAAAAAATGAAATTGTCAACCTGTGCAGAGAAATTTGTTAAATTGTCTAAGCGGCTTCAAGAGGGAGAACTTTTCATACCTGGTGACAGCAAAAGCCTCCAGGTATTTAAATGTGCATAGCGATTTGGTAACTTATTTTTGTTCTATGTATTTGGGCTGTTGTATACTGTATCCATTGCTGCCACACAGGAGTAGTGGGAGTTTGATCACAGGGCTAAATTTTGTGCGTTTGTATTTGCTTTTGTATTACACAGCATTGTTACAGTGCTGCTGCCCACCCCATGTTTACTCTATTAAGGGTTTACAAGTGTGAAGGGGATCAGAAATTTACCCCTTTGTGACTCATTAGAGACTTTGCTTACAGCAGAAAACAGCAAGGTAATTTGTTAGTGTAGGACTCACCCATGGGGTCTGCCTTGATGTGCCAGGTGAGCTTACACTTTAATGGCCATTGGAGTGATACAAAAAAAAACGCTAGTTATTAAAATGTGCATAGTGATTCGGGATATTGTGCAGATATCTTTTTGTTTTTGTTAGAATAAATGTGTTTACAAATATGTCTGTGTAAACAAGATACAATGTTCTTTCTAAATTTTAGTTGAATATATTGTTATTAGTAAGTCACCTAAAAGTGTGCATAACACCTGCCCCTGGCCACACCCTTCAACCGAAAATGTCCCTCTTTGTCCGTTTGAAATGTTCATAGGTTATGCTACAGGGCACCACATTATCTCACCTAATTTGTTTAGTGGTCATACTTGGCTCTTTAAATAGGGCAGCTATGGAAAAAAAAAGTTACCACTGCTGCTGGAATGTTTGGAAATACTTGGTTTCTTCACTCGCTGGTGAAGCATTAGATTTCAAGGATTATAGTAACTGTAACACTGATCATGTAAATTTTGGTTAGAACAGAGAGAACCTCAAAGAGTCTTATTAGGGAGCATATCCTCCTTTTCTTTTGATAAGACCTTTCAGGCCATTGTATGTTTTAAAAGCCCTGATGGCAAGAGAAGTAGTTTCTCCTTGAAACCACAGAATGTTCTGGATTCTTACTCTCTCTACTAGAAATGTTTTAGTTTCAATAAAGAGTGGGCTGTGTATTTTGTATCATTTATCCATACAGCATGATTTTATAATGCATTTGCACAGCATTACTTTGTGGTTTCTGGCATTAAACACAGTGGTGTACGTGTAGCAGACTGCACAAGGTAGGAAGACACTTTGCAGTTTAGAATACCATTTAATGTACCATTTTTCACATACGTATGACTAGCACATTGCATGAATTCAATTGTACTTCTTAACTGAAGGCTACCTTGCCACCACACGTCTGGATGGCATAAAGAAAAATATATTATAATAGACAATGCAAATTGTAACATTTTACAATGCTGCTTTTCAAGTAAAAAAGCATGTTTGGTCCAATTACTTAACATTTGAATGATCAAAGCACGAAGAAATTATGCAATACAAAGAAATGCAGCTGTCTGCTCAACTTCCCTCCAAATTTTGGATTACAATACTTCATAGACCCCTGGGAACCACCTGTTCAATACAATATTCGTATTGTTAATGACACTGACATTTTTGAGTTCCTATGGTAACCAAACATGAAATTGAGCAGGGATTTTAGAAACCCACACTGGAGCTGTGAGGTATAATGTTTCAGAAAGGATCAGTAAATCCACAGCTGAATGTTTATAGACATGTGGGATCATTCCCAAAGAACTTGTGAAATGTAATAAAACATATCACACTCAGGTGATAATTATGTTTGGGATTATTAGTTACTGTGAAAGTAGGCGCGTTGTGCTTTAACTAAATCAAATGGGACAACTGTGAATAAAAATACATTGTAAATTGTGTGTGCAAATCTACAACGATGGAGACATTATAGCTAACTTATTCATGCAAGCTATGCATATAGTAAGGATTCCTTCAATGTCACCCATGGAAAATTAAGGGTTACAAATAATATTCTGTCTTTTATAAATACTGGCTCAAAACTTTTATAAAATGATAAATATTCCCAAGGCTGACAACACAGGGGATTCCATTCCATTTCAGAGTGACTATCGGACAAGATAAATATGTGGATACGATGCAACCCTCAAATGAGATCAGGAAAAAATAAAGTTTATTTTAAGTCATATTAAAGAATGCAAGCACCCTTTATTATCATGTAATATGTAATGGCCAGGAAGAGAAAGGAAAAAGATACTTTCTGCGACATAAAATTAGCATACATGAAAATTAGTCATTTTAGGAGCTATATTTTAATGTGTGTCTTTAGAGGGACACTAAAGACACCTAGGCCACTTCATCTTAATGATGTGGTCTGGGTGCAGTGCCCCTGCCATTTTAACAATGTGGGAATGGCAATGTTTTCTTTGCATTGTAAATACACCTCCAGTGGCTGACAACCATGAGGAGCAAGCGCTTCTTCTGTGAGAACGGAGTCAGACTTGGTTCTCAATCTCAATCATTAGGAGGCACTAGCCTCCCAATGCTTCTCTGTAGGGATGCACTGGAATGACTTAGATCCTCAACCTTAATGATCTCAGCCAGGGAGGCGGATCGGCAGTGCAGACACCAGTGCTGCAATAAAGTAAAGGCTTATCTGCTTTTTTGACTTTGCATGGGGGATATCTACTTAGTTAGTAGGGCACTATAGCATTAGGAATACAAATTTGTATTCCTAAAACTATAGTGTTTCTTTATCGGAGGATTTTCAATGGCAGATTGAAAATCATGAGCCTACGGTCCACAATGCTTCTTAATAAAATAGTAAGTTACATCTGATTGAAAATGAAACAATTGTGTGTTCATACAGGCTGTGTCAGTCACAAGCAGGGGAGGTGAGGCTAGTTCTGCATAAACAAAAATAAAAGTGATTTAATTCCTAAATGGCAGAGAATTGAGGCATGATCTATACACAAAAACTGCTTCATTAGGCTAACATTGTTTTGGTGACTAAAGTGTGCCTTTAACTTCTTTTTAGCAAATTCCAGATTTACAACACTTCACAATTATTTTTTTTTTCTGAAAATGTAATTGTTTTAGTCGCTGAAAGTGTGTCTGAGAGAGTATAAAGTTATCTGAGTGTGTCTGAGAGCTTTTCCACGAGGGGGACCAATTAAGCAAATGTTTAATTAAAAACATTTCCAATCCCCCTGAATCCTGCAGTTCTAAATGACAGTGCTTGATGATCCTGCAGGTGAAAACAAGTATGAGTTATAAGCAGCCTATTAAGGAAAAAAAATCAGGTGTGCAGTGGAAAAAAATAATACACCTTGGAATTTCCACACATCAGAGGCATAATCTGGAAATTGGAATTGCACACAATTTGTTCTACAAAATTTTCTTCCATCCCATCATATTATCACAGAGATCTTTTTGTTAAAAGCAGAATTATATATACAAACTGGATTGGACAAGCAGGCAATATTAAAAAGATGGCTATTTATTGTCACATAACCAATGTTTTGGCTCTGGATTGTTCCAAATTGTGGAGCACCAGTAGTATTGTTTCAATTTGGCCATGTGCTTTTTCTCTCTGTTTGCATCTGATCAAGTAAGTCGAAACATTGCTTATGTTACAAAATATTGTCCTTCTTTCAACACTCCTTGTGTGCCCTGTCCTGGCTGTATCCTGCTGTAGAGGAAGTTGGTCTTTCCAGATGATGGAACATCAAGAGTGTATTGCATCAGTTTGGGGGTGCACTCTCTCCATCTGTTTGTATCTGACTGGAATTGGTTGTGTTTCGATACACCCCCAAAGGGACTCTCCAATAGATATACCCCCAATGAATACATGCATGCATTTCTCAAACTTGTATTTATTTAGAAACATAGAAACATAGAATGTGACGGCAGATAAGAACCATTCGACCATCTAGTCTGCCCAATATTTCAAAATACTTTTAATTAGTCCCTGGCCTTATCTTAAGTCTAGGATAGCATTATGCCTATCCCACGCATGCTTAAACTCCCTCACAGTGTTATCATCTACCACTTCAGTTTGAAGGCTATTCCATGCATTCAATACCCTCTTAGTAAAGTAATACTTTCTGATATTATTTTTAAACCTTTGCCCCTCTGATTTAAGACTATGTCCTCTTGTTGTGGTAGTTCTTCTTTTAAATATAGTCTCCTCCTTTACTGTGTCGATTCCCTTTATGTATTTAAATGTTTCTATCATATCCCCCCTGTCTCGTCTTTCCTCCAAGCTATACATGTTAAGATCCTTTAACCTTTCCTGGTAAGTTTGATCCTGTAATCCATGAACCAGTTTAGTAGCCCTTCCCTGAACTCTCTCTAAAGTGTCAATATCCTTCTGAATATACGGTCTACAGTACTGCGTACAATACTCCAAGTGAGGTCTCACTAGTGCTCTGTACAATGGCATGAGCACTTCCATTTTTCTACTAATACCTTTCCCTATACAACCAAGCATTCTGCTAGCATTTCCAGTTGCTCTATTACATTGTCTTCCTACCTTTAAGTCATCTTAAATAATTACTCTTAAATCCCTTTTCTCAGATGTTGAGGTTAGTAGGTTATCAAATATCCTATACTCTGTCCTTTGGTCAGAGGCGTAACTGGAATCCACTGGGCCCCGGTGCAAAAATTGCCCTGGCACCCCCTCCCATGTGTCTCATCCCCCTCCCCTTCAGTGTCTCATTCCCGTGCCCAGGCCCCTCCATGTGCCTCATTCCCTCTCCCCCTCCATGTTTCTCACACTCTCCTCCCTCCCAGACCCTTCATGTGTCCCATACCCTCTCTCTCTCCCCCTCCCCTCCATGTGTCCCATTGTTCCCTCTCTCCCCTATCCTCTCCAGGTGTCCCATGTCTACCTTTCTCCCCCCTCCCCTCCAGGTGTACAATATCCTCCACCTCTTACCTCTCCCCTCCCTTTGTCCCATACCCTCCATCTCTATCCTTCCTGTGTCCCATACACTCCCTCTCTCCCCTCTCTGTTCCATTGTTCCCTCTATCCTCTCTCTACTCCATCTATCCCATTGTTCCCTCTCTCCCCTCCCTCTATCCCATTGTTCTTTCTGTCCCCCTGCCCTCCCTGTGTCCCATTTTCCCTCTCTCCCTCCCCCCCTCTTCTCCAGGTGTCCCATACCCTCCATTTCTCCCCTTCCCCTCTAGCTGTCCCTTACCCTCTATTTCTCCCCCCATCCCTCCCTGTATCTCATACCCTCTCTCTCTCTCTCTTCCCCTTCCCCTCCTTGTATCCCATACCCTCTGTTCTACCTTATCCTCTAATGTACCTTACTGGCTTCCAGGCATTATAATATTAATGGTCAAGAAAAGAAAGAAGAAATAATAGGCGCTCACTATAGTGGTCGGGCAGCAGTATACAAAACAAGGATTCCCCAACCTTGTGAATGAGTAGTAGAAAAAACAGAAGTGGCGTATACCGCGCCTAGTGATTTATATATATGCAGAAAAATACATACATGTATCCTTGAATATTCTGATAAATCATAACCTCGGAAAAGAATTAAGATAAAAAAATCATAGTGCAATACAGTACATATTATCTTAAAGACAGGTAGTTATATGGCTATGTACAGTCCACTCACATTTAAATGAGCTATGACAGAGCTCTGCTGTGAAGCGCTTGGACGGTACAATCCCCGTCTTTGGATTTGTAGTGGTTGTCACAGATGTTTTCAAAGTGCAATGTGCTTGGTAGATATAAAAAAGAAAGATAGCAGCAATATGGTGAAGTAAGTACTAATATTATATTAAATAGTGAATAGTATTGTACTTACACTTTCTAGAGCAAATGACCTGCTCTAGTATAAACAGCGTAGGTGGTATAATCCCCACCAAGGATATACAGGATCCAGGAAACCAAAAAAAAAAATTTGGAATCTATAAAAAGTACCGTATATACTCGAGTATAAGCCGACCCGAATATAAGCCGAGGCCCCTAATTTTACCCCAAAAAACTGGGAAAACTTATTGACTCGAGTATAAGACTAGGGTGGGAAATGCAGCAGCTACTGGTAAATTTCTAAATAAAATTAGATCCTAAAAAAAATATATTAATTGAATATTTATTTACAGTGTGTGTATAATGAATGCAGTGTGTGTGTATGAGTGCAGCGTGTGTGTATGAGTGCAGCGTGTGTGTATGAGTGCAGCGTGTGTGTATGAGTGCAGCGTGTGTGTATGAGTGCAGCGTGTGTGTATGAGTGCAGGGTGTGTGTATGAGTGCAGGGTGTGTGTATGAGTGCAGGGTGTGTGTATGAGTGCAGCGTGTGTGTATGAGTGCAGCGTGTGTGTATGAGTGCAGCGTGTGTATATGAGTGCAGCGTGTGTATATGAGTGCAGCATGTGTATATGAGTGCAGTGTGTGTGTGTGTATATGAGTGCAGTGTGTGTGTGTGTATATGAGTGCAGTGTGTGTGTATATGAGTGCAGTGTGTGTGTGTGTGTGTGTATATGAGTGCAGTGTGTGTGTATATGAGTGCAGTGTGTGTGTGTGTGTGTATATGAGTGCAGTGTGTGTGTGTGTGTGTATATGAGTGCAGTGTGTGTGTGTGTGTATATGAGTGCAGTGTGTGTGTGTGTGTGTATATATGAGTGCAGTGTGTGTGTGTGTATATATGAGTGCAGTGTGTGTGTATATGAGTGCAGTGTGTGTGTGTGTGTGTGTGTATATGAGTGCAGTGTGTGTGTGTGTGTATATGAGTGCAGTGTGTGTGTGTGTGTGTATATGAGTGCAGTGTGTGTGTGTGTGTATATATGAGTGCAGTGTGTGTGTGTGTATATATATGAGTGCAGTGTGTGTGTGTGTGTGTGTATGTATATGAGTGCAGTGTGTGTGTGTATGAGTGCAGTGTGTGTGTGTGTATGAGTGCAGTGTGTGTGTGTGTGTGTATGTGTGTTGCAGAGCCTTGGGGGGGTGGGCAATTTTATTATTTTTTTTACATTATTTTAATATTTTTTTTTCATTATTTTTTTTTTATTTACTTATTTTTTTTTATTATTTTCATATTTTTTTTTATTATTATTTATTATTTGTCATGTTATTTTTTATTATTATTTTATTATTAATTTCTTTTTGTTTCGTCCCCCCTCCCTGCATGCTAGCTGGCCAGGGAGGGGGGCTCCTTCCCTGGTGGTCCAGTGGGGTTGGTAGTTTAGTGGGGGGGGCTGTGGGGGCTGGCAGAGATGTTACTTACCTCTCCTGCAGCTCCTGTCAGCTCTCTCCTCCTCCGCGCGGTCTGTGCAGCTCTCTGTCAGCTCACACTGTAAGTCTCGCGAGAGCCGCGGCTCTCGCGAGATTTACACTGGGAGCTGACCGAGGTGCTGAACGGACGGCGCGGAGGAGGAGAGAGCTGACAGGAGCTGCAGGAGAGGTAAGTAACATCTCTGCCAGCCCCCTCTCCCTCAGTCTGTATTATGGCAATGCAAATTGCCATAATACAGACTAATGACTCGAGTATAAGCCGAGTTCCGTTTTTTCAGCACAAAAAATGTGCTGAAAAACTCGGCTTATACTCGAGTATATACTTAAAAAAGTATACTTTAATATAACAAACAAAATAGTGAAGGATAAAATATATAAAATATAGAATTTAGTCCCACAAGTGGGACTAAATTCTATATTTTATATATTTTATCCTTCACACAAAATAGTGAAGGATAAAATATATAAAATATAGAATTTAGTCCCACAAGTGGGACTAAATTCTATATTTTACCCTTCACTATTTTAGTCCCACAAGTGGGACTAAATTCTATATTTTATATATTTTATCCTTCACTATTTTGTTTGTAACTACCTGTCTTTAAGATAATATGTACTGTATTGCACTATGATTTTTTTATCTTAATTCTTTTCAGAGGTTATGATTTATCAGAATATTCAAGGATACATGTATGTATTTTTCTGCATATATATAAATCACTAGGCGCGGTATACGCCACTTCTGTTTTTTCTATTATAATATTAATGTATTATTCTTATTTTTGCTACGTGCCGTCTGACCTTTTAATTTAAAGAAATATTTCAGGAATACAAGAGGCCCATTTAAACAATCCCACTGTTCCCAGCATTCCTTATCAATGTAAAGAAATACACTAGGGATATATTAGTAGTCTACCACTTAAAGTCATTTACAAATTGACTCCGAGACTGATTTTCTGAATGATGTAGACTGCTGATACAAGAAGGGAGTTATTACATTTCAACATAAAAACTTAAGCTCCCTGGGGTTTAAATGAGCAATTAGATAAAGAGTCCATAATACAAGAAGTTTAACAGTTTCTGTGTATTTCTTTTATAAATGAGTCTTCAAGGAGTTAGTCTTTTTTATTTATAGCTGCTCACTACTGTTAGGAAAGGTGACTGATCCGATTTTCTTCTTTTTCTTCTATGGCATAATTATTTACTATTTAACCCCTTAAGGACGGAGTCAGTTGTACAAGTTGTGATCAAAACAAAACGTAAACAAAACTTGGAATTTGACTATATGTCTGTTGAACCATAATTCAACTCTTTCATATTACATGCACCCACACTTATTATATGTCATTTTGTTCAGGGGAAACAGGGCTTTCTTTTTATATCAAATATTTATATATGAAACATAATTTAATATGAATAAAATTAAAAAAAAAAAACTTTGTGAAATCAATAAATGTTATTTTTCAGGTACTGCATTACATTTTAATTGTTAATATCATAATACTGTTAGTTTTTACTGCAATAAATTACACATATTTGTATTCAGCGATGTCTCAGAAGTACAAAAGTACCCACTATGTACGTTTATGGTGTTTTGGAGAGTTACAGGGTTAAATTTCAAATTTTTACACACTGAAATTTGCCAGGTTGGTTTGCTGGGCCTAAGCTGCCTTTGGCAGTCCAGGAATGAAAATTAACCCCAGCACGGTATACTATTTGTAAAAGTAGACAACCGAGAGAAAATGCAGTGTTTACATTGCCCCTAGGGACACCTCCAAGTGGCCACTCCTCAGTGCTGCCATTCAGCGTCCCCTCGCCGTAGTACAAGTCTTTCCTGGGAAATAAACATTGCCATACATAGTGAAATCTGTATAATACTAATACAATAGGGAGAAATGAGATGTCAACTCACAAATATAGAGCCGTGCCAGCCTCTGTATGATCAGCGTAGAGGTGCCAGTAACTGGCTACGAAAGTGCTCCAAAGTCGGATCTTGTTGTATCCAAATTTATATTCCAGTATGTGGAATATACAATACTGCAATAGATAAAAAGATTCTGTAATACAAGTGCAGGTGCAAACGCGTTTCGACTTTCTATAGTCTGGATGAATCCGGACTGGCATCTTGTTCCTTTTATACACCTCCACAATATGATTTTTTCGGCAATGAATTCCATAACAAGGACCCCTCCTTTTTGGGCTTTATGGCTATTAGCCAGAGGGAACACAATTGGAGGGGCGAGGATAATTTCAGGGAGTTATGTAGAATAGAAAGCCAATGGATTTTTAAGATGGATTCTCTTCATCCAAATGGCTTGAATTTAGATTTTGATTTGGCTCATTTTTTGTAATTTATTCTTTTATATATATATATATATATATATATATATATATATATATATATATATATATAGTAAATAAATTATATATATATTTCTTGCAGTGATCTCCCAGGGATTCTCCTCATACTCTTCAAATATTTCTGTATTACTAATTGTACATATATTTCATAGTGTTATAAGTTGTTTACATTTTGTACTATTGTATTTTTATATCCCCTTGAGGAATGTATTTTATTTTTGTTTCATACTCTATTGCAGTCTTATGGGTTATTATACCTTTGGAGATATATATATATATATATATATATATATATATAGGTATCAAAACCTTCTTTTCTAATTTATGTTTTATTCCTTTCTTGCTACATTGGGAGCGGTCTTTATACGAAGGGCAATGCTGCCCACACTTGATATGGAGGCTAGAGCACTGCCTGCATGGGTAGAGAGGTAAATATCGTGCGCGCGTGATGACGCACACACGTAACCGAAAGTGGACGCTGGCGGTCATGTGACCCGGAACCGTATGGACGATCTGCATTGACCCGAAAGTACAACAAAGTTTTGCCGCAAAAATCATATTGTGGAGGTGTATAAAAGGAACAAGATGCCAGTCCGGATTCATCCTGCACTGATGAAGATTACAGAAAGTCGAAACACGTTTGCACCTGAACTTTTATTACAGAATCTTTTTATCTATTGCAGTATTGTATATTCCACATACTGCTGATTTATATTTTATTGTAATTTTTATTCTATTTTACATTTATTGCTTTAATAAATTTGGATACAACAAGATCCGACTTTGGAGCACTTTCGTAGCCAGTTACTGGCACCTCTACGCTGATCATACAGAGCCTGGCACGGCTCTATATTTGTGAGTTGACATCTCATATTTCTCCCTATTGTATTAGTATTATACAGATTTCACTATGTATGGCAATGTTTATTTTCCAAGAAAGACTTCTACTACTGATATTAGACGCTATTATTGGGAAGTATACCCTTAAAGTGTCACTTTGGGTGTTGCATTTTGTGTATTAATTGTATTATCACGTACTTGTTGTAAGGATAACGTCTAACCGGACCTTAGAATGGCCAGACTTAACGTATCCAAGAATAGTCAGAATACTAGTCGAAGTCAGGGAAACAGAATCAGACTCAATGATGAGAAAAAGTCAAGCCAAGGAAGCCAGAAATCAGGGAAGTCAGAACAAAAAGCCAAAGTCAAATACCAAAATATCAAGATCAGGAACGCACTCTCGGATTACCATCAGGCAGAAACCACGAGAGGGCAATGAGAGAATGTAAAAATAGGTTTAAATAACCCTCCTGTTATTTCGATTGGCCGTAATCGTGTAGCGTTACTTACCTTATCCAGGGGCCGGCCGCGGTCCTCTCTTCGAGCCGCGCGCGGTCCTGCTGCTGCACGAGCCGCGCGCGGCTCATCCGACGGCTGCAACAGGAAGGCGGGCAGTGACTGCAAGAAGCGGTCACGTGTCCCGGCTGAATCTAAGAGCGCGCCGCTGGTCTCGGGCGCGCTCTTAAAGAAACAGTGGGAGCCTAAATTGGCAAAAGGCTCCCATTGGCCCCTGTCATGCCACACTCCCCATACACTTGCCTTTTGGGGGTGTGGATATGACAGGAGCCAATCACATTAACTTAGAAGGTACTTATACTCACCTTTTTCCCTTAGTCCTTGCCCTATCGTGGTTTCTGTTCCAGTTCCCTTTAGCGCTTGTTGTGTTCAGTTATGTTTCATCGTATTGACCGTGGCTTTGTTTCTGACTACGTTATCTCTTTATCCTTATCTGTTCTGTTTGCCGGCTTGCTGTTTACTGTGTACCAGACCCCGGCTAGTCCTAGTTTACGCTGTCTCTTTGTGCCCTTGACCTCGGATCGTTCCTGACTCTGTCTCCTCTCATATACGTCGAGTCCGGCCATTCTAAGGTCCGGTAGACGTATCTCTCCTCTGTGTTGTCTTTTGTTGAGTTGAATCCTGCGAGTTGGGGTATATTTTCGTTACAAATCGGCCTTTGACCCCAAAACGTGCGTGTGAGTGACATCAATGTGGGCAGTCATGGGGCTATAAAGTGGCATAGATCCGCAGATGCCAGCATCCCTAGACAGGCTGGATTTATCATGTATCCAGGCGCACGGCGTTAGATGGGCACAACTATTCCTGCCAGGATGGTAAATATCATTAAACACATTACCATAAGCGGATGGATTCGTTACAAGGGGGCTAAGGGGGGGGGGGGGCAAGCCCCCTAGATTTTGGGTTTAGCACTATAGGGTCAGGAATACATGTTTGTGGGGGGCACTCCAGGAGCCTACTATGCCAGGAAAAGATCCTTTTAAGCTAAAATTGTTTTGGAGACTATAGTGTCTCTTTAATGGGTTTGAACACCTTGCTTGGCTGAGCCCCTTAGAAAAGTAAGGTCTATTCTGCCATGATTGTGGTCCTGTATATAAACAATTTAAAAGGAGACTCTATGCTTTCAATCCACTTCACCTCAGTGAAGTATAGTGCCCGTAGTCCCCTGGCAGTGCCCTTAGATTCAGTTTTTGATTTTTGTCTATTTTTTTTTAATCTAAGATCCTAACCTTTTCCTAACTCAATTAAGTTAAGAGTCATATCACTAATTACTATTTCGCTAGCACAGGGGCATCTACACAAAACCAACTGTAAAAAAATCTTTGATATTACATCAACATACATATATACAAACAGGGGCGGACTGACCGGTCGGGCACTTCGGACATGGTCCGAGGGCCCGGCCGGGAGGGGGGCCCGCCATCAGGGGGGCCCGGCCGCCCCTTTAAATGCTGCAGCCGCCTGAGCGCTCTCTTAAGAGCGCTCAGGCGGCTGCAGCTTCTCACCTCCCTCCCCGTAGCGTGGCCGAGCTGCTCTGCGTCCGCGGTGCCGGCCGGAGTGATAGGAAGGTGCACACACACTGAGTGTGCACCTTCCTGTCAGTCCGGCCGGGTACAGGAAACAGAAACTCCTGTTCCGCGCGGAACAGGAGTTTCTGTTTCCTGTACCCGGCCGGACTGACAGGAAGGTGCACACTCAGTGTGTGTGCACCTTCCTATCAATCCGGCCGTCACCGCGGACGCAGAGCAGCTCGGCCACGCTACGGGGAGGGGGTAAAAAGAGAGAGGGAGGGGGGAGTTAAAAGAGAGAGGGGGCGGGGGTAAAAGAGAGGGAGGGGGGGTTAAAAGAGAGAGAGGGGGGGTTGAGAGAGGGAGGGGAGAGGGGGTTAAAAGAGAGACAGAGGGGGGTTAAAAGAGAGACAGAGGGGGGTTAAAAGGGAGGGGGGTTAAAAGAGAGAGGGGGTTGTTAAAAGAGAGGGAGGGGGGTTTAAAAGAGGGAGGGGAGAGGGGGGGGGGGTTGAGAGAGGGAGGGGAGAGGGGGGGGTTGAGAGAGGGAGGGGAGGGGGGGTTAAAAGAGAGACAGAGGGGGGTTAAAAGGGAGGGGGGTTAAAAGAGAGAGGGGGTTGTTAAAAGAGGGAGGGGGGTTTAAAAGAGGGAGGGGGGTTAAAAGAGAGGGAGGGGGGTTAAAAGAGAGAGGGGGGTAAAAGAGAGAGGGGGGTTGTTAAAAGAGAGAGGGAGGGGGGTAAAAGAGAGAGGGGAGTAGGGGGGTAAAAAGAGAGAGATAGGGGGGTAAAAAGGGAGGGGGGAGTAAGAAGGGGGTAAGAAGAGGGGGAGGGGGGAGTAAAAGAGGAAGGGGAGAGTAAGAAGAGGGGGGAGGGGGGAGTAAAAGAGGAAGGGGAGAGTAAGAAGAGGGGGGAGGGGGGTAAGAAGAGGGGAGAGTAAGAAAAGAGGGGGGAGTAAAGGGGGTAAAAAGAGGAAGGGGAGTAAGAAGAGGGGGGAGGGGGGTAAGAAGAGGGGAGGGGGAAGTAAGAAGAGGGGGAGAGTAAGAAGGGGGAGTAAGGAGAGGGGGAGGGGGAGTAAGGAGAGTGGGAGTAAGAAGGGGGTAAGAAGAGGGGGAGGGGGGTAAGAAGAGGGGGAGGGGGGAGTAAGAGGAGGGCAATTGCCCCCTCCCCTGTCCGCAGGCACCGTGCGGGCAGCCGTCAGGGGAGGGAGGAAGAGAGGACCCGGGAGCTCAGCCTGCAGCTCCTCTGGGTCCTTCTTGCGCGAGCACAGATCGTTGCCGCGGTTACCACGGCAACGTTACGGCTCTTGCGAGAGTAAACTCTAGCCCTGGAGCTACGGGCTAGAGTTCACTCTCAACACTGTGACCACCAGGTATTCCTGGTGGTCGCAGTGGTGAGAGTGAACTTTAGCCCCATAAACACACTGCCCCCACACACCATACACATTCACACACTGCCCCCACACACACCATACACATTTACACACATTGCCTCACACACACACACACATACACATACACTGCCCACCCATACACACACAGCCCCCCATACTAACATTGCCACACACATACACAGCCCCCTCGTACACACATTTCCCCACACACCCTACACATTCACACACTACACCCCCTCACACACACTGCACCCCTTACACATTGCACCACTGCTCCTATACCCTACTACAGCCTCATATCCCAGCAGACCCCAGGTAAGTTGTCAAACTGTTCTTAAACGGTTTGACTACTTACTCTGGGAGGGGGGCCCGGCCCTCCTGGCACCATAACGACTACACAGAGTAGTAGTGGCTATTGTGCATGGATTATTTCTTTAAATAATCTACGAGTGCCCCAGTAGCCAGCAAGCCAGCCAACCAGCCCACAGGCTGGCCAGTAGACAGCCAGCCAGCCTACAGGCCACCAGTTAGGCTTAAAGCCAGCAAACCCACAGCCTGACAACCGCAGCCAGCAAGCCACAGCCTGCCAGCCAGCAAGCCACAGCCAGCAAGCCACAGCCAGCAAGCCACAGCCTGCCAGCCGCAGCCAGCAAGCCCACAGCCAGCAAGCCGCAGCCAGCAAGCCCACAGCCTGCCGGCAGTAGCCAGCAAGCCCACAGCCTGCCAGCAAGCCCACAGCCTGCCAGCCGCAGCCAGCAAGCCCACAGCCTGCCGGCAGTAGCCAGCAAGCCCACAGCCTGCCGGAAGTAGCCAGCAAGCCCACAGCCTGCCGGAAGTAGCCAGCAAGCCCACAGCCTGCCGGCAGTAGCCAGCAAGCCCACAGCCTGCCGGCAGTAGCCAGCAAGCCCACAGCCTGCCGGCAGTAGCCAGCAAGCCCACAGCCTGCCGGCAGTAGCCAGCAAGCCCACAGCCTGCCAGCAAGCCCACAGCCTGCCAGCCGCAGCCAGTAAGCCCACAGCCTTCCAGCAAGCCCACAGACTGCCAGCCAGCAACAGTAATTAAGGTAAGAGGAGCCAACTTGGCCTAGGTATCAGCTATGTTGTGTTGCTATATTGTGAATAGGAACCAGAGTGTTGGAGAGACCCCCCTCCAGGCCCCATTAGACTCCATTGTAGTCTCTAATGGGACCTGGAGGAAATTCTTTCTAACACACTCTCTAAAGGACACTGAGATAGCCTCTGCTAGAATGCTCCCCCCCCCCTCCATGGCCCATTAGCCCTCAATTGTAGTCTCTACTGGGGCCTGGAGGCGACTGTTTCCAGCAGGGACACTGAGATGGCCTCTGTTAGAAAGACCCCCTTCCAAGCCTATTAGACTCCATTGTAGTCTCTAATAGGGCCTGGAGGGGATTCTTTCTAACACACTCTCTAAAGGACACTGAGATAGCCTCTGCTAGAAAGACCCCCCTCCATGGCCCATTAGCCCTCAATTGTAGTCTCTACTGGGGCCTTGAAGGGATTATTGCACTTTTGTTCCTTGTGTCTAAAGATTGTGTAGGGTGTGGCTGGAGGCGGTGCATGGAGGCGGGACATGGGTGGCGCTTGCTGCGGAGTATGGGTGGGGCCTGTAAGGGGGCCCTTGATTTATTTTGCCCGGGGGCCCTGAGGGTTCTCAGTCCGCCCCTGTATACAAACAAAAATAAAAAACTATATATAAATATGTAAAATCGGAAAACAAAAATCTGTCTTCCAGCAACCCTCTCACATACAGCACATATATATAACTTCATCAATTTAACAGCAAGCATATACACTCCCTATGTTGAATTAGAGCTAACTTACAGCTGTTTTGTGATCTGGAGACAGGAAAAAGGAGTGACAGCTGATGTGCAGGCTTGTGGCACGCACATAAAATATTTGAAAGAATAGCATTTCTCTTGCACATGTCTCAAGAGTTATGGAGATTATTTAAATGTTATAGTTGTGGGGGGGGGGGGTCAAGAGTGTCACAGGTGGGTCAGAATCTATAAACACAACACGATGAGATTTGAAGCTACACAATCCACAAAAGGGCAAGATATTCATCTAGAGGCTGTTTTAAATAGCCTGAAATACCAGCATCATTAGTTTGCATTAATTCATTACTGCCAGAGGCTGCACGTTGGCATGCGGGAAATGAATAACTCTCGACGACAGCTAATAACACCACATTCTTGATGTAGATGCAGCAGTTTCCCACATTCAAGTTACTGTTATTAAGATAATATTAGATTCAATGATGCAGAAAAGTGGCTAGGAACCCTAATGGAAGATTTCATAAAAGTTCACTATGTTCTAGGCATGTCCAATGAGCAGGAGCCACCTGGTTTGTAAGAAACCATAAAGTGGATTTGCAAAAATAACTACAGTGCTTAGATGTCTCAGGGTTCGGGCCTCTGTAACTGACAAGATACTGCAGCCTACTTTGAGATACACAGGACTCGATGAGAGATTGGACTTCAAATCACTCTTAACCAACTTATGTGATGGATACATCTTTCGTCTTTCTTATCTACTCGTTCTATGCCACTTAAGTTCCTCTTTTTAATATTTTTTCCTTTTTCTGGATATAGGAATAGCGGTATAATCCCGAAAGACCACAAACGTACTCTTTTCACCTTGATGTGGTTGTTTCGTCATGTTTTTTTCCTATTGTTGTGCTTACTTTTTAATGTACTTCACACTTTCCCTTATAACTTTGTTACTGTCATATAATCAGATTTGTAAAAAAAAAAATATTTAAAAAAAACTCAAGTTAAGAAACAGAACACTTCTGGAAGGAGGAAATAAAGAAAAAAAAATGTAAAAATGCACTGCTATCTAATACTTGCATCTATAATTAATTTCACCCCTAAAATAAAATACAAATATTAGCTAGTGTAACAAGTGAGTGGATATTTTGATGCAGGCTAAGGCAGACTGTCTGAGAGAAGCTAATAGAATGGGAAAAATCAGCACCATTAGGATAGCTAATTACCACATTTTTATAACACCCTTCACTAGAACAGAAAAGTAAAGTATTAAAAAAACAAAAACATATAATGTTAAAATCCTTGGGATGGTCACCAAAAGATGAAAAGAAAAGTGACCTGAAGTAAGTATGCCTAATTTCAAATCTCTTTCTATTGTAGTTTTTGTTTGTAGACGACATTTCAGGCTGATGTTTGTGATATGTTTTAACTGTCTCAGATCTGGCAAGTGTAATTTTATAAAAATGTTAGGGGAGACCTAATGCACTGGAGGTCCTCATGCAGAGCGGGGGGAAGTCCAGGGTCAGGTAACAGATTAAATCTCCATTTCAAAGCAGGAAGCCCTCTAGTGGCTGTCTAACAGACAGCTACAAGAGGTGGAGTTAACCCTAGATAGTAATTATTGCAGTTTTTCAATAACTGCAATAATTACTATTGCAGGGTTAAGGGGCATGGAACATTGAACCCAGGCGACTGCAATGAGCTGAAGTGGTCTGGGTGTCTACAGTGTCCCTTTAATAGAAATCCTGTGATTGCAATAATTCACAACACTTTTTGGTGTCCCAGATGACATTGCCCTATGTGGTTTTCTATTCTTTTTTTCTGTAGATTGTAATGTTTACATTATGTTTATGAGATTTAGAGGAGTATTTTCAGATCTGCAGATTTGTGTTAAAAGGGGTAAATAATGTTTTATTCCTTTGCACTTTGTTCCACTGGTGTCTTTTTGTTTTGGGGGTGGAGGGTGTTTTTCAACATAATTGTTGGTACTGTATGTCTCCTGACACTTTCAGAGAAGCCCTTGTAGAGTCTGGGGTAAAAGTATTGTTAAAAATAAAATTAAAATAAAAATTGATGTCTCTTGTGTGGCCTGTGACATGCACCCAATTTCCAAGAGGCAGGGAGTTCTTCTAATTTCTCTTATTTCCTTTCTCCTCCATGACAGGGTTATAAGAGTATTCTATCCCATCTAGTAAAATAGGAATGTTGTATTTTTATATTAAAAGTAAGTCCAACTCATAAAAAAACATGTTTAAAGCTAGACTAATGACATCTATTGTGTTCTTTGTGGACAATTAAAAAATAAATAAAAATAAATAAGAGATATCGGGAAAATAAATTGGGCACATTTTCCAACTCTGCTGCTGAGTATTAGTCAATAAGCTCTTATGCAAGAACCTGTAGATTTAAAAATGTGATTACAATGAGACTTAGTATAAACTTACCTCAGCGTGTCCACCAGGATTAAGAGTTTTATTACAGCGTTCACACTTCAGACAAAATTTATGCCAGTCCTTTCCTAATGAGGTCAGCTTCTCGGCTACAGGAAAGAGAGGAAAATATTAATGTAGATAGCATGTTTTCCCATCATGCAATCCTCCCCAAAATATTAATGACAAAGGTCTACTGAAGCAAATAGAAACACAATAGGAAATAATTTTCTAACCCAGGAAAATAACTTGAAAATACACAAAAAAATATATATTTTAATACTACCAAATCACAAAAACATGATTTTTTAATACTACAAAATCACATTTTATAGAGCTTAATACAAAGGATTATATTCACTAAACAGTGAACGATGGTACATTGAAAGCCTATGTTTACTGCATTTAGGGCAAATAGCCCTACCAAAAAGCACCAACGCTACATAAACGTACAGCTGATACAAGAACCTAAATGAGAACAAAAGTTTAATATCTTACTAACCCTTCTTATAGTAAACACCCAACATTTGAAAGAATTCATTTGTGAAATATTGGGGCAAGGCCAGAGGCACATTGTGCCAGTGATACATCGCACATTGCTGCTGAACCTAGGTGGTAGATGTTAGCTAGACATCCATGTGAGCCAAGTTAACAGACAACCAGGGAAACCTTGCCATCTAACATCCAGGGTTGGAGATGAAGCTGCATCGGCATGAGCAATGTGGGTGGGTTTTATGATTTGTTCAAGTTTATATTCTTGAGGCTTTTCTCTACTTGTCCAATCAGCAAGAAAGCAGAGAAATATAAAAGGATAGCAATTAGGACAGCCCTACCTGATCCAGTACATTTAGTAGGTGCACACTAAAGATGTGTTATGCTATCACTACACATGAATGCAAGAGTCACATCATACAAATGAATGTACAGCGCTTCACTCATTGGTTTAATAAGGATGTCAATGATTGGCTGAGAATAGTCAGCCATTTTGATAGAGATGCCAGTGTCACTGAACGAGGATCAATGTTACAAAAAAACCTGAAAAAAAAACCTAGTTATTTGTATTAGCATCTTTAAATTAATATTTATTTCCTTTTTTTATTTATTTATTTACAGCACCCATAGATTCTACACTATTTTACAATAGAAACTGGGTTGCAGAATGGTTGATGTTCAACAGACAATACATTAAGTGTAATGATAACATAGCTACATACTTGTACAGCAGATTAGAGGGCTTCACTCTGGCAAGTTTACAATCTAGTGGTTGAAAGAGGTGACAGAAACAAAAGGTTGGGGGATGGATGAGAAAGTTGGTAATTTTGGATGATGAATAGGAGATCAGAATGGGGGAGGTTGATAAGCATGCCTGATTTGGAGTATTTTTGGAGAACTTTTAAATCTGTGAAATGTGTGGGAAAAGTCTGAGTGCAAATCATTTTTAATTTATGTATGTTTTAAAAAAATATATATATTGTTTTAAAATATTTGTTTTATAAGTATTATTTATTTATTATTTTAAATAATATAGCTACTTTTAATTTTTACTAGGTTCTTCTTATACAATGTCAGTGTTTGTACACTAACACATGTGGGTAATTTATAAATGTGTTTAGGTTTTTCTTTTCCTTAATTTGAAGACAATTTAAGTCTTAGAAGAAATGTCTGACAAGAAATAAAATACTGAATAAGCCCACAGGGTGTAACCTTGTCCAAATATACTAACCTATTTTTCTTCACTGTCTGTCCAATTTCTATAAAAAGAATCTTGTGTAAGAAATGAGCGTATTTCCTTTAAACTCTATGAATAATCCAGAAGCTCAAGTTAAGGGAGAAATGCCCAACCCAGAGGTTCATTGCACATTTCTGTTTAGTTACTTTCCTATTTCTGAGTTCCAATAGGACCATACATAGCAAATGTCCAGTTTCCAAACGCAGTAAAGAAAAGTGGCATTACTCTCTCTGCTCTTGACATATGAATAGACGTGATGCAGTGCCAGGTTTCGGAGCTGGTCTTTGATTACAGCACTACCTAGTAAAGAGCCATTGTATTTTCTTCACAGTAACAATACCCCTGTTTGTCCAGGTGTACAAAACCTGGAACACTATGTATAACTATTGAAAAGAAGAAACATGGGACTAAGTGGGAAATAATTTATGTCTAAAAAGTCCTGCTTGTAATGTTCTCATAAAGGTAATCGAGATAGGGGGATAGGGAGGGATGGCGGGAAAGAGAAAAATAGAAGGATAGATGGAGGCGAAAATAAAATACATAACTAGTAATTAAAAGCTTATTAAAGGCACCCTGACCACTTCATCAAAATTAAGTGGTTTGGGTATCGTGGTCCTGTTCTTTTCCCCTGCAATGTAAAACACTGCCTTTTTTTTATAACTGCAATGTTTACATGAGGTCCCTCTATAAGGAGCATTGGATTGGACCATCACAGTGGATGAAAAGGAAAGCAGCGCTAAGGGGCTTTGGTGCTGGAAAAGGTGAGTAAATCTTTTGTTTTCTTAATTTTTCTTTGGAAAAAAGGCAGGGGGGTGAGGGGGAGGGAGGTGAATACATCTAGGAACAAGGAAGCACGAAAGTATGAGGAATATAGGTTTGTAGTGAACACTATAGTGTTCCTTTATGTCTTATGGTAATTTCGGAAAATTAATTCCATCAAGGTATAATTTATAAACAAAACCGTTAGGTGTAAATGTTTTAGCCACATAATGCTGCTGAAGTGTGTTTTTTATTTACTAGCTCTGCTCTATGGCCCAAAGACCGTGATTCAATAACATTTACTGGGAAGAGAGAATGAGGAACTGTCACTGTTTAAAAAGTGGCAATTCTGCTTTAAAACACCAGCTTGAAGAATTTGTCACTTATAAACTGACACTACAGAAGACACACACCAGACATCGCAATGGGGCACCCACAGAAGGGGCGTGTCAGCCTGTCATCCAACATGCCAGGCTTACAGACAGCCTCCAGGCCAGCCTCACTCCATACAGGACCAAGCAGTGAGTGCGGTTGAAGTGCATTCTGCATGATCCTAGTGCCTGTTCACATAGCGAGACGATCTGAGCTTGGGCTCTGTTGCCATAAAGGACACCAGGGAACTAAATCAGTATGGTGTGACAGGACTCTGAAATTGGGATTGTCCCGCTGGAATCGGGACAGTTGGGAGGCCTGCAAACAGCAATCAACACTTCATATGATTATTTTTCCCCACTACTCTCATTGGGTTAAAATTAAATTGATAACTATTATCGGGTGCCTTTGCCAATCGGTACTCCTAGTGCTCACTGAGGACTCCAAGCACTCCACCCGACACCATCAGCACCGAAGTCCCCACGTCCAGCGTTACAGCTTGGTTGGGAACTCGCCGTCCTCCACCCACCCTGGACCCAAGACCAGGATCCAGCTTCCAGTGGGCAAACCTCTCCTACTCCAAATAGTATAGCAGGAACAGCTCATATAAGAGCTAGTGATTATAATCCAAGGGAGTATAATGAGTATAGCAATCCCCAGAGTGAATATAGCTATCCCCTCCACACATGAGACGAGGTTCTATGTTGAGGGTGAAGAGGAACTGATTTTTAATGGTGCCACACTTGGCCTTATATGACAATCACTATGCAAGGGGCACTCCCATATTGACCTTGTGGGGCACTATGGTACAAAGTCACAGACCAATCATAACAGTGTTACTATACATGACACTCCCACACGTAGCATACAATCCCTCCCCTCTGCCTGGGAGATAATAATAATTATTATTATTATTATTGCTATTTATATAGCGCCAACAGATTCCGTAGCACTTTACAATATTTTGAGAGGGGGGGATGTAACAATAAATAGGACAATTACAAGAAAACTTACAGGACAATAGGTTGAAGAGGACCCTGCTCAAATGAGCTTACAGACTATAGGAGGTGCGGTATTAGAAACATTATGATAGGAAATATCAAGTAGGATTGAAGCAGAGCTGGAGGAGAGAGCAAAGCACTGTCCCATAGGAGAGAGCAAGAGACAGGTATGTAAGGTAGAGATTACTCTGGGAGGCCATACGCTTTCCTGAAGAGATGGGTTTTAAGGCACTTCTTAAATAATTGAAGACTAGGGGAGAGTCTGATGGCAGTAGGCAAGCTATTCCATAGGAGAGGAGCCGCCCGCGAGAGGTCCTGCAAGTGCGAGTTGGCCGTACGGGTGCGAGCAGCGGTCAGGAGGTGATCGCGGGCAGAGCGGAGGGTACGAGGAGGGGCATACCTCTGGATCAGTGAAGAGATATAAGAGGGGCTGGAATTGTTCAGTGCTTTAAATGTATGGGTTAGCACTTTGAATTGACTCTTATAGGATACAAGGAGCCAATGTAAGGACTGGCAGAGGGGCAAGGTGTGAGAGGACCGACTGGAGAGGAAAATCAGTCTAGCTGCAGCATTCACTACAGACTGTAGCAGGGCTATCCGGCTTTTGGGGAGACCAATCAGGAGAAGGTTACAGTAATCCATTCGGGAAATTACTAGAGCATGGACAAGCTCCTTGGTAGCATCTTGCGTAAGAAAGGGGCGGATGCGGGCTATGTTTTTGAGTTGGAACCTACAGGACTTGGCAACAAACTGGATGTGAGACTCAAAGGTGAGACCAGAGTCAAGTATGACGCCAAGACAGCGCGCTTGCAGGGATGGACTTATGTGGATATCACTGACTTGAAGGGAGAGTGAGAGAGGAGGATCAGTATTAGGAGGAGGAAAGACAAGGAGTTCAGTTTTAGAGAGGTTAAGTTTGAGAAAGCGTGACGACATCCAGTCAGAGATGGAAGAAAGGCAAGCAGTGACACGTTGCAGGACGGCAGGGGAGAGG
Source organism: Pelobates fuscus (assembly GCF_036172605.1). Lineage (NCBI taxonomy): Eukaryota > Metazoa > Chordata > Amphibia > Anura > Pelobatidae > Pelobates > Pelobates fuscus. Next base: position 61,092,947 of record NC_086329.1, read on the forward strand.
TCCGGTGAGGAGAGGTATATCTGAGTGCCATCAGCATGGTGGAATCCAAAAGAGGCAATACGTTTTCCAAGAGAGGCAGTATAAAGAGAAAATAGAAGGGGACCAAGGACAGAGCCTTGGGGAACTCCAACCGAGGCAGGGCGAGGGGAGGAGGTATCCTTGAAAAAGGAGACACTGAATGAGCGTTGGGAGAGATAGGAGGAAACCCAAGAGAGGACAGAGTCACAGAGACCGAGCGATTGAAGAGTTTGAAGGAGGAGAGCATGATCAACTGTGTGAAAGGCAGCAGAGAGGTCAAGGAGAATTAATATGGAGTAGTGACCTTTGGATTTAGCGGAGATTAGGTCATTAGTCACTTTGATAAGAGCGGTCTCAGTAGAGTGGAGAGGGCGGAAGCCAGACTGAAGAGGGTCAAGGAGAGAGTTGGAATAAAGGAAGCAAGACACACGGGTAAAGACAAGTCTTTCCAAAAGCTTTGATGAGAAAGGGAGCAGGGATATGGGACGGTAGTTAGAGGGGGAGGACGGGTCAAGAGATGTTTTTTCAAGGATAGGTATTACAGTGGCATGTTTAAGGTCAACAGGAACAGTGCCAGAAGAGAGAGAGCAGTTAAAGATGTGTGTTAGGGCAGGCACAAGACAAGGGGAGAGAGATCTGATGAGGTGAGATGGGACAGGTTCGAGTGGGCAAGTGGTGGGGCGAGAGGAATGGAGAAGCGCAGCCACCTCTTGTTCAGTAGCTGGGGAGAAAGGTAGGGAAAGCATGATTTCCGTGTGGTTGAAGGGTAGGGAAAGCATGATTTACGTGTGGTTGAGAAAGAGAACGGCAAGGAGGGGAGAATTGTTTCCTTAGCTGTTCAATCTTGTCAGTAAAGTAACATGCAAAGCTATCAGCTGTAAGGTTAGTTTGGGGGGTGGCCACAGCAGGGCGGAGAAGGGAATTAAAAGTGTCAAAGAGACGTCTGGGATTGCGGGAGCATGAACTAATGAGAGAGGAAAAGTAGGACTGTTTAGCGAGGGCAAGGGCTGCGCTGTATGAAAGCAACATGAATCTATAATGAAGATAGTCTGCCTGGGTGCGGGACTTCCTCCAGGAGCGCTCAACACAGCGTGAGCAACTCTGCAGATAGCGTGTTGATTTATTATGCCAAGGTTGGGGTCGTGTTCTCCTCGAGGTGCATGTTTGGAGTGGGGCTGCAGTGTGAGGGTAGTGTTATATGTGGAGATGGCCAGTGAGGGAGTCGTATATTGAGTCGTATACTGTATTAACTCAATTATCTCCAGGCAGAAAAAACACATTTTTATAAAACCCCCAAAAGTACCCCGAAAACACATAATATCCCCACAAATGTTACATCCCCTGATAGCCCTGATCTGGGTGACCAACATATCCAAAAATCGCCAAGATCAGTTCAGGGGTTCAGGAATTCTATGAAAGTCACATTTTGACCGACCGCACGCATGGTCCCATGTGTCAGGATTACTGTTTGATCCAGCATGTAGAACTGTATAGCACAGATGACAAATAAGTAACGTATTACCGGTCCTTAGAATGGCCGGATTTAACGTACATAGAATAGTCAAAAATACTAGCCGAGGTCAGGGACCACAGAAAGGGACTCAGCGATGAGGAAAGCCAGGAGTCAGGATACCAGAATATAGAGAAGTCAATAAACAAAGCAAAAGTCAAAAACCAGGTAGAAAACTAATAACAGGAACGCGCTCTCGGACAACCACAAGGGAAACCACGACAGGGCACTGAGCAGGATGAGAACTGGGCCTAAATACCCCTCCTTTAGTTTTGATAGGCTATAACCGGCCTTTGACCCCAAAGTCAGTTACCAGGTTTCATTTGCATAATTGCTGCTCAGCATTAACCCTTCTGTGGATTAGGTTGCTGCTCGGCACAACTTTTCCTGTGTGGACAGTAAATGTCATTAACCACATTTCTATAAGCGGATGAATACGTGACCCCAAGGTTCATTTGCATAATTGCTGCTCAAAATTAACCCTTCTGTGGGTTAGGTTGCTGCTTGGCACAACTTTTCCTGTGTGGACAGTAAATGTCATTAACCACATTTCTATAAGCGGATGAATACGTGACACCATGCCCGAAACAGTTCCAGAGAATCAGGGCTTGCGGTCGGTCTAGTTTGGTAGTTTGAAAACGATGAAACTACCGAACAGATCAATAGTCTTACCCTGGAGCTTGTTCCCCTCAGTCAGACAAATGATTTCACCGAACAGTGCCCTTCTAAGTTGTATAGAACCGAACACAGGCGATGATGGAAGTCCAGCGAAGTTCGGGAGTTTCTGTGTCCAACTTTAGTGCCATGAGATTCATGCTCAAACACCGCAGCTTGCGTTCATGCGAACAAGATGGCTGCCACCTCGTGGTTGTCCATAGAAATTGCGGCCACCCGGACGAACAATTAGAACACTGCGGTGAGAAACGTTCCAAGTTGTTAATAGGTGTTAACAAGCTCCAGGGTGGTCTCTGGTTTGTGTGGATGTTCGGGAGTTCGAAGTGCCGCTTCGAACCGCTTTTGGAGTTCGAAGTGCCATTTCGAGAGTTCGAAGTGTGGCCATACAAGTCCAAAAAGGCACAAACAGTGGTTTTAACCAAGGTTTATCAAAGGGGCCATAGTCACAGGGTAGGAGGCTGGCAAACAGGCTCTTCCATGAACCAATGGCGAGGTTACTTTCACCACAGGAGTTAAGCAGCTATTTTAATTTATGATACAAAGCATCCACTCATACATGAAGTACTCAAAGGCACGCCCATGTGAGTATGTACACAGCATTCCAAACAGCCACTCCTTTCCGTGGCAACAAGTGGCAAAAAGAGAGATGGAGGAAGAAAGTGAGAGAGAAGAAGACAGACAGGATTGGATCCTTTTTCCTTCTCTTGTGAGCAGCAAAGCCACATGTCCCAACTGAGGTGACATATACATGACAATATCAGGCATCTAATAAATTAATGAGATCATACAATGCATGATGGACAAATAATGATATGCTGTATGTTGTTGTAAATTATATATAGTTAGGTGGTGTTGAACACAACAGCCATGTGCAGCTATGTGCAGGGGAAGGTGAGTTATACTTACCTGAACCTGTTCCAGGTGCTGCCACAATGGTTGCCAGATCTGGCACCTCAGCTGCCAGGAGCCCACAACAGTGTTGTACTCTTGCCCATGCACAAGCATGCACGGGATACTCCTTTAATAGTATTTTTCTCAACAGCCACTACTTTGTCTTACCATATCTTTTGACTGCATAGTCAGTGAAATTCCCACATAGTAAATGTATTTCATAACGATTTTAACATTATGAAATATTTATTTTAGAGGGAAGGCGACTGAGCTGCTTTAAAGGGACACTCAAGGCACCAATACAATTGTAATGGATTTGATAGGCTTTGTCTTCTATTAGTCCATTAATATGCTGTATTCGCTAACTAGGCACAAAGATGGCCAAAAAACAATTATCCAGGGTTGCTGTATCTCTTGTGCAGAGACAACCTACTGGCATTTCAGGTTCTGGAACCTTGCTTTTACTGTGAATCTTAGAGATAAGCTTCACAACATTTTATTGTAAGAGTTTCTCCTATGGGGGTCTTTTTATATGGGAAATAAAGTTGTTACATTTTTACGCTATGTCAGTATCTTTTCTATTTTAAGGTTTGGATACGTACAAAGACACAGATTTAACATACTACTATTTAACATACTACTGATACAGCAACTTATCCCTGCAGACTTTTAAAAGTGCCCTCTAATAAGACTGGAATGAAAACTCTTTATTAATAGATATTTTCTGTGTTGAACCCTATGTTAAAAATAGGGGTAAATTCACTAAGCGCCGATACATGATTTGTTTTAATTTCAGGTTCTGGACTGTCCTTATGAGTGGGATCAATCTGATATGCAAATGGTATAGCTTATCTTAGTAATGGCACAAGTGAGCAAAAAACATTTTCAGACCTGAGCGGGCATTTACCGAAGGGCGGGCTACTAAGTTTCTCTGAACTTCTGCCCATGTTCACAATCTCTGGTTTTGTTGCAATGATGTATTATTTGCATGTTCAAATCTTGATAGTTTTTGCACAAAAAAATAAATGCTTTGCAGAATGCTGCACCAGGACCGTTTCTCAGAGTATGCATACAGCTCAGTCCCTTACAGCACTGAGTGAGCTGCTTTTAACCCCTTAAGACCGCAGCCAAATGTACAAGTTGTGATCAAAACAAAACGTAAACAAAACCTGGCAAACCTGAATTTCAGCTAGACCAAAATTGCTGGAGGTCTGAAATCTGGAACAAATGTTTTAACTTGGCCCAAAGGCTAGCAATTGAGGCCTGGATTTTAAAAATGATATATAATAGGAACTATTTACGCGCTGTGCTAGCAGTCAGCGGGCAAATGGTTAAATAGCCCTCGACAGTGAAAGGGTTAATTACATGGCTGCTGTCCAGCACTTTCTAACCAGCTGCCACATTAAAAACAAAACAAAATAAATCAATAAATAAATAAAATATGGGATTTAACCCCTTAACACCGCAGCCAAATGTACAAGTTGTGAACGAAACAAAATGTAAACAAAACCTGGCATTTGCGCTATATGTCTGTCAAACCGTAATTCACCTCTTTCATATTAAATGCACACCCCCTTATTATATATCATTTTATTCAGGGGAAACAGGGCTTTCATTTAATATCAAATATTTAGCTATGAAACATAATTTAATATGAAAAACATGGGAGAAAATAAGATTTTTTTTTTATTTTTTTAGTTCTACATGACATTTTAACTGTCAATGTCATAATACTGTTTGCTTTAACTGCAATAAAATACACATATTTGTATTCAGCAAAGTCTCACGTGTAAAACAGTACCCCCTATGTACAGGTTTTATGGTGTTTTGGGAAGTTACAGGGTCAAATATAGCGTGTTACATTTGAAATTGAAATTTGTCAGATTGGTTACGTTGCCTTTGAGACTGTATAGTAGCCCAGGAAATAAATTTACAGCCATAATGGCATACCATTTGCAATAGTAGACGACCCAAGGTATTGCAAATGGGGTATGTCCAGTCTTTTTTAGTACCCATTTGGTCACAAACACTGGCCAAAGTTAGCGTTAGTATTTGTTTGTGTGTGAAAAATGCAAAAAACGCCAATTTTGGCCAGTGTTTGTGACCAAATGGCTACTAAAAAAGACTGGACATACCCCATTTGCAATACCTTGGGTTGTCTACTATTGCAAATAGTATGTCATCATAGGGGTAATCTTCATTCTTGGGCTACCATAGGGTCATAAAGGCAACGTAAGCAATCTGGCGAATTTTAATGTGAAAAAAATGAAACACAAGCCTTATATTTGACGCTGTAATTTTTGAAAACACCATAAAACCTGTACATGAGGCGTACTGTTGTACTCGGGAGACTTCGCTGAATATTTGTGTTTCAAAACAGTAAAAAGTATTGCAGCAATAATATCGTCCCTGTAAGTGCTGTTTGTGCGTGAAAAATGCAAAAAACGTCACTTTTACTGGCGATATCATCGTTGTAATACATTTTACTGTTTTGAAACACTAATATTTGTGTTCAGCGAAGTCTCCCGAGTAAAACAGTACCCCCCATGTACAGGTTTTATGGTGTCTTGGAAAGTTATAGGGTTAAATATAGTGCTAGCAAATTAAATTCCTTATACTTTCGGCATGGGTTGTCAGGCAGGTCCCGCTAATTGTAATTAATTAGGATACCTAATTATGTAAAATTATTACATAAATATATGTGTAGAATTAATATATGTATATATATACATATGTGTATATATACGTATATATATATATATATATTTTTATTTATATATAGGTATATATTTATGTATATATTTATGTATATAGATATATATATTATTTCGTTCTACGTGTATTTTGATATAAATATATATATATTAATATCACAATACAGTTAGAACGAAATAAAACACATCTATATATTTTTTAATATTTTATTTTTAATTATTTTTTTTTATTTAATTTTTTTACGTATTTACATATTTTTTTTTTTATATTATTTATAAATATATATATATAACAATAATTATATATATATTTAATCAGTATCAGTCTACGTGTAATTTGATATTAATATATATATATATAATTATATATATATTAATATTAAAATACACCTAGACGGTGTATGTGTATGTGTGTATATGTGTATATATATACTTAGATCATATATATATAATATATATATATGATCTAAGTATATATATATTTTTTTTTTACACTTTTAACTTTATTTTATTTTATTTTCAGCCAGCAGGGGGACCAACTGTCATTACAGTTGGTCCCCCTGCTGGCAATGCCTGAGCCAGCTATACCGGCCATGTGATTGTGAGGTCCTCGCAAGGACCTCACTCTCACATGACCGGGAGGGACCGGAGGAGGCAGATCTGCCGCGGGGGGCTCCCTTGGAGTCCCCCCAACCGCGATCGCCGGCGTGGGACCACCGGCGACCGGGTAAGTAAAAAAAAACCGGCGGGCGTATATTTACGTCCTGCGGCGTTTAGAGCCGCTTTTAAAAGGACGTAAATATACGTCCGCCGGACTTAAGGGGTTAACCCCTTCAGGATGGGGTCAATAGTACATGTTCTGATCAAAACAAAATGTAAACAAAACCTGGCATTTGCGCTGTATGTCTGTCCAACCGTAATTCACCTCTTTCATATTAAAGGCACCCACCCTTATCATTTTATTCAGGTGAAACAGGGCTTTCGTTTAACATCAAATATTTAGGCATGGAACATAATTTAATATGAAAAAAATATAAAAAAATGGGAGAAAATAAGAATTTTTTTAATTGTTTTAGTTCTACGTGACATTTTAACTGTGAATGTCAAAATACGGTTTGCTTTTACTGCAATACAATACACATATTTGTATTCAGAGATGTCTCACCTCACGTGTAAAACAGTACCCCCTACGTACAGGTTTTATGGTGTTTTGGGAAGTTACAGGGTCAAATATAGCATGTTACATATTTCAGTTTTTTCACATTGAAATTCGCTAGTTTGGTTACGTTGCCTTTGAGACCATATGGTAGCCCAGGAATAAGAATTACCCCCATGATGGCATACCATTTGCAAAAGTAGACAACCCAAGGTATTGCAAATGGAGTATATCCAGTCTTTTTTAGTAGCCACTTGGTCACAAACACTGGCCAAAGTTAGTGTTAATATTTGAAAATGCAAAAAACTAATTTGAACGCAAATTTTGGCCAGTGTTTGCGACTAAGTGGCTACTAAAAAAAACTGAACATACCCTATTTGCAATACCCTGGGTTGTCTACTATTGCAAATGGCATGCCATCATGGGGGTAATTTTCATTCCCGGGCTACCATACGGTCTCAAAGGCAACCTGGCAAATTTTAATGTGTAAAAACTGAAACGCAAGCCTTATATTTGACTCTGTAACTTTTGAAAACACCATGAAACCTGTACATGAGGGGTACTGTTATACTCGGGAGACTTAGCTGAATACAAATATTAGTGGTTCAAAACAGTAAAACGTATCACAACAATTATATTGTCAGTGTAAGTGACATTTGTGTGTGAAAAATGCAAAAAAAATCACTTTCACTGACGATATCGTCGTTGTAATACATTTTACTGATTTGAAACACTAATATTTGTGTTCAGCAAAGTCTTCCGAGTAAAACAGTACCCCCCATGTACAGGTTTTATGGTGTCTTGGAAAGTTACAGGGTTAAATACAGTGCTACCAAATTAAATTCCCTGAACTTTTGGCCTGGGTTGTCAGGCAGGTCCTGCAAATTGTAATTAATAAAATGGCCTAATTATGTAAAATATTACATAAATATATACGTACGTAGAATTATTATATATATATATATATATATATATATATACACACGTAGACAGTGTATGTATATTTATGTGTATGTGTGTATATGTGTATATATATATATACTTAGATCATATATATAATAAATATATATATGATCTAAGTATATATTTATTTTTACACTGATTTAACTTATTTTATTTTCAGGCAGCAGGGGGAGTACCTGTCATTACAGGCACTCCCCCTGCTGGCACTGACATGGATGGCAGGTAAGTCCCCCATACCGCGATCACCGGCGTGGGATCGCCGGCGACCGGGTAAGTACAAAAGATCGCAGGGCGTTCTATGCCGCCCTGCGGCGTTTAGAACAGCCAAAATAAGGACGGCATTGAACGCCCTGCGGTCTTAAGGGGTTAATTCACAACCTGACTGCAGGCAGTCAGAGTAACTGCAGACAAACAGGTAGTTATACCATTACTGTATGTCTTCCAGGGTATCCTCTCCTTCTAATGCAGGTTGCTTTGTAGTTCAGATCACGCAGTGCTGTAAATGACTGAGCCCTGTGCACACATTTGATAAAGAAGTATTTTTCTGGAGTAAGGAGCATAGATTATAATGCAACATTCTAAAATACACTAACACTTCCATTTTAACAGTGCAGCCGGGCCCCCTGAGATGACATCAGAGCTGGGAGGAAGTGACTGCCCCGTTCACTCCTCCAAGCTTACACCAGGAGCCGCATGGGAGGAGGAAGGAGAGGAGGGAGTCAGAGTGGGAACTCTGACTCCCATCAGGCTGAGCCACTGGACCCCAGGGAAAGTCACCCTCCTGCACCTATAAGGAAGGAAACAGGAGGGTGACTAAAACATATTGTATGTGTGTCTGTTTTTATGTGTCTGTGTATATGTGTGTCTGTATGTATTTGTGTGTGTGTTTGTGTGTCTGTATACATGTTTCTCTGTATGTGTGTCTGTATAAATGTTTCTCTGTCTGTGTGTTTGTGTGTGTGTGTCTGTATGTGTGTATGCCTGTCTGTGTGCCTGTATGCATGTGTTTGTATGTATGTGTGTGTGTCTGTTTGTATATGTGCCTGTATGGATGTGTTTGTATCTATGTGTCTGTATGTATGTGTGTGCATGTGTGTCTGCATGTGTATCTGTTTTTCTGCATGTGTGGCGGGGGGGGGGGGGGATGTATGGGAGGGAGAGGGTAGACGTTTGAAAGGGTGGCGGGGGGTAGATGTATGTGGGGGCTCCAGGGCAATTTTCGCACCGGGGCCCCGTGGTTTCTAGTTACGCCTCTGGCTGTACAGTAGCACCAAGTAGTAGGGTGCCATTTTGCCTGCTGTCTTTGCAGCCTGATTCAATTTATTACAGATGTTTGTTATATTTTTATATACAGAACACAGGATCTTAACATCATTCTATCTTTGCCCTACTTTATGAAGACATGATGACAGGCTGAGTTTTTGTGTATTTTCTCATTTTCTCAGGGGAATTCAGGTCATTCAAGAACTAAAAATAGCCATCAGTGAGAAGCACTAAAGGATTGAAAAAATTATTAAATAAATGTACGCTTGGGAAGAAAAACAACATTTCTAAAATGGCTATGTATTTTTGAGACTAGACAGCATACGGTCTTAAAAAATATTCACTATATTAGAATTTTCCAGTGGATGTTAACAAACAAGAATATTCATTTTTAACAAAATGATACAACCAAATACATCTGATCTGTTTACTATTAAAAGGCAGAGCACACTGTGTAGATCGAAGGCCATTAGATATGTGGCGGAACCACCGCTTGTTCGGGTGCTTTTTAATATACTGTGTGTTTTTTCCCTTGCCCTTCGTATCTTGTACCCGCTCCCCATTCGAGAGCGCTCCTACAAAAGGAACTCCATCTCCCGAACGGGGACCACCCTGATATCTAGTTAGAACATTCAAGTAGAACGTTCTCACCTCTGACATAGTTGCAAAACCGCAAGGGAAGCAATTAATGAGTGCTCCCCTGGGTGGCCGCCATTTCGTATAGACGAACGCCAGCCAGGGGGAGCAATCGTGGATTGCTTCCCGACTCGTTCGTCTCCCGAACGAGGACCACCCCAGTGGTCCATTAGAACGCTCCCACCAATTAATTAGAATGTTTGCACTCGCAACATAAGTGTGAAACCGCAATGTTTGCACTGGCAACATAGTGTGAAACTGCAAGGGAAGTAATTAGTGAGTGCTCCCCTGGGTGGCCGCCATTTTGTATAGACGAACGCCAACCAGGGGTAGCATTCGTATCCCGAAAGGAGATGCTTCCCTTGCAGGTTTCAGCACAGGAATCTTGCAAACAGAAATTGCTAGGAGAATGTGCCAGTGTGAGGTCGTCTGAGGCTAGTGGGGACACTTTTGGGGCACTGACTAGTTTGGCAGGCTTTTCTGTGCCTGGGAGACAGAGGGACAGTCTCTTTTCCCGTGCCTTGGCTCCCAGGCACAGAGGCTCATGGGATGAAGACCCCCCTGTCGTCCCTTCATCTGAGTGGTGGGTTTTCCATATTTGGGAGACAAAGGGACAGCAATCCCCACAAGAGGATCCTGGGATAACCCCTGTTTATGTGCGTTGAAGACTCCTTGCATGGGGCTATGTATAAAAGCCGTGTGTGGCAATAAAATTGTGTTGTACCTCCAGAACTGTGTGTCATCCAGTTACTGGCAGGAAATGGGTCTCTGTATATTCTAAAGTGGTTCCTGAGCGGCTGAAGGAAGGTGTTAGCGGAGGTAACAGGTCAGGTTACCCAGGGTTAGCTGCAACTGGTGGAAAGCGGCAGGATTTTACTCCCCCGCTGAACGGAACCAGCATTCGTGAACCGAACCAATCCATGGACTACACAAACCTAACAAGACAAACATTATAAGAATTGCTGGAAGCCAGAGGGCAATTGGCTGGCAATAGAACCAAGGCAGATCTAATTGCCGCCCTCACGGAGGACAATCTGCTAAGCAGCGATTCCGCAGTACCACAGTTGGAGGGCGAGAAGGATGCCCTTGACAAAAAAATGGCCAGACGCATGTCATACTATGGAGAAACCCCCTCGGCAGAAATCCTGGCCAGGACCTTCTCCGAGGAACAAGCCAACCTCTTGGCTCAAGGAAATGGGGCGAATCCCGCACATCCTCACAAATGGCAGGTGGGAGAGGTGTCCCCAGGGGGTCCAGCTCCTACCGAACAAAAACCTAAGTTGCCCTACAACGCTTTTAAAACTTTTACTGAATCAGAGGAGGGCATTGATTACTTTCTACAGGATTTTGAACACCTGTGCATATTGCATAGCCTGACCCAAGCAGACTGGGTCTGCGTTTTTGCAGGGAAGCTGCAGACACCTACTCGGATGTGCCCGTGGACGAGCTGCAGAACTATGCCATGGTGAAGCAGGTCCTGCTAGCGAGGTATGAAGTGACCCCGGAGGCATACCGCAGGAAATTTAGAGAATTAAAGAAAGGGGAGAAGGACTCCCATGCGTTTAACCCAGGCAGCCCAGAACTGGGTGCACTCACAACAAGCCAAGTCCCCAGAGTAGATCCTCCAACTGTTCCTGCTGGAGCAGTTCAACAACAGCTTGTCCACCGAGGTGCAGGAAAGGGTTAAGCAGCGCAGCGGGCAGATGAGTATGTAGATGCCCGGCGACGTTCCTGTCCTGCATCTGCTACCAACTACAGACCCCAGAAGCATACGACCCCCCCTGTACCCTCGAGCCACCACAACCTCATCCAGAAATCTACCGCCTCCACCCACTACCCCGCAGGGCACCGATCCGGGCAGTTGTCCAGTGCTATCACTGCTTAAGTACGGGCATATGAAGAGGGATTTCTATCAGCTCAGGGACCGATGGATCCGTCCAGGGCCCCCTTCTGCCCTGAGAGCCGCTGCCTACTGTTATCAGGCTACCCCCACATATGCTCCAATCCTCAACGAGGACAGTCCTGCACGAGGCAGACCCCATACAAGCCGCAGCAGACAACCGGGATCACCACTGACAACCGGTCAAACTGAACGGGCGCACCATACAGGGTCTGCGGGACAGCGGAGCCACCCTGACCATAGTGCAACACCAGCTGGTCACGGAGGAGAAGTCAAGTGGAACAGTCGCTGTCCGGGTAGCAGGGGGAACCGTTCACCGCTTATCCATGGCCAGAGTCCACCTTGACTGGGGCGCTGGACAAAGGATGGTGGACAACTTGCTGGCCGATGTATTGCTGGGAATGACCTGGGCCAGCTAACGTCCACCTACATGCCCACTGCCGACTCCAAGGAGGCCTTCCCGGTGACTACACATTAACATGTCTGCACCACCCAGGACAGCTCACACTCTGAGGCACAGGTAGGCACCAGTAACCTTCCCCTTGCCCTGGTCCCGCTGTGCATGAGGACCTCCAGCGTCATATTTTTCCCGATAGGAAAGCGGAGGAGCATGGGCGGAGCCAGACCCAGTGCCGAGGGACATCGGCGCTGGATTCAGGTAAGTGGCTGAAGGGGTTTTAATCCCTTTAGCCCCGCGGGAAGGTGGGTGTGAGGGAGGGCCTTTTAACCCTATAGTGCCAGGAAAACGGCTTTGTTTTCTTGCCACTATAGGATCCCTTTTAGGTATGACTATGGCAAGTCAAGCTATGACTGAGTTGCAGAAGTTTTCCTAAATGCTGAAATAGGGTTTTCAAATCACTATATTTTACTGTTTTTTGTTTTTTTAAAGTAATATACAAACATATACAACAACAAAAAATCTACTACAAAATATTGATACATTTTATTTTTTGATTAAAAGATATCTGCCACACACATACATACAAAAAGGGAATCGAGGAAATAGCATTCACATAGCTCAAGCTGGATATCATATGACAAATTCAAATCAAACTTTTGGCAAAACTATCAATAGAAAACAACTGTTAAAATGACAACAGCTGGTCTAAGGAACATGCTGAATATGCTGGTAGTTGCAAATCAATTAGGATAAGCACATTTTAATTGCTCTAAGTGAAATAACTCATTACTCACCTAGTTTTTACTGACCATGTGTTCAGTAATATTAGATAGTGGCGTTGATGGTTGTGCAGAAGTGGGTCATTGCCCCCTACATCATGCCGTGCCATCCAATTAAAACACCATCCCGGTTGCCCAGCCTGCATCTACCATCAAATGGAATGATTTTACCATTACTGGCTGTTACATTATCTACCAGAAAGTGATCTGCACAATTATTGTGCTGTTAGGCATAATTCTGACAGCAGTCTCTGATTTCCTAAGGCCTCCTAAGTATAGGCATCAAGAGGAAGGATTACTGCTTCCCCCCCCACACGTCAAACTTTTAACTTGGCAGCGGCTGCTGCTCCTCTCAGGCCAATTAGGCTGCCAATTAGCTCTCTTTAGGATGGGGCGCCCACAGCAGCAGGGGTCCAAGGCAGTCTCTGCTAGGATGGAAAGTTGCTGGGTGCACGCAGGAGCAGCAATTACTCTGCAGATCTTCCGCCCGCCCTGCATACAGACACACGCCATGACTGACTGAATAGCGAGCCTTCAGGAGAGCAGGGCAGCGCAAGGGCGCAGCATCCACACTCTGCCACCCCTTGCCCTATGCGAGAGGACAAGTAGCAGATGGAAGCATGTTTGGCTACAAAAGTAGGCATTTTACAAAAGGGAAATCCAAGCAGCGGAAGAAGTTTCACTGATGAAGATTCTCTTGCCATCATTTGAAATTTTGTTTTGAAGCACCGAAGTTTGTTTTGAATATTTTTATTGGTTGCTCAAAAGATCTTGAGCAGGCACAATTTAAAGCGATAAATGTAGTATGTGGTTGCCTGCGCAGAGGCATATATATCAGAATAAACATGCATTTCTGAGAATTTAATACAATGTGCAGTTCGGTAATCGTATATAAAAACAGTGTTATAAAAGGCACGCGTCTCAATGTATTGAATAATCCTATCTATAAGCATCATGGCAGCGGTCAATTAAATGCACAATAGGCATGTCGCAGATTGAGTGCAATATCATCAGAGCTGTTAGTTTACAAATAGATGCCTCAATGAGCATAGTTATATCTAGGATTAGGTTGAGGCGTAATGGTTTACATTGTGCAATGCTATTGTCTGGCCATTTTAATAAGCAACCATATATGATTTATGCATTCTAGAGGTAAGTTAAGACTCAAAACCTGAATATGCATCAAGAATTTATAGTAGGTGCGTTGGTCGCTCATTGCGCGTCTCATCTCTGGCTTTCCATATTTAAAACGCTGTCAGCATTAACTACTGCTATCTATTATTTAACATGCTGTACCCTGTATGTTTAACTGTGTATGGCTTGAGGCTGTAATATAAAATCTGTAAAACTTTTGTAACAGAAGCGGTGCCTTTGCCTGGCATCGTGAGGCTATATGGCATATCATAAAATCTGTAAAAACTAGCACATATCAGGGCATGCATATTGTCGCCTGCGCTGGGGCGGATTTATCTTAGCAGAGGCATTGTGGCAGGCATACTCGTTTTTGGTAGCGTGCATTTCGTTGGGTCAGGTCATGCACAGCCATTATAATTCAATGTTTAACAGTAAACTTTGGCCCCTGTAGGAGTTTTCTAGCGGTTTTAAGCAAAACAAAATGTGCATTAGCTGCTGGCAACTTGGCAACTTAAACAATGGTACCCTGGTTTATGTAAATGGAAAACATTTGCATGGTAAGTCCTAGTAAAACAGGGTCGTGATACGAACATGTAAGTCACTTCGCTGGAGGTGTCACAATGGCATCCGGCATAATGATGCCGTCTGATGCAAAATCGGCAGCCTTCTTCATGGCTTGTCTTAAGGCTTCCCTCTGGTGTGACCTTTCCGTGGCTACCTCGGATTGGTACTGCGCACGATGGGACCACTCTGAGACTCTCCGGTTCCCCCCGGTGTGACAGTCCTCCTCCTTTCCTCTCCCCTAGGCAAGCTTCCGAGTCTTTAGGGGGCCCCACCCCGCTGTGGGCACTCGGAGGACGAAGCTGTCTGGCGTCCTCCCCACCTCAGAGTCCGCTGCGTGCTCACCTCCTGCACCTCCCCAGCTCCAGCAGGGCCTTCCTGGGGTCCCAGCCCTGTCTTGCCTCACCCTCCTCCGGCCACTTACACGTTGCCGGCACGTGCCCTCCGGCCACCGGTCCGCCGGCTGGCCTGCGCATCACAGCCCCATCGGGCTCGCAGAGTTGGGGGCTCCCAGACCACCACCAAATCCGGGTTTCAGGGCCGGCTTTCCATCGACTCGTCCGCCGCCCGGGGGGAGTCAAGGCGTGAATTCCGCCGCCCCAGGGGGCCAGGTATCCCAGCGGGTTGTTGTCGTGTGCGTGCGGGTCGCCTCATGGCGCTATGTGGGTGCTGTGTATCTGTCAGCTTAGCCCCATGTATCGGAGCGTCGCGCACTGGGTGTGCCTCCGCCTCCAGCCCCCGAAGTTCTGACTTTTGGGCCGGGATCACCCCCCCGGCCGGGTGGGGGGGGGTAGCGGGGCCGGGCCTGATCTCCCGCGCCTTACTAGGTCGCTGTGTGTGCCGGGGGGTCAGTACGTGCTCGAGCGTTGCTCTCCCCGGTTCCTCTCCACCTGATCTCCTCTCCGGTTACGGTTTTCGGCAGGTAAAGTGATATTTTATGCGACTCTTGCTGTTTTTATGCTTGTCTTAGCCGGAGCCGGTGTGAGTTGCGACCGCTCGGCTCGGCGGCTCGGCCCCGCCCCGCCCCCCTGAAGCACCGAAGTTTGTCACAGTTGCAACAGTTAAGATTTCCTCTGTTGTTTGCAACTAAGGAAAAAACGAGTTTGCATGCTAGAGATAGTGGGGTATAATGACTTGGATAACAGTTGCAGGAGAGAAATCATGGTGCATGGAGGGAAAGCTGTTAACAGTTTAATAAATGCTTTCCTGAAGAAGTGAGTTTTCAATTATTTTTTTAAAGGACTGGAGACTGGGTGAGCATCTAGCAGAGAAGGGAAGTTCCACAGGAACGGTGCAGCCTTAGAGAAGTCTTGAAGGTGAGCATCAGAGATGGAAGTATGACCAAACGTCTTCGGCAGAGCATATTGGCCTAGATGGGACATACTTGTGTATTCGGGAGAATAGGCAGGTTAGAGCAGCATTGTGTAGAGATTTGTAAATAAGTACCAGAATTTTTAATTATATATCGGTTCAGCTTGGTGTGCCATGGTTGTAATGCTTGCTGCGTTTAAATGGAGGAGGTGCCACGATGTCTAGTTAAAGCGGCACTGTCATGGCAAATCCCTTTTTTTTTTTTTTTTTTAAACCCCCCTCCTGACTCCACTACATCTAACTGACCCCCTAGTCACCCCCAAATGCCCCTAGCCCCCCCCCCCCCCATACTACCTATTTTTTCTCTTTATTTTGTGCCCCGACCTATATTCAGGGCGCCGCCATCTTTGTGTGGGTAGATGAAGGCCCTGTGGGACACGTCATCTGGCCAAACTAGATAGCACTATGAAATTCCCGCACATGCCCAGTTAAACACTTGGGCATGCGAACAGGAATTTCATCTATTCATTAATTCGTCAGAAATACGAATGAATGAATAGAAATGTCAGACTAACAAACAAACATCGAATATCAGTGTTCGTTCGTTCAATTTATTACAAGGAGGGAGCTACCGGCGCGCAGCTCCCTCCTTGTAAAATGTAAAGATAGAAGCGGCAGGGAGCAGTGCTCCCCAACACTTCCTAAGCCCCCCATCACTCTATGGGGGTCATTATGACCCCCATAATAGCATAAGGGAGATTAAAATCACCCGAATGCACCTACTCGCTATACCGCGTTTAAGGGCATGTCTACTAAACAGTGAGCAGCCTGTTAAAAAAAACCCTAGTAACTCTCCCCCCCCCCCCGGCCACCACCAGGGAGCGGCGGGAGGGGGCCCTAAATAACAGTGAGGGGGGACCTATTGTCCTCCCCCCTGGGGACCTACTGTCCTCCTCCCCAGCCCCCACCCCTGAGTGGCAGGTGGGTGCCCTAAACGAGAATGTGGGGGGGGACCTAAATAGCAATAAGGGGGGAAACCAATTGTCCTCCCCCCTGGCCCTCACCTCTGAACGGCGGGTGCGGGTCCTAAATAACAATAAGGGGGGACCTATTGTCCTCCCGGCCCCCACCCCTGAGCGGTGGGTGGGGGCCCTGAATAACAATAAGGGGGGGGGGCGACCTACTGTCCTCCCCCTGAGCGGTGGGTGGGGGCACTAAATAACAATAAGGGGGGGACCTACTGTCCTCCCCCTCCCGCCCCCCAAGGTGACTAGGGCTCCCCAAGCCCCTAGTCACCCCCACCCACCCAAATAAAAAAAAATAATCCCCTACCTACCCCCCTCACCCTAAAAATAGTGAGCGGGGAATAAAATCACTAACTATCTGTAAAAAAAAATAAAACTTACCATTTGATGTCTTTTTTTTTTTTTTAAATCTTAATTTTTCAGCCCCAAAAAGGGCCAAATAAAAACCATAATACCCATCGAACTTAAAAAATAAATAAAATAAAAAACCTGAGCGCCAAAAAAAAAAACAATGAAAAAGAAAAAAACCCGATGCTAAAAAAAGAATCCATCTTCATTCCGCGAGGGCACGATGCAGAATAAATATAAAGCTTTGCCCCGCCCTTCAATTAGGCTCAGAACACTCTGATTGGTTGGTTTAAGCCTTTACACAGCGTGGGAAAGTTCTTTGGAATTTTCCCATGCTGTGTAAAATGACACAGAGCACTCTGATTGGATGGATTTAGGGTCCCCACCCGCCACTCAGGGGTGGGGGCAGAGTGGGGAGGACAGTAGGTACTGTGGGAATAAGGGAGATATCTACTAAGCGGCTGCAAGATGCAGTCGCGGCACGAATCAGATCAGAGTTTCATTCATTAGAATGAAATTCCGATCTGAACAAAGTCACAAATTGTGTCCTTACACGAATAGAGAAACTGTTCTCATTTTGTTAGGACGCAATTCTGTAGTTTTGCCGACGTCCTGTCTAAGTGACATGACGTTCGGCAATACTGACAGGATGCATCGCGGGAACATGGAGGAAAGCTAAGAATTGTGGGAAAATTTCTCTGACCATTGGAAATGAAGCACACGTTGCTCCTCCGCTGGTCAGAGATGGTCATGCATAGGAAACCTCCATAAGACAAATAGTCCCTACTTTGTCTTATGTTTTAAAGAAAACTAGAGCAGACAGGAAGAACAAATCCTGACAGAGGGAGAGAAGAGGAACCGATTAAAGAAAGGTAAGTTCGGCATGACAGTGACGCTTTAAGAGGAGAGGGTGGAGTTGTAGAGGGAGCCTGCAGAGTGGGTCAGGTGAACTTTTGGCCAAACTATCAATAGAAAACAACTGTTAAAATGACAACAGCTGGTCTAATAAGCATAATGAATATGCTGGTGGTTGCAAATCAATTAGGATAAGCACATTTTAATTTACTCACCTAGTTTTTACTGATCATGTGTTCAGTAATATTAGATAGTGGCATCGATGGGGTGCAGAAGTGGGTCATAGGCCCCTACATCATGCCGTGCCATCCCCCCCCCCCCCCCCTTGTGCCACCTTTCCAATGAAAACACCATCCTGGTTGCCTGGTGTGCGTCTGCCGTCAAAAGGGATGATTTTACCATTACTGGATGTTACATTATCTACCAGAAAGTGAGAAATGTGCACAATTATGACAGCAGTCTCTGATTTCCTAAGGCCTCTTAAGTATAGGCATCAACAGGAAGGATTACTGTTCCACCCCGTCGAACTTTTAACTTGGCAGCGGCTGGTGCTCCTCTCAGGCCAATTGGTTTTCTTTAAGAGAGGGCACCCACAGCAGCAGGAGTCCAGGGAGGTTGCAGAGTTGGGTCGGGCGATGTTTGAGATGGGTAAAAGGAGAGTTTGGAGGTTGGTGGAGAAGTGCTGTAGGTCAAGACAGTTGAGGTTTCTGTGAGATTGATATGCAGAGGGTGGTGTCATTTGAGTACGGGGTATGGCGATGTCAAAGGTTAGCAAATGGTGGTCTGATAGACAAATACACAAGCCCTGCACATATATATTAACACGTAATGCTCTTCAATTTCCATGCAGACATGATACAGGTACTCATTTACATAATCATATATTCACATACCACATTTCTTAACATTGGGCGGTATGAATTTGAGACAGAAGGTGGAATGGGACATGAGAGGCAATGTAATGATGCAACCGCAGCCTTGACCAAAAAAAGTAATGCAGTCACATTGGC
This sequence comes from Pelobates fuscus, assembly GCF_036172605.1. Classification (NCBI taxonomy): domain Eukaryota; kingdom Metazoa; phylum Chordata; class Amphibia; order Anura; family Pelobatidae; genus Pelobates; species Pelobates fuscus. The sequence continues at coordinate 61,112,096 of NC_086329.1, forward strand.
CATGCCTAAACAAGGAGTCCCACTTGCAGAGTGCTTCTAAAGCACTGTATTATGGGTAAATGACTACCTATAACTCTAAACACAAACTAATGCACAAGTATCTTTTGAATGCTGAATATAAATTGTTGATTCTACTGCAGCACCATACAAAACACTCAATTTACAGTAAAAATGCCACAATTAAATGTACCCAAATATGTACTTTTGAAAAATGTATATTTCTGTAGGCATTAACTATAGCTGCAGGGATTGTGGTAATTATCATAGTGAAAACTTTAAGGGAAATAAAAAGTAAGCTTAATGCTCAAAAAAATATTGCCTTGTGTGGATATATCAGAAGGAAACTCTTTTTAAAAACAATATTTAAAGCGGAACAGTCACTTTTCTAAAAGTTACAGGTCTTATTCCAATGAATCTCAGTGCAGCAATGGGTGACGGTGTCATGGTAAACTTTGATGACTTGATGTATAGTTTTCCCATATTACATAGTGCTATATTGTGCAATCCATAACTTGAAAACATGATATTCAAAATAACAGGCAGGTCATATAATCAAGATTTTGTTTCTGGATGAAATTCGTAACCCTGCTTAGATGGTGTGATGGACTACAGTCACTGAGTACCATGCCCACTGCCTATTCGTGTGTTTTCCCCTTGTATTCTGTTTCCCCATGTATCTGTATGTATTTCGTGTATTTTGTCTGTTTCCCATTCGGGAGAGCTCATACGAACGGAACCCGTTTATCTCCCAAACGGGAACCACCCCGACTTCCCATTTAGAACTCTCATTAGAACGTTCTGAAACTGCAAGGTACATCATTAATGAATGCTCCCCTGGATGGCCGCCGTTTCGTACAGCTGTTCCCAACATTCATACCACGAGCGCATCATTAGATGCACTTGCACTATATTTAGGGCAATAGGACCATGCAGGCAGCACTGAAACAGTACTCCCTGCATGTCCTGCCCTCAATGAGATGGCATGAGTGTTGGACTGACAGCCCGGCATGCATTCACAGCAGGATGACCTGCCATTAACTTGGGTAGACCTGCCCCTTTTCTGGGCAGTTCCCCCTTTTTGGGGTACAGCTAGTGGCACGATTGCATCACTGGCCCACCTCCTTTACCTCCCTCCCACCTGCAGCCTGATTTGCAGGATTCCTGGAATTGAGCTGAGCATTCTACGCACTGTCGTTTCTGAGAAACCTTAGCTGTAAACTCTGGTCTTACTACCATGTTTCAAAACAACAACAAAAAAATAATAATAACTTTGCTAATGTCATAAAGAAACACTATAGCATTAGAAATACAAATGTATGTTCCTTACACTATAGTGCCCTGGTGACTGTATAGGTCCCCTACAGGAAGGAAAAAAACCAATGCATCCCATAGGAAAGTATAAGGAGGCTAGTGTGCATGTGTGGCAAAACTCTGCACTCCGAGTTTTACTCTACTATTTCAACAGAAGCGCCTATAGTGGCCATTAGAGAAATTGTGAATCTGCGAGGCAGAACGGCAATGATTTCACTAGTGGGGGTTGGAGGAGCACAGGGGGTTGGGGAGGGAGAGGGAGACATGGCACCCATTCTGCGATGAAGTGACCTGCGTGTCTAGAGTGTCTCTTTAAGCTACAAATGACAGAATAGTTCAATTTTAGGTGTATGATGGAAGTCAGCTGGAGGTTTTGAAGGAAAACCCTGACATACTTTGCATTCACCCAAAATACGAAAACGATTTAGTGTATCTGGGAAATTCCTTCTCACTAGGAAGCTGTATGTCTTTGATAGCCAGAAAAAAAAATGTGGTAAGCCTAGCAATATTAGATTTCAACTTGACCATCTCCTGAAGGTCAGGTGATCTATGTAAAATGCTTGACTCTGAAACAGCAGTTTAAAAAAAAAAAAAAAAAAAAAGCCATTCTTTGTTTGTTTCCTTACATGACTCAACAGACATGAGAAAAATATCACAGATTGTTAATTTTGATTGTTTCCAAAAATGTTGACACTTCGTCAAGTGAACACGCTTGCTACCTTCCTAATATGGACATGATAAAGTAGGCTATTACCACGATCTTCAATCTTCTTAAGTCAAACATTTCTGACAACGTTAAACTTTCATCATCTGCTTGTGAACATGAAGTGATATGTCCATAATAACAACAACTTTTAGACTACAATTGTCTGTTTTAAGAAAAAAAATCAAATTGTGCAGACATCTAGCAGATAACTTGTTAAAGCGAATACATATTAATGATATAATCATAGCCTTCTCATCATAATTGTTTACATCACAACTGTACAAAGGATTATTCACTAAAGTCAAAATTGGCTACAATGATTAAGTCAATTTGGCTAGACGTGTATATGTATGGCTCCAAATAAAACGGACATTTATAAGCTGTTGATGATGGTAAAAAGGAAAAAAAAATAGGTGTGTGCCTTGGAAATGTTTCTCTCATTGAAGTGAGCCTTTGTCCAAAAAATGTTGGAACCACTGGGTTAAATAGAAGCTACCTGAGCTGTCTTAATTGTTCCTATTTCTGTTTCCCGGGTATCTGTATCACATTATGTTTAAAAGATTCTAAAGGTCAAAACTGTCCAGATAATTATTTGTGTAATATATTGTTTCCTGGATATAATTATAGAACTGAAGTTAAAAAATTTAATTTCCTCTTGGAAATGTACTTAGATGCCAAGGATTATCTTATTAATGAACTAGGAGAATACACACATTTTAGCTTGACGCAAATTACTCACGATCACCGATGAAAATCTTGGAAATTCAAACTAGGATTAAACAGATAAATCTGGAGATCTGTATCTGTTTTTATTTTTACAAATCTATTTTTTTTTTTTTTAATTCTTTATTCCTATACTATCAATCAAAAATTACAAGTAAAACAGGAAAATAAAAAAAACAGATAAAATAATACAAAGAACAACTTTAATGCAATTAATGTGATCAAAATTCACTCAATCTTTCTATTACGTTCGTCCATAACTCCCCCCTCTCCCTCCAAAAATATCACATTATAGTACACAGATGAAAAATGACACCAACAAATCTTAGATCCTAACATATTTTAGCCATGGGTGCCACATAAAAAAACATCTATATGGGGGCGGAGCATAACCAGCGAGCGGACAGGTCGTGCTCTGCCTGAGCTCCTGCCGTCGAGCGCACAATCCCCGGATTAACCTGAGTTGAAATGCCACAAACCTTTGGCAAATTGGACCACTACACTGGGGAGCGCAACCTGTACCTGGCGATGCCAAAATCGATACCCGGGATTACCGGGAACCGCAGTAGCGGAGTGAGGCCTACCGCAAGTGGCGGCGGGGAATAGCAGCCACTTTCCCGCGAGTCGCACGCAACTGCACAAGAGTATGTACAGCTTCCCCCCCACCCCTATGGACCGGTGGGGGATATCC